>NW_027526203.1:184766647-185474765 GCF_048455015.1 Haemaphysalis longicornis
GAACAAGGATCCCACGTGGAAGCCGAAACGTTTTTCATTTAAGTAAAGTGTTCTTATCGGTGGTTTCTTCCTCGGCTAGCAGTAAAAACGAATCGCCAACTTACATTTTTTCTTCGTCCAGATGTGTTGTGGGAGAGGATACATCTAGAACTTGCACCGATCTTCAAGTGGCATTCCCAGGAGGTCTGTACCTGTAATGACTCGAAGGGTTATTTGGGTTAAAATGTAATAGGCTTTAGAGCTGGGCAGTTGGTATACATTCATAATGAAAGAACACCTCAAACTTGACAAGACGAAGAAAAGAACACAGCACAAGCACTCACTAACAACTGGAGATTTCTTACAGAGCTATTTTAGAAAAAGAGTTCTTCTTGTTGGCTCTGCAAAACCACGCATCCTATAGAATAGCTGGAGTTGCTAAAAAACTACAAAGCTCCATACTGAGGAAATCGTTATGTGAATTCATAACATTCATGTAGTAACGAACTGAAAGACAGAGTCACTAAACATGAGGCAAAATAAGATACGAAATATAACATCATAACACTTGAAGAAAGGCCTCGCATTTTTACAAGTGAATCATACTTTTGTCTGTGCAGGCCTGGGTGCCATCTTTACAAAGAATATTTGAATGCGTTTTAGTTATTGCATTTTCATACCGTTGTTTCCGCTGAAATCAGACTTCATTTCAACTTGTGTCATACGCAGGGGAGTCCTGGTTGTCAGCTCAAGGAACACTGCCTGTAAGAAAAAACAGTAGTGCTGATAAGTCATAGCATAGGTAGCCAGATGCAACCACACTTTTTGAACAGCCAGGATCCGATGAGGGTGCAGAACCCATTTTTACACTTGCACCTGTCTCTGTGTAATTCGTCACAATTTCTGTATCATCAAAAAACAATCAAGCAGCCTGCATGCTGGCTCATACATACCACCATTCTGTAAAGTCGCTTTACTGCACTACACTAGGATCACGCGAGACAATCATTTGCCCTGCAATACCACGCGAATAAATAAACGACTGATTTGAGCGAATGAGAATAATAAACCACTTAACATGGTGGAAATGGCCCGCTGTCTCAAAATGACTAACACCAAATTTACCCACTCAAGGAAAAGAATGAAAAAAATGAGTAGTGTTGTACATACGAAAACTTTTTATTGTGCCGTAACGCAACCTTTCACAAAAAAGAGGCTTGTGCTGGACAAAAGTGAGTTTAGAAATTTCGGGCAGCATTTAGTGGACTACTTTTCTGCAGCACACACCTTGTGTTTATCCGGATATATTACTACAAGACAAATAAAATGAACACCATTCCGAATATATGCAGCGAGAAAAATGAACATTTCCCGACGACTGAAACAAAATGATAATACCCAGAGAATAGCGCGATAATATAAGACTTTAATGGGAAAAAATTCAATTATTCAAACAGAGCTACCTGACAATTAATTACATGGGCCAATAACTCGCCAAGTGCGCCCGATGCAGCGAACAGTGTAAACAAAACGCTCAACACATGACGAAGGCGCGCAAACAGAGCAGAAAGCAGGTCACGGGCGCCGTTATCTGTTCTTTCCCGATCGTCCGCTCTAGTCTGACGCAACGAACGCAAGCCCGTGATTTCATTCAATTGCCGTCGCGGACAACAGAAAATGTCCAGCGAAGCAACCAGTCAGGTAACGAAAATCCCTCTCGAATGCTGCAATTTCAAATTGAAAAGCCCCCAGCGAAAAGATACATCCAATGAAAACACCGAAACCGTCACGGGAATATACTCACCGAGTTTCACTGGCGCCGGGGCCTTGGTCCAACATGCGAACTTGATGCTGGTCGTAGAAGAACGGGCCGTGAAGCGCTGCCAGTCACAAATGGGCTCGCCGCAGCCTCCGTGACTCACGCCGACAAATAAGTCTTGTAACAGCAATCCTCGCTTCATCGTAGGGGTATCACAGCGGTTAAAAGGCTCGAGTGGCGCGAAAACGCGGCCACCGGGCCTGCCGGCGCCGCCATTTCTCTATATCCCGTCATGTAACGGAGAAATCAACGGCCGCCGGGAGAGAAGGCGCGACAAGCATCTCTTAGAGGTTACAGGGCGTTTTATAGGTTACAACGTAGAGGTTACACGTCAGATTTTGTTGATGTAACCTATAAATCATTATTGTAACCTATAAATCGCTTTTAACCTCACGCTTGTAACCCTTAGAACGGACTGGGATAAAGAAAACATCAAAATGATTCCATTGTAACCTTTATTTTATAGGTTACTTCCGTTTAGAAGTTACATTATGGGTTACCCGGATTAGAGTGTACGCGCGGTGAGATCACAAGTGAGCGACGCGTTTCCGTCGCTGTTACAAGGTGTTTGCTTGCACACACATGTCCCGTCACAAGTATTTCATAATGAATTTACAGCGTACTTTTCTCGGCATCAGTTGCATCGTCCTTGGCGTTAGCTGGCTGCGTACGGGCTGTGGGTCGCGACGGTAGCAACTACCTCAACGCGGCGGTGTCTCCGGGAACAAGCGAGTGTCTGATTGCTTGCCCGGATTATTCGGCCTGCAGGCCACTTTTTTGAGTAATTTGCATCCAATCCACTAGGAGGGGGGAGACGGTGGCCACAACAACAAAAAAAAAATTGGCCGCGTATCTGCTCCTTTCGTTGCAAATGTCGTCAAAAGACGATAGTCTTTATCGGCTTTTGCGAAGTAAATGCCTCCCTTCACTTTCCCGCTCACCTCTCATGTTGTTCCTCTTGCGTCGCGCTCCTCCCAAGGTAAAGACGCCAAAGGTTTGCTTAAATCATTTTAAATTTCCCGCGTTCCAGTGCTCCAAACCGGGTGTCTCGATGCGAACGCTGCCGTACGGCGAAGACGCGCGTGAATCGAGGCGCCCTACTTCAACGTTTATAGAACCCCGTTTCCCTACTCCACGTGCGTTGCAAGCAGAACGTGGAATCTATCTAGTGGAACCTTTCGTAACTGTTGCCGGTTGATTTCTTAAAATGGAGCCAGAAGCTATAGTGGCGCGGGCGACAGCAGGCGACGGCGGAGTGAATTCTTTTTCTGCAGTTGATGAAGTATTTAATTTCGCAAAAGTCAAGAATGTTTGATTTTTTAATAAAGGAACACTGCAAATATCACTTCTGTATTGATTTGTTGTCTCATATAATGTCTTGTTCTTCTTCAACAATGTTGACAAGTATAACATTACACCGGACATAGACGGTGTTGGAACTTTCGATGACGACGAGGACGTCGCAAGCAGTGAGCGCAACAGACCCATAGCGATGAGGAAGAAGACGACTAGGCGAGGCATCAAGATGGCTGCTCACAGTACCGTTCTATGTAAATAGTGTAAATATATCTGCTTTTTATCGACGACGGCCTCCTCCCTCGCCTCCCTGGACGTCTTCCACAGACGGGTAGATTTAGCTGTGACTATATAAGACTATTGCGCAGGCATTGTTTTGCTTTGGGCGGGTGGCTGAATTGAGTCACAGACAGACAGACATGCAGACAGACCAAAATTTCTGGGTTTAAGTAGCCCAAGAAAGACTATCGTCTTTAAAAACACGCGGTCGCATGCGCACAGGAAATGTGTTGTAGCAGACGACAACACGACCCGGCGTCCTACAAGTTACGTCACTCGTAGGTGGCGCCACGGTATGTCCTCGAGGCCAATAGTAACGTGCGCCTTTGTGGCGCAGTGGGATAGCCATTAGCTTCGTAACGCGAGGGACCCAGGTTCGATCCCGGAAAGGGGGAGCGGTTTTTTTAGATGCGACGCTCAGAGCATCTCTTGTCGGCGGCCCTGTCCTTCCTGCGTGCGTCCGTTGTTGTCCGCGTGCGTCGTGGTTGTCCGCAGCCACTCTCTCCCTCTCCTCTCCCATAGCGAACACTCTCTCGCGAGAGGCATTGGATTGAATTCGATTGGCTTGGCTTGGCTTGGATTGGATTTGATTAAAGTGGATTGTGTTGGATTGTGTTGCGTCATAGCCGCGGCACTCTCTCTCTCCGCGGTCTCCTCTCCTTCGGGCGCGCTGCGCATATAACCGGTGTGCCGCTTTCCTGCGGCCTTTCGGTCGACGGTTGCTCTCCGCTTGCGCTTGAACCCCCCTCAGCGTCGCATCACACCAGGGTTCCCGTGAGGGGAGGTGGGCGTAATTTTTTTCCGGAACCTCTGTTTGGGTTCGTGACCCCGTGATCCCGGACGAGCTATACGACTCCAAGCGGGGCCCCTAAAGTTCTCTGCACATAATACCAGGCGCGCTAGTAAGCGAAACGAGCCGGTGGTCTGGCAACGACAGGACGCGTCCAGGAAAGTACGATGACGGTGCAGTTCTGGTGTCTAAGTCGGTAGGCAGCAGACGCGGCCGTCTCGAGCGCGCATGACGCCATCAAGTTAATCATGCTGCTTAGGACGCCTTAGGGCGGGCAAGTAACCTTTCCACCGGACAGTGACCTCGACATTGGGAATCCAACGGCCTTTGTCCTACAGAACAATGGTGAAGGACAACAAGCAAGGGTGATATAATATGCAGCCCTTTACAATATTTAACGGTGTATAAAACCTGTAAAGAAAAACCCTGAAATTTTCTATTGCACCCTGCAAAATTTGTTTCCGCTTACTATTATTAGTTTTTAGAACGAAGTAAACAAGCGTTTCGACTACTTAGCTTATGCGGCCACAAAGTAACCAGGACAAATGTTACTGTTATATTTTCATCAGATAACTTAGAAACTCACTGAAAATACCGTACTTACCCGATTCTAACGCGCACTTTTTTTTCGGAAAAATAGGTCGAAAAATTGCATGCGCGTTAGAATCGGATACGAAACCGAAACCGAAACAGCGGAAATTTCGTCCCACGTATCGCCATCACCATGTCAAGATGGCGCTAAAGCTTTTAGTACATATTTCTAGGGGCCATACTTTTAGCAACGATTTTTCGGACGCAAGAAGCATAGGCGCCTAGGCTTTTCTATCGGCGTTCACACAAATCGTCAAATCGTTCCACTTGCGCGCTTGATAACAGCAATGGCAGCAGCGGCTCTCACGCGTTCAAAACGAGCGGTCGGCTGAAGCGTGCGCCTCTGGAGAAGCTCGCGGGATGGGCGTGTGAGGCGTGGACCACGATCCCATCGACCATGGTTGAACGTTAGTTCAGAAGTGTGGCATCGCGAACGTGCTTGACGGCACCGAGGACGAGATGTTGTGGTCAGCGCAGAGCGACAAGGAGAGAGATGAGTGAGCTTACTTCGGGAAATCAATCACCCGTTTCTCTCACGTTCGTTTTTCTTGCTCACACAGTTCCGTGCGCGTTACAATCGGAGGTGCAATTTTTTTCAGTTTTTTGTCAGGAAAATCGGGTGCGTGTTAGAATCGGGTAATTACGGTACTTGTTTCTCGTTGTCGGCGTTCTTCAAGGCCGCGTTATAATCCAGAGCAGTGCGCACGCCAGGAAGCGGTGGTCGAGGAGGCGACGCCAGTACGTCGCGTCCACGACCAGCTTTATGGGTGAAAAAATAAAAGAAAAAATTACGCCATCTTCCCACGTCGGAACCCTGAGGGGATGCAAAGCCGTGGAGTAGTAGCGTGTTAATTGGTTGTTGGAGTAAAGACACGAGTAGTAGCGTATTAAATGTCTTCTTTATTTATCGAGTAGTGGGGAACGTTTTGCGGCTTCTCGTTCTCGAAGCGAGGAATCCGCTGTTCGACGCTGGCGTTTCGAAGCGTTGTCACGTTGCCGAACGCCAGCGTACATTGTCAACTCATCGGACGGCGCAGCGTTGTCTCGACAGAAAGCAGCAGCTGAAGGGAGCAGCGGCGCGGACCTGGTTATCTGAAGTGCAGAGGAGGAGGGGATAGGAGGAGCAGCGCGCACAGTTGGTGTGGAGAGGGGGAGAGGAGGAGCAGCGTGCGCGCTATCGCACAGGTGGTGTGGAGAGGAAGAGGGGAGAGCGGCGTTATCACAGCTGTTGTGGAGAGGAGGAGAGGTGTGGACGCCGGACCCCGGACGACGGAGCCTCGACTAAGAGATGCTTTGCATCTAAAAAATGGGAGAGAGAGAGAGAGAGAGAGAGAGAGAGAATAAACTTTATTTCGAGGATTATCAGTGATGATGCATCTTGAAAGCGATGCTGGTGGTTAGATCGCGTTGATGGCTGTCAGCGTAAACTGATCAGCGCCCTCGGCAGCCCTGGCGACCAAGCGGGCCTGTAGGTCCGGGTCCGAGCTGCGCAGCGCGGCCTCCCACCGTTCCGCAGAGGGTATTTCGGAAAAGCGGTTTTTTGGGCAGGCCCAGATGATGTGGGTTATGACCGCCACATAAGCAGCAGGCCGAAGTAGAGAACAGAGCAATTGGGTGGATGTGCGTCAAGACGGCGGGATTTGGAAAGGTGCCTGACTGAAGAAGTCGCCACGCGTGGGCCTTATATATCTAAAGTTTTGTCCGCCGGAGGATAGGTCAAGCGGGAGAAGCGGTAATGCATAGTGATGTCGTGAAAAGAAACCAGGCGATCCCGCGCAGATTGCACCCCGTGTCGTGAGTCTCCGGGCGTGTTCGTGGGCCGCTTCGTTCCCTACGAGGTCGGAATGCGTGGGCGTCCAGGTCAGAAGAACGGGTTGTTTTAGGGGTCCGGCAGAGTTTCCTGTCAAAATTTTGAGTGCCAGGACTGAGATGCGTCGGGTGGAAAAATTTTGAATTGCAGTTTTAGAATCAGAAATGATCGTGCTGGGAGTTGGGTCGAGTATTAGAGCTAGGGCTATGGCCGCCTCTTCCGCCGTCTCTGGGCGAGTGGACCGAACGGTGGCCGAATTGAAAAGTTTCTTGCCGTAGTTCGTGGTTACAATCGTGTGTGCGTCGTGGAATCTGTATTCTGCCGCGTCGACATACACAACTCGGCGATCGTTGCCGTACATCTTGTGGTGTGCTTCCGCTCGCTTTAGTCTCCTAGTGACGTGGTGCTCAGGGTCACGGAGCAAGAATATATAGGAGGCGAAACGGCCCACCCGTTCCAACGAGGGCGCTGCCATCTTGCGTGACCAGCGCCCTCTCGTAGCTGGCCGGTTTGCTGGCTTGAGCGTTTGCTCCGCGGCGCATGGGCACCAACGGCGGCTCGGTGAGTTTTTCGTTGTAGCGCGTTGTACGTTCTTTTCCGTAATATACTTTGAATGGGAAAGTTGTTGCATAGGACCAGTTTAAGCGATCTGCTTTAATTGGCGGCTTTTTGGGCCGCGGTGGAGCTGAAATTCGCCTCGAGGTAGCGTGGTCCACGGTGGGTAAACGATGCCGTGTCCAACATGTGTTTGCAATACTTCGTCACAATTTTCTTTTGTTTGCATGTGTGTGTCCGAGATCACGAATAACGGGTAGTTTGATCGCTTTACTGCAAAAACTGATGTTTGTTAAAACGATCTAAGAGTGATACGCTCGGCGCCCATGGGCAACAAGCAGAAGCGCGTGTCAGTGTAATAGACTTCTGGCTTCATATCTCTGCAGGGTTTAATACGGGTAGTTTTGGGTGAACTCAGTAAGTATTTGGTATATCACATAGTTTGTATTAAATCTTATCAATATATCAACACCTCACTCTCAGCCACCACTGCCGACAACTATAAACAAAATTTCTTCTCTCTAGAATTTCAAGCTGCTCTGCAGCACAATTTAGCCGTGCAACTAATGTACAACATAAACAAAGTAAACAATACAGCTCCTAAAGAACGTCATAAGGACTTATTAAGTGCGCGCCGTTGGGCAACCAGACAAGCGTTCGCTTTTGCGTTGCTTAGTTTGATGTTGCCGACAAAGAGACATCACATTTGGGTGATTGAACTCTTGGCTGGAGTGAGTGAGTGAACAACTTTATTTTGCGCGAGTCGGGGATGGGGGAAGAAGGGAGGTGGAATCCCCTTCAGTAGCACCCCCTCCCCCCTTCCCCTCAGATTGGCTGAGGAAAAGGACAACCTAGGGAGGTAGTAGTCACTGTGAAAATCGCCAAGGCCAGCCCACGTAATACTTGGAGCCATGGGTATGCCACAATGGGACCGCAGCAACGGTGGACATGGAACTAATACCATCTGCGGCACAGGCAAGTTTCAGCGACCCATCTTAGTTTGGAAAGAAGGCAGAAGAATTTTCTGCCACTACTCCAAAGTAGGTGTACAGAAAGAGCTCAGCATGGGTTTCTATAGTGCACTAGTCGGTCAAACAAGATTCCTTTAATGTGCGGAGAAATTATGCGCAGTGGGGCAGTGGAAATGCACGAAATACACATCATGCATTAGCCTGCATTGCTTTCCGCAGCCGGAAACCCAACGCAAGCTCTGGATATCAAAGCTGAAATTTTGAAGGTACGTTGTACTCGGTCCGTAGTACACTTCAGCGCAGGGCGTATCAGGCACATATCAGTCGGAAATGATGATAACAGCACAGAAATCGCCACAGATACGAAAAGCCGACCCAAAAGGCTTTGCAATCATTCGCGGCGGTGAAAAGACAGTGACTTTTTTAAAGAACGGCTGTTCCGTCGGACATTTACACGTGGTGAACACGCCAAGCCGCCGAAAGTTGCAAGTTTTTCGAGAATTCCTTACCGGTCACAAAAGAAGTTTGGCTCTAGGTCACTTTTGATGAACGCTGTGTGTACGTAGTAATTGTTCCATACCTACGAATTGAGTCGCGAGTCAGTGCGGCAATTTATAAGGTACCGCTGGCGAAGACGATTGATACCCCACAGTCCACGCTACGCCGAAATGAAACTTAAGCATGCTAAAAGCTGCTCTGAAAATCGGCCTTCTTCTGAGCGAGCTGTCGCGGTTGCCGCGGCGTGGGACAGTATCGCCAGGTCGGGTGGTCTAACTTCCTGACGACGATTACCGTTCTTTCTTCTTGCGTGCGGTCGACAAAGGAAAGTTCACGAGTAGCATAAACACGGAACGCTAGGTAACTGCAAAAGGTTACTTCAGCGGGAGCATGCAAGCGAACCCAAGAATTGCGCAGCCGACTCAGCTGACACTGCTGGCCTGGCCCCGCCTTGAAAACGAGTGGAAATTTTGTTTTGTATTTTCGCAAACTAAACGATCCTTGCGTAACGTTTTACGCCGCACGATTTACGAACGGCAGGGTACATGTATACTAGCGAGTAGGTGAGGCATTGCGTGAAATAAACAAATTAATCGCTATTAAAGGACGCAAAACAATCACCAAATCGCACGCCCGCTGCCTGCAGAAATGTTTACTTCTATATTTGCATTACATAACATAACACAGCCGCATACACGGCGCGGCCCTGAATAGAGCACTTCTCGGGCCCGGGCTGGCCCGAAAGCCCGGGCCCGGCCCGCGGGCCGGGCCGGGTGTCCCGAAAGCATTCATCGGCGGGCTTGAACCGGGCTTGGGCTCATTGCCGCGGGCCCGGGCCGGGCTCGGGCTGAAAGCCGCGGGCCTGGGCTGGGCTCGGGATGAAATCCACGGGCCTGGGCCGGGCTCGGGCTTGAAGCCATGGGCTTGGGTTGAACTCAGGACCACTCATTAAAGGGCCTCAGGCAGGCCTTCGAGCACACGCGTACGTGATGGATTGCATAAACCAAGGCCTTCATTGCCAAGCTGAAGTGACACGTGCAACTTCAAAGGGCAGGCTCTTAGTTCACCTTAGCAACGAAAATTCTTTAACATTACGTCTGAACTTTTTTCCTTTTCCGCAGAAATAAAATTTGTTTCCGCGTGAGTAAATATTAACTACACAAAAACCTCTCTTCCAGCCATTTGCATTGACGGACTCTGGTATTGCAGCGGCAACGCAGTGGTACCTCTTTCAACTTGTACTTCTATTTCACTTTTACGGGTTTTTAAATTAGTGTTTGTATTGTAACGTAGTATTTTGGTTACATACTGCCGCTACTGTAGCATGCAGATCGGAATGAAAAAGTCAAGGCGTCGAAGAAGTTTTAAGGTTAACTTGTTTACTTTACGGATGACATTGATGACATTTAGCACATACAAACTTGAAACAATTACACTTATTACATAGATGAAAAAGGCAGTCAAAAGATTCAGAGTACTTAACGAAACATGGTTGGCGGGCGAAGGGCTCCCGGCGTCTGGCCCCAACGATCGGCAGCAAGCGGTTCTCCTGGTGTTGCTCGCCTCTCGCCCTCAATCGCCAGAGGGGCCGCGTTATATTTGCTTTGGGGGGACGCACTGGGGGAAAAAGCGCATCCTAGCGTGTGCGGACCGCGCGGAAAAAGGCTAAGGCACACCCGCAGCCAATCAGGAGGACGCTTCTTAGCTCCAATCAGACATGTCCCCGCCAAAGTGAAAAGGACCAAAAACACAGACACAAGGTTTCGACTCGAAAACGCGCCCTTGGAGAATTACGGGCGTAGAGCAAGTAGTTAGACAAAACGCACTAAAGTAAACAGGGGAAAAGGGAAGCTCGTCGGAAGAACACAGCGGCCCGCGTAGGCGCGCAACGGGGGTCGGAGACGCCACGGCCGCGGTAACAGAAACCGAGACGGCGGCTCGCTCTCCTCAACAGCCGTCGACTCTCGGTCTCTCTCGAGAGCCGCGTCTCCCGGGTCGGCCGACGGGCCGACACACACTCCGGAGCCGTTTCTCAGAAAAATAGGGGGCCACGGCCCAGCCGCGTCCGAAGCGCTTTCGCACACAACATTTTGGAGGAAGAGCCCTGGCTGTGGGCAGAACTTAAAAAACAACCAGAAAACATCAAGAGATATCCGCTTCGCGACAGTATTTATATATTTATGTAAGATCAAGGCAAACCGATGCTGATCAGCGCAAACATAAAAGCATAGGCTGTGGGTCCGACCGCTAACATCTCCCTGGGAGAAACGAATCGTTGTACACTGGAGGTGATTAGACCATGAAAAGGTGGGGCTGACACATAGGGTGCAATCTGTACGGTAAAAATTGAAAAGATATTTGATGCTCGTGTCCTGCTTTGCTGCGCTTATAAAGGTGTTGACCGCATTTTTCAC
Source organism: Haemaphysalis longicornis (assembly GCF_048455015.1). NCBI lineage: Eukaryota > Metazoa > Arthropoda > Arachnida > Ixodida > Ixodidae > Haemaphysalis > Haemaphysalis longicornis. The sequence goes on from NW_027526203.1 coordinate 184,777,650, forward strand.
ATTAATCGCCTTTGCGTTGAAGGTGTCATTCCGGCTACGACGTTTCTCTTGCGCCTGCAGGCGAAAAGCAAACATAAGCACCAGAGGTCGGCGGAGAAGCCTACGCGAACCACTCGACACCACCGAAGCTGCCACGCGAAGACACCCAGAAAACCGTAATTTAATGCCACCGTTGGGCCGAGCAGTACCGAGCCCCTCAAGAGCCCTACGCGCCCCAGACTGCGGTGCTTTATTCCCGAGAACAGACGGTGACGCCGGGATCTCATGTACTCGCGTGGTGCGTGGTACGTGCTGTTTGCGCGGGAGTTGCCCAGCCCCCACGCCCGAGCAGCGTGTCAGACTACTTCTTCGAGTTCTCCTTTCTTCCTGTATATGTAAACCTAGTTTGTTGATTAAACGTTTTTAAATTCTCCAACCCCAGCTTCTTCCATTGAATATGAGCCACCACCAATTGAGCTGGAAAGAGAATCAAGAAATGTTTTTTTTTTTTTTTTTTTTTTTTCACGGACATCGTAATTTCGTAATTGTTTTGTTCGAGGCGAGCACTTGAACCATTGGAGCGCAGCAGCGTGTGTCAGCCAGTTCCGAGGCTTCGGAGAGTTCATACGCGCAAAAGAACAATAACAAACCACACATCGCTGCCAGCGGAGTAAAACGACCCCCGAACCGCCCGTAAGAACGAACGTACGTCCTGCCGAGAGACCACGAAACGTCCTGGTGTCCGGAGGTGCCACGACTATTTACGCGCGCAAGAGTGCGTAGCTCGGATAGTTCCGATTTCAGACTTCCTCAGTGGCGCGTGATCTGAGTGCCGTGCGTCAGACAGCACGAACTCGCCATCTACTGAAGAACAAAAGTAGGGTTGGTCGGTTCTGCCGTATATAGTTCGCCAGAGCGCACTTATTCTCCGGATTTAACATGGTTACCGGCGTTGTCTAGACCCTGATTTCTCTACCGCACGCGTGGCATTATGAATGCCGCTGAGTTAAGGGAGAAGCTCGCTGTGGGGAAGCTCAAGCTTGTCGCAAAGCAAGGGAAAAAAGCCAGGTTTGGAACCATTTCCTGGAAGTCGTTGACGCCCATACCCTCTCATCAGTGGGGCATGTGCAGTGCAAAAGCTGCAAAGCTTTCTTCGCCTATGATGGCGGGAAGACAGGAACGTCACACCTAAACCGCCCCAAGTGCAAGACTGTAGGCAACACTACAGCCATTACATCGTTCTTCGCTGAGAAGAAAACCCAGGTATCATCTAGTGTCAAAGGAAGCGTGACGACTGCTTGCGTCAAGTGGGGTGCAAAGGACATGCGCCCATTTGACGTTGTTTGCGACGACGGATTCATAAAAGTTGCTGACGAACTTATTACTATCGGTGCGAAGTATGGGAGCGTCTCCGCGAAGACCGTGATTCCACATCCTACGACGGTGTCTCGCAGAATTTATGAAGTTCCAAACGAACTTCGAGAAGCACTTATGCCTGAAATCCAGTCAGCGATGAAGGACGGTCGCTGCTCCATGACCCTTGACATGTGGACCGACGACTACAAGAAAGTAGCCTATATCACCGCAACCGTTCATTACGTCAGTGCAAAATGGGAACTGAGAAGCCTTGTTTTGTTCACTAGTGACTTTCCGCCGGAGCGAAAAACCGGAGAAAACATCCGTAAGGAGGCTGTGCGAAGGTGCGCGAAGATCGATGAAGGCATGCTGAGCAATGTGGTATTCGTGACAGACCAGGGTGCCAACATCATCAACGCGCTCCGTCCGTATGCCAGAATGAACTGCAGTGCTCACGTGTTGAACACCATTCTTCGCAACACGTTTGACGAAGGGTACCTCACTCGGGAGCTGCCTGAACTTTTGGAACAACTGCAAAAGGTGAAGGCTGTCGTGACCTTGAAACAGAGCGGTCTGACAAGCCAGCTACCACATGGAGTTTGCCAGGAGGTGAGCACGCGGTGGAACTCGAAGCTCACTATGATCAAGTCCGTGCTGACGCAGTACGATGAGATAGAGAGCCTCTTGGATTCAAGGGGCAATCTACTCCTGGAGGACGTCAATAAGGCCTTGTTGATGGAGGTTGTTGATTTCCTTAAGCCTTTCAAGGAGGCAAGCGAAAAGCTTGAGCAGGAAAAAGTGGTAACACTGCCTCTTGTTCTGATGTATTACGCGAAACTTAAAGGAGTACTGACACGAAATTTCAAAGCTGAGATAACTATGTAAAACGCTTCCTTTTTATCAGGAGATATCTCCCAGCAAGTTTCAACAGCAACCGTTCAACGAAACATATTTAAAATCCATTTTAATCTTCGCCCGCACGAGAAAGCCCAGAGCGAGCCGACGTGACATCATCTGCTACGTGCCCCAAACTGCCGACGTCGGGGCTCCCGTGACGAAGCCGACGCGCTGGCTGTGGTTGGCGCGCGCTGCTCGGGCGTGTGTACGCGTCATGGTTTTGGGACTGACGTCATGCTGCCCGGGCCTGTGGGGACGGCGAAAACCTCGGCCGGTCTGGGCGCGCGCGTGCGCTCGCTCGCGCGCGCTTCCAGAAAGGCAGCGATACGGCAAGAATGGTGACGTCATGTTATACATGCTGTCATGGCGGCCGCTCGGCGTTTTTCAGTCGAAACCGAAACTGGTACGAATAAACGACGCCGTAAACGAATGTTTACGCTGCGCTCGACCGTCTAATCTGTCATTCTATGATTAGTGGGCTGGTAGGCACGCATAGCAGCGAAAAAAACGTAACATAAAAATTTCGTGTCAGTACTCCTTTAAGAAGCACCTCACTACGGCTTCGACAGACTCGCCAGATGTGTGCAAGCTTAAGTCTAGAACGCTAGAGTTCCTGGAACTGAAGCTGACCGTTGGAGAGCTTCATAAAATTTCAACGTTCTTGTGGCCGCCTTTCCGCCATCTCCGCGTGCTTGATGAGCAGGACAGGAAAAATGTACACGACAGGGTGCGCGAAATGCTGACTGACGTGCATCTACGTCTGTCTCAAGTGGGACCAAGCACGGAACCCTTGGATGATGAACCCGCAGCGAAACGTTCACTCCTTCAAGAATTTAACGAGTGCAAGGATGCTGCGGAAGCGCAGACAACCGACAGTGAACTCGACAGTTACCTCCGGGACAGCGACTCATGTGAGGACATTAGACGGCTGCTCGAATGGTGGGGAGCCCAGCGTATGAAATACCGCGGACTTTCCTTTCTTGCTCAAAAGTTTCTTAGCATCCCCTCCACGAGTGCCAGCAGCGAAAGGAATTTTAGTGCAGCTTCATATGTATTGCAAGAGAGGAGGACCTGCTTGAAGCCAGAGAACCTGGACAACCTGCTGTTTTTGCACAAGAACATGTAGATTTTTGCCCTTTGCTGGCCTTTGTCCAGTTCTTGTCGTAGAGTACGAAAGTGCGGGGATTTTGCCGCAGCGTGTTATTTTATATTAATTCAATGAAAAGGGAGGCCACCTTCATCTGAGAGAACCTCCGGAATGGTGGGTGGCACCTTCATTACAACTTTTCGTGTCGAAGTGAGAATATTCAGGATTTGCGTTTGATCAGCGGCTGGTTTCTGTTTGTCATATATATAACTTCAGGCGTATTTTACATTGCGGCAGGAATGACCTAATCAAGAGCTGCTTAAAGTATCGCGTGAACGTTAATGTTCTGTTTCAAATGGAGAAAAGAGCACTGAAAAGAATGTTCTGAGTTTACTTCCTCGTGCTTATTGATGTATGTACGCATTGTACTTTAAAAACTTTTTTTTTTTGCCAAATCTGGTAACCACTGTACTCTTATTCCAATGGAATCTCATGTATTGCATCAAGGTTTTATATCAAATATATGATTACGAAGAACGTCGTAACGGGGAACGAATTGATTCAGACAACCTGAAGCTCTGCACCTATATTTATGTACATGCCGCACCCATCCAAATGCAACTGCCGTGGGCGGGAATTGAAATCGAGTGCTAGAAAAACAGCAACTCTAAGCAACCACTGGAGGTAAAATATTTATATGCACGCAGATAGTCGTGCATTGAAAAGCGGCATAAAAATTTGAGCATACAACCTTTGCATGAGACAACCACGTGATGTCGCCAAGAACCGGGTCAACAGGCACAGTGGCGGCTGTGGTGCGAGAATACGAGTTGTTATTACGCCGATGTTACGTTGAGTGAATACGGTAGAAGTTAAAGAAAGTCTACTCCGTAACCCAATTTTTCTCATTTCAATCCATGTGTGTTGTACACATTAGATTCTGTCTAATTTCTCGCCACGAATTGCAGCGGCACGCAACCAAATAAGATAAATTTCCTTCGGCATCCAAACCCGAGGTTGGTCACGCAGAGGCGGGTTTTATGTAGGTTTAGAAACAAATTACCGGGCCCGGGCCGGGCCCGGCTCGGGCTGACGCCGACGGGCCAGGGCAGGGCCCGGGCTGAACTCACTTACGGGCGCCCGGGCCCGGGTCGGGCGCGGGCTTCATAAAGCGGGCTTGGGCCAGGCCCGGGCCTTAAAATAAGACCCGTGCAGTGCTCTAGCCCTGAATATTTACATACGATCATCACTGACTGTTGGTTATCTTCGTCGCTAACAATCTGAACGCCGACACGCCAGTTTTGTCCTCAAATGGAGTTAGACAGCGAGACAAGAACAGAAAATTGGTCGTTTCCAGTTGAATTGTCCCCCATCTTCACACTTCGCCAGATTATTGTCAAATATTATTGGCGATTCGCTGAATTTTTTCGCTTTGCATTCAAAGCCACCCTGCCCATCTCACCCGATTCGCCGTCCAGCCCTCCGCCGGGTCGGCTGCATGCAACTCGGCCCTACACTTCAAAATGTTGCTGACCCTCATTCTAGCCTATTAAGTGCGAACTGGAAATATATGATGCAAGAGCGCAATTAAGTAAAGCGAGCGCAAACAAGGAAAGCGAGCGGCCTCTCGGTTCTCCCGGCGTTTTACGGCCACTAATTTCGGAATCGCAAAACAGATTTCGCGCTTCTGACGCTCGCTGAATTTTGTCACTGAGACACGCAACAAAACGGCAAGCTAACGCTGCACCATGCATTCGTAACGGCGACGCAAACGAGCACTGTTTAATGAAAGTGCACGCACAGTGAGCAGGTACGCAAAAGAGCGGCGTACCGAAGTAGACGAGCCTGCGATCCGCCGGGCTCGCTGGCTTTTTAAAGCGCGATCATCGCCGATTGAGTCACTCTTCTTTTCTGATCGCCTGTTGCTGAAAAGTCCTTCACCTAGAGTATTAGTTTAAACAAGAAGTTTCACTTCAAATTTCACTTCATACGACCATCGATCGGTGAACCGTCACCGTCCCAGCACTTTCGTCGGCGCTGTAAACGTATTTAGCGCTCCAAAGCTTTTTCCCCTAAGGCCAAGTTAATCGCCAGAAGAGATCGGACTCGTCGGGGATGGGCTGGTGACCATGTCGCAAAATAATCTGGAGCATTGAGCTCATTTTGCTTCTGTCGACACGGGATCCGATGGGACCCGCGCAGCTTTGTACTACCCGGAAGTCCTGCCCGGAAGCCGCTTGCGCAGCGCCCCCTGGGCAGCGCAGGAGGCCTATTCGCCGCGAGCTCGACATGTAGGTGGCGACAGCGTCGCGCTGCTAGTGTGGATGCTCCGCTGAGCGGCCCGTTAGAATGCACACTGTGGGCGCGCTTCGTGCCTTTTTCTCGCCGTATGTGCGCACGACATGTGCAAACAAGAGTGGTATGCTGTAGTTCGGTTACTCAACGTTCAATATATAGCATGGATGCGGCAGTCAGTTTTCATTATTACGCCAAAAAACGCGACGACTCATCGGGAATCTCAGAATGGCCGTAATTGTGAAAATGAACTTGTACGCTGTGGCTCGTAGCAAGCTCGATCTTTCCAGACTATGGCTTTGAGCCTTCAATAAAAGCATAAATAGAAACAAATCAGGAAGCCTAGATCTCTGAAATTCAGTTACAACGGCAATCTAGCATGACGCATTCTGAAATGGTAACACTACTTAACTGCCCCGAAATTCATTCTAAGAGCTTACGATATTTTTTGTGTTCAAAAGGCAACATAAAATTACTGAATTTTGATCAGCGCAGAGATATAAATGTAACCGCTCTAACGGGTCTTTTAAATGAAATTTTAGCGACTCTGAAGGAAGGTTTCATGAATAACGGTTTCGGATCACTTATTTGTGGCTTTCGTCGCAAGTGAACTTGCGAATTGAATTGTCAACGCACGCAGTACAATCAACATCTCATGTTTAGCTAGGTTTTCGCAAAGTGACAAGCATGTTTACAGTGTGCAAACCAAGCTTCTGGGACCTCACAGTGAGCACAAATTTTCTGTGACGGCTGCTCTGTTGACGATTTGCGTGACTTTTAAAATTGTGGTCTCTCTACTTCACAATATGCATAACCCTAGCATTGCACAAGGCAGGCATTCATGCACACTGCGAGGAACCACCGTGGGTTCGGGCTAGTTGATCACGCTCACGATACTGAAACGCCGTCGCGCCAAAGGGCGACAAAGGAATATGCCCAGGATACGGAGGGAAGACGTTTATTTTACACTAACGTTCTAGTCACATATATTACAGTTCCAATTACACAATTTACAGCACAGGTACGTACTTCCCGTTAGGTGAAAGGGGCGATGGGGCGCCACGCGCAAGTGCGCACGTTTCGTCGGCGCAGAGCCAGTGGGCTCTTCTGTCAGGGCAAATTCCTGGGTGCGCGCACGTTGTGCGCGCGCGCATCGCCGTGCTGGCCAGATCGGCTCGCAGCAGCGAGGGAGACGGGGCCCATTCGCTCACAGGCGCGTACCGCACGGCGTGATCGTCGAGTGGTAGGTACGGCCTTACTATATGCAAGCGTAGGGGCAACAGGAGCAGCCTTAGGCACGGGCCGCAGCCGGAAGGGCTGGTGGGCTTTCGCCGGCGCAACAGACTTGCAGCCGGCTGGTAAAGAAAGCGTCACATACCTTCGGCCAACGCCTTCGGCGTCCTGGAATCGTCTCCCCGAACGGACCCCCGCGCAGGGCGCGCGTTCGCTTCCCGGCGAGAGTCGGGTTCGGGCCTCGTTCAAACGGACCAATGAGGTGAGGTTAGCTCCGCTACCAGGGCGGAGCGCCCGCTGCGTGACAGTGTTTTATCGCCGCAACGGTCTCTGCAGGCTTCACCTCACGCAAGAGTTTGAGAGACGGCTCGGCTCTACACAGAGGCGCCAAGACGAGCCGGAATTTCGGAGGAGAGAGGGGAAAAGCGCCGCGTGATGGCACAAACCCAGTGATCGCGCAATGGGTAGGGCGTCAGGATCCCCACACTCCCCTCTCCTTAAATGCCCTCGCCGGTCTGAGAAGAGTTGACCGGCCATCGCCCAGGCATGCAAAAGACGGCGAAGAGTAGAAAAGTATGCATGCACAGGGCAGTCTCAGTCCCCAGCCCATACAAAATATTTACAAACTACACTACCAACACTACCCCCCTACAGCACGAATGATACACACAGGAAACTACACGCGACACTGAGATACATAATCGGTTCCACATGCATACACAAAATGAAGCTATTGAAACATACAATGATTACAATGAACGCGACACTATAATAATAACAACAACGGTATACAATATATACATGCAGGACGATACTATGCTACATAGGATTGCAAAAAAAAAAAGAAACACACACTACGACGATAAAGAATCAGGGCAAAAGAGAAGACACAGGTATGCTAGAAACTACGCTGAGCTACGAAAATAGTATTTCTACAAATTCAGGAGACGCGGTTCCGCGGGGCCTGTGCAAAGTTCGGCGGTTGGGAGCACGAAAGTTTTTCAGGGGAAACGTCCGTTGTGGTCAATCGAGGAGAGAAGATGTTGGGCACCAGTGCCGGAACGACCTCACCGTTGCGCGAGATAGCAGCTCCACGAGGGGGGGTACCAGCCAGGAGGACATGCGGCTGGAGCAGCCAGCCGACAGGTATGATGACCGCGATGGCGCCGCTCAGGTGTATACCTCCCGTGGCACTCGATGGGTGCCCCGCCAAAGAGCGACGAGCGGCGCGGGTGGTGGCTGCCGCCCAGCGCGAGCGAGGCAGCTGCCGGACGACAGCCGTGGTGCCGATGACGCATGGTGCGGTTCCGATATGGCACCACATTGTCCACATCTGGAGAGGGCACCTCTTCCGCAGCTCGCAACTGGCCGCCCGTCCCGCTCTCGTCGGTGCCGGGCAGCCCGGCTGCATTCGCCAGCCTTACATGCCGTTGAACCCCCATAGTCAGCGTAACTGTTCCGGGCTCGGTCAAGTTCCAGAAACGGGCACCTGCGGACCCTCCACCACACCGACGAGACACCACGTGATGGCGGCCCGCACCGGACGAAGCCGAAGCCACTCGCGGAATGCACCGTTGGGTTCGCTGAAGCCGGCAGAAGCACACACCACACGCACTCACGAATACCCGCATAACATGCGTGTCACAGTGTTCGTGCCACCGGGGCCAAGTTCCTTCGCCACAACGCGGTGTGCCCCACTCGTAGCATACGCCCGGCCCGCGTTTTCCAGGAAAACACAATCTCCCGTTGGCATTGAGTATATGGTCCCCCAAAGTCTGGCCTGCTCTCCCAACCGCACACAGTTCACGCAACGGCCTCCAGTACGCGCTGCTCGCCCCGAACACCGGGGCCGTGGACGGCCGAAATCCGACACCTTCAAAACAAGCCCATAACTCTCGACCCTGGCTGTGCGCGAAAGCCAATGACAGTCTTCGAAGGGCACTCCCGCGACCGACCTAGCCGCCGCTTTTCGGCATTCGCTCTTTCTTCAAGACTACGCCCGAGTAAAAAAAACAGAAGAGAAGTAAACTAGCCCTGCTCACTGCCAAACTGGATAAAAAAAGAAAAGAAACGTACACAGCACTTCGTCCCGCATGCGCAGACTAAGGGGGTTCCTGTACCAAATAAATAAAGTTAAAGCACTGGAAAAAGAAAACACTACATCGTGCACCGACAACACACACACACATAAAAAAGAAAACAACCCTAACGCCTTCAACGAGGCTAACACACGAACCGTACCGAACCAGAAACTAAGCCAACAAAATGGGTTCATGCTACATCACGCGGTACAACGCTCAAAATACTAAGCGGAACACTTCCTCACCCTGTGCATTAAACCAGTGCTCTAAACAATAACAAAACAAATTAGGACAAGATACATTATGTGCAGTCATCAACGCCCAAATGGGGACACACTAATACAGACAGTGCCACGTAACATGCACACTCTTACAAACCGAGTAAAAAGAGAAAACATGCGCTTACAGCTTTGCTGGAGGGGAGAGACAACTGACCACACAGATTGGGCTGGGGCGGCCAGGGCGGCCGCGCTCACTGAGACTGAAAGAAGTGAAGTCTGCACGGGCGGCGAAAGTACCTGCCGTTTAGCGTGCTATAATTACTGAGGTGACCTCTTCGCGAATTTATATTGATGAACTGGCCGAGAGAAGCCTGGATAAGCGTGGGTGCCTTGTCATCACCGCGCAGAGCCACTGTGCTCTAGCGCCAAATAGTCAGCCCGTGACACCATATAAGTTTAAGCTCTGCTTGCTTCTCGGCAAAGGTCCCTTCAAGTCGCAAGCGACTACCTGCCAAGGACGCATACTGTCAAATGGCTTCACAATTCCAGGCGGCTTCCCACCGTGCGCCCTCGCCGTTTGACAGACATGGCAGGATCGGCAACAGCGAAAATGTCTCGCTTCGTCCCGGGCCAGGTCACGGAGCGACTCATTTTACCAAAACTTTGGAGCCGCCTAAATGCCTGGCGAATGGTTCGTCATGAGCTTAGCGCAGCAGTGCGCAACTCAGACCTAGGGGGTTACCACATTGAATGGTTCAATTGCCTCATCATCGGTGGCTACGTAGTTAAGCACGAGTCCTTCACCGTCCAGCAGAAATGAGTCCCCCGGGGCGTCGGCGACACACGCTGACTTCAGCCCCCCCTCCCGCGCCTGCTACAAGACAAGTAGCATCTCGGCGCACGCCCGCAGCAGGACAAGCTACGTCTCGGCGTCTAAAAAAAAAATCAAACTCAAAAAAATTGTCTCCCAGAGACCGTCGCACATCCGGCGACAAAACGGGTCATTCTGCTGGCCGGCTACTAGCTCTTTTCGGCTGAATACGACCTCCTTGCAACGGGGCATTCCTTCCCCCTGGTTTTACAGCCGAGGCCCGTCCGCTTTCCGGCGGCATGGAGTTCGCGAAAAGCGCCGGCCCCTCTCTGCGGGGTGTCCGCACGGCTCTTCTGAACTCCGGGCCCTCTTCCTCCCTGAACGGCTGTCAATTTTGCCTCCTTTACTGGCACACGCTTTTGCGCCGCCGGCTAAAGTCACACTTGGACAATGAATCTCAGTGGACAACGAGGCACGAGATAGCGCGTCAACTACCACGTTCGTGCTCTGCTCTCACGGGACGGCAAAGAGCATAAATCTCGCGTGCACTACTCCGAGAGGCGGCTGTGGTCTTTCTCCCGGAATACGTATACCGCCGCTCCAGTGGGCCGCGGTTGCACCGTCGCACTCCCCCGTGGGTCTGCGTTAACGAGGGGTGCACGCACACTCGCGTACGGAGGGGCAGTCGCCTCGTCCCCGTAGCAGCTACCGTTAGCGGATAAGCATTAAGACTGATTCCGGTTGCGTACTCTGCTTAATTAGCGGCCAAAGGCTAATGAGCCAATGGCCCCACGTTGGGCGCCAGTTTGTGGTCTCTCTACCTCGCAATATGCATAACCCTAGCATTGCACAAGGCAGGCATTCATGCACACTGCGAGGAACCACCGTGGGTTCGAGCTATTTGAGCACGCTCACGATACTGAAACGCCGTCGCGCCAAATCAACACCGCCTCTGTTGGGCAGGTGGAGAAAGGGGCGACAAAGGAATATGCCCAGGGTACGGAGGGAAGACGTTTATTTTATACTAACATTCTAGTCACATATTTTACAGTCCCAATTACACAATTTACAGTACAGGTACGTACTTCCCGTTAGGTGAAAGGGGCGATGGGGCGCCACGCGCAAGTGCGCACGTTTCGTCGGCGCAGAGCCAGTGGGCTCTTCTGTCAGGGCAAATTCCGGGGTGCTCGCACGTTGTGCGCGCGCGCATCGCCGTGCTGGCCAGATCGGCTCGCAGCAGCGAGGGAGACGGGCCCCATTCGCTCACAGGCGCGTACCGCACGGCGTGTTCGTCGAGTGGTAGGTACGGCCTTACTATATGCAAGCGTAGGGGCAACAGGAGCAGCCTTAGGCACGGGCCGCAGCCGGAAGGGCTGGTGGGCTTTCGCCGGCGCAACAGACTTGCAGCCGGCTGGTAAAGAAAGCGTCACATACCTTCGGCCAACGCCTTCGGCGTCCTGGAATCGTCTCCCCGAACGGACCCCCGCGCAGGGCGCGCGTTCGCTTCCCGGCGAGAGTCGGGTTCGGGCCTCGTTCAAACGGACCAATGAGGTGAGGTTAGCTCCGCTACCAGGGCGGAGCGCCCGCTGCGTGACAGTGTTTTATCGCCGCAACGGTCTCTGCAGGCTTCACCTCACGCAAGAGTTTGAGAGACGGCTCGGCTCTACACAGAGGCGCCAAGACGAGCCGGAATTTCGGAGGAGAGAGGGGAAAAGCGCCGCGTGATGGCACAAACCCAGTGATCGCGCAATGGGTAGGGCGTCAGGATCCCCACAAAATCTAACAGGTGCCTGCAACGGCGATATGTGTTTGCATTCTTGTGTATAAGGTCGCTTACGAACCCTAAAGACGGCAATAAATGAAGTTGCGCTGTTGCAGATGTAGTAAAACATTCCTTTTTATTTCTCGTTGCAAATCAGCGTAACGGGTTCCCGGTAACTACTTTGTTTTGTAAACTGAATATCGCCTTTGTCTTGGCATTTCATTTTTGACGGTTGCTTAAAAAATGAAATTCTGCGCATTTCATTTTTTTTTTAGAGAAGGGGGGGGGGGGGGGCGGTCCTGCCAACGTGTTGCAACTTGCAAGAGCAGCGAGAAGAGAACGCATGTAACGCGCGCGAAAAGCCAAACTATGGTTATCAGTATTATTTACATTCGAAACTACACTAGGCGTCGTGTTCTGTAGCGGTGAAAAGTACACGTATTTTCCAAAATGATTAACTCCCCTTTCGTCCGAGATTGTCCAGGAATTGTGGGACGCTTTTTTCAAAATTGTATTGAAAGCAAGCACTGTGGGGAAAAAAAAAAAAAACCAGCGAATCATGGCACACACACACATGTGGGCAACAACGTGCATTATATATTACGCGTTTTCTCCTCTTTCTTTAAACTTAGGTCCACCTTAAGAGGTTAAGACGTGACCAAATTAGGCATTCAATTGGTTCTGCTGAGTGAGACACGTTTCTGGACAAGGTGATTCATGTCGGATTTGAAAATGATATAAATGAAAATGACACACAAAATGCCACATATGACTGACGCAAACTCACAACTGCTTAATTTTACCGAAACATTCCCCCTAAACACTCTTGCGCATCCATAGAAATATTTTAAATAATCCGTAAAATTAGCAACTCCATACAGTTGAATAAATGTTTATTCCTCCTCCTGAGTATAACCAACGACTGTCCAAAAATAGTATTTATTTTAGAAAAGGTACGGGAAGGACACGATCACATAGACGCTTGCGGGTGTAAAATACGTGTCCGGTAATGTATGGGCGATAGCGCACGGGTCGTGTGCAGTGTAAATGTTTTTGTTTGTTTCTTCTTTCTATAGGGACACAGCGCAATTTTACAAGGGTGTGGAATTTGCATGCGTATGCACAGGTCTTGTCGCTTCTTACCCGTTTCGCGTACTAAACTTTTATCCTTTAAATAATCGCCACGCCACCTTCAAAAAGCACCCTTCGACGTTCCTGAAACGGCAGACGACTGCACTCAACAATAAGAACAGTGCAATGTGTGGAAGCAATGTTTATAACACGTTTCACACTCAAGCGGTGACCACAGCGAAGATGTTTCGTGGAATTAAACCAGCGCATTAACCCGCAACGGCCGCTGATTATTGCGTTTCTAGAGGAAACGGGCACGCAGAGGTTACTATGTCATTGCTTACTGCCAAACGAGCACACATATTGGTTGTTTTGTCGTGTGCAGCACGCGCCTTGCGCCGCACGCAACGTGATAAAGCAGACGACGCGAGAGCGCCATCCACACTCACGGCCGGACTGGAGGAGCGGCGAGCGCGCACTTTGCGCGCCCGCCGCTCCTCCAGCCCGGCCGTGCCACACTAGGAGCGGTTCGTCCCGCCGCCGCCAGGGGCCGACTGTGTTCGCGCTCGGGGCGAATTGGGTGGTCGGAATCAATACAAACACACAAAAATGCGGGAGGTCACTGCTCTTTTTGTTTTCCTCTCCCGAACGACGGAAGGAAGCGCGGGCAGCCGTCAGGGCAGTTCGGTGGCTTACATCCGCGCGCGATTAGCGAACTTAGCGGAGCTTTCTATGCGTATATAACTAGGTCAGTGTCGCGTATTTGCACGTGTATAGTGTACGAAAGCCTGTAAAGGTATTATAACTCTGCCGCCTTCAGCGTCTACTGGGTTGGACTATATTCAGTGGGGAGACAAAATTTTTGCGCCTGTCCGGGGACCAGTACACCGGCGCGAATGCAGTTTCTTACAAAACTGGAATTTCATTCGAACGCCGAGAACTAAACAACGTTGGAGACTTCGCTCCTCTGTTTCTTCTTTTAGTAACTTTTCTCGTGCAACAGTTGCACGGATTCTCATAGCCATGGTAAGAATGACTGATTGCGGCAGCTCTCCTAGAGGGACAGCTGAATGATAGGTAAGGGGTTTTAGTTCGGACAGAACGCTGTAAAACAGCAATAAAAATCTTCTCGGGAAATGTGTACAGTTCGGGTAATTCTTTCAGATCAACATATACTCGCAAGTGCCCCCTCGAATTGGATAAATGGCTAAATATCGTTCTCCAGAAATATAAGGTACGTCTTCTGCCATGTAAAAAAGCCTGTGTTGTCTGCTTTGTTTCCCCTCCATTCAGATTCTTGTTGGCGCCGCTAGGGGCGCCACTCTAAAATCTTCTCCCCAATAGGAACAGCGGGTACCTAGATGAGCACGAGAGAGGCCCCTAGGGAAAAGCGGGGAATACACCGCAAAACTGCATGTTGGCGTCGCCAGGGCTCGCAAGCTTGGACGTTCCCTGTCTTCCCTATAGGCGGCGTAAAAATCGACGCCCCACGTGACCAACCTTGACCAACCTAAAGCGCTGTTTTCGACCATCAAGCCCACCAGACGGCGCAGGCAAAATGTTACTTTTGGTATAGAATACAAAACATTCATTCCGTGACTCAAAGAGCCCACACAGTTCGCTTACAATGTGTTATTTAAAAATACTATTAACAAGTTCCGCATCAAACATCCGTTGAGCAAAAATGTACGCAACTTTTTACGAACAGCCGACTGGTGCACCACCTTGTTTCTGAATTCGCAACCACAAAGCCGCCAATTCAAATTGAAACCGCTGCAACGGCCGACCGTTTCAATGTGCGCGGAGCACCGGTTTCGTGACTGTTATTGCTGTTATGTGCTTTTGCGTCCATCAGTTGTTGAGAGGACTGGCAAAACACGAGAATTGAGTGCTTGTGGAATGACAAATGTGGGAAATTCCGCATCGGAAGGCAGCTGTCGAGGCCAGAATATTCGATTCTTCAAACAGAAGGTGAGTGTTATGCACTCCGCTAGAAAGACGGTGCAAAGGAAACCGTTGTCGCCGTCAATACTTCATTTGTGCCCTTCGTTCGAAATCTTAGCGCAAGTGAACGAGTTGTTATGGCAAAAAAAAAAAAAATGTTGTCACGAAAGCGACGTACAATTGCAGCGATCGAAATGAAATGATGTCCTGGCCTCTGTAAACTTGCGGATGTCAATAAACGATTTGTTCTCACTTGCTGCTCACTGTGGTCTGTGCCAGTCGAGGCCATCTGGTCACCTGGCGTAACATCACTTCACTAGCGCGGCGCAAGTAAACACGCGACCAGCGTGCCAGCCAGGAGCCAGCAGGAGCAGCCACGGCCGGACTCGACGCCCCTTTCGCGCGCGGGAGGAGGAGAGTCGAGTCCGGCCGTGGAGCAGCGAGCCGGCGGCCGCCGTGCGAGGGCAGCCATGTTATTAAGGAGCTCAAGCGGCCTGTGCAAAAAGCATCCGCCATGTTTACAAAGCCGTGTTTACAGCGCCATCAAGCGGGCGTACTGGGTAGTTCACGACGCCGCCACTACGCTTTTTCTGGCACTACAGGCAAAGCTAGACCTTTGCTTCTCTAAAATCCTCCCTGTTCTGTGGCGTCGCCGGCGTAGGGCAAGCGGTTATTTTGAATCATGATTGGATAAATTCAAGAAATGCTGACCATTAGATGGCCTATTTGGGCTTTGTCACAAATACATTACAATGATCCGCCATCCTTGGTAGGCCACGCGGCCAGGCCTCGGTCGCCTGGCCGCGTAAACGAAGTCATAAACAATGATCGTCTGCTCGAAGCGTGGGCCTTAGAAACCCACTGAGCTGGGTAGCGTATAAGGGGAGGAACGGCTGGAAACGCTGATTGGTTAACAGAAATCAACGCTCAAGAAGGCGATCCGTCTCCCTAGGCGACCCAGGGTGCCTAGGGAACCAAAAAAGGTCCCCAGAAAGGTCCCTGGCCGTACGGCGGCGCCACCGCGCTGCGGTCCTGCGGTCGCGGCCGACCGGCCGAGCCTGCCGGTTCATTCATTCGGCTCCGGTGCTTGCGGCGGGCAGGTGCACGACGTGCTGCTCGCCGGTGCTTTTTTTTTTTTTTTTTTTTTGGCGCGAAAATTGCTTTGTCATCGCCCGTCGGAACGAAATCGTGGTTCTGCAGGAAACGCACAACAATCTCAAGGTAAGCAGTGCATATTCGCGGCAAAAGGGTTTTGCCCCCTTTCTTATTTTTTTTTTTTATTTTTCAGCTGCAGCAGGTGCACGACGTGCTGCTCGCCAGTGCCCCTTTTTTGGCGCGAAAGCCCATCGGAACGAAATTATGGTTCTGCCGAAAACGCACAACAATCTCAAGGTAAGCAGTACATATTCCCGTCGAAAGGGTTTTGCTTTCATGTGTTTTGCCTTTTTTTTTTTTTTCAGCTGCAGCAAAACGTGCCACCCCATGGCACGCCGTGATGGTTTTCGCGCGCCGAGCCTGAGCCGCAAGGACGGAGGTAAAGTAAAGCCTGCGCAGCAGCGATCTGCTAAAAAATGGACGTTGCGCGTGAAGCTGGTGGCCGCTATCTTTTGTTCTTTTCAAGGTGCAGCACGTGGCGTTCCATCGGCGGCCGCAGGGGACCGCAAGAATCCAAAAACCTAGGACGGAGGTAAAGTAAAGCCTGCGCAGCAACGATCTGCTTAAAAATGGACGTTGTGCGTGGACCTGGTGGCGGTGATCTTTTGTTCTTTTCCAGGTGTAGCACGTGGCGTTCCATCGGCGGCCTCAGGGGACCGCAAAAATCTAAAAACCAAGGTAAGGCACGCTATGCTGCTGCAAACTGACTATGGCATTGTGAACGAAGTTTTCTTTTTTTTTTTTTTTTTTTTTTTTTGCGTGGAGCTGGTGGCGGTGATAATTCTTCTTTTCAAGGTATAGCACCTGGCGTTCCCTGAGCAGCCCCAGCAAAGGACAAAAAAGTCCGAAAACCATGTTAAGCCACACAGCAGCCCGCGCTGCTGGAAACTGTCCTGTGTGTACACAATATTGTTTTTGTTTTATTGCTTTCCTTCTCTTTCAAGGTGCCACCTGGAGTACGGCTATCACCCCAGCAACTGGTATTACGCGCAACAAAATTCTGGAAAGCAGGCTGAAAACTGGCGATTTCGGCCAAGTGGCACTTTTGTTTGGCGTGACCACAGAAAGTTCTGCTGTGTCGTCGTCCAGCGTGGCAAAATTTGGACCTGAAGAAAATCTGCAACAATTTCAAGCTAGGTAGCAGGCAGCTAAAAGCCGGTGATTTACTTAAAGTGGCACCTCCTTTTGACGCGTTCACAGAACAAAAATCTGCTTTGTTTTTGTCTGTCGAGTAAAAATAATTGCGTATCACGAGAATTGGCATAATAAGAGTCGGAATGAATTTTTGTTTGCTTGTTTGGTGTACTTGAGAACAATAAATCTGTCAAGTGCTTATCTGTGGTCTTTCCTTCGTGGTATGATGAGCCCCACTGGGCGTTTATATGTTCCACATATAATTATGACCGTCAAAAGAGGCAGTTCACTCCCGCAAGAACTTATGAGCTGCTGCAATGCTTTTTTTTTTTGCCTAATTTAATTTTATCAACAAACGAGCTATTATGCTTCCGTTTCTATCCCATGGCCCCCGGCCAGCTCTATATGGGATAAACATGTCAAGGAAAAATAATACTTGCTGCACTTTATTCTGGCACAGAAGGATGGCGGCAGGCATGCTGTTATCGTGTGAACTTCATGCTAGCATTATGGCAGAGCTATCAAATGAAACCAGATGCCCCACTGCAATAATGCAATCACTTGTTGGTGGCTTGCAACTTCACCTAGTCCCTGCAGTGTCCCGAACAGAGCACAAAAACGTAGCTGGCAAGCCCCCCCCCCTTTTAATTAAATTCTTTTCTTGTTTAATAAGAGGTTTTCATTGAACATGTCGAACCTAAAACATTATCTTGGTGCACAACCTAGCGGTACTTCAGTCGCAACACGTACCTGATCGTGCAAAGCGCATGCCACACAAGCTCATAGCATGTGGTTGTTGCATTGACGACTTAAACACAAATCCTTGGAGTTAATTTAGCCATCTGTGATGAATGCAGAATTGGCGATGTTTCATAGCACTGTTTGACATATAATTTGCAAGCTTCGTGTTATAACGAGTCTTTTTGGGAAGCTTGCCATTAAATGACCTGCCATCAGATACAACGATGCATGACTGAGTATGCTAATAACTGCAGAGGAGCATTTCTAGCCAAAATGCTTGCATCTGCCCCTATAACCTCACACCTCTTTTTTGTTGTCATTAGTTTTTAACACTGAGTAGTAGACACCAGTTAAATTTCGCCTCTCCATCTTCTTGGCGAACTGATGGAGGCGAAATAGTGATGTTCTTTTGATGCGCGAGCCGAGAGGACGATCTCGACTCGCTCCGATGACCGACGACCGATGCTTGGAGCGGGTGAGGGATGAGGACTGCCTTCCTTGCTAGATATTAGGTTTATTTACATTATTTACATGACTCCAAGTTTACATCACGTCAGAGTGACGGCTACATTGTCACTCTGACAGCAGCAGCCTGTTCGGCCGAGATCTATCCTGAACTAGATCCCCTCTCGACCGACCCCCGGCAAAACCCAACACTCCGGTTTTGATACGCAAAACCCCGCCTCCAAGAAGGGGGCGTTCAAGAAAGAGAGAAAAACCTTTCAAAACAATTATTACAAACCATTGATTGGCCACAGTAACCAGCCAATCACACCCATGTCCTCACCTGCGGTCACGTGACCTAACCCTCTCTCTTATGCACTCAAAGTGCGTTTCCTACGCACGCTGTTTCACCCGGCCAGGAAATACAGGACATCTGCGGCCTTAAGTGAACCATCCATTACGTTAAGCGGGCGGCATCTGCACAAACAACAGCCAAGCCGAGGGCCCGGAGCGGTCCCCGCGCGGCTGACCTCCCTCCATGCGGCGCCTCCCACGACGCCCCCGTTGTCCCGCGACGCGCAGGACAATGAGGGTTGCTAATTCCCTCACAGACGAAGGGCGCCGCGGCCTGCCGCCAGTCGCACCGGAAGACGCGCTTCCGGCCCACTCGGTGGTCTCCGAGGCGATTGACCCGTCAACGACCCACGCCGCCGCCGGAGTCGAAGATTTCCAAACTTACACCGCGCGCACTTTCAACACGAAGAGATACGATAACCTGGCTTCCCGTCAGCCTGTTATGCCGGAGGACCCTGCCACCCTCGACGCGACAGACGTACTTAGGCCAAGCGCCCCCGTCTTTTGACACACAATAGGACGGGCAGAAAACACGCTCTCCGCGGCTCCGAACTTGGCGTCCGTGCGGCTACATGAAAGGGACCCGGGAAAGTAGCTACCAGCGGAGGCGACGCCAATACATGGGCCACCGGCGGCCTTCATTAATTACATGCGGAGCCCGAACTTAACACCTCCGCACTAAGAATGTTGTCCGTACACTAGCTGTACGTACAACATTAACTCTCCTGCAGGTTATGTCTTACTGCAGTGCCAGAACTAAAAAAAAACACTCAAGCCGTTACGCGAGTACAATACAAAGTACAATACAGTACAACAAAAAAAATTAACCCGCTACACACCAACCCAAACAGCACAACGCGCCGGCCAACTGCACCAAAAACGGATACAACACGGCATACTCAGTGCCTTTGCCTAGCCATGGCTTGCGCAACATCAAACAATAAACGAAGACGCTCAACTACAGGGCCCGTGAGAACAAACTCGTGGCACCCTCTACCATTAAAGGCAACCAACCCCTCGAAGGGTATAAATGTTCAAACTTCACAACTGCATGAATGACACCATCCATTCTTAAACGTTAAGCGCATGCAGGAACATTCTTTCACTCTAAGGAAAGAAAAAAAAAAACACACCCGAACAAACCCAAACGTACCAAACGAGGCTACTCCTGTACCAATAACAAAACGTTAAAAGAAAGTTCTCTTCACGCACTCGAGGACGCCGGTTCTTTCGGGATGCGACACAGATTGTTCGTCCCTGTTGCGGTTCACTTGCTGTCCACATTCGATGTACTGAAAGTTCACTTTTCAGTACTTCAGACACTAGTTCGCACACAAGCGCCACAAGTGGGCCCTACCTGCACATTCCATGGCCCACCATGACCACATGCCAACGAGCGCAAGTAAAGAAAGGCACTCGCCATTGTACCCAGAGGTAAACTCCCTACCGTGCTGTAACAGCGGCTCTAGTCCTCAAGAAGACAGTTAAACCCGCGAAGCTGCGCTACTCGTAAATCACGCGCCTTACGACAGCTGAACACAACCAACACATGCACAAAAAAAAACTAAGAACAAGGGGGAGAACTACAGTACAGGGACAACTAAGAATAACGCTCGTCGGAGCGAACCCTACACATAACAAAACAGCAGAAAAAAAAAGCAAAACGCTAACCACTAAGTGTGCAGCAAACAACACTGAACCGTCCCTGTCTCGCACTGCACACTATTCAGCGCTAACGCCCCTTTCCGCGGCGGCACACACCGACCGTCGCACGGAAGCTGATTCCGTGTTGTGCGCCACCAGCTGATCCTACACGAACCCTGGTTCGGCTCGCGGTGTCCTGTGCTCCCGGGAGAGAAGGAACACCCTACTCGGCGGTAGCGCGTACGACGATGTCGCACCTGCGCCGCCGCACCTGCCGCCGCCTTCCGCGTTCTCGGGCGTGTCGGAATCGACCTACGCTCAAGACGCCGCGGACCCCCTGCGCATTCATGCTTCGCGCACGGAAGCTCCACAATTAGGCGCGCCGATCCGCTGCCCTCACCTGACGGCTGTGCTACCTCCGCACCTCCCTGCGCGGCCACGGCAACATTGCCCGCCGCCACAGAAAGAATCGCTGCAGCTAAGACATTTGTCTCACGCGATTCCAAGATCTCATCTGCAACAGTGGGAACGCCAACGTGTTGCCCAACAACTGGGGTGGCTTCGGCCACCTCCACGACATTTCCACTCTCCTTCTCCCGTGGCGCTCGAAGCGCCCACGAGGGAACAAACACCGTGAAAAGATTGGCGTCCTCTTCGAGTTCGCCGATCCTGCGGAGCTTCGCTTTCTCGTAAGCGATCTCCGCCCTCCCTTGGGCTAGTTGAGCACTGAGCTCCTCAGCCGTCCACACGGACGGGCTATCCGCGCCCCGGCTACCCGCTAGCCTAGCTTTTTCCAAAGCGTGCTGGGCATTTTTGAGAGCTAATTCAGCTCTCAACTCCTCAATCTCGAGCACAATGGCACTAACCTTTCGGTCGGTGCCGCGACATCCCGTTAGCATAGTGGCCATGGTGAACCCGGAGAAAACAAATCAGGGCCCACCTGTGCTCGCTCCGGGTTCGGTCGGGTCGCAGTGTCGCTGATGCAGCAGCTAGTGGACCCGATGCGCCGCTCTCGCCGCTGGGATGGGGCCGTGCTCCCTGGGCCGGAGCCCGCGAGGCCTCCCGCTGCGGTGTCGCCCCGTTGAACCACGGCTTCCGCCGCCCTGGGCCGAAGCCCACGAGGCCTCCCGCTGAGGTGTCGCCCCGTTGAACCGCGGCTTACGCCGCCCTGGGCCGAAGCCCACGAGGCCTCCCGCTGAGGTGTCGCCCCGTCGAACCGCGGCTTACGCCGCCCTGGGCCAGAGCCCACGAGGCCTCCCGCTGAGGTGTCGCCCCGTTGAACCGCGGCTTACGCCGCCCTGGGCCGAAGCCCACGAGGCCTCCCGCTGAGGTGTCGCCCCGTTGAACCGCGGCTTACGCCGCCCTGGGCCGAAGCCCCCGAGGCCTCCCGCTGAGGTGTCGCCCCGTTGAACCGCGGCTTACGCCGCCCTGGGCCGGAGCCCACGAGGCCTCCCACTGAGGTGTCGCCCCGTTGCCGTTGAATCGCGGCTGCTGCCGCACTGAGCCGGAACTCACGAGGCCTCCCGCTGAGGTGTCGCCCCGTCGATGCTTGGAGTCTGGCTCGTCGTTGGTCGGAGCCGAACCTTGCGTTGAAGGAGTCTCTCCGCAATGCCCCACCAGCTCCAGCCCATGGTCGTGGTCATCCTGTCGACTGCGCCAGTTAAATTTCGCCTCTCCATCTTCTTGGCGAACTGATGGAGGCGAAATAGTGATGTTCTTTTGATGCGCGAGCCGAGAGGACGATCTCGACTCGCTCCGATGACCGACGACCGATGCTTGGAGCGGGTGAGGGATGAGGACTGCCTTCCTTGCTAGATATTAGGTTTATTTACATTATTTACATGACTCCAAGTTTACATCACGTCAGAGTGACGGCTACATTGTCACTCTGACAGCAGCAGCCTGTTCGGCCGAGATCTATCCTGAACTAGATCCCCTCTCGACCGACCCCCGGCAAAACCCAACACTCCGGTTTTGATACGCAAAACCCCGCCTCCAAGAAGGGGGCGTTCAAGAAAGAGAGAAAAACCTTTCAAAACAATTATTACAAACCATTGATTGGCCACAGTAACCAGCCAATCACACCCATGTCCTCACCTGCGGTCACGTGACCTAACCCTCTCTCTTATGCACTCAAAGTGCGTTTCCTACGCACGCTGTTTCACCCGGCCAGGAAATACAGGACATCTGCGGCCTTAAGTGAACCATCCATTACGTTAAGCGGGCGGCATCTGCACAAACAACAGCCAAGCCGAGGGCCCGGAGCGGTCCCCGCGCGGCTGACCTCCCTCC
The DNA here is from genome assembly GCF_048455015.1 of Haemaphysalis longicornis. Lineage (NCBI taxonomy): Eukaryota > Metazoa > Arthropoda > Arachnida > Ixodida > Ixodidae > Haemaphysalis > Haemaphysalis longicornis. Next base: position 184,800,151 of record NW_027526203.1, read on the forward strand.
ATGCGGCGCCTCCCACGACGCCCCCGTTGTCCCGCGACGCGCAGGACAATGAGGGTTGCTAATTCCCTCACAGACGAAGGGCGCCGCGGCCTGCCGCCAGTCGCACCGGAAGACGCGCTTCCGGCCCACTCGGTGGTCTCCGAGGCGATTGACCCGTCAACGACCCACGCCGCCGCCGGAGTCGAAGATTTCCAAACTTACACCGCGCGCACTTTCAACACGAAGAGATACGATAACCTGGCTTCCCGTCAGCCTGTTATGCCGGAGGACCCTGCCACCCTCGACGCGACAGACGTACTTAGGCCAAGCGCCCCCGTCTTTTGACACACAATAGGACGGGCAGAAAACACGCTCTCCGCGGCTCCGAACTTGGCGTCCGTGCGGCTACATGAAAGGGACCCGGGAAAGTAGCTACCAGCGGAGGCGACGCCAATACATGGGCCACCGGCGGCCTTCATTAATTACATGCGGAGCCCGAACTTAACAACACCCTCCTTCATGTGTTGTGTTTTCATTCCTGCTGGCACATTGCCAGGCACCGTGCCCCAACAAGGGCAGATTAATGTTATCTTGCACACTCCGAAAAGGCCAACCTGGCACATTTACTGGCTCCACTGTCCAAATGCGATAAGAAGTGAATGCTAAGCATCAATGGAAATTTACCCGCCGCAGTGGCTAAGGCGTTGCGCAGCTGAGCACGAGGTCATGGGTTCGATTCCCGGCCGCCGCGGCCGCTTTTCTGATGGAGGCAAAAAGCAAAAATGCCCGTATGCACGAGATTTCGGCGCACGTTCAAAATCCCCAGGTGGTCAAAATTAATCCGGAGCCCTTCACTACGGCATGCCTCATCGCCTGTGTTGCGTCGGCGCATTAAACCCTTCAATCAATCAAATCAATGGAAATGTTTGCGGTATCGCAAATTGGCTTTCTTGAACATTCACGGTTGAGCACTGCCTGCTGTTGGATGGTACTTTTAACAAAGATAATGTTGATGCATACTGAAACACAATGCTCCAGTTCTGCTGTAATTATTGAACAAGTAAAAGGAGTTTTAGGTGATACAGAACGCCCAGGCTGACATATCTTGTCACTGACAGTACAGTAGGCTCTCAATAACTTGAAGTCACTTAATTGGAAGTAATGTGCTGGTTCTGGCAATTTTACATGCAATTCAACGGAAGAAATTGCTTGATAATTTGAAGCTAGAACCCATTATATTAGTTAATTGGAAGTTATATTGAATAGAAACATCAAGGTGACTGTTATTTGTCGATAAAAAACCATTTTCAAGTGTCGAAACAGCGCCCTAATTGTTCTCTACTGATGTCAGTGCCATCACAACTAAGTAGTGCACTGTTGATAAAGCAGCAGGCTAGTTCAGACTCGCGCCAATGTTCACATCTCTTGTGAGGCCCTCAACCTTCTTTGTTTCTCACAGCACTGTGTGAGCAGTTAGGTGAACATTTGAGGCTTTGATTTTAGCGATAAGTCTGCACTATCACGACAACCCATGACATATAAGCTCGACTTCACAACAAAAGTCAAGATTCTGAACGAAATGAAAAAGAGAACGAGTTGCGGACTAGTGACAATGCTGTTCAGGTGCATTTTGTTCAATTGAATTGTGGTCCCTGTGGACTTCGTATTATTGGGAGTCAACTGTGCCTTCAAGCGTGAAAGCAGTACTGAAGCTGGATGTTTGCTTCTAGGTGTGCTCAGACGAGAAACATACAACATATGCGCTGTAAAACACCGATATACGCTCTTTGACTAGAGCTTCTTGAGTTCAATTATCAAATCAAAACTTTATTTTATAGGAGTGAAAGTGAGGGAACAGGAATTACGAGAAGGCACATTGACTTCTAATTTTTGTTCATGTCACAAGTATGTGATGCTTTCTTCCTCAAGTTATTGAACAGGCATTTTATGTGCATTTCTTTTCTTTCTGAATCTTGAACTGTGAGGAGACTTTGTCCATGACTGCTGTCTACGAGAAAGGTCACGCACCCCTTAAGCCATCAATGAATGGCTTTCTTGCTTGGCTCCCTTTCACCGTATAGGGATGAACAAGTACAGAAGTGAAAGGAAATCCAGTTTTGGCCACGTAGACAGGAATCTTCCCATCTGTTTTTCACATCCTTTCAAGTCAATACAGCTGATTCTGGAACTTCCCCCGTGGAATTGTTTGCCGGTTAAAAAAACAACGCCTTCTCACACAGCTATCGACAGCTGAAACAGTCGAAGAGGCTGAAATGCCTAGTCTCAATGCAGCTTGCACAACCTTAGGCTGTTTTTTTCTTTTCTCTTGTGATGCTGAAGCATTTCTGGGTATCGTACTTATCAAAAGGTTAAATTTATGCCTCTGCATCCGCATGTATCTCTTGGTACCAAATCAGAAGGGGGATCATCCCATTCTTTACATGAGTACTGCACTCCACACCGAATGATCTCTGTGCCTCATAAGAGAAGGGTCATGATCTCTCTGCTCATTCTGTTCTTCACACTACCGATGAGCAATATCAAGAGAATTCTACTCTTCACATAAGTGAGGAACAAGACAAAGCACCATTGTCTACCACAAAAAGCAAGATCCTGCTCCTCAATTCCTTCCTTGATCATACTAGCAAGGAGTTGGGTAAAATGCAAAGTCCATAATGAGGAGCAGTTCAACTCTTCAATGGTCAGCCTCGAATAACAAACACAAGGCAAAGAAATGAAGGGATGATATGCACCATGCAACACCGTGCACGGCTGTTTTTTCTCCTTTTGTCTGAGTCTTCAAGCTGACTGTCGTAGATTCAACATGTAACAACTGGCTCAGATTCTTCCTATTTGATGCTGAGAAGGGAATCCCACTCATCACACGATAAATCATTGTTAAACACCACTGTTCATTAAATGAGAGTAGCATCATGATCCTGCTCTTCAATTATGATCCCCAAGTTAATGAGTAGTAGTATACCTCAGACCAACTAAAGATGTTTCTTAACTTCCTGCCTTTTTTTATCCTTTGTATATTACAATTTCTTATCTTTACTACCTAGTTCATCATACAATTGTTATGGCCCAAGACATGGTCCTTCACAAGTGGTTGCAGCTGTGGAACCGCATCATTCACAAAAAAAAAAAAAAAAAAAAACTCTGACGAAAGTGGAGCAAGTTTAACAGTACAATCAAGGTGCGCAAATGCTGTTTAATTGCCTATTGTGTAAGTGCTGCAACGGTGCCTTCTGTTTGAACTCAAACTGGCTGGAACTTTAAATGTAATATCAGTGTTTGGAATTACTTCTAATGAAAATGGGAAAATGTAAATATGCTAACAATGCTGGTGAAAAAGTTAGGCTGCTTTGTCTGAGCATGACAATTCCTAAAGCTAATATTTGTAAAATTAAGTGGCCAGGTGTTATCCCCCAGCAAAATCTATCTGCTGGGACCATTTAAAACAAAACTCGTTCCAATTTGGACCCACATCGTTCAGATGCTTGTTTGACCTGGTGCCTGGACTCCCAGACGGAGCCATTTTTAGATGAAAGGAGAGCCGGTGACTCCTAAATAGTGTGAACATGAATGAACCGAGAATAGGGACAGTTGGTAGCATACAACAACCACCGCTCCCACCGATTTCCAGAAAGTCGGCTTCGCTTCGTGCACGAATGCATCGATCGGAAGCTATCGCTCGCGACGCTTATAATGTATTAATAATGACACTGTAACTCACCAACCTAGCCTCCCCCCGTCCTCCCTCGTCTTAGCGGTGTGCAATGCAAGCTTTTTACAAATTCAAAAAGCGTCTGGACAGGATGATCGAGTTTGCTTTGTTCAGTTTAAACTTTCTTGACTCATTTTGAAGCTGATGACCTTCATTGGTCGCCGTGCATCGTAATTTCGATAGGTATAACCAGTGTACAGAATACCGCCTTCATTCCTAGCTATTAGGTGAAGAAATAAACTATCGCCTCTGGTACTGGGGGCGCTGAGTAGACACACGTGTTTTAAGCCTAACGCAAAAAAATGAATAATAACATTTCCGTTTCTGCATACATCCCACCCCAAAGGAGCGTCAAGCGTGCTCTGCACATCGCTTTCCAAGTTTTGAGGTTCCTATGAGCTGACACGACACTTTTCATCAGCATTTCCGACTTTTCGTTAACAAGCACGGAGCGCGCACGTGTTTGCTTTGTATTTTATTCGATTGCCTCAGCAAAATAAGCCCCAGTTCTGCATAATTCTTCTTTTTTTGGGGCGAAAGATGAGCCGCACTACCGACCGCTATTAAAACGTGATAAAAGGGCCAGATGGCAAAACATCAGCATTTCAAAACATACCTCAGTTACCAACGTACATGCATGGTTGCGTATATATCCCTTAAAATCATGATACGAGAGTTCGTCCCATGATGCACATCGTGGGGCTCAAGTGCACCAAATACAACTGCAGCAAAAAGAAAGCTCCAAAATGTTCTACTCAGATAAAAATAAAGTGTAAATGCTAAACGGTAAGAGCTAGCTTAAAGATGCATAGCCTGCATTCGGCGTTATGTTTGAACATGAGTGGATTAATTAGGAAGTTTCAACTTAAAAAGTGTGCTATATATGCTTCTCGCTAGCTATTTTATAAGCTAATTCAGTTTAGGGCACAATCTGTGTGCTTTGTGGATGTGTAATTGATTGTTACCTCATCCTGTTTATCCCACTGATGTCAGCAAAATGCGATTCTCTATACATACGAAAAACTATGCAAACAATTTATAGCAAGGAGGACTATATTATAATCCTTGTAAGATAAGTTTGATTAAAAGCACCACGATTCAATTTGCTAATTTACAGACAAGGGCAGCTATGTGCAAATGCTGCTGCTCTATGGAGGGAACCACCTGGGTCTCTCACCACAGCAAATCGATCACTGTCACCTATGGATGTGAGTAAAAAAAGTGTGGAGGGGGGAGGCAAACCGAGAGGCACCAAACCCCCTGTGTTACCAAAAATAAGACATGTAATAACATAAATTGCTTCCCTCTTCACAGGGAACTGATACAGGTGCTCTGTGCCACGAAAGCTACCAGATTACATTTAAACAATGCTACAGTTATTGCAATATTTTGCTTTTATTATAGAGGTTTACTTATTTAGACACCATTTATTTGAGGTACGTAATACATGAATACATGTTCACGTATGATGACATGCACTATCAGGTAACGCGTATGAAAATGTGACCGCAGTCTTGGGATCAAACTAAGGGAGTTTTATGCGATGAAGCCAGGTACAGGCTATGAGGCATGCCACAGTAAAGTGCTAGAGATATCGCAGTATTGGATGACAACTGTACTGTTGACCATGATGCATTATGCTTTTGCTAAAATAGGTTCGCACTTTTTTGCTGAGTTACTTTCAGTTTCTTTCAGTTAGTCCATTAACCGATCAATCAACCGAACATAAACTCAGGGGTTTACTGCCTTGAACATATAAGTAAACTGTAGAGTTGATTTTAAGTGAGTTACTTTAACTGAGTTACAATTGATTTTAAGTGTGTTACTTCACACAATATTTTTGATCAGTGCACTACGTTCCTTTTGCACAGATGTAAAATATACATTGAGATCATGACCTATGAAACCAGTCATGGTGAATGTGCTATGAAACTGCAGTCATAAAATATGCCTTATATTTTATTTGCATACATTTCCCAGTACGGCTACTCACAGCATCTGTACATATTCCGAGTACGCATTTGCTTGATATAGAAGCTAGGCATAATTTATAATTTGCCTTGTAAAGTCCCTAAGAAAATGGTACGCCGCAGAGTTTCCTTTAAAAATTCTTACAATCTCTTAGGATGGCCATAACCACCATCATGGGGGTATTCTCAATGACAGCAAGACGTTTCTGCAGGGAAGTGTTATTTCTGAAGAATGCAGCAGCATAGCGAAACTAGGAAAACACTAGTGCGACTTTAGACGATACGAAGCTCATATTTGTGTAAGTTTCCCTGAAAGATGGCCCTCAGTCAGCAGTGATGAGCTTCTAATTTTTCTCGACAACCTAAACTCTTCTGCGACGCTGCACTAAACTATAATTGTGTGACAATTCAGCTTCCACTCATCAGGATATTTCAGACTAAAGCCCCTACTTTGAAGTCAAGCAAATTGCACTTTTCTTCGGGTCAGGCATGAAGAGAACAGTATATATACTCACTCATTTCATATGCAAGAATGAACTTTCCATTGTGTGCAAAAATGTGATTGCCATCTTTGGATAAAGAAGCCAAGGTAGTTTTACACGCTGAAACTAGAAATGGCTACAGGGAATGCCATAGTGGATGCTGGGAAATTGTACTCTTCGATGAACTCTACTTCTGACCATGTGTTGACAATCTTTCCTAAAATAGGTTCGTATTTTTGCTGCCGAGGTTTTAAGTTACTTTCACTTAATCCATTTGTCAATAATGCTATTCAGTGTTCAAAAGCAAAAAATTCTGTTTGAAGTTTTCCATTTGTGGCACACCATTCTTCAGTTGGATACGTCCAAGGACACCGCAGGTTTTTTGCTAACCAATCAGTTGGTTTGCATTTTTTTTTCCACTCAGGCCGACAGGAAATTGTAAATTGAATAAAAGAATTCTATTTGTTCCCAGGACTTCGCTTAAACACATGTATCATCAGCCATTTATAGCATGGTGCAAACTGAAATGATTAACAGAAGTCAGCACGTTTAGAAGTGGTAGTGCACTGAAAATTGCACCTGATGGGAACGGGATGCGTCTTTTAGTCAGTCATTTTCAGTGTATTTTTCTTTTTTGCTTGCATGCATGGCTACATATTCAGTGGTCGCAGGTTTGCATGAAAAGTAAACAGACACAGCTGTCAAAAGATGTGGACACACTTTATTATTGAGGTACACTTTATTATTGAGGGTACATGGGTATCGGGTTCAGACCTTGAAATTTATTTATACTCTAACAAAGAATAACTTTAGGCAGTGCCATCCTCTTGCAGTCTTGCAGGCAATAGTTCATTGTACCCTTGTTTGCACAACGCCAGCAATCGCAGCATAGGCGTCTCTGCACTCCTTCCCGTCATGCTGCAAACCTGTAATGTTGAAAGGAAACAAAATACAGGGTACCCACAAGTGTTCTGTAATGACAAGCTTATCATTCATTGACAAGGAAACAGCATGGGTTGCTAAGGCATTTTGCTACAAAAGGCACTGAAACAGGGCAGGTTTCATGCAGTACTATTGTGAACCCATAGAGCACCTTCTGTAAGAAGAGCTCGGTAGTCGTGTATACGATGCACACCAACGGTGGAACCCATTTGTGTACTTCTTTCCAGACGTGCCAGGCAGACAGGCCGAGAGATAATCGAAGCGTGTAACATTTGAAAACTGGGAGGCGATTGTGTTACATCGCCAGTACTTTGTGACAGAGTTCGCCTTCTTAACCAGTACATGCCACCAAACACAAGTGCGGCATTGAACTTGATGTTCCTCAACTCTGTTATCAGCTCGGCAGTGGTCCATAGCTGAAGTATCATGTGTGTCAAGTAAAAGGTTTTACCAGTGTTTGTCATGTGAGGGGGGCGGGGGGAAAAGGGAAAGGAAGTACGTTCGAGTGGAATGTGTTCCATCTCTTTTCTTCTGTTGATGCCAACGTTTATGTTTAGTGCACATTCCACAAAAAACTAGTTGTGAATCATCACTCGACTTGTCTGCTTCGTTCGTCCCAGTCTTTTTCGTGCTGTTGTTAAGATGACACATACCAACTCGCCCAGCTCACCCCTCTGGATATGTTACGGTTGGCTATGCTACAGCTAGTAAAATATGAGCAACCACACGTAAAGCCATACAATAAAAAAGCTTTCAAGGTGGGATTTACTGTAATAACTTCTTGTGCAAGAAGTTACTCCGGGAAGCACTCAGAATGATAAAAACCAACTTGATGTGGATAAGCCAAGTCCAATCGTAGTGCTGTTGCAAGGGCAAAAGTTTTTGGCAGCAGGCACACGAAATTGGAGAACCAAGGAGTACATGTACATCTCAGAGCAGCTCACAGGCTTCCGGCAGCACCAGGCTGCGATGAACTCCATTGCCAACGTAATGACAGAGCTAGAGCACACCCAGACTACCAGGCAGGTGGCAGCCCTCGTGCTACTTGATGCAGTGACGTAGCCAGGGGGGGGAGGAGGGCTGACCGGGCTTCAGCCCCCCCCCCCCCCCCCCCCCCCCCCGAAATTTTTCCGGCCATCGCCATGCTGCCTGTATGCCTGGTACGTCGCGTGTGAACAAAGCGGCATATTTTTCGAAAGTGCCACTAATGGCACTTTCCACGAAATGCTACAAAAATGCCACGAAAGTGCATGTCTACCCTTCGCATGGAAGGGAGCCGAGTCCGGCCGTGACAAAACGAAGCGCCTGAGGGGTGCGAACCGCTGAGGGATGAGAGGGGTGCAGCCCCAAAAGCGACGGCGCCTTCGGGTAAGCTCAGCGCACGGGACGCCAAAGGCATGCGTTGTATCCCTTTGTGCGAGACATGCGGCAAGACCGAGAATAATTGGCCGGCTGAGTTGTTCTCAGCAGAGGAGATTGACTCGTCCGGGAAAGCATGGAGTGGTCTGCACCACGGTCCGCACTAACTCGCGGCGGAAAAAAAGAGGGACCGCCGGCCATTGATGGTTGAAGACTGGTACAATGCAGGCCCGAAAGGGAACAGACGATCTTTGTATGTTAAGCAGAACAATGTGCAAGCGGCAGTGGCTGATCACGGCCGCTCCATCTCCTAGAAAGGGGGAGATCAAACGGCCGTGGGCACACATTCAAGACTCATGCAAGGTAACTGAAGAATGCGATGGGCTACGTAATGGGTGAAACGTGCAGTTTAGCTGAATGAATGCCGTGCGCGGGCAGAGGGCCTTTGCGATTGAGACACACCGCAAGGTACGCCCCTCTTCCTCGCGTCAGCCCTTCATTCTTCCTTTTTCACGTTTCTGTCGAGGCCCGGAGGGTTTTGTTGGAGTGGGCTCAGATTGCGCGCACTGAGTGTTGTCCCCTTCCGACGGCGATGTTGCGACAGTCAATTTCACCCCCGCGATTAGGCAGATTTGTTCGGCGGTATTCTCCCCTAACCTAGATAACTGCAAAACAGCGGGTCGACAAAAAGGGCGTGCTGCGGCTCCCCGAGCCAGTTCCAGACTTTATCCTAAATGTGAAGGCACGACGGTCACCAGCCCTGCCACAGGCAGACGGCGTCGCGACAGTAACAACGATCAGATGGCCATATTCGACCTCTATCACAACTAAAGCACCTCCGTTGCGTCCACGACCGCTTTTTCCCTGGACGGCGGCTGCCCAGAGCAGTGTATATTCAGGGGCCGGAGTCACAACGGCGATATCGAATAGTAAGTTTCTTCCAGTAACTAATGCTTACATGATCACTGATGTCTTTTGACGATGGAGGTTGCATTGTACGTTAAGTTGTGTGGTGCAGATCAATTATGCATTCTTTGATATTTAAATATTCACTTCGTAATATTTACACGATGCCACAGTACCTTGTGTCTCCGAGCTAAAAAATGTCTATCTTGTTTTATTCCGAATGCAGTATTTGCGTTTGAATTGGTAATTGAAAGCACCCACGGTGGAGCGGATAGGTGACTTTTAATGAGGGAAAATGTAAATTCAACTCCTGTAAAGGCCCAAATATTTTATTATGCACGAAGTTGGAGAGGATTACTCAGAGTGTATCGGGACAGCGTAGCATCAGTACATGAAGAATGAAATATATATTTGTTCTGGCTGCAATCCACTGCTACACCCAATTTTAAAACCATAGCAGTGTGCGCAGCGCAAGTGAAGGACTTTCGTACTGGTGGCAAAGAAGAGAGACAGAGAGAGAAACAAACAACTTTCGCTGAGCCCATTTCAGGTGACGCTCGCAGGCGTCAGACGGGGTGGAACCCTATTCACAAGTCCCATATGAGTTCAATAGCTCCTGGCCCCTGGACGCGAGCTCTTGCTGTGTCGACAGGTCGGGGCTGGACATAAGATCTCCCATCGCTCGGGTAGGGAGGGTGCCTTTCTGGTAGAATTTTCCTTTAACGCTTCCTCGCCTTCTTTGAAGTTCTGTGGGCGCAGGACTATCGTTCTTTCAAGGCTCAATCAGTCGTGCATGACAACAGAATTTCCTAATTAAATAAACGGCCACATACAACAGGCCCTCTCAAGAGCACCAGCACACCTCTGCCAGCCTCCTCCCCTCACGCCCCCCCCCCACGCGCGCACACACACACACACATACGGGTGCGCGCCAATGTGATTCTTCCCGGATCCACAACTGATACATTCTAAAATGTTGCATGAAGCACATTTTGAGCAATCGTCAGCATTTCTTGAGTAACCGAAATAACCAAGGAATTATCACGGTAAACAACTTTGCAATTTTTAGCCAATCTATCCTGTCGTAGCCTGAAACCATGCTTTAGTTTGAACATCACGGTCGCTGTCAACCAAGGAAATAGTTTAACTGCGTCATTACTGTCCGCTTCATGCTAAAGCATGGTAGTCTTTGGTCTTTCTGTATACGGGGCCATGCCAATACGCATGTTTTCTTGGTGCACTCCGGGAAACAAAATGCTGACTTGTTTCGGGCATCGCACCGTGCCCGAAGGTCATGCTGGCTCTGCACAGCTGCCCAATCTTTCGTTTTCTGGTGGACCAAGAAGATTTCAAACATAATTTTCATTTCCCGTGTCTGCAACGAAAACTACAAAACTTCTGTGCGCCCTATACATGCAAATACTTTGTTTATCGTTTAGCTTTAAAACCGGCAGTGTGTACTCGGCTGAAAAATGGCAGCGCACGCGTCAGCTAAAAAAGTATGTCCTTTCATTAAAGTTTGAAACCAAAATGGTAGGACCGCATTATAACTCTTTCATCAGATCTCAAGACAAAATTCAAAACGTAGCAATATTTTGCTCAGCTTGCACAGAACATGCCTACCCGCAAGAGTATGGTCAGACATCGCCGTATTTGCGTTATTATTTTTTCTTGCCAAATATAAAGTTCGATACAGCAGTGAATGGCGAACTTTGCAGTGACTTGCTCTACCTCATCTGGGAGTGGTAACTAAAGGGGGTGGCTGCTCCAGAAAAGGTATAACTTGATAGTACACGCCTTCAGGCAGATTATAGGGCATTTATGCACGAAGCATTGAAAACGTGACCGCTAGGAATGCAAACCATTTGAGAACACCAAGCTCATTACAGCAGACTCTACATTTGGGTTGTGCAGAAATGTTCTCCGCCCCGATGAGACTCAAAACAGAAGCGCAAATTTAAACTGGCATGACTTAACAAATGCCGATGGCTGAATTATTCCGCTTTGCATGTGGACTAATATTGCCAGGTTCATGTAATTTTCGCCCTTAACAGCGCTGTTCTTGCGCGTGATAAGATCAATGAAGGCCCCTCTAAAATCGCGCAATCATGTTCCTTGGCGATGACTTAGGTCGTTGGGCACCAATCATCCAACAAGATCCTGTGCTGTCATAGTGAAATCACCGCCGGAAAGTGGGCGGGGATTCGCCATTGCTTCAAATGTTTAATTTAATATATCGATAATTCCTTTGAAGTTTACTGTAAGACTGATATCATTGTTATCGAGACAAGGCAGTCTTTTTAATGAACCAAACATGTATTTTATCTTCATAGCCTTTAACCCTTTGAGGGTTTTTGCCGTACGTGTACCGCGGCGGTTTTCCGTCCCGCAAGGTCTTTGCCGTACGGGTACGATTTCGAGCATCCGTTTGAAATTTCGCACCATATTAACGATGCATGCTCCCTGGGAGGTGCTGCCACCTCCTGGGACTTACAAGAAGTGTTTGAAATTTGATTGTGCTACCTTCTTGCGGTGAAAAACAGAACTCTCTGGCTTCGGCGCGTTACGGCGTATGTACGTGTTACGCGTTTTGTGGTTTCAGTTTCGCCACGTGATCGCATCGACGCTCACTATCAGGGGCGGCGGAAGTTGATTTCGATCTATATTGGCGCTGCTCTTATCTTGTTTATTACCCATACTCACTAGGTATTCTTGCCCTCCTTGCTTGAAACTGAAGTAACCTAATCGGAGACTCCATTGTGGGGGCGGCGGAAGTTGATTTCTATCTATATTGGCGCTGCTATTAGCTTGTTTATCACCGGCGCGCATGAGTTATTCTCGCTCTCCTCGTTTACTGGGTTGCCTTCGAGTTCTTCAGATGCACGGCAAAGCAGCGATATGGCCCAACGAACTGCCCGCTCTGATGACACCGACCGCGATGACTCTTCTGACTCTGAGTTTACTCCTTTCACCGAGTCTGAATCGGAAGACAGCCCTTCTTCGGAAGAAGACAGCTCATTTTCGGACATGCGCTGTATGTGTGCAGACTTCGATAAGGCACTGTGCATAGACCCGTGTTTCAAGGAATACCACACTGTGAAATACTATTTAACATTTTTTAGTTCTAAGTGATGCTGACCCCAAAATACTGTTCCTGATAATTTTTTACCATTTAATCATGACTTTAGACATTTTGTCCATTCCAAATCCGCAATAAACTAATTTGACCACCAGGGAAAGTTCTTTTCAAAAAAATTTGACCCTCAAAGGGTTAAGGGCGCTTGCAAACTTCCGCGCTTTTTTTTCTATCAGGGGAAAGGGGGGGGGGGGGGGGGGGAACAAAGGGTGCCTTCAACAACCTCCAGCACCCTGTCATCTCCCTGGCCATAAAGGAGGCCGGCATTGCGGACAAGCTGCGGGGCTCCGTCGAGGCGTTCGTGACGGGCCTCATGGCACAAAGGCAGGTAGGCAACGCCCTGTCGGTGCCTCAACCAGTGGATGTGGGCACCCTGTAGGGCACAGTCGTCAGCCCCTTACTCTTCAACATGGTCACAGTGGCACTATCAGTGGAACTATCAGTAGAAGGGCGCACAGGGTGTACCTGTCTGTGTACGCCGCCGCCGCGGCCCTGTAGGCACTAGGCCCCATGGCGGGCTGCCGAGGCGTCGTTCTGCAGCTGCAGGCACCCCCGGATGCAGTGCGGGCCAAGCTCGCCAATGTCAGCCTGCAGCTGTCGGGCACCGAGATGGAGGCGATGCTTGTTCACTGGGACACCCAGGCCTGCTGCAGGGTCACATGCCTGCAAATCGACAGCGAGCAGCTCGGGTGGAAGACCAGGGTGCGCTACCTGGGGCTCATGCTGGACCACCGAGATGGCTTCTGCCAGGCCGCCAAGCAGCTCCGTGCCAGGACCGGATGGCCACCTCGGCTGTGAGTAAGGTGGCCGCCCAAGACTGTGGCTGCTCCCAACAGACAGCCTTTGGCTGTAGGGCTGCTAATGTGTGCGCTGCCGCTGGTCACCTTGCCGAAACCAAATTGGTGGCAGTTGGAGGGTGACTACCGCAAAGGCGCCTGTGCTTGCTTTGGAGCTCACAGTGCCACAAGTCGCTGGCCAAGGCGGGGGTGTGGACAATCGGGATGGCGGTAGAGCAGCAGGCCCTGGGCCACATTGACTGGCTGCAGCACGCCAAAGGGGGAGGCCTCCTCTGCAGTAGCTGCGCATCCACCAGCACTCGTTCATTGCTCCACCACACCACCTCAATTAAGGACTGATGCCAAAACCAACGTGCTCCATCGCAAGGAATGAAGGAAACTGGCCACGAGGTACTTTCCATTGGTTGCCACATTTGATGAGCTCATGGCAAAAATGTCTGCATACCGCGCTGCAAACCACGTGCAGCTTTGGAAGAGAGACACTAGAACTATCACAGGAGTGAAAAAGCGTGATGTAAAGATTGACAGCAAGATGCCCAAGACCCTGAAGTATTACCAGATACGTTAGTGCTGCATCCATGGGGGCATGAAGTTCGTGAGCAGCAATAATGGCGGCGTGCACATAAATTATTGCAAGTCCCTCCTTGAAAACGTTTTTGTTACATTTACCCGTGGTTGCTCATTTCTTGCTAGCCATAACATAGCTAATCTCCAGGCTCAAGCCTTACTAGTTTCACTATGCACATTGTTGTTTGGCTTGCCTGAGCACATTATCACAAAATGCGATGTATGCCTGGCTCCATTGAAACATATAGTTTTATCGCTTGTGCATAAAGCAGCGCAGATCTATCTGTCTTGCTGTTGGAAAAAACATCTCTGTAGACAGCAAACGGGAGCCGACTGAAATTTTAAAAAGGAATTTTCACGGATGCCGGAACAGTGGGTTCAAAAGAAATTTACTGGCAGGTTGTCATGCGGTCCCAGTCGGCTAACGAGAAACAACTGCCGCGAAAAATTTATACAAGGGATTATCACGGATGCAATGAGAATAGCCACAGCCATATCAAGTTTTGTGCTATGCCAGGTAATTAGGCAAGGCTTGCGAGTTGCTCTTGCCTTATTTTGTAGGAGCCTCGCACTTACCACCTGGTAGATGTACTATCAGGCAGGCTCTGTGAGTAAAACAACAACAAAAAAATTCCGGCGAAGCCACAAGTAATCGTCTACTGCAACAGGGTTTTCCGAAGGCGCACAAAAATAGAAGCGTGTCATACATTCGCTGTAAGCCCCCGCCGATTAGGTTCAGCTTTTGGATACAGCTTATTTTATTAGGCATCAAACACAGAGTATTTCATGGGAAATACAGGACAATTACATGACCTACATATGTTTCTTTCCAGTCGCAAGTGCACTTGCGACTGGAGCGGTAGAAGCGACGAGATTTCTGCCGCTTTCCTTGTTCGTTTGGTCTCGACCAATTTTTGTCGCCGCGGACAGCAATCGCGTCGCTTTTATCGCTCCAGTCGCAAGTGCGAACGGGCCTTCACACTTGCGCTGCGTAGCCACACCACATCGCAATCTAAACCCATTTTTCGTGATTCACGCCGCCGTTAAAGCATGCACTGTCCATGTCAACACAACATTTCAATCTGCTATCAGGAATTTCACGATAGGCAAGCGCTTAAGCTTATTATTTGGGGAATGTTGGAAGCGGTCTCGAAATGTTATTAGAAAGTACGCCTTGCTGCTAAGGTTGAGGCTCTGAACAGGGTGGACAAAGGGGGTGATCGTCATTTCCACAGGGACGGTCGTCATTTCAGTGCACAGGCGCAACAATACCTGCACACGCCACGCAGGAAAAATATGGAATACAATGCGATCGCTCCACGAACAAATCTGTCGTCAAAACTTGTTTTATCTCCCTTTTTTTTCCCCTGAACACTGAGTTGATGGAATGACGCACGTGGAGCGTGCACCTTCTGCAAAAGAAAAACAACCGGACCCAAAAAGTTCACGTAAAAGGAATGTTTAAAGTAAACAAGAAGGCCAAAATAAAAATAACCGAGCACTAATAACAGAGCACATGGATGCCTCACCTTTTTTACTGCGGGCAGTGGCATCTGCAGTGTGCTGAAACTCAACACACCACACCATGATGAATAACCAGATTCTTCTTGCCTGAATGCGACGATTGCGTCGGTCGAATTTTAAGGTATATGCATGTCTTTAACACATTTTCCCTTCAGTAGCTATACTTCTGCAATCTCAACACAAAGAAGCCCGTTTGAAGAGCAAGAGCTTTCCGCCATTTTGGCCAAGCGCGGGGACTAGGCAGACTAGGGAGGCATTCTAGCGCTTTACCAAAGACTAAGGAAAAATTTCTGGGGAGAAACAACAACTAAACAAACAAACCTAGCGCCAAAAAAATAATGACGTCATGCATATTTTAATGACGTCACACACATTGACCAATCAGCGTTTCCAGCCATTTCTCCCCCTATACGGATGTCTGAGCTGACGCAAAAAGCAGCGACGTTGTCTCACGTCGCAACACGAGTCGTGCTTCTCATCTCACCGTGAATTAGAAAGTTGCAAATTGGCTTCGGGTTCTTTGGGTCCTAGACTCGGATGCAACGAGCACTCCAGTGGCTCACGCCACATGGAACGGCGACACGATCGCAACAACCCGCTGCCTAGCCGGAAGCAAGCTAGCGAGGGCTGCAGCTGCAAACAATCGCGCTGTAGAATATAGCCGAATATTGATATTATGCATGCTGCTTTTACGTGCCGCCGCCGGATCCCAATTACTCAAGCAGAATGCACAATCAAAGTACAAACCCAAACAATCAAGCTTCGTAACCACCACTTTCGAAGAGAGGGATGGAAAGACGCGAAGTCTGCGCAGCTTCTCGTTGAAAAAGCGATTTTACTTGACGCTCACGGGCAGAGGTACTACCATAGCCTTAGAAAGTAAAAAGGAGGCTATGGTACTACAGGCTGCTAGCGTTTTGCTGTTCTATGTAATTTTGTTGTCACATTGTAGTTCTATTGTGAACGCCTATTTGTTGTTCCTGAGTTAATGGGCATGATTTTATAAAACAATGCATTTGTTCCATCTTTTCCGTGCCGCCTTTTGGTAGCTACTGTGGCGACAGCTGGCATGCTGGCATAGAAGACGATCACACATTCACACCGCGCGCTTGGCCGCCCGATGTCTGCTCGGGACTAATATCGGGCGGCAGACTATCATTCCTGTCCATCTTTGTTTAACATGAGGGAGGAAAAAAAGCCGCGCTACCCAGGAAAAACAAGCACACCCCATAGCGGACAGCGAAAGTTGAAAACGGTGGTTGGCTGCAGCCATCGGTGCCACACCAAAGTAGGTAGGCCTTCGGCTTCCGGCGCCGGCGTTTTCTGCCCCTTTCCACCCTCTCTCCCTACGGCGTTTCCAACACCGTCGATCTCCTCGGAACAGGCATTTATTTGTTCCAAGCAGAGGGTCGAACGGCCGCCACTCGGTATCGTCCGCCACTTGTACGGGTCGATCTTTATAACAAAATGACTGACCACGTCAGCATAAGACTGTGAATAAGACTGCTCGGAGCAGACTTGTTCACAGTCTCATTCCGCTCCTATTTAGAGTCTTATTCGCTGTCTTATAAGTTTCCAGAAAGCGTCTTATGGCCTAGGGGACATAAGACCCCGAATAAGACTGCCAATAAGGCTACACTGCGAATAAGACTGTCTTATTTGGCTTCGAGCAAGTGGGCCCAGAACTTGCGTAAAAAGTTCTAAAACAAGCTGTTGAGTTTAGTCACCTACAATTTCGTAACAAACCTTTGTTTCCACGCCTGTGGGGTTTCATCGCTCTCAACAGGGCACCACGCTGAATCTAACGTTTTCCACATTCAGCATCTTAAACATCCCCAGCTTTCTCCCTGAGCATTCTGACCGCTCAGGAACTAAAAAAAAACATTTCAGGAAGTCATATTTTGCATACAGCAAGTAGTTGGATTGAACTTAAAACTCTACCAATACTTTCCAGGATTCTGAATATTTTTTGCGTAATTCTCTGTCAAAATTTACTCCCAATGCATTTCTATGGAATAGTTCCTATGGCTCCAAAGTTAGGTTCCACAACGTGCTAAACTTTAAACTGCGCACAAAGCAAGCTTTCTTCCCCAATATTAGCTGTGCGAAAATATATTGCATTCCGCTGAATAACTACAGAGAAATCGTTACTTAAAGGACTGCCGTGAGCCGGAAAGCTGCACGTGGACCTGGCGAATTGCAATTGTATCGAAACAACAAGAAACTTCGCCCTAAAACCAAATACACAACCATGAATTGGAATAATTTTCGTATACTGTTTTGCTAGTTCGTCCTTTTCTGCCTGAAAATCAGTCAGCAGCAGGGTTGAAGCTTAACAACCAGATGGTCACATGCATGTGTTTTTGCATACTGCGGAACTTCTTAGACGTCATAGCGAACACTAGAAAACCGACATCGAGACTTATTAAAGTTGAAGCAGCATTATAAGCTCATAAAGGAATACAAAAAAATCTTCAGAACAAAAATTGTTACACTTGATGCCATCGGTTTGGACATGAAAGAGGCCTTGCCCAACCATACGCAACCTTTGGTATTATGAGCGGGAAGACTAAAACTCAGTTACCCATTACAGAACAGTCATGTCGTCAGTCTGACTAGGTACTACAATGTGGAAAGAATCATTGTAAGGGTCTTCTTACCTCACGCTACAACAGACCCATATACACTCATCCTTTTACATGTTGTCGATATCCCTGAACCTCTAAGTACCTTGGATCTCCCCTTTACTATCGGCGAACAGCACGTAGCCCTCAGTCAAGGCAAGCCTTAATCTGCCTCCCGTCCGGATACCATTACCTGGCAATATTGTCAAAATCTAGCAAGGACATGAAACACTACTGAACATCAGTAATCATTCATGGTATTCGGGCTCTAAATTGTCCAGCCATAAAAAAGAAAAAAAAAACATTGCGGCACACAATACTGGTATAAACGTTCTACAATTCAACACAAATGCTTTAGTGTTCACTATACCGTATTTACTTGCATAATCCTCGCACTTTTTTTTCGGAAAAGTCAATGCGAAGTTAGGGGTGCGAGAATTATGCGGGGGAAAAAAATACAGCGCACAGTGTTGCCAATTTGCCTTCTGCCAATCCCGCTAAATGTAGCGGTCGTTTTTTGAATATGTAAGCTCAGTGTTGCCAACAGCAGCTATTTCTTTTTATTTTATAATTTACAACGTAAACAGTATCCCGTCGATCAGCGATCATGAAATTGCCGCCTTTGCTTTCTGGCGCGCGCCCCATCTCGTCGTCGTCATGTGCGTGCCCTACTTGTGAAGCTCGACAGTAACGCACGTTGAAGTCGGTGACGCCGAAGTGCCTGCCTGCGGCGCGGTTGCCGTGTTCGATCGCGTACTCTATCGCTTTCAATTCGAAAGCGGCAATGTAGCTGGCGTTCTTCCCCATGGCGAAGCGGCACCAAGCACAAAACAGAGATCAAAAAGTTCTCAAAATGGCAGCGAGCTATCCACCACTGACGCGAGTGACTCACTGACTGCTGCCGCTCAACGACGGGACCACGACGGCGACACGACGACACGACAGCGGGCTGTGCGAACATCGTCTAGTTGCGCGCACGCGAAACCGGCTCAAGGACAGTGTCAAAACATTCTTTCCGATGCGTAATTTTTTATTCGGTGTGTGTGAGTAGCGTGTTAGGGCGCCTGTTAGGGAGTAGCCATGCAGGTTGTTAGGGCGCCTGGATGGCCTTGGATACACAGCGCTCTCCGCCGAACTGACAGGCGGCGGGGGAGGGCGCACGTTGGAGAACGCGTGCACCATGCGGGTTTCGCGAGCAGGCAACTTTCACCGCTGCAAAGTTGGGGGCGCGAGGATTATGCGAGGAACCAAAAAATCCAAGTTTTGGTGGCTCACATTAGGGGTGCGAGGATTACGCGAGTGCGAGGATTACGCGAGTAAATACGGTATCGTAAGCAGTTTTAAGTGTACCAGTGCTTTCTCCTAAATTGACCGCCACCACTATCCTTCCACTTTCCTGAGACCTGTAATTTGCATATGTTCAAGTCCACATGGTTTAGACGCCTGCTCACACGATGGGGGCTGCATGTAACCACTCAGCACATGTTGCTGCCCGGGTGTGCCTCTGTAATTTTCTAATGGCCGCGCCTTTGGCTCTCCCATGTGGTTACTCGGCTACTACGGCTGACCGATCACCCTCATTATATCAACAACGGTATCACTAGTTCAAGAAACTCACTTAATTCCTACCGGCTTTCTTTCAACAACTAGAAGTTTTCCAAGACAAAGAGAAGTCTTCACAAGTATAGGTGCATGGTATTTACTTGTTCATCGTCATTGTATTTATGGTATTTACTTGTTCACCCATCGTCATCGTACTCTTCCTCCTAAATGGTCGTTGGTAATCCGGACACCCTTTCTAATCTGCTGTATTTAATATGATTATGTTCAGCCATTTCACTGCAGGGCAAGCAACATCTCTTATGCGAGCGTACCATTCCGGAAAATGAAACCGACCGCTTACAACAAGTCAGGGGTGACCCCTCCTTACTAGAAAACATTGTTACCTATGCCCTCACAAGCAACAGAGTTGTATGAAGCGTGACCGACTTCGAAGACTCTGAAGTGCCTGCGTGAATTGTGTTACGCTACCCTGCGGACATTCAGGGATGTCATGTGGACTTCCTAGTGTCTCTTTGAACTCTAACGCAGTGTGATCTTTCTAAAGTTCTCAACTTCTTTTCTTTTACACCATACCTTTACTCCATTCTCACCAAGGGTCGCCAGCCTCCTGGTTAAAAAGTATTTTTCATTCATTTGAACAAGATCCTAAGTTATCTGAGGGGTGCGTCGCCGTACTTTTTGGCTGAGGTACTTTGTGAGCGCGTTTTCTAAGTGATGGATGCGCTTGTTGGCCATGTTCTGTAAGAACTTGAGAGATTTAGAAAAAAAGCTCACAAAGTGTTCCTGGGTCTTTTTAAGACTTTTGACGACTGTAAGACATGTCCGTTGCACTAAATTCTTCATCAAAGCTATGCCAATTGAGAGGAACGCACAGCATTGCATACAGAAGCAGCTTTTTGCGGCTTTCGTACTGCTAGTCCGCACTTTCCTAACACAAAAATTGCCGCAGCTTGCACTATAGGGGCGCAAGGCTGGAGAAACAGCAGAGCTGGCGGCCCCTCTCTCTTCGCCGGAAACCCGACTGTTGCACTTCACATGGATTTCCGAACTTGCCGCTGAAAGTTCGGAAATTTCGGAAAGCTGAAACTGGCAGGCCCGGATCGTTTAGTACGCAGGCTTTCACATTCCTTTCAAAGTGGACCGCGTTAGCACGCGCTTGATCCAGCGGCCAAGCGTCTGAAGCCAACGCCTGCGCTACGAACAAAAAGGAAAGGTTGTGCCCCCAGAATGCGCTGATGGCTCAATCGTATGGACGCCGGTTTTATAACACGAGGCATCCAGGTTCGATTCCGACCGCGGGGAGCAGTTTTTTTTCTTCTTTGCAATTGGCTGCACATGTTATTGTTGGTCGCCGCTTCTAACCCCGTAGGCCTCGGGCTTTTGGGGTGGTCCAGTGTTTTCCAGGCCGATTTCACGGTGCATAGGTCCCGGGTTCGACTCCCGGGACCTCCCTAACTACATTTTTTCTTTAGGCTTCCGGGTTTCTCGGTGCAACGAACGGAAAAGGCTCAACCTAAGCAGCTCTGATGGTGAAATTCGGTGTCCTTCCATTCTGTGAAGAAAGATGACCAGCGAAACTGTGCTGTGTGTTGTTAAAGTCGTCTTGGCGGCTAGTTCTCATATATTTGTTTCCGGATAGTTCCCGTAAATCAACAGTTACAGCCGTTTTCTGTAACCACACTCCCTCCGTAGATGGACATGTATTGACAGTAATTCTGTAATGCTTACAACTTAACTGTGAACTAATTCTAGCACGTAATTAAAACTCGGCCTAATTGTGTAGTAGTCTTAGCGACTAACTGTCACATAATTTTTTTTCTAGATACTTTCGACAACACAAGAGTTGAGCCGTTTTCTGTAATCATACTCCCTCCATAGATGGCCCTACTTCACTGGGTAACAGAGAATGCGGGAAAGCCAGTTTACAAAAACCATGCTAACACCGATTCTCTTAAAGTCGACTTCACCTCTAGCCACAAATGCATTGCTTGGAGACATTTTTCTAAGCAATTATAAGAGCATATGATATGAAAATATAGGCCCCATGACCTTTGCTAAATTTTGTATCATTTTTTCGTACGCTGAAGATGTGGCGCACAGTTTTACGATGCCGTGGATCATAAGGTGGGCTCCTTAAGGTGACGCTACGCTCGATTGCGATTCTTGTCTACACCACGCTGTTGTCAGATCTGATAATCTGCTGTATTCCTGTCATAGACAACTTCGCTGTAAAAAGACAACGTCCTACACTACATTTTTAGGTACCGTTAACGGAGATCGCCACATCACTGAAATTATAGCGATATGTTTGCACCAAATTGAAAATAGTTTGTCCTGTATGTCGGATCGCCCATATATAAAGAGCACATTCTGCAATACTGCAGTTACACCTGCCACTGCGCTACGTTCCGGCAACGTAAGAAGTGCCTTTTCGATCATGTTCGACGGCCAAAGGTGCGCGCACGCGCCTACGACACATCCAGCGCGTCACCGGCCTGCAACCACAGGTCTTTGTTCCTCTATGCTTACAACTGTAGCGGCAAATGGGGCCCTGATATTAACACACTTCCACACTTCTCAGAACCCTAATCTAATAAAAAAAGAGAGTCACAGGACTCCTTCCTGACGATCATCGCGACACTGTAACAAGAGATGTGAGGACGCCCCCCTTTATGAAGAGTCGCGTGATGTTTATGGCGAAAGAGTCGTGGCAGTGTATGGGTGACCCTCTAAGATGGTAAATGCTACTGCCAGTGGAATCATTGCAGTATATGTGCAACTCTGACGTAGGTGGTCCACACAGACCCCCTAGTTAACCCTATTGTAAGAGAGTCAAATGATTGTTGCTTTATGACCCCTTCTCCATCTTGAGGAGGTACAAATCTCATGGCAGCCAGTCAAGTAAGTCTGTCACTTTGTAAAACAAACGTAGTCATTGTAATCAGTAAGAGACTTCTCTGGTTTGTGTGGAAAACATTAAATTAGTTCCCATAGGCTATTTTAGTCCACATGCATTCAGCTTCATGAGGTGTTTCATGCAAGTACAGCAAAGCAAACCAAAATTATTTGAAATATATTTTATTAAAGACGAATGTGATACATATTTGAATCAAAAGCCTGCTTAGGGTATCACAGCTGTTTTAAGTTAGAAAATAAACAGCAAATAGCTTAAAAATAATACAGATACACAAAGCATGTTTCAATGTCTCCTATGGCTTGTCGCAACACAGGTTTGCTAGACTAACAGGAATATTAAATCACAACAACTTTTGTGTTAACCAGCTTTGCATACCTGCTGTTGCAAGGTTAAACTGGGGTGAAAATAAATTTGCAATAATTTTTAAAGGCTCCTTTCCTGCTTGCTGTTTTTCTAAGGCAGACTTCTTACACAAGAAGTCCATGAAGTCAATCCAGAAATCTTCACAGGCCGTGCACAAGCGCTGCAAGGTGTCCTCAGGTCCTCCCGTCTCGGACCAGGCCTTGTCTCGGACCTGCCAGAAATATCAATGAAAAGAAATTGAACGATAAGACAAAAGCAAAGTGAAATTGTAGCCAGCACAGTAAAATCATCAACAGCAGGCTAACTGCCTAGTGCCTGACAGAAAAGAGGGCGAGGAACACACCTCTAGCCATTACATTTCCTTGCTTCGACATTCTCCTTTTGTTATGAAATGTTTTTATGGGGGAACATATGTATAATGTATCAAGTTACATATGGACACCCCAGAAATGCAAAGGCTTCAAAAATTATTGCATCCGTAAAGAGGATCTTACAGCTCCAGGGAGGGAGACTAAGAATTTAGGAGTGCAAACGGCTGCTACCATCCACTTTTGATGGTATGAAAATACGCAGTGTCTAGAGTTACGTCCGACGGAACCCAAAACCGAAAACTAGGGTTACGTCCAACGTAACTTTAAGCCAGTTTCTAGAGTTACGTCCGACGTAACCCAAAATTGAAAACTAGGGTTACGTCCGACGGAACTTTAGGCCCGTTTGTAGAGTTACGTCCGACGGAACCCAAAATTGAAAAGTAGAGTTACGTCCGACGGAATTTTAAGCTGGTTTCTAGAGTTACGTCTGACGGAACCCCAAATTGAAAACTAAAGTTACGTCCGACGGAACTTTAGGCCAATGTTTTGAGTTACGTCCGGCATAACGTAAAGCACAAAAAATTTACAGCTCTTGAAGACTCTTGAACCAATTTACATGGTTCAAGAGTAATTAATAGGGTTGGGTGTCAGTCAATATTTCAACCCGATTAATTGGCATCGATTAATTCGATTATGCATGGATTATTCAGTTGTGTGGTTCTTTTTAGAAAAAAAATGACCAAAAATAATTATGTAGTAGTACATATCAGATCAATATGCTCATACACTTGTTCAGACACATTCCGGATGAGGTAAGTACGTCATCATCACGGCGCATGATGCGGACGCGACGCTTATCAGCTCGTTTGTCACTCACATTTTTTCTAGAAACAGGAACATCAGCGCCCGCCATGAGTGCCGATGGCGCCAATTAATCGGACTTTTCTTACTACAGAAATAGTTTATACAACGGCAAAACAGTATGTATAATTTCCCACTGGTCGTTTTTTGTACCGTGTATATTTGTAGTTTTTATTTAAAATTTTGCCCTGTGGCATGAAGATACACGAGTTGAGATAAGAGTTGTCGATGAAATATTATTGAGTAGCTATTTTCCCGTCTGTTTTCGGTTTTAATCACTGCCATCTTTTCGCATACTGGCATCGTTTTCTGTCTTGACGTAAGGCGGGTTATTTGAACACGAATATGATACTCGACATGCTTGCGTATAATTTCAACATGACATTTTTCTTTCTGTTGCTCAGAAGCTTGAACTGGTTAAAACAATTAATCGTGACTAAAGCATTAATCGATTAATCAGAAGTTTAATCGATCAATTACCTACCACTAATAATAAATAATTGATTAGTGATAATAAAGCGAATGCCCTGGTACTCCTTTATTTCTTCACAGAATAAAAAATGTCGATGCATTTTAGTTAACTGATCTGGCTGATTAATAAAAAACGTATTTTATCAAAGTCGCTGCTATTATGGGAGAGTGGGTGGTTTTTACGCCCATTTGTGATATGGAGCAAACAGTCACTTTATATTCAGATGCCAGCAAAATGATATTGAAGTGAAAAGCTGAAATTTTTGCTTGAAGGAAATTGTTCGCACATATTCGTCCAGGCATTTAAAACACCCAAGCTTAATTTTTGCATGTACATTTTACGGAGATTACATAGGTGGGCATGCAGTAGATGGGAAACCACTCAGTACACTTTATAAATGTGCGGAGATAATTGTTCTGACCTTTCGGTTTGTTATTTACTTGTCGGCGAATTTGAAGCACATTTTTCAAGGAAGCTGCTACAAGGCTGTCTGCCGCGGCTGGTGGTAGCTTGCGGGGGGCTGAAGAAGTCTGAAGCGCAGACACCCTTCTCTGATTAGCGGGCGCCGACTGCCGGGTGCGGCGTCCTCTGCTCTTTTGTGATCGTTTTGTGTCGCTTACGGTCCTTCGGCCGATATGCTCAGGCACCGTTAAGACACGGCCACGGAAATACTTGCTTAGTATTGCACATGGTGAGCAGCTGCAGGCAAGTTTCTTGGTGCAGCGGCATGGCGGGAGCCCTGCTGGAGAACACCCACGCCCCCTATCAAAATTTCCTGAGGAGCGAAAGGGGGGATGAGGGGGGCCCTGGCCCCCCTGACTACTGGCCTGGGTGGCATTCTGCATTAAAGAAAAAAAAGTGTCGCCCCTAGTAAAGATTGTGATGTTCGTTTCCCCGAAGTCCGGTGCCGATCAGGAACCCAATCGCCCGGGCTCCAGTTGATTTGGCAGGAGGCTCGCGGGGCGATGGGGTTGAAGTTCTCGGATAGACGGCGGTCGAATTGACGAACTCGGGGCGTTTGGATTTGATGAAGGGAAACGAAGACGTTCTATACAAATATTTACATTAAAATAAATAAGGAAAAACTTCGAAGTTCAAGTTAGACAGTAGCTCCAAGTGCGTACAAGTCACTCGAGCTTTCCATCTCCGTCTAACTATCCTGTGCTCGGAGCGTACACAGACCGCTCAAGCGACGACGACGGCTGGGGCTCTGTTTCCGCCGCAGGACACGCGCGGACGTAACTTTAGTTTTCAATTTGGGGTTCCGTCAGACGTAACTCTAGAAACCAGCTTAAAGTTCCGTCGGACGTAACTCTAGTTTTCAATTTTTGGTTCCGTCGGACGTAACTCTAGAAACGGGCTTAAAGTTACGTCGGACGTAACATTAGTTTTCAATTCTGAGTTCCGTCGGACGTAACTTTAGAAACTGGCTGAAAGTTCCGTCGGACGTAACATTAGTTTTCAATTCTGAGTTCCGTCGGACGTAACTTTAGAAACTGGCTTAAAGTTCCGTCGGACGTAACTCTAGTTCTCGATTTTGGGTTCCGTCGGACGTAACTCTAGACACGTCCGACGGAATGTAAAGCTTAAAAGCGGCACGAGTAACAAAACAGTAAGTGAGCTGAGACACCTGCTGCACAAAGGGCATGCCCCATACTGCAAAACAAAGGAGGGGTACAGAGTCTAACTGAACCTGTTGAGTAAAAAGCATTAGGCAAGTTGGTACATAGTTT
The DNA here is from genome assembly GCF_048455015.1 of Haemaphysalis longicornis. Classification (NCBI taxonomy): domain Eukaryota; kingdom Metazoa; phylum Arthropoda; class Arachnida; order Ixodida; family Ixodidae; genus Haemaphysalis; species Haemaphysalis longicornis. The sequence continues at coordinate 184,826,387 of NW_027526203.1, forward strand.
TAAAAAAGTCAAGTCCAAAGCACATGACAAAGAAGATAATAGGACAAGCACTTGCTTGCAACTAAGTTTATTGAACGCATCGTCTCAAATAACGCCCTTTAATTAATAGTGGGCCGCACAATGGTAAAAAAGGAATCATAGCGAAGTTTCTAAATATTCAAGTTTATTGCCATACAGGTTCACTGTGCTCCTTGTGTTGATATAATAAGCATACAAGAGCTCTCCCAAATCAGTGTTGTTGCTTCTTTCCAGAAGTCAAAGTTTGCCCAAGAAAGGCTTGTACTTGCATGATTCGCAATGAGTGGGTACATGCCATTAGCCTCATTGCCAAGAAACAAATGGGATATCGAATTGTCCAGATGAGAACGACACATCATAGATCACCCCCCCCCCCCCCCCCCCAATCCCTGCTCGAAAAACGCTGGGTGTGCTGCTTCCTCCGCTTTTCTTTTGCTTTTAGGCTTGAGAGCAATTTACCTGAACCTTGAATGTACACTTCACTGATTAATTTTCACACTTTTTTTAAGGTATTCAACAAGACTTACCATATTTTCTACTCTGCATGCAATATCTGCACCCTGTTTAGTTTTTTACTTACAGCCGCTAGCTCAAGTGAAAGCATGGAGCGCTAAATAATGCGTACAGTTATAGTTTTCGAGATCACACTTACTACTGATGGAAAAGAAACCTAAGTTGTCGGTACAAAGGGCACCACTGCCTTGTTTTGTGCCTCGGTTTCGTCATGTTTTTAGTGGCCACAAGAAAATAAAATTTTAAACCACTTGTCAACGTGAATTAATGTCAACGTATTTAGTTTCCGCACCACTATTTTTTTACTTCTCATATCATTCGATTTTGCACAAAACTTGTTCCGAAGTTTCTGATGCACTGGACGGGCTTTGTTGCACCAATTGTGAGCGATGCAGTAAAGCTGACACTACAGCCTTGATGGGACATGCCACCATAATTAGTTTCCCTATACGAATTTATTTACTTTGGATGTCCAACTTGTTCTCGAGTATCTCATCCACTAGAGGGGCTTCTCTGCACAAATGAAGTGATGCAGTAAAGCTGACACAAGAGTTGATCTCAACTCTTTTGTTACTGCAAAAAATTGACCAGTTTTTAGGGCTCTAAAACATTTTTTTCTGATAAATGTGTTGGTTAGGCCCAAAGTGGCAAAAAATGCGGATGATTCAATGTCCTTTCTAACACCAGTTGTATAATGTTTGCATAAATAATGATTGCAAAAAAAATCCAAATCAAAATTTTTGTCAACGTAAAGAAAAATAAAAAAAAAGAAGTTGTGTATAACAAACCACCAATAGTGAAAAAAATTTAGAATACATATTTTGAAGGTGCACATTTCGAAAGCCAGTCGAAGCAAAAATTCAGTACTGCAAATAAATATGTCTACGTGGTGCCCGCGTGGTGCTTGCACGCATGGTGCCCGCGTCTCGTGGTGGAGCCGAACATTCATTCCAAAGTAATCAATTTTGGATGGTTCTCTGAAATGATTTGATATTATTAGAAGCCCAACTTAGTCCCCACATGTTGTAAAAACATCTTATTAATGACTACATCAGCACCAGATTCAGGGCAAGCAAGATATGCAAAAAAATCCGCTTGTAATCGAAAACGAAACTCAGTGGTACATTTTTGTTGACATTCTGATCATCAATGATCTACCAGAACTTTCACTTGCGGTTTATTGTCATCTTCTGACTCGGTATGCTAGCCCTGCTTGCAGGAATAAGTTGCGATGCACTAGAATTGTGTCCACCAAGCTTTTGCACGACGAAAAGAGTTCAGCTTTATGAGCCTTTTACATTGCAGTGCTGCCTACCATTTTCAAAAAGACACTATGTCGAACCTTCTGAAGACTGTCAGAATAGACAGTTCCAGTAAGAATCAACACTAGACCTCCAAAAATACCCTCGTACTAACAAAACTGGCCAGTGAACAGCTGGCAGTGTTCAAGGCTGATTGCAAATCTCTCCTTGTATGAACTGATACCCGATGACTTGGTGTTATTTTGTGACTTTCAGCTGGAGCTGTTATCGCATAAGTAGAGTATCGGTGAAGCGATATCACGAAAGGCATTCTTTTTTCAAGAAATAGTAGAGGGCGAAGGGGGTGCTATGGCAAATCGGATTGAAGTTGGGTAACTGCGTAGTAGCACGAAATATAAAGTTTTCAACACAAAAACAGAATGGAAACTGCTGGAAAGTGGCTGAAAATGCCAGGTTCACTTGATACACTAGCGGGGAACCTTCAGAAGTAACCATTCGGAAAATAAAACGACCCTTTCTTCCAACCAAAGCTCAGTAGTGGAAAGCTGGTGTCATTCCCAGGTAATTATCATCTGTCACCGCCATCCGATTGTAAAGCGGACAACATGATTTGGTATTTGACTTGCTGGGAGACTTTTGATGAAGAAAATTTGATGGTAATACAGCATGACCACGAGCTCCATGTTTTTTTGTCAAGCGCAGCAGCCACGCTTCGTTCTGAAAACATTAACACCTCAGCTTCCAAAAAACTGCCGAAAATCTCAAGGTTGTCTAAGCGGGAAAATTTAAACCAATTTTAAAGGTTCGGTGTCTAGACTAACCACCGAGGTGCATGAGAAACAACTGCAACATCACAAAATCGGCAATATAAAGCACCGATCACCGATGATCAATGCTATATATTGCCGATATCCATGTTGTCATTTCTCTTGCACCTATAACCCATCCCATTGGTTAGTTTAGGCACTGCAGTTTTAAAATCAGTTCTAATTTTCCTGCTCTGGCTACAATGAGATTTCTGACAGTGTTTTTTGAGGGTTGAGCAGCATGTGTTGTTTTCGATAGGTGCTGTGGCTGCTGCGCTAGACAAAAAAGGATGTCACTTGTGGTTACACTGCATTACCATTAGATTTTTTGATCAAATGGCTCCCAGAAAGTCAAGTATCAGATGATGTCGTCAGCTTTGCAATCCGACCGCGTTTAAAGGTGAGAACTACTAGAAAATGACACCAGCTATTCACTAGTGAGCTTTGGTTTGGAGAACGAGTAGCTTTTTTCAGTCAAGAAGTATTTGTGAAGGTCTCCGCATGTCTAACAAGTGCACTTAGCATTTTCAGCCCTTTTCTGGTAATTTGTTTCATTTTTGCATTGCGCGATTCATATTTGGTACTACTACACAGTTACAGAACTTCAACCCGATTTGCCATAACGCCTTAGTCACCCACTACTGCTCCTCGAAAAAAGCATGCCGTTTGTGATTTCACTTCACCCATGCCTTACTTGTGAAATAACAGTTCCAGCTGAAAGTCGATAGGTAACCTCAAGTCATCGGACATCAGTTAAGACAAGGAGAGAGAGCTTAAAATTGGCTTCAGTTTTGATTCTGTACGAGGATATTTTCGGAGGTCTAGAGTTGCTCCTCAGTAGAACTACGTATTCTGACAGAGTCTGCAACAAGTTTGGTATTGTTTGTTTTCGAAAATGTTAGGTGGAGCTGCAATGCAGGAGGCTCATAGAGCTGAACGCCTTTTTCATTTGTCACGCGACAGCTACTCGGGGATAGCTAGCTAGGCACTGTTGCAGAGCATTGCACCTCATTCATGAAGGCAGGGTTAGAAAAGCGAGCCAGAAGATTATAATAACCAGCAAGGGAAAGCTTCAACACATGCGTGATAGTAAACTGACAGTGAACGAGTTTTGTTTTCAGCCCCAAGCAGTTTTTGTCACATTCCGAATTTTTAGCTGACCATCAATGCTATGTCAACCATTGACAAGGTGTTTCTACATCATGTGGGGACAAATTAGTGCCTGTAATAATGCCAAACCACCAGATTTTTTTCAGAAAACTATCCAAAATTTCACACTTTGAAGCAGAGGTAGGGCGTCACTGCAGAAGGAGGGCACCACACATGGTAACATTTTTTTTGCATATCTGACAAATTGTACTGGGCAACTAAATTTTTTCTCTAAAATGTGTTTTTGTAATCATACTTAAAACTGCGCATACGGACGGGCGCAGACTCACAACTAGTTTATTGAAAAATGGAGCATGCTCATGCGCACACATGTCACCACCTTTATCACATGATATAACGGTTTAGAAATTCATATTCATTTCCATACAAAGATATGGATGGTTCACTTACATACTTGTCACCATGCTTTCGAATGAAAAAAGCCTCGATTAATTCCCTTGCCAGCTGTTATCTGCTTTTGCTCAGCACCTTTGTCTGAGTAAAAAATGGCTCGCATGGCTTGCTTTCACAAGCCACGCAATGGTGCGAAGGTGGGATCCAGTTTTATTGCGCATATTCAGCTGGTGTTCCCTTAAACGGTCATTTATTTCTTCTGCAGTGGGCCCTTTTCTATGTGAGTCACCCTCTACACATCATGCATCTGTCATCGTCAGCCACATCGCCATTACGTCGTGCCGCTCGAGGTTCTTGGGATATTGCATCCGGAACCACTTGACACCCCCTGAAGTGACAGGCCTTTTTGGACTGGTGCGTCTGTCTGCTGGACATGCAAGACGCGTCTGCAAGGTTCTTAGGTCGGAGTTGTGGCGACAGGAGAGGCTTCTCTACGACTGGTTACGCGTCACGACGTACGGCCAGGATGCCGACCTGGTTGGGGAGGCGAGACTCCGTTCCTTTCGACGTCTCGCTGCCCAGGCAAAGGAGTTTTTGTGGCAAACCCTTGTTCCTCAGCTGCCTAAATCTAAAGGTGGCAAGGCTCAAGTGAACACGGGGCTAGTCGTTTTAGGTAACGCCAAACTCCCAGCTCATGTCGAAGACGTTCCGCAGAAGAGCCCCAAGTTCAGCCTTCAACCGAGGATTCCGCCGCATGAGCTGTTGACACTGAACAGGCGCGTTGCGGAAAAGGCAGAAGAAGAGGAACGAGAACGTTGCCTGCTGGAGGTTGTGGACTGCTTGCTGAGGACGTCGAAAAACAGGTCTTTAACGTCCGCGGAGACTACCCAAGACATTGTGAGGTACTTTAAGGACAACGATCTTGTGTTGCTGCAAGCAGACAAAGAAGGAGGATTCGTCGTCTTGCCGTCAGGGACTTATGGTGAAAAGGCCTGTCAGGCTGTCCAAAAGAACTTTTCACCCAGGAAGGTTGTGGCTTCAAAGGTAAAAGCAAGTGCTTCTGCCTTGTGTAAAGTGCTGTCCCTTGACAAGCTGGCAAAGTCCATTAGTGAGTCTAAGCTCAGCAGCCTTGAAATTTTTTTCACGGTGAAGACTCATAAGGACGACTTCCCGTTTAGGTGTATTGTTAGTGAGAGGGGCTCATGGCAACACCAGGTTAGCTGTTTTCTGCATAAGCACCTGAGCACGCTAAAATTCCTGGATCCCTATGCAACGAAAAATTCTGACGAGGTGGTTTCCTTTTTGAAAGAGGGCATGCCCATTGGTTACGCATTTTCAGTTGATGTCACTGATTTGTATTATTCCATTCCGCACCAAGATCTGTTTGTGGCTGTTCGAGATTGCATTGAAGACCACAATGTTGTTTCATATCAGAATTCGCGTGGCATTACAAGAGATAATTTTACGACTTTGCTTGAATTTTATCTGCAATCTACGTTCGTTGCTTATAAGGAAGAGACATTTGTGCAACGCAAGGGTGTGTGCATTGGTTCATGCATGGCGCCCGTTCTTTGTGAAATCTTTTTAGCCAGTATTGATCAGAATTTAGAGCGCGACCTGGATGAAGGACCGGCAGTTAAAGTTTTTAGATATGTTGATAATTTTTATTTTTTTGAAGGTTTTACCTGTTTTAACTTACCTTGACGCTATTAACAAAATTTTAGACAAGTTGCGACGATTGGGGAAAGGCCTGTCTTTCACTCATGAGTTGCCTAACCATGACTGCTTGCAGTTTTTAGACATTAACATCACGCTTTTATCAGACCACGTGTGTTGGGTTTATAAACCGAAGGTACGAAAAGGGTTGTTGCCTTACCTGTCTGCGCACTCGAAGACAGTAAAAAGGGCAGTTGCTTCTTCTTGCTTTCAAGGAGCACTAACAAAATCTTGCCATCACAAGATTAAGGAAAGTTTCGATGCTCAGGTTGCCCGATTGATTGCTGCTGGGTTTCCCTTAACGGTTGTGACAGCAGTGGCCGAGTCCTTGCTTCAGAAGTTGAAAGGGAACACACCCCAAAGGACAGACGGCCTTAGGCGCAAGAAACCGGTGGTGGTTCCATACATCCATCGAGTGGCACACAATCTCAAACATGTGGCTAACAGGCACAAAGTGCCGATTGTTTTTTCTGCACCTAACAAGCTGGCTAGCCTCTGCCCCAAGATCCTAAAACGAATGGAACAGACACCAGGTTGCCTAAGACGACATGCGACGCCATACGTGAAGTGCGCAATCGGCGTGGTGTACATGATCCCGCTCACATGCGGGCGAGCATACATTGGACAAACGGGCCGCTGTCTTAACGACCGTTTAAGGAAACACCAGCTGAATATGCGCAATAAAACTGGATCCCACCTTCCGCACCATTGCGTGGCTTGTGAAAGCAAGCCATGCGAGCCATTTTTTACTCAGACAAAGGTGCTGAGCAAAAGCAGATAACAGCTGGCAAGGGAATTAATCGAGGCTTTTTTCATTCGAAAGCATGGTGACAAGTATGTAAGCGAACCATGCATCCACATCTTTGTATGGAAATGAATATGAATTTCTAAACCGTTATATCATGTGATAAAGGTGGTGACATGTGTGCGCATGCGCTGGTGTGGGTATATTAGCATGCTCCATTTTTCAATAAACTAGTTGTGAGTCTGCGCCCGTCCTGTCTCTTCTTCTCCTTGTCCCGTCCGTATGCGCAGTTTTAAGTATGAATATGAACCAACTAGCCCAACAACATGCTTTGCTGTGTTTTTGTAATGTTTGGCAAAAATGCAACACTCCAAACTTTTTAAAGTATTGGCGAATTGGTATACGCAACTTCTTTCTTATCCATATTTTCAACGTTTGGACAAAAACTTATTTTGTTAATTTGCTAATGTGCTCTTGTTGGAAAGGGCATCGAATAATCTGCATTTTGAGCTGCTGCAGTAGGTGCCTAATCAATGTTTAGCACAAAAATGTTTTCTTAGACCCAAAAAATTGGTCAATTTTCTGCGGTAAAAAGAAAGTTACCGTCCCCCGTCTGCGTGCCATATTCCGAAGTGTCTATCCTTGGCAGATATCAGCGTCAACGCCAGAAGTATTGTACTCAGCGAGTCATCATCACCAGCCTATCTACGGCCACTTTAGGGCAAAGGCCTCTCCCATTATTCTCCAATTACCACGGTCCTGTGCCAACTGTGACCAATTTATCCCTGCAAACTTCCTGATCTCATCTGCCCATCTAACTTTCTGCCACCCCCTGCTACGCTTGCCTTCTTTAGGGATCCACTCTGCTACCCTTAATGACCAACGGTGTTTGTTCCCTGACCCACTCCGCTCTCTTCTTGTCCCTTAATGTTGCCCCTATCATTTTCCGCTCCATTGCACTCTTAGTCGTTCTCAATTTAAGTTGAACCGTCTTAGTGAGCCTCCAAGTTTCTGCGCCGTAGGTGAGTACCGGTAAGATGCAGCTGTCATACACTTTCTTTTTCAGGGACAATGGTAGGCTGCCATTCATTATCTGAGAATGTCTGCAGTATGCACTCCACCCCATTCTGGTCCTTCTAATCATCTCTGCCTCATGGTAGGGATCCAGGGTCCCAACTTGGCCTAAGTAGATATATTCTTTTACTACTTCCACTACCTCGCCCCCTATCCCAAACTGCTGTGCTGTCCCAAGGTTATTGATCATTACTTTAGTTTTCTGCATATTAATTTTCAGGCCCACGGTTCTACTCTGTTCATCTAGTACGGAAAGCATGCTTTGCAATTCGTCCCCCGAGTCCAATGTTCTGAATATGTACTTCTTGTAAACATGCTGTGAATAACATTGGAGAGATTGTGTCTCCTTGTCTGACGCCCTTCTTTATAGGTATTTTACTGCTCTACTTATGGAGGACGATGGTAGCTGTGGACCCATTGTAGATATCCTCTAGTATTCTTACATAATGCTCATCTACCCCCTGAATGACTGATAGGGTTTCGACCGAGTCAAATGCTTTCTCATAATCTATGAAGGCTATATATAGGGGTTCAGTAACTCAGCGCACTTCTCTATAACCTGATTGATCGTGTGATAATGCTCCATTGTTGAATAACCTTTACGGAACCTTGCTAGTTCTTTAGGTTGACTGAAATCTAAGGTTGTGTTAGCGATTACCTTGGTAAGTACCTTGTAGACGACTGACAGTAAGCTGATCGGCCTGTAATTTTTCAAGTCCTTCATGTCACCTTTCTTATGGATTAGGATGATGTTAGCGTTCTTCCAAGATTCCGGTACACTTGCGGTAATTAGGCATTGCGTATACAGGTTTGCCAGTTTTTCAAGTACAATTTCTCCGCCATCCTTCACGATGTGTGCTGTTATCTGATCCTCACCAGGTGCTTTTCCCCCTTTCATTTCTTTCAAAGCCTTCCTTACTTCTTCGGTCGTTACTGGTGGGATGTCTATCTCGTCTGAACTACTTTCTCGTTCGGCATTATCCTGGATGTCCTGGCTACTGTACAGATCCCTATAGAACTCCTCGGCCACTGTGACTATTTTATCCCTATTTGTGATGACATTGCCTTGCTTATCTTTAAGTGCATACATCTGATTTTTCCCCACGCCAAGACGCCTCTTCACTGCTTTCAGGCTACCTCCGTTCTTTACAGCGTATTCGATCCTCTCCATATTATACTTCCGTATGTCAGCTGTCTTATGCTTATTGATTGACTTCGAAAGCTCTGCTAGTTCTATTCTGTCAGCTGGGGTGGAGATTGTCATGGTTTGCCGTTTCCTAATTAGATCTTTCGTCTCCTGGGAAAGTTTACCAGTATCCTGTCTAGCCATCGTGCCCCCGACTTCTACTGCACACTCTGTGATAATACGTGTAAGGTTGTCGCTGGCTCCCTGTGTCGTAAGCTTGGCTTCCTCGGTAAAAGCTGAATATCAGTTCTGCAGCGCGATCCTGAATTCTTCTACTTTACGCCTTACTGTGTTAGCTCATTAATTGGCTTCTTTCGTACTAGCTTGTTACGGCCCCTCCTCAAATCTAGCTTAATTCGAGGTCTTACCATACGATGGTCACTACACCTTACCCTTCCAAGCACTTCCACATCCTTCATAACGCCAGGGTTATCGCATAATATGAAGTTATTTCATTTTTATGGTCCCCATTCGGGCTCCTCCACGTCCACTTCTGGCTCTCCCGTCTACAGAAGAAGGTATGTATTATGCGTAGGTTATTTCGTTTTGCAAACTCAACTAGTAGGTCCCCCCTGCTATTTCTACAGCCCAGACCATAGTTCCCAACTGCCTTGTCTCCAGCCTAATTCTTGCCTACTTTAGCATTGAAGTCCCCCATAACTACGGTATGCTCTGTTTTTACTTTAGCCATTGCCGATTCCGTATCTTCATAGAAGCGTTCTACTACCTGGTCGTCATGGCTGGATGTGAGGGCATAGCCCTGTACCACCTTGAGATTGTACCTCTTATTGAGCCTAGTTACAAGACCTGCTGCCCTTTCGTTAATACTATAGTAGTCTTCCATGCTGCCAGCTCTGCTTTTATTGACTACAAATACTACTCCCAGTTCTCTTCTGTCCACTAGTCCACGCTAACATAGGACGTGTCCATTTTTCAGCACCATAAAGGCTTCACCTGTTCTCCTAACCTCACTAAGCCCTATGACATCCCATTTGATGCCCTTAAATTCCTCGAACAACACCTCTATGCTCTTTTCACTAGATAAAATTCTCGTGTTAAACGTTGGTAGGTTCAGATTCCAACAATGGCCAGTCCAGGTCCAGGTATTCTTAGCACCCTCTGCTGCGTCACAGGTCTGACCGCTGCCGTGGTCAGTTGCTTCGCAGCCACTGGAGACTGAGGGCCGTGAGTTAATTGGCGTATTCATGGGAGGTTGTGGTCATTACTACACCAGGGTGGCCAATCCTGCTCTGGTGAGGGAGTGCGTTACCGGCAATGGTCGGCGGGGTCAGGCCGCACCCCAGGCCCCAACTGCAATTCCATAATTGCGTTTTTTTTCCGTTGGGAATTGTCCGACACCGGGATTCGAACCACGGTCTTTCTGCACGCGAGGCGGATGCTCTACCTCTACTCTCTACCCCTACACCACCGCTGCACCGCACGGTGGTGCAGCGGTGGCGTAGACACGGCGTAGACGTAGGCGTAGACTCAGCGAGTATTGCAATGCATACGGCAGCTTCTGGATTTTCGGACCGTCTCGAGTGTTTTGATGCTGGGGACAGGTTTTAGTAGTGGGAAGCATCGTTTCGTTCACAGAAAAACAATCACCTTTTAACTCTAGCTGTAATCGGCTGCCATGAGACAAATTCAACCAAGCTATTTTTTCTTAAAAAACTGTTACTAAAGACAACTGTTTTTCTAGTGGCTCATTTTATTCATGACTACGTTGGCTGAAGTTGTTGAAATCGCGACTGTGTGAGAGCTTTTATGAGTTGAGTAAGGGAGCTCTAACCTAATTGCTTGTAGTATTAGCATGACAGGGCTGATCTGGAAGACCATTTCGAGAGAAACAAGCGGTACCACTGCCACAATTGCTTAAAAAATACAACTACCCACACATCAAGACATTCATTGATGCCAGGGTTCGTATGGGATATTTAGGAGGTATGTCACGGTGTCGCAGTGGTGGCGTGGTTAACAAACCAGGTAGTTGTTTTGAAGGTTGGTAGCTAGTACCTCACAATACGCCTTTTTTGTCTGCTTTTTTAGTTTTTTTTTTGCGGGAAATTGTTCGGAGCGAGATTATAGAGAAATCGGTAGATGATTTTTGAAGACTGGGAACGATTCCAAGAAATTTAAGTGATTTTGCTCACATAACCGTTTTTTTGAAAACCCTAAAACCACACAAACAACCAACACTCAGTATTTCCAAAGATCCTGCGAAGGGATTTCATTAGAAGTAATTACAGCTATACTTACCAGTGCTTGTCTGAAGGCTTTGACACCACTTTCATCCAGCAAAACAGGCCGCAGGACAGTGTATCCACCCCTCTTGCATCTAATGATAAAAAAGATGAATATCGACGTGACATAGAAAGTAATAAGGTGTGGGCGACCAACAAAAAGGTATAGAGGAGGCCATAAGGAAAAAGTCCCACAGGGCACTAGCTTCACAAATGCAATGGGACAATTGCCACGTTCCTCATATTTTTATGGTGTCTTAACAGTTGCTTTATTATCAGGGTCTCTACTTTCACATTACTTTCATTTAGCAATATTAGAAGTGGAACTGGATCACAAGTTTGTGAAAAACGCTGAATTGCTGTAAACAGACAGATGACAATGTCAGCACTGTTTAGGCAGCAAGCAAGTAATAACACATGCAGTAAAGGGTCCATAGAGACCAAATACAGCTTTGTTCACTTTGAATGAACTAGCCTTTGGGTACTCGGCCCCATTCCAAGCCGGAAATACATCCTTTAGCCAAATACGCAACACAGAATATTTTCAAATTTCTCACTGAGGCTTTAGCATGAGAGACGCAATATGGGCTAGCACTAAAAAATGTCGACAGACAAGAGACTGTCTTCTGCTGGCCCTGCTATATTAGCGTTGGCACACTGGTGCTTCTCCACCCCGTCCTCTTAGGTGTTTTCCTAGCGTTTTCTGGGCATGTGTTCGCTTCTAGACTTAGAGGGACACTGAAGTGAATTTGTCAAGCTCCCGGTTTTTCTTGCACTGCGTAGACTGGCTCAAATTACCACACTTTTGATCGTTTATCCGGTTGATAAGTCGGTAATTATTTTATAAAGCGTGAAAGAAGAAAAACTACCATGCGCGGTCTGTGGCGGCCGCACCAACTAAAAGGCTGTGACGTCGGGAGGAGGTGCCACCGTGATTGGACGATGTCCAAGGTTAGCATTCAAACAAGTTTCGGTTTCGGTTCTACAAAACAACATGCTTGACATCCGACGGCAGCGTTGGATGGGCATTCTCGATATCTCAGTAATAGTCGTACCGCGCTTCTGCCATGTTGTCGCCATGTCTGCCATGTTCTGCCATGCTGTAATATGCCTAAGATAAGCCTCCCAAGACGGCTTGGCATCGTAGAAATCACTAGCCGAGGCCTACGCAGTGGACGAACGCCCTCCGCGTCACCGTGGACGCTCAAATGCCATGCGCTTTTTCCACATATTCGTAGCTTGCCTCACTCATGCCTGTATCGTAAAAAGCGTGTTCGCACCAGGCCAAGGGTGTGCTAATTCTGGCCTGTGCCCACTGCCTGCAAGCAGTCGGGGCTTGTGGCAACAGCACGCCAACGAGAACTGGCTAGGGCGTCTGCGCGCGTTCTGCGACCTTGCTCGTGGAACAGTGAATGTTACGGCCCAAAAATGGTGAACTCAGGTAAGAAAACATCGACCGCAAATGAGAAAATCAACTTACAAAAAAAAGCATACACCCTCGGGGATTCGAACTTGCGACTTGCAAAACAAAATCCTAGCGCGTCAGACCACTCGGCCACGAGCCAGCACTGCCGAAATAGGATATATAAGTATATAATGTACAACCAGTTTACACTTTTATTGAGTTTTAGCATTTCAAGTACTTTAGGTGACTATTTGTTGTATAGCGCTCGTGCAGTAAACGTCCCCCAAACTTCCACAATAGCTAGCAATTGCATTTCTTAGATGGAAAAGCGTTCGCAGATGTGTGGTCGTGCTGCTGACCGCTGTGCTTGTTCACCCAGCGCAAAAATGTGCTTCCGACTCTCTAGTTTTGCTCTGTACGGCTAAGTCCACTTCCTAAGTCGCATACTTCCCTCAAGAGCATTTATTGTTGCAAGCACTGCTCTTGGACGTGTTCATTTTTTTATTGCACTACGTGGGCGTGTAGTGATGAGCACAGGACTTCCTGTACCACCCACATTCTTAATATTGTCTCCTAAAGCATCAGTCGAAGTGCTGCAGCATCCCATTCTAGCACCATCCAACCCTCCCCCACGCCCTTTCTGAAATGCAAAAAAATATATTGACACATGGCTTCCCTTTCCTCAATTGGCTCCTCTGAAAAACACCTGCAGCAACACCTGGTTTATCTTTTGCTAACTCGCTCTTGTCAAATCAACTTTCCTCTCACACACTGCTTCTCTCTCGCAAACCGTCTTAGGCGTGCCAAAGATCACCGCTGTTGCTCGGGTTGAGGCTGCTCCTCCAGATTTGTCTCCTGTTTGCTCCCTATCTTGTAAGCTCCATCATTCCATACGTATGTGCATGTGTCGGTACAACATGACGGGCATCTCATGTAACTTTGAGGAAAGATGACAATTACAAATATTGTATTTTTTAGAAAAAAAAAAGTAATTACAATCACGAAAGGTGGATTTACTCTGTCCTACCTGATCAGTTAAAAAATTTTGGTAAAATTAGCTTTGTAACTGATGATGACAATGCACAATGCTGTTGAGTATCCCAAAATACACTGGATATCAAATAACTGTACAAGCTTTTTCTATAAGAGAAAGTTGATGACATTTGAATGAAATACAAAGCATGTAGCTACAGTGGTACTATCATTCATACGCATTTGCTTATAACAATGGGTCGTAAATGTTTGGATGGAATTTTATCCAAAGCATAGTGAAATCAAGTACACAATATAATTTTTTGCAAACTGCTGCATTACGTGTTCCTAGTCAGCCTCTACAATTAACTCAAAACTTCTTAGCTATATTCATTCTTAAAAAAGTTAATTAGTTTTATTGCCATTTAAGATGCATAAATGATACATGATAGCTTATGCTACCTTTTAATAGTCGTGTTGCTGAAACATTTCACATTAGGGTCATTTCATGTGAAACGTCCCAGCCCAAAAATCTACCACCCCCAATTTCATTGAGAAAATCTGTGCTACCTGCCGATTAAGTGTAGGAGGTCTGCACGGAGTATTTTGTTTGAAAAAAAATTTTCCGTCGTCTGAGGGCTCCTTGAAATTTCTGCAAACGCACGAAATGTGGTTGAAGATAATAAATTTTAAATAAAGAGTGAAATATATGCAGAATGACAAATATTATGTTAGAACACTACCCTTGCATTGTTCTTAGATGTGGGACCATGACTGAAGCGGTGTAAGAATTTTTGGCGTTGTATGAGCGAAGTATAAACGCAAGAAATGGTGCTTTTCAGAACTGTTTCACAAAGGCACCATAAAGCTTGAGTCAGAATATTCCCACCGTGCATTGATATGGTCCTTGAGTGTCTACTAAAAATAATTTAAGCCGATTCAAGAGCGCACTTTTTAGGCAAAGCGTTTACAAAGGTGCAACAAAATGCGTTTTTGCCAAAATTCAGACCTAAAAAAACACCAAGGCCCTCAGGGTAAAATTACATGAGATGGCTCATTATATGTACAGCACTTTAGCTTCTAATTTAGGAAATTTCTTTCAAGTAAATTTTGCTTGAGGCGAGAAGGAGGAGGAGGAACAGACATTTATTTTACATGTTTAGAGATGGGCGGACGCCTTAGTCGAGGTCGCCGCGTGCTGTCGCGGTTCGGGTGGCCTGCTGGATCAGGCTTTGCTGGTCCTGTAGGTCCGAGCTGGTCAGCGCGATTTCCCACTGCTCAGGAGTAGGTGAGGGGAGTGGGAGGGGTGGTGTGGGCAGAAGAATACGAGGTGGGGGGTTGTGGTTGGGGTGTGGCAGTCAGGGCAGTTGTAGGTGAAACGGCTGGAGGGGGATATGAGAGAGAAAAAAATTTTTGAAGTTCACAATGAGCCACACTTGTGTCCTCTATGGAACTGTGTCCCCAACTCGGGACGCGCACCTGCCGCTGGCCTTTTTTTGCGGCAAGCATGTGCAAACCTGGCTCTCTGCTAAACGAAGATGGTTTGTGTCACTTGACATTACAAAAAACACACCGTATACGGCTATACTCCATCCAGTCCACCACTTTTTATTTTGGGGTTTTCGCACACTCACTTTCTACAGTTGCTGCTCATATATTTCGGAGCGCAGTACTTGAATACAGAAACAAGATCTTCCTCGACTAAAATAAATTCATCATTACTCTGACGGAGCTTCGCAATAACAACCAAAAACAACTTCGTGAATCACTGCTACCACGAGGACGACCATAAACTGTCAGCAGAATAGAATTTCTTAGCCACTTCACGCGGCAAAAGTGCATGTGACGGCGTCGGCAGCACACTTAAAAGTACGGCAGCAAGCACAAGTGAGACCTTTTAAAGATCACATTCAAACCCAAAAGGACCTGTATGCCTAGGCTGAAAATGTTAAATAATAACAGTGATCTAGGTTCCACTCAAAACTACAAGAAACAAGAGCATAACATGGTTCACGATTCGTAATGGCAATCCCAGTCAAAGGAGTGCAACAATTACATCACTTTGTACCAGCTACACTTTCAACACTTTGTGTTGCCATCGCGTCCTACTCAAGCTCCTCAGAAATTCAGGTAAAAAACAAAACAAAAATGAACTAGGCAGCTTTCTTTGATGCTGACTATTCAACTGGTAAAGCACTGAACAACTGTCGGTAAAAAAACAAAAGGCAAAATAAACAAGTGGCAAGAAATTCTACGTTTGCCGTGAAAGGTACCCTGCGGTGCATTTCTCTGGGCCAGGAGAAGTGCGGTGGGCAGGGAAAAATGACTCTGTGATCCTTCTTTCTCCGCATCAGACAGAGGCAGGTTAATCTAGACAGGTTAAACTAGAGGCAGGTTAAACTACAAAACGCTGGCTCTGTTCGTGTAAGGGAGTGTGCGAAAAACCAAATATAAAAAGTGGTGAACTGGAGTTTGCCGCTTACGGTGTGTTTTTTGTAATGTCAAGCGACACAAACCATGTTCGTTAAGCAGAGAGCCAGGTGTGCACATGCGGGCCACAAAAAATGTCGGCAGCACCTACGCGTTCCAAGTTGGGGACACAGTTCCACAGAGGACACAGGTGGCCGGCTCATTGTGAACCTCAAAAATTTTTTTCTCGCCTCAAGCAAAATTTACTTGAAAGAAATTTCTTAAATTAGAAGCTAAAGTGCTGATGCATATAATGAGCCATCTCATGTAATTTTACCTTGAGCACCTTGGTGCTTTTTTAGGGCTTAAGTTTGGCAAAAATGCATTTTTTTGCAATTTGTAAGCACTTTGCCTAAAAAAATGCGCTGTTTAATCGGCCTAAATTATTTTTAATAGACACTCAAGGACCATATCAATGCACGGTGGGAATATTCTGACTCAAGCTTTATGGTGCCTTTGCGAAAAAGTCCTGAAAAAGCACCATTTCTTGCGTTTATACTTCGCTCATTATACTTCGCTTCACCACATCAGTCATGGTCCCACATCAAAGAACAATGCAAGCGGAGTGTTCTAAAATAATATTTGTCATTCTACATATATTTCACTCTTTATTTAAAATTTATTATCTACAACCACATTTTGCACGTTTGCAGAAATTTCAACGTGCCCTCAGACGACGGAAAAAAATTTTTCAACGAAAATACTCCGTGCAGACCTTCTACACTTAATCGGCAAGTAGCACAGATTTTCTAAATGAAATTGGCGCTGGACGACTTTTGGGCTGGGACGTTTCACATGGAATGACCCATTAGTATTATGAAGCTTTGGTTTTTTTTTTACGTGAAGCCTTTGGTGCGTAAATGTAAAGCACAGAACTCACACAACCTCTCTGCGAATAAAAAACGAGTGACAACAAGGTTCAATTTTTAACAATTTGCACAGCATTATAACATCCAAAGATGCCTTCATGCAATTACAGTGGCCAACCGCTACTTGGAATTAATCTGAATTCAATGACTCCGAGGCTGATATTGTTGCACTTACCGAGACATGGCTGTCAAGTTAAATAGCGTCCAATAAGCTCCTTCAGTGCAACAAAAAGTACGTGGTGTATAGACGTGACCGTGGTTGTAAAATTGGGGTTGGTGTTTTAATTGCTGTTAGTGACCATTTGGAGTCTTTTCTAGTCATGCCTCATTCTAATCTAGAGATTCTTTGGTGTTGCATAACTTACAATTTCAAAAAATTCATATTTGGCGTTTGTTATCGGTCCCCCTCTAGTGCTTGTGGTTTTTAGGAGTCTTCACGATTGCTTGAACCAGATTGCCGTGCGGGTGTTCCCCTTTTCCTTGTCGGTGACTAATTTTTCAACAATCAAATGGGCGCATGCATGTCCCTTTGCCGATCTTGCGTCTGCCGAGGCTTCGTGTTTTCTTAATGTCTGTGCCGAATTTAGTTTATCACAGCTAGTATGTCAACCAACACGTGTCACGCCTACAACATCTCCTCTGCTTGACTTAATTCTGACGTCATCCCCTGACATAACATCCCCCATTACGCACGTGCCGGGGTTAAGTGATCACGTCGTGCTTCACTTTACTTTTTCTTTTCCTTCCAATCGAAAACCTAAGCGGCTAAAACTAATCAGAGATTATAACAGAGCTAACTTCGAGGCTATAAACGCAGAACTTTGCACCTTCATGGATACTTTGCTGCCATCCGGCATGGAACAAAGCAGTGAAGACTTATGGTCCTCTTTAAAGATGTAAGGTTTTAGAATTCAGGAATTTAGGTTCAGGAATGTGTACAGCAATACTAATGCTCCCTGGTATAGGCGATATCTTAAAAGGTTATCTAATAAGAAAGCCAGGCTCTTCCGTGCTGCTAAAAAATCGTCAAGTACGGTGCGGTGGGCTACCTATAAGCTAGCAGCAGCATACTACGCGAAAGCTTTAAAAACGGCTAAAAGTAATTTTTTCCACTGTACCTTACCCTCCTTTTTGAAAACTAACCCTAAGCGTTTTTGGAGCACTGTGAAGCCGAAGCAGGACTGTAACATTTGTCTGGTAGACATGTCGGGAGAACCAATACCGAACCATTTCTGTGCCTCTGTACTTAACAATAGCTTCGCGAATTCTTTTTCCGACCCCCTCATCAGTGATTTCCCCCACATGCAAGAGTCTAATTTTTTCCCTATGGACCCATTAGCTCTTGATCCCGCTGGTATTGCAGCCATAATATCTAAACTAAAAAGGTCGTCATCCTGTGGTCCTGATGACATTAACTCTAAATTTCTTCAGAATACTAAGGAGTACAGCTCAATTATATTGTACTTCATTTACACCAAATCTATTGATGAGAGTTACTTGCCCAGGGAATGGAAGACCGGCAGGGTGGTTCCACTCTAAAAGTCAGGCGACGCGCATAACCCCTCAAACTACTGTCCCATATCCATTACTTCAATCCCTTGTAAAATCCTCGAACACATAATATTCACTCATTTGGTCAACTTTCTCGAGTCTAATAAGCTTTTTCATAATTCCCAACATGGTTTCAGAAAAAAACTTCTCTTGTGAAACTCAACTTATTATGTTTACCAATGACTTGCATGCATTTCTCGACTCCTCTTTTGTAACTGACTGTGTCTTTCTAGATTTTTCCAAAGCGTTCGATAAAGTTAATCATCAACTTCTCCTACTGAAATTACGTAGTTTGAAAATTGATCCCCAAGTCTTACAATGGATAGAAGTATTTCTTTCTAACCGAACTCAGTTTGTGTCTGTTAACCAAACTAACTCCCCTGAGGTACCTGTGCGCTCAGGTGTGCCTCAGGGCTCTGTTCTAGGACCCTTACTTTTTCTAATATACATTAACGACTTACCTAGTAATATTTCTTCTTCTCTTTGCCTCTTTGCTGATGATTGTGTGCTTTATCGTAACATTATACTAGTTCGTGACGTTCAATGCCTACAATCTGATCTTAATAATATTTCTACTTGGTGCAAACTCTGGCATATGGAGCTCAACATAACTAAATGTAAAGTGATGAGGATATCCCGTAATCAATTAATTTGTCCTGGTTATTTTCTTACCAGTACCCTATTGGAGTCCCTAGTGGAGTATAAATACCTTGGTGGGCACATAACAAACAATCTCTCCTAGTGCCGACATATTGATTTTATAACATCTAAGGCTAACCGCATGCTTGGATACTTAAAGCGAAATTTTTCCTTAGCACCTTCTTCCCTCAAAAAAAGTTATATATTACTTACGTGCGCCCCATACTTGAGTATGCTTCGTCAACCTGGAATCCTGGATATACTAATCTCACTAACCAACTTAAAGCTGTACAAAACCGTTCTGTGAGATTCATACTTTCAAACTATCATCGTACGGCCAGTGTAACTTCTATGAAATCCAGCCTGAACCTAACTCCTCTCGCTACACGTAGAAAACTGTCCCATCTGTGCATATTTCAGAAAGTGTATCATAGTAACCGTGTGCTCAAATCACGCTGGATACAACCCGCATGTTTCATATCTGAACATCTTGACCATCGTCACAAAGATCATATCCCGCACCCAAACACTGTCACCTACTCCCATTCTTTTTTACCGAAAACGTGCCGTGAGTGGAACCACCTGCCTGCTTCATTAGTTTGCATTACTAACAGTGACCATTTCCGGGAAGCATTGTCAAATTCAAATTTGTTGTAAGTTGTTTTTTTTTTTTTTTGCCTTCTACTTCCTAGTAAGGAGTGCTTTTTCGTTGTGTATTGTTTCTTTATTAGTGTATTGTATGCTTGTGTCGATCGGCCGTTTCTGTGTTCTTTTACGGCGAATGATGTGCGTTTACTATTTGCTTTTCTTTTGCTCCAAGAGTGATTGCGTTTACGGCTGCGTTAAAGTGCATTTGCTTTACTTTTTTTACTGTATTTTTTGTGTGTACAATGGTTAAACACTTGTCGCGTGCTTCGTACATCATTTTTGCTCTTTTATGTGAGCCCCTCTCCTGTACAATGCTTGTATGCCGTGAGGGTAAAATAAATAAATAAATAAATAAACAATATTTATGCAATCCCTAAGACAGAAAATGGCTCTTATGAGCTGAACTGAGGGAAATGAGATAGACAAGTGTAATACAAACCTGTAAAAAGGCAGAGTACACCGTGAGCATGGACATCCACAGGACTTGAGGATTAAGAGCAGCCATATCTGATTGAGCCAAAGGTGAAGGCAAAAAGTAAGGGCAGGAGCAGTTGCAACAAATGACAATTCTACACCGAATTCAAGCGGCACAAGCAATTGGAAGTCTCAAGGGCCAGTCTAAAGCAGGCACAAGCAAATTTTATATCCCCTGAAATCTACTACAAAAGGGCGCGACATCCCTGCACCTCCCGCATAACTGCAGACAGCCATGTCGGTGAAAATCTACAGCGTTGCAAGATTTTACCTGCTGTCATGACATATTTCAATGCTGGGTCTTTCCATGCCAAACATCCAAGTGTATGGTGCTTGAAACTCTCTAACCTTCCGGGAAAAATTAATTGTTGATGTAAAGATTCGCCTGGCCTTGCAGGAGAGTGACACGTGGACACGGAACTCAGGAGAAAGGGAACAGAATGAGTTGTATTTGCAACACTACAATGTCGAACGGTGAAAGGGAAGCTCAGCACCAAACAAGAAAACAAGGGTCAAAGTACAGTCCCCGAATTTTAGTTCAAGTGAGGAAAAAAACGGAAATGCTCTCACCGACTTGAGAAGCATCGTCCAGCGATGTGTGTCGCGGGTCATCTTTGGTTCAGGTTGCAGCAGAACATTGGCCCCCGAATGAAAGTACTGCTCAGACAAAGCAGCACAGGCCCCGCCCTGCATGGCAGGTGTGGTGATCCATCCTGGGCCGTGACCACAAACCGCGGCCAGGTGTGGAACCAAGCCCAGTTGTCTGCAAGCCAACTCGCTCGTCTGGAACCACTGGTACACAGGATCTGCGGGCCCATCTCCAGTCCTCGTCAGCTCCCCAGGTTCAGAGTCCTCTGGTTCCGCGATCGGCCTCCACCCGAACCTTGTTCCACATCACTGATTGAGCACCTCCTGCTTAATCGGTGTTGACAAGCTGATGTGTCTATGGCTCTGTAATACAGTGCATACGAAATATAACGAGAGGGAAGATTAAGGGCTTAATAGGACTTGGCTGCTGGCTAGTTGATTCATGGCACACAAAGACTGTGCAAAAGATGAGGGTGACAGGACGAGTGCTGTCATGTCACCCTAGTTTTCATCCTTGTCTTTCATGCAGCCTTATTCCTTCGTGTGAAGATGAAGCATGTCTACTTGTGCAACACTGGTCTGCACGCTAGAGTAGTCCCCAAGTGACAAACATGTCTGGCAGACAATAATGATGCAAACAGGCAACTCACTAAATACAGAAAGTACACATCACATGTAATATTTTGCAAAGCTTTATGTTGGGCTAGTTGGTGTAACATGCTTTTGAAGGTAAGTTGCTCTTGTTATGATCACAGAGAAGGGCACAGGAAAACTGCGTACAATTTCACGAGAAGACGGCGCCGTCTTCTCGTGAAATTGTACGCAGTTTTCCTGTGTCCGTCACTGTGATCATAAAAAGCGCAACTTACCTTCAAAAGAATATTTTGCAGCAGCATGCGCCAGGCTTCTTTTGATGCCTATGTCAAAAGGTTCATCTTACATTGGCGGTCTAATTTCTTTACCTGCAAATATCGCGCAAACGTGACAATACAAGCGAATATGCTATTCATAATGGCTTTTCCACATAAAAAGGACACTAAACGGTCACAACAAGTTTGCCTATACGGGCAGACCAGAGTGCCAAGAATAAAACTGCACCAAAGGGTTGAAAACGATTAACACCGCCCATGTATTGTCTTTTTTGTAGTTAGGATTGTTATTTCACAAATCTTCAGAGAAGAAAACTACAGAATGAAAAATGGAACAACTTGACACACTTTTGAATAGCCTGCTGTTGCAAACTAGCGCTGTGTATTACAGGATTGTACTGCTCTGCCAATTGTTAAATTTTTTTCCGCAACCGACGGTGCAAAACGCAGCCGTTAGACAGTGAACACAGCAGTAGCGCTAGAGACCAGCTTGACGTGGGCTAATGCACGACGGCAAAATGAGGGTGTGCTAAAGAATATAGACGGGATGAACAAGTTAGGGCAGGCGCCTCATAGGCATTGTAAAATCATCCCCCCCCCCACACACACACCCCAAGACTATGTTAATTCCCTGCGAGGCCATATGCACGCATTTCACCTTCAATTTCCACGTATGTGAATTCTATGCCCCTGTGAACTCTACGTGAACTAAGACGGGCGACGTCATTAGCGTGCTGTACTAGTGAAGCATGCCGACAACGTCAGACATCGCGAAATTGCCGTACTCGCTCGCTGGCATGCGGACCCAACTCTCTCACCGTTTCCTGCCCTTGCATACTATTTTCTCCCCCTTGCATTTCGCAAATTCCCATCTGTTTAACTACACTTCCTGCGTCCTCACTTCTTGCCAACTTTTCTTCCAGCCCAACGCCGCCAGCACCCGGTCAACGCGTACGATGTCGGGGCGGGATCCGGTCAGTTTATCGAATGCCGTTTTATCGACGGACGTTTTATCGAAGCCGTTTTATCGAAAGTGTTTTTCCCTGCTTTTCTTGTAACAAAATTTGCAGTATGTTTTTTATTTCCGTCCTGGCTATGTAATTTTCCAATCTTGCCTCCACAGCAAACGGAATTTGTAGTCTTTGTACAAGTTGTCTTTTATTTCCTGCGTGCTTTTTGTTTTTGTGATGCACGAAATTTTTCTCCCTAAATCTCCCTAAATGGCAGCTGTTGTACGGTTACCTCGCTGCGATCTTCTCGCCGTGATTTTTGTCTGCCATTGCAGCGGTTCATAGGTGTTCGGCTTGCGATTGTGATAAGGGCGCTCTCGAAGAACATCTGGAGAGCACTCACGGTGGTGTGCAGCGTGTGATTGAGACGCTGAGTGTGTGCGGCCGCCTTATTTGCGCGTAGTGCGTTACGACGGTGAACACGGGCGTTCTGCATCAGTTGTGCCGCCTCGATTTGCGAGAGTGATGAGAGCGCTCGCGACAAGCTTCTGCGCTGCATTTCATTAGAGCACCGTGTTGAGGCCGCTGGGCGTTTCGTCTCCGACGTGCGAGTGCGCGTATGCTTTCAACATCAAACGGCGGTGCTATATATCATGGCCAGCCGCGAACGATCGTTCACACGAAACTCTTGTCGCTCACCACACGGTCATTGACTAAGAAATATCAAGACAAGACTATTGCGACCTACAAAGGTGATTCCTGCGCGTCGCTTTGGTTCGTCGAACCCCGTGTCTTGTAATCGCTGCGTGCTGTCATAAGTTGCGGGACATTATATTCAGGAGGTCATGGTCCTGCTGCATATTCTTGTTAAATCATTGCAGAGGACTCTTGGCGCGCAGAAATGAAAAGTTTGTAATTATCTACATTAGTTTCGTTGGTCTCCAGAGGGTTGCTTTCCTGACGAGCGTATTGATGCGTATATCGCAGTATGGGAGCTGTACAAATGTGTTGACGGATGTGGACGGGCACACTTTGTAGCTGTTCTTGGGGCGCTGGATATACGAGGAGTTCAAGGGTGTCTCGTCTGGTAGGTGGTTGAGGCGGGAGGTTTGGGAGCGATGGTAAGCTTCGTGCAGTTTATCTAAGGTATTATGTACTTCCAGTTCAACCAACTTGCACGTGGGTGTCGAGAGGGCACTGTTCGGTCTGTGAAAATATTTATTTCACCCACCACTATATTTGGTGCCCGTTTGTGCTTCTGCGATCAGCCTTCGTCGTGTTCTGCTTGATCCTACACAGTGACAAAGTTTGATTACCGTAGCAGAACCCCGCACGACATGCGGCAGTGTGCCAAATTAACATTCTCACTATTTCCATAACACTGTTGGACACGAATTCTTGTAACTTTGTTCCTCCTGTGGCTACACAGCCTGTCACCATGATGCACAGCATATACTTAAAGTCGCATAGTTTGTTGTTCCTATTTCAATGTATCTTGATGGTACATAGGGTAGACAAGGCCCTAACAGGCGGTGGTGGGAGCATGCCGCATTGGTGACGACTTGAACAGAAACCGATTTGGTGCTCCACTCCAAAACTCAATGCACGCCAGGTGGCTGCATGCCAGAATTTGATACGACGAGAGTGCTGAAGTTGTATGGCACAAAACAGGAGCGAGAAATCTTTGAGGCCTATGTGATAAATGTGGGAGACAGATGCACTATAGAATACTGAATAATTAGTGTGAAGTGTGCAGCAGCTGTGATTGCTTTTTACATGTGGTGTTAAACCAGTGTCATATGAGGGTTTTGTTTACTTTGTAATCACTCTTAGAGGGAAATGAAGCTTCGTTGATGAAGCTCATTCCTGTCTCTATTCTTTCCTTGAATCACGCCTGACATTTGACCAAAATTTCCACGATGAAGTCTCAACTAGCTTGCGTAGCCACCTTTATTCAGTTCACTGTTTTGATGCATATTTAAGCACAAAACCCTGGGACGTCTGCCGTTAATCACTCATAAGAAACCCTTGATGCCCGCCACACTCACCACTACCACTTCCACAACTTTGCAAAAAAACAGATGCAAGCACAGCCATGACAGATTCCACCGTGACTCCCAGTAAGCATGTCCCTTTATCAAAAAGGATGCATCACACCTCAAATACACTACCACGGATACAAAAGCTAGTGATCATCTACCTCATCTGGACATCACGCCTTTCTACAAGGGAATGAGGTGGCACGCACTGCTGCCCTCAAATTTACTAGCCACGGATTCGTAGAAAAGCAGAAAAGACCTGCCAGGTTTTCTCACCAACCTCTGAGTCCAAAGCCGTTTTACAGATGCCTAGAAACCCACACATACTACAACACAACATATTACCCAACACGTGCCCGTATGAATGCCCACCCTGCAAAGGAAGGAAGGAGAGAGAGAGAACAAACACTTATTTTTAAGTCCAGGTCCTAATTTGAAAGTTCAATTTACCGGATCCACGTAGTACTCCTGAATGCCTGGTCCTAATTTGAAAGTTCAATTCACCGGATCCACGTAGTTCTCCTGAATGCCTGTGCGGATCCGGTGCACGTGTTTGTAGAGAGCTTCCTGGGCAGCCTGGATGTTCACTGTCAGTGGGGGAGACAGCCAGAGCTCCCAGGAGGTGATGAAAGCGAGGGATTGGGTAAGAGATGGTGGGGTGAAGTCCCAATTAGAATGAGGGATGGATGAGTAGGAAGAACACTTGGGGCAGGAAGGATGGCCAGGGCACCGATAGATGCGGTGAAGAATGTGATGGGAGGGGAGCGAACAGGTTTGGGCCTGTCGAATGAGGCACGCAGCCTCACGAGCTAGACGGGAACTGGGGGGTGGGTACTGGGTGCGTGATAGGCGTTGGGCGTGTAATTGGTAACGGCGGGAAGCGCGGTGTTGAGTACGAACCGTCGGCGGGTGGTACAAGGTTGGCCAGGACATGGGCAAACCCGGGAAAAATACTCAGGTGAGCGCGTCTGCTAAGGCGTTTGCGCACATGCCAGCGTGGCCAGGAACCCAAACCAGTGTGAAGCGTGGCCGAGGATTCGATGCAAGTATCGGAGTGACGAAATCAGTGGTGTGTGGGTGGGTCTCATGGTTAGCGAAATTACGAAGGGCTGACTGACAGTTGGAGAAGATATATACTGGTGTGGTGGTAGGAACATTAAGAGTAGCGTGCTCTATTGCAAGGGCAATGGCGTATTCTTCGAGGGAGGTCGAATCCGGTGGAGAAAGAAAGGAAAGCATAGCAGTGTCTATAGAAGGGAGTAGGAGAAATGAAGCTATGCCCGTTGAGTTTGAGGGGATGTAGGAGATAGTACAGGGAAGACAGAGCGGTTAAGCATCCATCAACTGCACCCAATGCTTATCAGTGATTTCAAATAAATGCGTCAAACTTGCATGAAACACCTTACTGCATTTTTAACTCTCGTTCATGAAATTATTTGTGTAAATTATACACATATACTGAAGTGACCAGGCAGTATATTTGAAGGTGTGTGAACATTCGCAACTTAGAATACTGTGCGAGTACTTTTTGATATTCGATTTGCAGCTCTGTTTCAAATATTTGAAATTTACAAATAGTAGAGGAACGAATGTTTGCTCTATCTGAAGACGTGCAAACTTTCAAGCTTCACTACATGGTAAGACCTTGCGGGTTGGTTTTTCTGCATGACACCGAAGCCGTGCCAAAAGCCTAATGCAGAAGCCATGCACCAAGCAAGTGTTCGCTAACTGTGGTGCATGTTAGGTCAAGTGCAACACTACGAAAGCAAAATTTATAATCTAAAATAGGTTTCCTATAAATATAATAGCAGAAGTGAGAAATAAAACATTATTGCTGGCTTGTTGGTGAGGTCCCACTGGCAACTAGCATGCCCAGCCTCCTTTCAATCATTGAGGAGAGTGGGGGGACTGCGGCCTATCATATTAAATATACCTAGTATGCTTACTGTGTTCACAGTATTTTGAGGAACCCATATTTCCTTATGGCAATGTATGCAAAATTCTTGTTGCACTGGTTTGCACGTCTGTTTTATTTTCTCTGTTACATTAAATTTTTTGTATGTCAAGTGCAAGTACCTGAACAGAGATGTGTCTAGTTCTCACTGCCTAAGCTGTCTTTTTTGATGTAGTTATGTTTCATACACTCTAGAAACACCAAAACAAAGATAGTGTGGTTTGAAAATATTCCATTTGCAGCCAGCTTTTACTATTCGTATACAAAAATATTTTATTGAATTCACAGCCAAGTTTAACTTGTATTCAATTCACAGACGCAAAGTTGATAATCACACATCTCTAAATATATATATACAAAAGGTAAGTTGTTGTTTGTAGGGACAAAAAACACTCAGCTGCAGTGGCGTCGCTAAGGGTGGGCCGGGGGTGCGTGGGCCCTGGGTACCAGCCCCTCGGTAAAGGTTGAGGGGGGAGCCACTTGTGCCCCTACAATGTGTAATGCTGACATCGAAAACTGGAAGATAACTGTAACGAGACCACAGCTTTGGCCTGTTCAGTTTATGCCCCCACCAGTCTATTCAAATTTGTTTCCTGGTACAATGGAAGAAAGCGAGGAGAATTTTGGCATCAAGGAATGTCGAGGATGGGTGCGGCTTGAGGAGTTATTGGCTGCAGGATGAGCGGAGGCGAACAAGGAACGATTCCTGGAGAGGGGGTGCGTCGGTATACGACTGCGACGCTCGGAGGAGTGTAGCGAGTGAGCTTGCTTTTCAATGGGACGACAAGGGCCTAACAAAGCCCCTTCATCACGTCCAGAACCACTGTTGGGGTGGCGGACAAGATCAGTAGGGAAGAGGAGTGAAGGGGGAGGCATCCAAGCCTATGAGACTTTGGTCATGTGTCCTCGGCGGTTATTTATGTGGCTTTTTTTACGCACATGAGATGTTGTGTACGGGTCATGGTGAATGTTTAGCATTTTCTGGAGTCTTCGCAGTGATGCGTCGGAGACCGTACCCTGGTCCGGTTGTCATATTTTCAGAAGGAAACCAAGGTGAAAATGACCTAAAAAAAAAAAAAAAAAAAAAAAAAAAAAAAAAAAAAACGGGGAAGATTGAATCCTGAGGAAGCGGGGACTGACAATTAAAACGAAATGAAAGTAAGTGTGAAACATGCAATGAAGGTTGGTGCGGGGGAGCTAACTGTACAAATTAAGCCTGTGTTGGGAGGAGGGGCGCAAGTGGAAGAGGAGGGGTGGGAGCTCAGTTGTCCAACATTAGGCGAGACAAATGGGTTGTCGCGATTTTCCCTTGGTTTGCACCAGATTCCTTCAGTGCTTGCACTAACCAACCAATTTGCAATTTAAGCAATCGCGAAGGATCTGATATCAGGTGTTGATAGCTCATATTTCTTATGTCGTTGACTTTCCTTCATCGTGCCCAGTGACGCAGCCAGCACATGGCAATTGTACGAAGATGGCATTATATAGAAGAGGCATATCCCATGCGGCCCCGTGTAATTAAACTAAAAGAACAACGGACGAGTAGCTTGTCGAACAAATTCTGCAAGAAATAGAACAGTTATGTAGGCATTTATTTTATTTACCTAACTTTTAATCAGGTAAATCTACATTTTTTTATTTCCACGCTTGAGGCAAAAACGCACGTGAACTGGCGAGGAGAACAGCACGCGAAAGATCCCGCCACGAATGCTGGGCAGACAGTTCTCAAAGGTCGAGCTGGCCAACGCTGGGAACTCCTCACGAGATGTATGCTCACGTGCACTTGGTATTTTTGTTAGTATTTTTTTTTCAAATACAGTCGAACACGGATATATCGAACACGGATATATCGAATTTTCGGCTATATCGAACTCGTAAATTATCCCCTTGAAAATCCTTTGAAAAAGTATAGAAATTCGCACGTTTATATCGAACGGTATTTTTACCCGCCATCGGATATATCGAACGCCGCGCGAGCTGGAAGGTGCGCTTCGGCACTCGCTGCGAACCTTGACTTTGCGACGAAGTTAAAAGCCATACAGCGTGTTGAGGCGGGCGAAAAAAGTTCGACAGTGGCGGACGACATTGGGATACCACGCAGCACTCTGAGCACTTTGTTGAAGAACAAGGCGGATATCAAGGCAAAGGCGGCGGAGCAGCGAATGTCGGGAGCCTGTCGTGTGCGTGCTACTGCCCACGGGAAAGTAGAAAAGGCACTCTATGCCTGGTTTTTAGAAGTGCGCACGAAGAACATTCCTGTGGATGGCCCAATGCTGATGGCTAAGGCCAAATGGTTTGCCGGTGCACTGGGTGAGGACAATTTCGGCGACAACACCTGGTGGCTTCACCGATTTAAGCAACGCTACAACATCGTCGGCAAAACCATTTCTGGCGAAAGCGAAGCCGTACGCAGACAGGACATCCAGCAGGGATTGACGAAGGAGTGGAAGGAAATCTCGCCGAAGTTTTCACCCGCTGAAATTTTCAACGCCGACGAGACCGGTTTATTTTGGCAAATGCGGCCGAGCAAGACTCTCGACGTCCGGGGCAGCACGTGTCACGGCCGCAAAATGAGCAAAGTCTGCGTGAGCATTCTGCTGGTAGCCAACATGGATGGGTCTCGGAAGCTCCAGCCCTTTGTGATCGGGAAAGCAAGGGCACCGTGCTGTTTCAAGAACTGTAAGCAGCTCCCCGTTCGCTACGCCTCGAACAAGAAGGCGTGGATGACGCGTCAGCTGTTCACAGAATGGCTGCAAGCGTGGGACGTCGAGCTGGGCAAGTCGGGGCGTCGCGCTTGCGTTCTTGTGAACAACTGCTCGGCCGACCACACCACTTGCGAGCTCAAAAACATCGAGCTGAAGTTTCTGCCGGCCAACACGACAGCGAAGCTGCAACCGCTCGACCAGGGCATCATCAAGTCTTTCAAGGTGGGCTAAGGAGGCGACTCCTTGATAGGCTGCTGGTCAACCTCCGCATGGGCACCGAGCTGAAGGTTGACCTGCTTGGTGCCATTCAAATGCTGACGGGCGCCTGGCGAGACTTGAAGACGGACACAGTGGCCAACTGCTTCCGGAAGGCAGGCTTCGGGACGGCGTAACTTGAGGAATCCAGTGAAGACGGCGACGAAGAGCGCATAGACGACGCATTTCGCGAGTTGTCGACACTCTTCCCGGCTGCCGTTCCACCCGAAGTGTCTGCGGACAATTTCGTGGAAGTGGACTGCAATGTTCAGGCTGTTGCGAGCCTCGCTGACGAGGACATTATAGCTGCGGTCGCAGGGACCCAGGATGCCTAGGAAGTGGCGACGAAGATCGTCCGAACGAGGCGGCGGCTACACGCGCGTAGTCCGCCGCCGAAGTGACGACAGCGTTCGGCTTGATTCGCCGTTGTGGCGACATGGAGGGAACCGGGCTGTCGCACCTGGACAGCCTCGATAAGATCGAGGCCAGCGTCTTCAACTTCATTTCGAAGACGGAGAAGCAGGCCAAGGTAAGCGATTTTTTTTCACGGAAATAAAACATTCAGTTGCATCGTGTGTGCGGAATTGTCATTCTTGAATGCGCCGATTGTAGGTGATTGTCCGCCACAGGTAAGGTCTGGGGCCTTTATTTTTTTATATCGAATTTTTCATATATCGAACTAATTCGCGATCCCCTTCGAGTTCGATATATCCGTGTTCGACTGTAACACTCGACGGTGGAACTTAAAACCTTAAGGGGGACACTGCTCTTAAGACAGTTTCCTCTAATTTTTAAGTAAGCTCGGTGAAACTTGTCCATTTTGCTGATTGTCCCCGCTGATTTCAAATTTGGCATTATTTTTTCAGTTGGTCAATTAGTTACCGAGATAATTAGAGGTAATTAGCCATTCTTGGAGGAACAATAGACAAAACAGTGTTGGTCATAAAACTGTAACCTTCATATTTTCCAATACTATGAACGCTGGTGCGTGCAATAAGAGAATTGGTTTTTTGATGCATCGCTTGGAACTAATTTTACAGCTCATTAAACTTTGGTGGTACCAGTGGCAAGGAACCATTTCGAATGCCATTTCAAACAGCAAAGTTTAATGAGCAGTAAAAGCAGTCCCAAGTTGTGCATCAAAAAACCAATTCTCTTTTTGCACGCACCAGCGTTCATAGTACTGGAAAATATTAAGGTTACAGTTTTATGACCAACACTGTTTTGCCTATTGTTCCTCCAATAATGGCTAATTACCTCTAACTATCTCGGGGACTAATTAACCAACTGAAAAAATAATGCCATATTTGAAATCAGTGGGGGAAAAGCAGCAGGACTGACAAGATTCCCAGAGTTTACTTAACAATTAAAGAAAGCTGTCTTAAGAGCAGTGTACCCCCTTAAACAGTTCTGCTGTTAAAAACGGAAGGCCCACAAGCACGAAATCCAAAACTGTCTCTGACGTTAGGAAAAGTAATGCAACAAGTGCATCGCACTTCAAAAGAAGTTGCACTTCGAGGGCACTCACATAACCTCCTCCATGGTCTCTCCCAGGTAGACCTCTCGGAACAGGGCGGGCAGGGTGCGGGCCTCCATGTACGCATTCACCACCACTCGCCAGCTGTCTTCATCGATGTGCGGCGAAGACGGAAGAAACTAGCGCGACGGCAGCGTCACGTCGTACAGGCTGATGCCCTCTTGCAGCACAGCCAAGTGAACGCAGGCACCGCCAGCCATGGTGGCGTCGGGGACGCCGTTCCAGCCTTGCTTGCGCATGGCAGTCGCGATCCGATGGAACCGGCCTGCGGGGTTGACCCGCTGTTCTGGTCCGCAGCCTGGAAACACAAGCGAAGGCACCACCTAGCTGAAGCAGGTGACGTTTGCTCCCAAAAACACGTCACCACCACATCGGTGAATCGCTCCAGGGAAGAAAGTTCAGTGCCATTCCACTGGATGGCCAAGGTTGGCCACCAACTCTAGCTCAAATTGCGCAGTCGCCCCAGGGAAGTGTTTAGCGGGATTGTATCCACGAAGACGTGTTGCATTTTGCGCCTCACGGTAGTCAGGGTCCTGATGGGTGTTGCGCTTACGCTTGACAACCACACCCCAACCGTCGCCGGCGGGTCTCCTTCCACCATGTTTGCTATTTTTCTTAATACGCAGGCTTCGCTGCGCAAGACAACGTGGAAAAGCCAGCTTGAAAAGACAAAGTTTACACCAACCTCCTTAAATTTGGCTTCACGTCTAACACAAATGCATTGCTGGGAAAACAACCTGTCACGGGTAACATATGCCACCTTATATCAAAATGTGGAGTGTTAGAGGTGAATAGGTGGCCGGAGAGCGAGGGTGTACCGGAGTGAGGAGGAGGAGAGTAGTTTTTCATGGTCTACGCATGCAAAAAAGAAAAAAAAATAGGAGTTAGCTCATACCAGCTCCACTGCAAATGGTGCACTAACAAAAAAGGACAGACGTGCTCTCTGTCCTCAACACAGTATCTCTGACACGTGCATCAATGTCGTAATTCTACCTGGTGCCCTGATTTTTAGCATTCTTTTCTTCAAATTGAAATGCATTAACTATTCCATTAGCATTTTTATTATTTTATTAACGACTTTCACTTGATTATTTTGAGCCCAAATAGCTTGTTTTCCAAGCTCGTAATGATTTTAGTTCGTATTGTTGTGGGCCTCAGCCAATTG
This sequence comes from Haemaphysalis longicornis, assembly GCF_048455015.1. Classification (NCBI taxonomy): domain Eukaryota; kingdom Metazoa; phylum Arthropoda; class Arachnida; order Ixodida; family Ixodidae; genus Haemaphysalis; species Haemaphysalis longicornis. The sequence goes on from NW_027526203.1 coordinate 184,858,542, forward strand.
CACAAGCAGGCCCGTAACACATCACAATTTCAGCGTAGGAAAGTAGCTGACGGGTTACCTGCGTATTCTGTTTTCCCCATTTTATGCAGTAAAGTCCGCTTATATTGAACAGCGCGAGGATTGTAAAATAGTTCGATACAGCAAAAATTCAATATAGAAAATGGAGCAAAAAAAAATTACATGAGAGAAATCCTGCCGACAGAGACACGAGCTAACGCTGAGCTCTTATCACCCCACAGTTCACTATTGATAAGACACTTTATCAGAAGGAAAACAATAATTTATTGGGGCGGAAGAACTGCGTGAGTGCAGCCTACTTCTTGGAGTGCAACGCGCCGCTGGTGACTGCTTGCTCCACAGTATCTGAACAGTCGACAAGCACTGCCCTCAATAGCACTGCAGTATTGCCGTAGCAGGGCCACAGCAGCGACGGCTTCGCTTGTGCTTTGAAGCGGTACGGAGTCCTCGGTGTCTTCGACAGAGCGGCAGAGCGTCTCCGACCACCTTCTTTTCGTTGTATATATGGCGAAAAATAAACTTCCCTTTGACCATGGACGCAAGCGAATAACGGCGAACTTGGCGAACCGAGCAAGTGCGGGCAGCGAGTGGCGCGGACTTGAAGATCGGTGACACCGCAGCCCGCAGCGCGCTATGTGGCGCTTTCGGCGCCAACGGCGTGCACGCGTGGAGCTGGTCCACTCTGCCACGGCCGGTTTGGACACGCTTGATCTCTCGCGGGAGTCGCAAGCGACACCCGCATTACCGCTCCACGTCGAAGTATTGCTGAAAGCTGGGTGCATGCCTAAGGAGAGCGAAAAATCCGGCTCGGGAGAGTTCGATATATCCATTGTGAGCAAAATCGCGTTCGATATAAAAAGACTAAAATGCACGTATTTTTTATCAGAATTAGAAGGGTTCGATATAGGCAATAATTTGACAGATCCGTGTTCGATATAAGCGGGCTTTACTGTATGGCTTATTTGAGTGAAGTTTGCGCTTAACGTGGTATGGCTGTTAGTCCAACAACGCAATCTTTAAAATGGACCAAACTTTCCTTTCATCTTCGGAGCCCCTTAACCTCTTATGACTGGTTGTCGCGATTTTGCATCACACAATTTGTAAGCTGCATAACCAGAAGAAAGAATCGGTAGCTGCAACGCTCACGCTCAGATGGAATCTATGCATTGATGGCAACATATGGTACAAGTGGCATCTTATACCCCCACTTCCAGTAACGTGGCGACTGCTCTCATTCCTCCGGTTTATGCCAATGAGTTCCTTTGTGGCCGTCCATTTACACCTGTATTTGCTAAACGAATGTAAGTATTTTGATTGCAATAAAAATGTCGCCACATTAGGTACTTTGTTGAAAAACACACAGAGTTGCCGTAAATAATTTGTTCCTGAATAGATTTACCATGTACTGGTCTAGCATGACCTCTTGTATTGTTTTTGTGCCAATGCCGTAACTTTGTTTCTTCACCTCCAGGTGCGAATTACGTTTACAGGCAGACTGGAGACAGTTCAGGCCCCAAATCAGTTCTTTGCAGCTGTGGTGCTCCTGTCCTACTTTTAACCGACGCCCAGCCCTACAATGTACTTTTAACCGACGCCCAGCCCTACAATGTATGCAACCTACATCTTGGCTTTATTCAAAAGGTCAGACAGTGTACATCATTACTACAATATTGTTCTATGAGGAACAACACTACCACCACACAATAATTAGAATACCCACGGGTAGATTTCACAAACAGGCAGCCAGAATGCAAAGGAAGCCAAGTAAACCAGGGGAGGCCACCCACTTATTAAACAGCCATCGGTTCCGTTCTTGTGCAAGATGGATAAAGCCTGCCACTTGACCTTACTTCAACTGTGGTATCAAAACAGCTTGTCCGGGTTACTGCTGCTGCTTCCTTTTTTTTGTGCCATGCTATAGGTACTCGGTACGAGATGAAATATTTGCTACCACTACAAAATGTCTTAACTAAAAGCCCGCAACCCTCCTAGTTATATATCTTATAGGAGCTTCTGTGGAGACCAGGGCTGCGAGGATATGAAATTCTGCTTTTAAAGCTGTTTTATTGAACTAGCTTTTAATAGGAACAAATATTTTCGAATTAAAGTGCTCTCCTAAAGCACCTTTCTCTTCGAAACGTGTTTTGGTCGAGTTGGTCTATGATATTGACAAAATAAAATAAAAAAAATTATGAGCGCTAAATAACAGCGTATGAAAAGAACGGACGACAAATACGACAGCTGCTTGCCTTTCTCGTCCGTTGTTCTTGTAGCGCTCGTATTTTTCAACTCCTTCCGCCTGTCCTTTAGCCGCACGTCACCGGTGCATTGCGGTAAAGCCTGTCGGCGCTAGCGGTGAAAGCGGCGCTAGTTAGCGGTGGCCGATCGGTCATCCAAACTTTTTATGGGCCTGGCACTGGTACTACAGCGGAGTCATGGTGGAGTCAGTGACTGTCGAACAGGCAACATGAACACGCTTAAAGCAGATACGCGGCGCGTTCATCAACCAACAGCTCGACGCTACACTTGACAATCATGTAAGCAACCGTCCAAGACGTTGACCCGCGGCTACGTTGACACAAACTCGGGCATCAAACAAACGCCAAAGCGAACCTACCGCTGCGGAAGGGCGGATGTACCTGTGCAATAGTGACAAAAAAACACCTTACCGCAGTATAGCTTCTTGATGCTACGCGCAGTGCCTTCGCGATAAAAGTAAAAAAAAAAAAAAAAAAAAAAAAAAAAAAAAAAAAAAAAAAAACCCACGGTCCAGGAAGTGACGAAAATGCCTTTATCACGTGACTTTTGGCTGTGACGTCACGACCTCGATCTGTTGGCCGGACAGAGCGTCCCTTTTTGCACAGGCCGCTTGAGCTCCTTAATAACATGGCTGCCCTCGCACGGCGGCCGCCGGCTCGCTGCTCTACGGCCGGACTCGACTCTCCTCCTCCCGCGCGCGAAAGGAGCGTCGAGTCCGGCCGTGGCTGCTCCTGCTGGTTCCTGGCTGGCACGCTGGCCGCGTGTTTACTTGCGCCGCGCTAGTGAAGTGATGTTACGCCAGGTGACCAGATGGCCTCGACTGGCACAGACCACACTGAGCAGCAAGTGAGAACAAATCGTTTATTGACATCCGCAAGTTTACAGAGGCCAGGACATTTCATTTCGATCGCTGCAATTGTACGTCGCTTTCGTGACAACATTTTTTGTTGCCATAACAACTCGTTCACTTGCGCTAAGATTTCGAACGAAGGGCACAAATGAGGTATTGACTGCGACAACGGTTTCGTTTGCACCGTCTTTCTAGCGGAGTGCATAACACTCACCTTCTGTTAGAATAATCAAATATTCTGGCCTCGACAGCTGTCTTCCGATGCGGAATTTCCCACATTTGTCACTCCACAAGCACTCAATTCCCGTGTTTTGCCAGTCCTCTCAACAACTGATGGACGCAAAAGCACATAACAGTCACGAAAACAGTGTTCCGCGCACATAGAAACGGTGGGCCGTTGCAGCGGTTTCAATTTGAATTGGCGGCTTTGTGGTTGCGAATTCAGAAACGAGGTGGTGCACCAGTCGGCTGTTCGTAAAAAGTTGCGTACATTTTTGATCAACAAATGTTTGATGCGGAACTTGTTAATAATATTTTTAAACAACACATTGTAAACGAACTGTGTTGGCTCTTTGAGTCACGGAATGAATGTTTTGTATTCTATACCGAAAGTAACATTTCGCTTGCGTCGTCTGGTGGACTTGATGGTCGAAAAGTGCCCTGTAGGTTGGTCACGTGGGGCGTCGATTGTCCAAGCTTGAGAGGCCTACTTGTCGGTCCGACTCGCGAGTTTGTGTCGGGCGGCCGTTTTCTTTTGCGTAACGTTCGGGAGCAGGACCCCGACAGCAGTGTCGGGCCAAACACGTCACTTGAATCGAATATTGTGATTGGTTCGTCCGGCCTTATAGTACTTTTTGTTTACGCTCAAACAGCTATTGTGGTCATTTGAGAAAATTTGAGTTTATTTCCCTCAGCATGGCGCGAATGTTGATCTCACTAGACCTAATCAGCCTGCAGCCGTAACGTCTATGTAGACGCAAGCGCATTGGAGAGCTTCCCATAAACCAGTGCATGCCCGGCGATGCTGCAGCTTGGCTCGGGCAGGGTCACTCTGGCTTGGATTATGAAGCGGCGACGGCGCAAAATCTTCCCGTTTTTCCGAATCTCATGCGGCAAGACTGTTCTTTGAAGCATAATCGCTCTCCCAGCGATGTAACATGCGTCCACGTACGTAGCAGCGCTCTATGATTACGCAGAAACAAGCTCTCGACCGTTCAGCGCATCGCATTCTGATACGGTGCGCACGGGCTGTCTATTTGCGTCGTTGCGGCAAATGCTAGCGCTTCTTTCGTCAATTGCAATGAGCACTGGTATTTTAAATTCTGCGACGCAGGGTACAAAATTTTGGTATGGGAATATCGGCAGCATAGTTGTTACCTTAAAGGAGTACTGACACGAAATTTTTATGTTACGTTTTTTTCGCTGCTATGCGTGCCTACCAGCGTGCCTAATCATAGAATGACAGATTAGACGGTCGAGCGCAGCGTAAACATTCATTTACGGCATCGTTTATTCGTGCCAGTTTCGGTTTCGACTGAAAAACGCCGAGCGGCCGCCATGACAGCATGTATAACATGACGTCACCATTCTTGCCGTATCGCTGCCTCTCTGGAAGCGCGCGCGAGCGAGCGCACGCGCGCGCCCAGACCGGCCGAGGTTTTCGCCGTCCCCACAGGCCCGGGTAGCATGACGTCAGTCCCAAAACCATGACGTGTACACACGCCCGAGCAGCGCGCGCCAACCACAGCCAGCGCGTCGGCTTCGTCACGGGAGCCCCGACGTCGGCAGTTTGGAGCACGTAGCAGATGATGTCACGTCGGCCCGCTCTGGGCTTTCTTGTGCGGGCGAAAATTAAAATGGATTTTAAATATGTTTCGCTGAACGGTTGCTGCTGAAACTTGCTGGGCGATATCTCCTGATAAAAAGGAAGCGTTTTACATAGTTATCTCAGCTTTGAAATTTCGTGTCAGTACTCCTTTAACATCATGTCCGCATCTCTTAAACACATATTTACGTACTCATTTTGTGATTACGCGCCTGTGGAACTACGACAGTCAGCGGTCGTATTTAGGAACTGGCAAAAACCGGATTAGTTCCACCGACCGTCGCCGCAGTGTTTTCTTTTTTTTTTTTTTTAATGGCGATGCCGGCTTTGACCTTTGTGTTCTACAACGAGATTACCTTTTCTGGACGACTGTATGAAGGCTCCCATCCAGGTCAACAGTTTTACTAATAACTTCCACAGAAAACACAGCTAGGCACATTTAACGCTTTGCTGCATGTTTCAAGTACATTTGTTTACAGTTAATTATGCTGATTCCGACACTACAGATTTTGTTTGCGAATTAGCACAGGCTTAGAACCTGGTCCGGGGTTTGTAAAAGCAGGCGTCCGTACACGTCTGCATATGGTGGCCATATACCAGAACGCATGAGCGATTCATACAGCAGAATGGAAGTTTTTTTTTTTTTTTTTTTATCCCTTACAGGAGCAGGCCAGTCCCACCACCTGCACTTACTGGGGGTACCAGCCGTCTGGCCACATTAATTTCAAAAAATCAATTCACATACTGCCTCCCACCCTCCCCGCTCCTTTCTTGCAGCCTGGGTTACTGCTTGTTCATCGGATTGGAGTGAATAGCTGACACTCTCCTCCTACTTCTAATGGTCCCCATGGTAGTGCCCTTGGTCTTTCCTTTAAACTTTCTGTAATGAATTATTTCCATTGTAAATGAGCCTAGACAGGTTTTGCTATATGCTGGCAATTTCACTATTTATAATATGCCCTCCTGGAGTCATGTGTGGGCTACGGGGTTAAAACCGGATGACTGCAGTCTCCCTTCATATCATCAACAAAAAGAGTCCACTCACACTTTTTTACCCTTTTTCAGGAAAACTTCCCCGAAGCTCAGAAATGTACTCGTCTAGCTATTGTATAAACTAGCAACTTGAGCTGAAGTCACATATAAAAACCAATGTTTCCTCACCTTGTCATGAAGTCGGTTTTATAAAGCATAAACTCCAGAAAAAGTTAGATTACTTTTGTACCCTACTTTAATTTGATAGAAACTTCAGTATGCCTGCACCGTCTCAGACCCCTATAGAGGAAATTGGTTGAAAAGGTTCTAAGAAAGGCTGTTGACTTTATTTATTCTAAATATAATTGCACAAATTCTCTTTGTGAGATCATGTAAGCTTATGGGATTCGAATATTAGTCAAGGAGAAAGTTTTTGCATCTTACATTTGTTCACTGTTCAGAATTCTAACTATGGGCACACGGATTCTGTAATGAGCTCATGCAAACTGGTGCGATTGAAACACTAGGGAAAAAAGAAATCTTAATGCCTTAAATTTTTTGCTGTTGTTATGCTACAAACTTGGCCTAGATACAAGACCACAACATACTTCAAAATAACATTCATCATTACCATTTTCATTCTTTCACCCGTTTTACACACTGGTTGAAATTTTTTTTTTCCCACATGTATTATCGACTGGAAAAATACGCCTGAACATGTCTTAATTAATTTGAATACATAGAAGCAAATGTTTAGTTTATTTTAACCTTTTGTTCTTTCTCATTGCTGCCACATATTGTATCCTGAACTGCTGGTATCTATGATCTTGTTCACACCTTTATGCCCTTCCTTCTTGGGCCTATGGTTCGCAGTACACACTTCAATAAAAATTTAAAAAATTAGTGACAAGGGCAGCTGGAGGTGCTGAAGAAAAATTGGCTTCACACTAACTGCAGAAGACTCACGGCAGAACACGACGTGTATACCCCACACAAAATAAAACTCGCCGATATAATTTTATTTCAAAACAAGACAGCTATGTACAAAAACAGATAGGCCCCAAAGGTTTATAGATACATGAATTATTAAGCCTTAGTTATAAACAAAACTGGCTACGTTTTGTTAAGAGCAGTGATGCCTCAATGAGTTACCAAGATCTAGTTCATTTCCGTAATTTCCACTTATAACGCGGTCTTCTGTTTTGAAATTAAGCCTCTTTCGGCCAAAGTTAGGCAAGTAAAGGGACAACAAAATGAGTTCCTTTGTTTAATGCTACCAAATGTACTAAGTATTACAGAATTGAAACACACAAGGTTAAGTGAACAACACTACATACAACAACAAGTTAAGTTTATGCAGACTTGAAAAAAAAAAAAAAAAATCAGCACTAGATGACGCTAAACTGCAGCACGGTTTATTGACATTTCATCGATAGGCACACAACTCGTAATGATCAAGTAGTCCCATGCATGTTGAACCCTTTCATTTTGCACCATTCATATTTTTCTTCTCCTGGGTTCCTTCAATATAAATTGATACTTGAAATTGAAGAAACTCCAAAGGAGCTTTGATTGCACGTGCAGCCTGACTGGGACTCGACCATAAAGGCAAAAAGCAAAAATGCTCATGTCGCGATTTTGGCATATTTTAAAGATATTTAGGAGGTCAAAATAAATCCAGAGTACTTTAATACGGTGCGCCTCATAGTCCAAGTGTAGCTTTGGTGCATTAAACCCCATAATCAATCAAATCAATGTAACCAGTTGAGAGGTAGAAAACACAGTTCATTTGCAGCGCCTTGCTTTATCTTTTTGCAAAAACACATGCCCGCTGCCAATAAAGCTGCAAGTTACTATAATACCAATACCATCAAAGTACTCCTCATAAAATTAAACGCTCTTACAATCACAGCTAAAACAGTCAGCTTCCGACCGTTCTAGTGCCCTTTTCCACTTCTCCCTACACTTGGCGCCAGACAGAAGACAAAAGTGCTACACCCGTTCATTTGTGCCTCTGCACCTGGAATGGCAGGTCGACACACAGCACAATCTAGGCATTCTCGAGCTCAGGACACCTGTCGGTTACTTTATGCACAAAGCGCAAGCACATGAGCTTAGTGCAACAGGGATGGTGTAGAGGAAGAACCACGTAAGGCAGACCGAGGCCATTGCTGCATGAAATGGGGCTGAAAGCTGTAATTGCGCGGGAGCCTTCCACATGATGATAGTGATGTTAGATAAATGATTTGGGAAATGAATACTGAAGACATTAGCTCCACAAATGGCGTTGCTTGCTGCGTCAGATAGGGTGAACACAGTAAATGAAAAAAAAAAAAAAAATCTGGAAAGAGTACGTAGAAACAATGAATAAGAGGGAGAATGAAATAAATCAGGAACATTTGAAAAAATGGCAGTAGTAGGATAACAGATATCAGGATCTCAAAGTTATAGAACGTCGACCAATCTAGAGCCTTTGTCCGTAGCGCAGTGTCAGCATGACTGCTACAGTTCACAAAAGTGATTCAGTTCTGAAAAGTTTTTTCGTAGCAATCGCACAAGAGTTCTTTTCGCTGTTTCGTGTTGGGTTGTATGCTGCGTGTAGTAGCACAAGAAATGACACATGTTCTCTTTCATAGGTAAGGGCGTTCTGCATTCTGCAGCTCGTCCAGCCTCTGCATAAGCGTTTTGGAAGAGGGTGTTCACTTTGTGGAGTGATTTTTTTAGTTTATTTTTTGATCTTCTGCTGTTGAATGAAGCTAGACCCTCAAGCAGGTGGACAAAAGGCTGAAAGTTGGTACACATAAAAACTGAGTGGAAGAAAAATGAGAAGAGAGCAAATGGTGTGTTAAAGCCAGGAAAACCTCGATGTCATTAGCAATGGTCTTGACCGCCACCGCCTTTGACACTTCTGAAACCTCTACCAGTTGGTATACAGTTGTTCATTTATTTTTAAGTGTGATAGTATGACCGCGTGTTAAGCTTTTTTGTTTGCACAACTTCAGCGTAATGCAAAAAGTCAACGAAAGAGGGCATGCCATGCAGTGAAGCTAGAAAATTTGAATGTCATGCGGCAAAGCCAACTTTTACTGCTCAATTATTCCCAAATTTTCAATACTCGAAAACATTCAGCACTTTGAATGATAAAAGTGCACTGCAAATCGAATAGCAAACAGCATTCGCAAAGTGTTTGAAATTTCAGAAATTTCCACGCCTCTATTGTATTTTTTTGTGTTTGGCGGGACCATCAAATAAATGGATGGACATTAGAAGAAGGCGCTTCCTTGGAAGCCAATGTCACTATACCACTTGATAAGGCACTTTCTAAACTCCCCAGAATTGTGTCAGGACTACCGACGCTGTGATCAGAAACTACGACCAGCTAGGGATAGCAAAACTTACGGACAGTACGAGTGAAGCTGATGCCGTTTACTACATGCTCCACTAGGCTGTTCAGGTGGTTTTTGACGTTTCATCGCACAGTAACTCACCGAAATATTTCAACAACTTTGAAAGTGGACTGAACCTGACCTCCGATTTAGTCAGTCTATCGGTGTATGCAATGGGCTTTCGAATGCGTGGTGGTGCTATTTGCTTAGCTGCACCGATGCCATCTGCATGGTTGCATTTTGCCGCATGGGCCGCGGCGTTCCTGATGTGAAATGTGGTTCGCAGTGTGGTGTTGGCAAGAACGTTCATGTGGACCGCGTTTTTTTTTTCGAGCGATTTGTGGAGTTGCGAATGCCTTGTTACAAGTAGTAGTCAGCATTGTTTTTGCGTCGAAATTCCAGACTGTGCTGTGCACGCTTGTTACAACCGAAGATCCGAAGCAGGCTGCATGGCAAAAGCAAGCGTGTCGCTCTTTTTTTTTTTTTTTTTTTTTTGCTGCTTTGGAGCCAAGGATAGAGCAACACTTGACGACAGTCCACCTTCATGCGACGAATTTACAATGAAGTTATCGATAATGGGACTAATCAGTACTGAATCTGTTGCACCTGTTTCGTTCCAAGTGGAAATGACGGGCCTTGAAGCTTTCACCTCACACTTTGTCACATGCTTGAAACATGTGCTCTCTGCACAGCAGTGCTCTCTGCACCGCTGTCCGCACCTGTCTAACCGTTGGACAGGCGCTGATAACGTAGTCCGCTTTGCACCATCTCCGTGTGATCCCCATGCATTGATTTTCTTATTTTTGGGTTGCTTCAAAGGACCGTGTCCCGAGTTAGGAAAATTTTTCCACCCAAAGCTGCAACAATATTTGATATGGTGGCGGCGTGTGGGACGAGGCACTGGCTTTACCGAGCCACCCAGGCATGCTGCGCGCTTCTTGGGGAGTGTGAGAGACGGTGAGGTGCTCTGGCAACAGTGTTCTGGTGTGTTGACATATGTCTGACGTCTACCTAAGCTCCCAATGACGGTGAGCAATTACGCAGAGGTTCTGGGTGGAAGCAATCGCGACATATATGTATATAAAATTAGGTGCAGCCACGTCGACAAAGATTCGACCGATAGTTTTCAAGTACTTTTTTTTTATGTAGACGAGGTGGAAATTATAAGCAAAACAAGATTATGGAACACGCTTTGAATACTGCAAAAACAGCGCAGAGACAAGCGATAAACCATATTGCTCTAGTTTGCCAATCCATAAGTCTTCATCTCTGCGCTGTTCTTGAAGTAGTCAAATTGTATAGCCAACGTCAAGCTTTAGTGCATAAGCACAGATCGCGCTTGGTCATTAAAGAGCACTCGAAGACGACAAAAGAGTTGGATGCCCACAATTACCTGAAAAAAGGTTGCATTTCATGTACACGTATTCACCTAAAAACACTGGAAGGCTGCGGCTGGATGCACAGTCGGGTTAGCCTCATTGATAAAGTATGCCGGCTACCTTAACACATCGTGTTACAAGCATGTGCAAGGTATGAGGTGAAAGCTTTGACGGCCGTCGTCTCCACCTGAAATAAAATGGGCACACCTAATTCAGTACTGATTAAACCCATCATCGATAGCTTCTTTGCGAATTCATTGCCTGAACTCAGATCGTCTTCAAGACTGCTCTAGCTACCGCTTCAAAACAGAAAAAAAAGCGAAACGCTTGCTTTTGTTGTGCGGCCTGCTTTCGGATCTGCGGTTGCAGAAGTGTGCACAGCACAGTCCGAAATTTCGAAACAAAAACAATGCTGACTACTCCTTGTGACAAGGCATTCGCAAGCCCACGAATCACGCAGAAAAAAACAGTGTCCACGCGAACGTTCTTACCAACACCACGCCGCAAACCACGTTTTGCATCGGGAAACATGCTGCCTGCACGGCAGAATGCAACTGTGGATATGGTGTCGGGGCCGTCGTGTAGGTAGCATTGCTGCACGGCCAAAAGCCCAGTGCATACACCCTATTGCTCTCCTGAAGACACCAAGTGGCGCAAGGGTCGGATATCAAACAAACATTTTTAAAGGTTGGCATAAAACCGGTGGACAAAGATGCATTGCGTTTCCTGTGGTTTCAAGCAATACCAAAACCGGGTGTACCACTTTCACCAGTTTTGACTTGCTGTATGACCTCCATCCCTTTCAGAGTGATGGCTAACCCATTTCTACTTCCCGAAATGCTTCAACACCACTTAAACAAAGAGCAGTACCCTCAAACTGTGAGATAGGGCGCAACGTGAAAACTTGGAAGTGTTGGTAAGCATGTTGAACCCTAGTGTAAACGACAGGACAAAGCAGCGCTTCGTGTGTCCTGTTGCTATCGTACTGCGTCTTGTCATTTGCGCTGAGGTTCAACATGAACCACTGGGAAGGGAGGGGGAGGGGGGGCTTTCTTTTTTCATTGTCCATGCCAAGGTCCTGTTCCACGAAGTGTGGCGTAAAAACATCGACTTCAACACTTCAACACGATACCTACCAACAGCACGGCGGCCTGGAAGGTAGCTAGACGGACTCCCTATCTCCCTGAGGTTTAAGTACCCCGGTACTACAGGTCGCAAACAAATGGAGGGAGGACGGACTGCTTTCACATTTTTGCTGATACCCGTCCAATGCCATATGAGGCAGTTGCCTACCTCAACCCGGAGGGTGAAAACGGTACAAGATCGACAACGCTGGTAAGCAAACGAAGGGTTGCACCAGGCAAGGAAATTACACTGGCGAGACTGGAACTGATGGCATGCCTGCTCGCTGGTCGACTGTGTGGCTATATTTTGGAAGCCCTCAAGCAACAGCCATCAAACATCTACCTACGGACAGATTCAACAGCAGCACTCTATTGGATTCATGAAGATGTTGGCTGCTGGAAGCAGTTCACACGCAACTGAGTCACTAAAATTCAACGCCTCGCGAACAAGTGTGTATGTAGACATTATCCGGGAAGAGAAAATCTAGCTCGCGACATCCCAGCCATGCAGCTGGCCAAAAACGCACTGTAGCGGAGCAAAGCACTGTGGATTTGTCCCGCATGCATATTGGGAATGAGTGGTTCCGAAAGCGATATACGATGAAATCAAACTAGGGGAAAGGAAGAAAACAAGATCATTGCCAGCGGCAACATCGCCACCTACTGAGTCGGGCGTGATCGATCTGGAACACTACGGCAAAATCTTAAAGCTAATCAGAGTCACAGCTCGGGTTTTTCAATTCATCGCTAGAACCAAACAACAAAGCAGCAAATTGGGACCCCTCATATCCGACGAGGTTAATCAAGCTGAACGATACTGGATATGTTGGGAGCAAAAAGGGATTCTCAAAAGAAGTCACGTGTGCCGCCCACGAAACACGAATTACCCCCAACTCCGCTTTAAGAATGTTCACTGATGATTGACAGTGCTGGCATTTTAAGAGTTCAGGGAAGACCACAACATAGCCAACTTTGGTGTGGCTTAAAGCAAACAACTATAACAAAAGCGTAAATGGGCATTTGAAAAGGTTTATGATAGAAACCATCTTGCGAACCCGGTGTGTAAACACTACTCACAGGAATATGTCATGACTGCATGATTACATTACAATAACCATGTGCTTCATTAGTAAAGGCACTTTTTCGGATAGTGGTGCATGGAAGCTTTACCTAGCGCATATATGCGGCATACGTAAACAAGCAACAGCTGCAAGTGAAATGACCACGAAAACTAGTCCCAAACGGAAACAGCATCTCGCATGAAGCACACATCACGTAACCAGGCAGTGCTGAACGCGAAAAAAAAAAAAGCACAGCCTGGACACACACTGCAGTTGCTGCACAAAGCACACTTGCCACCACATCACGCGGCCACTAGAATAGGCGAACTAGCGGAGCACTCACGACGCTGGTTTGGGAACGCTGCAGTCCACCAGCGGCACTAAAGCACTGGGAACACCCTCACACTTCAAAACGCACAAACACCGCCACTCATCGCTACCAACTGTGCAGATATACAACGGGAAAGTTATGTAAAAGGTGCACCCCTCGGATGCAATGTGTCTCTTGCAGTATCGGAGCTAGCGGCGCCGCAGCTTCACAGACACACATTCAACTCCGGGAGAACTGCGACGCACCACACACGGCTGATCGCGAGAGCCGAACTTCGACACATCAAACAGATAACAGCACGGCGTACACACTTGATATGAAAAACTTGCACTGTACACAAGCGCTGACCGCCACTGCGCGTTGCTTTCACTCACAGTGACCATATTTTGAACGTTATCGATGATCCAAGCGCGGAGACAGACCTTGACAGCTCGGAGCGCGCGAGAGCGGGGCCACGATGAATTTGGACTTATCAATCGTCTCGCGCTAGCGATGAGCGTATCTCTACACACTTGATAGAGAACGAAAACACAGCGCACCACTCTGCAGACGCTGGTACTGGTGCCTTTTCTGCCTCGGCTCCACACCACAAAGCGCGAACATTTGAAATAGACGAACGATAAACGCGTATCGCAGTACCGACTCAGGACCGGGGTGGTCTGTCGTAACTTCTGCAAGTCGTTGTCGTTTTTGATATCACAATCAAGTTGTGCGACGTACACCGTTCCCGCAGCTCGCCGCCGCCGTGTTGCCGAAGGCCGATGGGCGGAGCCAACTCGAGTCGGATGGCCCAGCCGGACGGCTCAGCCGAGCGAATTCGGCCTCGGCGTCCAACTTGGCCCGACAGGGCCTCCCCGACAGAACACGACAGGCCCAGTCGGGTCATGTCGGGCTCTGTCGGACTGAAAAGAAACCAGGCTTTCCTCCCCGACTACTAGGCGCCGGGTTCCTCCATCCACATTCCTTCATCCTTCATCCACATCGTCCCATTCAGTGGCGGGCCACCATTGGTCTCCTTGCTCAGTAAACGAAGTCGCAGTTCGAAACGCGTCGCGTTCCCACTGGCTGGACCAGTTGACGTCACAAATACACGCGATGGGGCGCGCCTGCCGCGCAGCACTCGATGACCACGTGTGGCTGCTTCGCTGGTACTTCTTGAATGGCGGCCCGGCCCCATACCGACGCGGGCCCACAAAAATTATGGTCTGACCTTGACTACTTCAAATGAAACCAAAAAACAAAAGAAAACAGAAAAAACAATGGAATGTGATAGTACAGACAGGAAGAAAAAAAAAAAGAAGACAAATCTGGCTGCCAGGAAAGCCCCCATGTCGCTGAAAAAATTCCCCGCATTTCCCCGAGGGGAAGAATGTGAAAGTGCGAATGCACGAGTTGAATTTGCGCGGTTCGGTAATGTTTGCGAAAGAGAGATCACACACACACACACAACTACAAAGAAAGAAAGATGCATTTATTCACAGACACCTATTTGTGTTGTCGTTGTACTTCATTGCTAGAGCGGATCTCAGCTTTGAAATTTCGTGTCAGTACTCCTTTAAGCGGGTGCATTAGCCCTTCTCACGCCCGATTCCTGGCCAATCCCCCACGTGGGTATGTGCCATGTCAGCGGCCAGGCAGCGCGCGCCCATCTCCCCCCGTTGCTAAGGAAGACGAGGAGCGCGCGCACCCGCAGCTGTTGCTATGCGGACTACGGCGGCGGACGATTCAGGCTCGCTTAAGAAGTGCATTCGCACTTTAAAAAAAAAGAAAAGAAAGAAAGAAGTATTAGCCGCACGTCACCTCCTCGAGTTACAGTCAATCGCGAGGTCTACCACAAGGATCCGTCCTGTCTCCGGTGTTATTTAATGTGTTGCTGAGCGAGGTGCCCGTTATTGCGGGAATTCAATCATATTTGTATGCTGATGATTTAGCCTTTTTCGCATCGTCAAGGAATATACATTCTTTGCACCAGTCCCTGCAGCTGTACCTCTCGATTTTAGGATTGTGGCTAGACGGGCTCTGCCTATCCTTAAACGTCGGAAAGTGTGCCCTCCTGGCATTCCCGGTTCAAGACCCTGTTTCCATTTGTCTGACATACCGACAGAAAATAATTCCACAAGTTACTTCCCTGAAATATCTTGGTGTGATATATGAGAGCAATCTAAACTGGCGTCCTCATATTGATTATACTGCAGCCAAAGCGGGGAGGGCGGTTTCACTGTTAAAAAGATTTTGCAACAAGAAGTCGGGTATGCGTAGAGACATTCTCCTCATGCTCTACCGCCTATACGTTCGACCTATTCTAGAATTCGGATCCATCCTTTTTTCAAGTTATCCGTTTTATTAGATACGTCCATTGATTACACTAGAACGACAAGCTTTGCGCTTGTGTTTGGGTTTACCGAAGTACGTCCCTATTCGGGTATTGTACTGGGAGGCTCGCATCCTTCCCCTGATTCCCCGATTCAAAGTGTTGACAGTAGAGGCATACCTGATCGCGTAATGGAATTGCCTATTTCAAGGTCGCAAATGGTCTTCGTTCACTCCCCAACGCCTTTTTTCGCTCAGCCATGGCCCAGGTACAAACGCCCGCAGGTGGTGTTTGTACAGTCTCTATTAGCCCCATTAAACGTCAACATTCTCTCGATTCCTTCCTTTGAACCTCGAAATGCGATGTTGGAAATTGATTTTGATAATATTTTCCCTTCCAATTCCAAATATCTGCCGGAGAAGACTATAGCTGGTCTTCTAATCACCCATTTAGAGAAGTTTCCAACCCATGTGGTTGTAGCCACAGATGCGTCTGTTCAGGAAAGAAAGGCTGGTATTGGTATCTTTTCACCTGCACTTGACTGGGCATTTTCTTTGCGGCTACCCAATTTCACAACAATATTCTTGGCAGAATTTTTGGCGATTGCCCTAGCTATTAGAAAACTCAATGAAGACCATTCGAAAGTGCTTATTGTGACGGACTCGCTTTCACTCTGCTCCACGCTATCTACTCCAAGCTTTACCCCTCTTCGCCGAACGCTCTCGACGCTCGTACCACCCTATGTACAAGAAATTCGCCTGGTCTGGGTTCCAGGGCACAGGGGTATCCACCTTAATGAAACCGCTGATTTTCTGGCAGGTGTGGCATTGAATGGACCGCTGGTTGATGATGTGCCCCCCATAGCCCAAGTTGTTGCATCCCGGTTTCGCAGGTATAGCTCGGTGGACAGCTTGCCACCAGACAGTATCTCTGGCTGCCCCGAAATCGAGCACCTCCGGTATTCGTGGAAGAGCGTCGTTGTGCAGTCGTGATTGTGCGAGGTCACATTGGCCAGCTTTCGCTGCTGAGTGCCCAATTTGAATTTCCACCTTCACCACGCGCGCATAGCGCCTTCGGCCATATGCAAGTTTTGTCAAGAAGAGGAGACAATTGAACATTTCGTGCTGTCTTGCCGGCGATTCACCTCTCTTCAAAATCGATTCCTGGAGGTTCCCCTCCGACACTTGGGTCTTTCCTTGTCTCTTTTGAATTTACTGTAATTTGGGGCATCGGGTTTAGGTTTCTGCCGCGGGGATATTTGTCGCGCCCTTCACGTTTTTATTTCACAATCAGGTCGTCTACCCTGTTAATACACATCACGTACTTTCTTTTTCTAGTACGTGTAGTATCTGTTTTTACTTCAGTATGTTATAGTTTTTTTTTCCCTCAAAATTGCCAACATCACTTCCCTCACACTCCACAGCTCTATTTTACCCTTAGTTTGAATTCTTGACCAGCTTCCCCAATCTGACTTGGCCAATCCCCCAGAGTGGGTACGCGCCACTGATTTTTGGTTCCAACCAACCAACCAACCAACCAGCTTTCAAGTGTTGATAATGTACAAAACAGTGCAAAATAGACAATACAGAATCGTCGAAGGCACAGTGCTTCGTCGTCGACGATTAAAAAAAAGCAAATTTTGATTTACAAGTAAATGTAAAAGTAAAAATAAGTTAAAAAAGGGGTCATATAAATGGAAGCAACATTAAACATTTGCATTAGATTTAAAAATAATTTGTAAATTTAAATTTAAAAATTAAATTAAAGAAATTTAGGGACCTAGGTTATATAAATTAAGCCACATTAAACATAGATGTACTTATAAGGTGCGTTGGATGAAGCTCAGCCTCAGTTGCCGTTGTTCATTGCGTGTTTACCAACAAGGTTCGCGTATTTTACGTTTTCGTTTAGGGAAGGCACGTTTTAAATGCAGAGCATTTCTTTAACTCACATGTAGCGTCCGCCGTCCGTCCACAACAGCTCAGTGCGCAGGCGCGCCCTCTCCCCCTCTCCTCCTCTCCCGCATCACGCTACCCTCCTCGCTCTCAACAGGTCCACACCCCTCCCCCTACACTATTCGCCGCGAGCTCGACATGTACCGTATTTATTCGAATATAGGTCGACCTTTTTTTTCCGAAAATGTGCTTAAAAATTGAGGGTCGACCTATAATCGTGACCGAAGAACCTCGACCTATAGTCGTGATCAAAAATGGCGAGCGCACCGAGCGATCCGTTTCTCCGTCGCGCCCGGCGCTCCTCAATTTGAGGCGGCAGCGCGGAGCATCTAGAACAAAGACAGGCAAGAAAATAAGGGAAAAAATAACAAAACAATCAGCGTAAGAAAACCACCCACAGTCACTGCCGGCCATGGAGGCTGCCGGCTATCGCGCATTACCTGCGGCCGAACTATAGTGCCTAGTATATTCTAGGCACTATAAGCGAGCTGACGTATTGGCTAGAGAGCCAGATTGGCTTGGCTTGGTGTCTTCGGAGCCGCGGTAGCGGCCAGCGCGAGGTGGGGGTAAAGGTGACTTTCGCCACCTAGCGTAGCCACCTCGTGAACGGAACGGCGTTGCCTGCTTCGCTCGCTGTCTCTACTATCTTCCGTTCTCCGTTTCTTGCGCTTTCTTTGTGTTTGCTTCGTTGTGATTTCCGCACATAACGTTTTTCTCGTGCGCATTTCGCGATGTCACGTCGGACTTTAAGGGGGGACGCGGCTTTCAACTTCGGAAAAATGACCAAAACATCGTTTTTTTGAAACCCACATATTCGGCTTCTATGTTTCCTATTCTATGCGTCTGCAAAGTTTTTAGGCTGAAAAGCGTCGCAAAGTGGCATAAAAAAATACTTTTGTCAGGCGCGGTGACAAACTATCAGCGCAAAAGGGCGAAAAAACGGCAATTTTCGGAGCGCTCTATCTCCGCACCGGCGCCACCGGGCGCGGCCATTTTGATATGGTTAGATCGGCCGAGCGATCGTCTTTCCGGTTCTGCTCGTCTCTTTTATCTTCGTTCATTCACAAACGCACAAACGGCAGAAAAGAAACGACGCACAAACGAAGCTAGAAATAGAAGCTGAAGCGCTATTGGTCCTCGGTCGGGGCGCGGAACACCGACCCTCCTGATTGGATGTCACGGGCGCAATGCAAGATGGCGGCCGCCTGAGCTGCGTAGCGAGCGGTTTGAGTTCATTTTCGCCGCTTCGCTCGGCCGAGTTTCTGTTCAATCTATGGCATTCAACACGGACGTTATCGCGGTGGGAATGCCGGAGATAACGAGCCAGATTACGGGAAGTTGTGTGGCTCGAAAGGAGGAGGTCATCGAACGCTTCGTGGTGCGCGTGACTCTACCGTCGCCAGACCCCGGAGGGTGACGCGGTGTGCGCGCTTGCAATAGCGGTTCGTGAAGTGAACTTTTGGTCGGGTTTGCGATGTTTACACGCTTAGTTATTACTGTGTTTTGACTGTGGGCTAGCTAGCCTTGAGAAAGAAACGGTCGACGCGTCAAACGCTGCGGCGCGCACGGCATAGCCGACGCGCATTGGGGCAGCACATGACTGGGCAACCGGTTACGATTGAACGCCAGTAGTTGTAATTAATGCCTGCGTCGTTAGATTTAATCTTAAAAGCGACCTGACCAGCCATATCAGCTGTAATCAAAGTTCGATATGTCGCGGTAAGCGTGCGCTAAGATGCGCGCGAGCCATATCGCCTTTCTTGCGCAACGTTTCCCGTGCACTTGTAATTTTGATGCGAACAGGTTTGAGTTAGTAATATAGGAATAAAAATATGTTCTCTGCATTAAAAATGTACGTTTGTCGCAGCATTTAACAGTGATTTTTTAGTGAAATTATTGATTCCATTCCTCAGGGCATACTGGCTTTGCTGCGAGAAATATTGGATGCCTTGAATGTCAAAAGTAGTAAAAAAATATGCTCTTGCATTGAAGTTGGGAGTTATGCAGAATACTCTACCAAGCTTCAAAGTAGCTAATTTTCATCCTTGTGGTATGCAAACTTTTGGCAATGAACACCTGCACGTATGAGTACTAAGTTGCTGTGCCAGGCAAGATGATAAAACATAAAAAAAAGCCAAAAATGCTCAAATTTAAGTAAAAAAAATGCTTAACTTGTTGCCATGGTGACAACACTGCAAAAGGAGGCTGTTCAGTGCGATACAGCCAACCAGCTAACCTACTTTGCATTGAAAGCCCATTGAAACCCATCTCCCCCTTCATTTGATCTGCAAAGTGGGGTATGTACTCTTCACAGAGGAGCTGAAAATGATATTTTCTGGAAAGAGAAAGGCTGTGAAAGGCACTCCAATTTCAAGGCAAGGCATTCCAGAAGCCCCATGTTCAAAAGGACATGAAAGGCTACAACCGTGACGACTTTTGATAAGTGAAACCTATGTTGCAACTTTGGAAGCCGTTTTCTCAAAACAGTTTTTTTTGCCACCTGTGTCGCTTGTACCAGGGATTTCTTTGTGACCGCTGGGTCTATTTTGATTCCGTTTCTTGCATTACATTCCTTGATGAACAGTTCAGGTCGTGACACTCTTGGTTTTCCAGATTTGTTTTTTGTGATTTTTTTATTCACATAATCGTTCACAGTCAACATGCCTATTGCACATTAACCTCTAAAAAAATGAAAACTAAAAAACATTGTGTTGTAAAAAAAAATTCTAAAACTGTCACGACCTCGTCCATTCATTTGGGAATGCAAAGCACTTCGAACAAATTTTCTATCATGTTTTATAAGCCGCTCAAGCTCGGTACAAGCGGAACAGAAAGAAAATTTAATACATAAAAAAGTTTTCAGAATATTAGCTTGAAATTTTTATGGTGTTATCACGGAAGCATTTCCAGTTGCTGTGCCAATTTTCATCAAAATCCACAAAGAAATAAAAAAGTTGATTTTGAAAGCCACGTCCCCCCTTAAGCGGCGGGTGATCCTGTTTGCTGAGAACTTGAACAACTGCGCCGCTCAGCGAGAGTAAGACGTTAATGAAAAGCTGATCAGGGGATGGCGGAAACAGCGGGACGAACTTTTTGCTTGTAGGGGACTGCGTCGTGCGTTTCGTGGCCCTACAATTGGGAGGCACGATGCTCTCGAGAAAAAACTCCGGCTGCCCGTGGAAGAGGAGCGTGCGATATTCAGACCAAAGCTCAACAGTTAGCGCTGCGAGGCAGGATTGGCCGTTCAGCCTTCAAAGCCAGTCGGGGGCGGGGGTGGGTAATGAACTGCGGCGCATGCGGCGCAAGTTCCGACGACGACGCAGTGTGTGGCTCCAACCAGTGAGGTGACCGCGTTGTAAATAAATGGGAGTTTTAAAAAGTTTCCTCAAGTTTTTTCTTAAAAGTATGGGTCGACCTATAATCGAATATATTATTTTTTTTTTTTCGGCGACTTCAATTTTTAGGGGGTCGACCTATAGTCGTGCTCGACCTATTTTCGAATAAATACGGTAGGTGGCGACAGCGTCGCGCTGCTAGTGTGGATGCTCCGCTGAGCGGCCCGTAAGAATGCACACTGTGGGCGCGCTTCGTGCCTTTTTCTCGCCGTATGTGCGCACGAAAGGTGCAAACAAGAGTGGTATGCTGTAGTTCGGTTCCTCAACGTTCAATGTATAGCATGGAAGCGGCAGTAAGTTTTCATTACTACGCCAAAAAAAAGCGACGACTTATCGGGAATCTCAGAATGGCCGTAATTGTGACAATGAACTTGTACGCTGTGGCTCGTAGCAAGCTCGATCTTTCCAGACTATGGCTTTGAGCCTTCAATAAAAGCATAAATAGAAACAATTCAGGAATCCTCGATCTCTGAAATTCAGTTTACAACGGCAATCTCAATCGCTTTCACTGGTAGCATGACGCATTCTTGCATTTGTGGGATGCCCTGAAATGGTAACACTACTTAACTGCCCCGAAATTCTTTCTAAGAGCTTACGATATTTTTTGTGTGTTCAAGAGGCAACATAAGATGACTGAATTTTGATCAGTGCAGATATATAAATGTAACCGCTCTAACGGCCGGGTCTTTTAAATGAAATTTTACCGACTCTGAAGGAAGATTTGATCAATAACGATTTCGGATGACTTATTTACGGCTTTCGTCGCAAGTGAACTTGCGAATTGAATTGTCAACGCACGCGGTACAATCAACATCTCATGTTTAGCTAGGTTTTCGCAAAGTGACAAGCATGTTTACAGTGTGCAAACCAAGCTTCTGGGACCTCACAGTGAGCACAAATTTTCTGTGACGGCTGCTCTGTTGACGATTTGCGTTCCTTTTAAAATCTAACAGGTGCCTGCAACGGCGATATGTGTTTGCATTCTTGTGTATAAGGTCGCTTACGAACCCTAAAGACGGCAATAAATGAAGTTGCGCTGTTGCAGATGTAGTAAAACATTCCTTTTTATTTCTCGTTGCAAATCAGCGTAACGGGTTCCCGGTAACTACTTTGTTTTGTAAACTGAATATCGCCTTTGTCTTGGCATTTCATTTTTGACTGGCACCGTCGCAGAGTCACAACCGCCGGTTGTGCCAAATCCTTCGGGCCTCCGCATGAAAGATTCGGCACAACCGGCGGTTGTGACTCTGCGACGGTGCCAGCGGCCCAACCAGCTGAGCCAATTCAAGGGGTGTGTAGTCGTTCCTACCTTCCTAAGGACGGCGTATGTATAGGGTCGTGTCTTGCCCCAATATTCAGTGACCTCCTACTCGCACGTTTCGACAACTTCGTCAGTTGCTTCCATTGCTCCACACTAACGTTATTAAGATTTTCCGCTTCGTTGACGACTTCCTAGTGCTGTAGCAGCTCAATTCAGAGGGCACTACACATCAAGTTGAAGAAGTGTTTTGAACTCTTTCGCTCCACCCTCAATGTCTTTTCGTAAACAATAGAAGCACCGGTCGGGGGGGATTGATGCAGTTTTTGGATATGGAGCCCAAGGTGAACTGTGACCATGTGTGTTGGATCTATTCCCCTCGATCCAAAAAGGACTGCTTCACTTCACGTCAGCTCTCGGGAATGCGCTGCAGCGCTCGTGCACACACCAAGCTGAGGCGAGTTTCTGTTAACAGGTGGAGCGACTGAAGGAAGCAGGGTTTTCTTGCGACCTTATCCTGGCAGTTGGCAAGAAGCTTCTTGTCGAGTCACGCCCCAAGAAGACGAGGTGCGAACGGGACAAGGGCGACAAGATGGCCGTTTTACCTTACGTCCACAATGTTGGGTACAGGATCAAGAAAGCTAAGGAAAAGGTGGGGGTTCGTGTTGTTTTTTTTCGGCAGCTAACAAGCTACACAAGTTGTGTAAGCGTGTAAACTCTGAAGAAAATAGACATGCGGGGTGCCGGAAAAGACACGAGAAGCGCTTTGTTAACTCTTCTTGAACCGCGCGGTTTTAAAATTTAGACAAGGGAAGAGCACACAAGGATGGGACTCGCGCTTTGCCCCGTCCTTGTGTGCTCTTCCCTTGTCTAAGTTTTAGAACAGCGCGGTTCAAGAATATGTATAACCAACTAGCCCCCGTTTTAGCCTTGCTTTTTTAACTGTCAAGCTGCGTCGTCTACGAAACACCTTTGTCTTGTGGGTGATCGTACATTGGCCAAATGGGCCGATGCATTAATGATTTACTGAGGGTACACGCCGACAGCCTCCGCACTTTTACCGGCAGCAACCTGGCCACCAACTGTAAAGACTGCAAAGGCTGTGCGCCACGCCTCAAAGCATGCAAAGTGACAAAGCGTTACAGGAGTGCGTGCATCAAGGAGATTTTTGAAGCGTACGCGATTCTGAAAATCAAGGCGAAGATTGCGTCAGTTCACCGTCAGTGCCCCTACTAAGCACCGAGATCGCGCGTATCGTAACGGGACTCTTGGGGGTGATTTTTAGTGTCCTTGGACTACCCCGGCCCTCACCTTGTTTGTTTATGTGCGAAGCGATTGCACATGCCTAGTGTAGGGTTCTTTGCTCCCCGTGTTGCGCTCAGTCTTTTGGCTGTGGTTTTGGTTGTTTACCTTTGTTCTGTGCCCTAGGTTACCGCAGTTTCCTTAATGATGTGTTTTTCACTAAAATAAAAAATCACTTGCTAGTCTGCACCCTATGTGTCTATTTGTCTTCTCTTGTGTCCTTGTTTTATGTGCAGTTTTCTTTTTTGTACATTTATTAACTTTGATAAAGCTTCTCCCACCTTCAATTGGCCTTTGATTTTTTTCACTAGCGTACCAGTCAGCGGAGCGTCGCATGTGTGGAGTGAGTTAAAACAGAATACAGTCTACAAACTAACAAACTAAAGGCAGATATTTCCAGGCACAAACGGGTCATGGCTTAGTTTCAACTGAGCAAACAAATTAAGACAACCCGCTGGCGGCCAGAAGACTATACGCTGGACCGACTGACTCTGTCGGAGGGTCGGCGAGTAGTGCAGCCAAACCATCTTGTTTTGATGTCACACAAAATGTCAGGAAATCAGCAAGAAGGATGCGGAGGAAGGCCGCATTTCTGAATTGATTATTTCTACCGAATAAATTCACGTAAATGCCGCGAGTGGTGAAAATATGGCCTAGAGACTCCAGACTACAATTCGCACTAGTATTCCTGCAATATTTACAAATCACTTCAGTGACGCTTAAAAAGGGGTATTAAAAAAGACGCACACACACATGCACAAGAGAAGATAACAAACAAACAAACCCTCAGTTCCTCAATGTTGTTCCAAATCAACCCGGCTGGGAGGCGAGGCGTGGGGATGACTCCTGAGGCATCCAGGTAGGAGCCCAGGACCTTGTGGACTTTGTCCTGCTCCCTGGCACAGCCCGGCAGCAACAGCAGCTGGTCCAGCAGCCGAAGATTCCGCCGTGCGGCCAGCAGCTCGCCTCCCTGTTGTTAAATCTGGCCACTCTCCATGGCCAGCAGGCAGGGCTGTCAGCCACCTCCAGGTGGTGTTTCTCTGCTTGGAACCCACATGGGGCACAGGACGGCTGAGAGCTGCTGGAAGGGGAGGAAAACAACTAAGAGGAGCCCCAAAAGCAGCATCCTGGGCACACAGAAATGTTTAAACAAGTAAAATGCCTTCGGTACAGACGAGTTTCTGCCGCACAGACGTCTTTTAGCAGTGACTATGAAATGCCTCAGGACAAGCACCAAAAGAGTTCATGCGATGTGTACATACACCACATGAGCCAACAGATCATGAAGGAACTTGGCTTTCATTTAAAAAACGACTATCGGGGTAGCATTCAATTCGGTAGGCTACAGAACTTTTCATGAAACCAGAATGAACGAAACACAGTCACTTAGTGGACAGTTTGATGTACACGAAAACAACATCCTGAAGCTAAAACGACTACATGGCAATAAAACACAATATGACTAGATTCCCTGAAAACACCTTTGAGCTTGTTTAAGTAAGCAGAAAATGTAACGAAACAGAACAGACACTTGTGCTAAACCCACGTTTCTCTGGTTAAATACGCATGAAAGTAGAACTATCGTGACAGGTCCAAAGTTGTTTTTTGTGCCATTTTGTCCAGTGCTGCCACCATTCTAGCTTTACCCTCAGGTAAAAGAGACTGCCCACTTTCGACATACCCGAAGCTCTTGGACTTTATGTCGAGGCTAATTAGATGCTCTGTATTCGCCACCATGTTATTTTTGTGGTCTCCACTTCTTGCTGGACCCTGTCTCGGGCATCATGACTAGGACCAGCCTTGGCTGGGTCAAGACACCACTGCTTAGCTGCCTGAGCTTTTCAGCCGCAATGCGCTCTTGGCAGTCTTTGCTCGATGTTTGTACTGCTCTCAAAACCTCTGGTGTCACATTGAAGCGACTTGCATCTCCGTCAAAGCGCTTGAAGAACGAAACAATGTGCCTGATGCCATGAACAGTTTGTATCGCACACTGAGCCCTTTCATTAAGGTGCCGGCAGTTCTTATTGAAGCCCATTTCCCCAACCGCTTTTCTATGTGGAATGCACAGCAATGCCTTCACTAGCCAAGCCAAGAGAGGGAATTTGGTTTTGTTGTTAGCCTCCTTCTTCTCAAAACTCTGCTGCCAATACTCGTTAATTCGTGTAGACGGATCTGATCAACATGTTCAAGCTGGACGAGCATGTATTCATCCATCAAAGTCAATTCATCGGTTAGATCACTTGCAGCACCCTAAAATGAGCTCTAGAGGACTTTTCTTTCCTCAGCTGTGGGCTTAAGAAGCGCAGGCTCTGCAAAATGAAAGGCAGTCGTTGAAAGGCAGTCGTGCAGAAGGCACTCAGCACATTTTATGTAAAAACTTCCTTCCACTTCATTTTACGTAAAAGATGCCTTCAACACCCGTGGCGTAAAGGACTCCTCCCACCAGAGCCAACACATTGCGGAAACCCGGCGAAACAAAGCTTCGGTACAAGATTGGCGCAGATTGCTTGAAATGAAGAAGGATGTAGCAGGATTTACCTATCGGCACGGTTCGGCGCAGATATCACATCACTGGTTCGTTGCCCTTGAGCTCCCTGTGTCTGGGCTCCCACTGCGGCCGCAGCCAGGTGCCCCAATACAGCACTCCATGCACCCCGAGTGAGCACAAGTCGCCCTCCGGATGCGCAGCAGGGCCACCCGGGAGTAGCATTGCAGGGCACAGCGCTGGGGTCAGGTCCAGGCTGACACCCACCAGCTCGGCTGTGGCTGAGGATACAGCACACTACAGCAGCGCCTGCCGGGTGACCTCCCCTAGCATGGCGCCTGCTGAGGCCGAGCCCTGTCGCTGCCGCACAGAGCCGCCCGAATAGGCCAGGGTGTGGCCCTTCAGGTCATCTCGGACGATGGCCCAGGCCAGCTGAGCTGCCCACAGTGGGGCCGTCTGTTGTTTGCTGCGCTTGCCCAGGATTTCCAGTTGCACCTCGGCCACCAGAGCAGGAGACCAACCAGGGCCCTCCCATCCAGAGGCCACCACCTGGGACATTTTATGATTACTGGACCAATAGGTGCAAATAGCAGTTCGGAAGGGGAAAACACGCATTTACCTTAGGAAATAGGATATAACGGTGTGATAAACATTGCTAAGCCACAAGTGACAAAGCTCTGAGGTTTGCAAGCCCGTCGAATTGCCCTGCAGCTGGCTAAACAGCAACCACTTCATCTCCCAGGTACGACGCTGAAATTGAAGCCTTTGTCATCTCCTGCCCTAACATCATTTTGACGCCACTTTAAGCCACTCTAGAGTACATATAACAACCTAGGACAACCCAATGAACGTAGTTATAAATATTCCTAGGTGAAACCTGAAGACAAGAAAACCAGACACAAGGGCAGCTCTATGCAAAGCGGTAACATGAAGGGCAGTGAGCACAAATTGCACAGCTTCTCTCTCATTTAGTGCACACAAATTGCATACCACATCCTGCCAAAACCTGATGCACCCAGCATAACCAGTTAATTGCACTGTAAACACATCATGGGTCTGCAAGGAAAATTCCAACTGCAACATCAGCTATACACAAAAAGTGGTTACCTTCTGTAAATAAGAAACGTCCTAATTGACCCTGTGCAAGCGCGGCTTGGCCTACTCACACATGGACAGGTTGATCAGCGACACCTCCTTGGCAGCTTTGTTGACATCCAGGGCTTGAAAAGGCGCCCTGAACGCACCGACCAGATGCCGGCAAAAATGCGAGATAATACAGTGTACACAACTAAAGCACTGAGAATTAAAGCAGTTTGAAACTTAAGGTAAGCAAAACTTATCTCGAGGTAAACAAGGATGCAGAGGGGTTTTACTACTCTAACATGAAAATATCCTACTGCACAAGGACAAAAAAGAAGTCAAAAGCTCATTCACCGGCCTTTGCCTGTGAATGAGCTTATCTTATTCAAAAATCTCAAACCTGCTACAGTGAAAGGCTTGG
This sequence comes from Haemaphysalis longicornis, assembly GCF_048455015.1. Taxonomy (NCBI): domain Eukaryota; kingdom Metazoa; phylum Arthropoda; class Arachnida; order Ixodida; family Ixodidae; genus Haemaphysalis; species Haemaphysalis longicornis. Next base: position 184,885,954 of record NW_027526203.1, read on the forward strand.
AATGAATAAAACTCTAGGGCAGTGCCTTGAACATGCACACAATATTTTGGGAAGGTCTGGTACTATTCATAACTCAAATGTGAGTTAGCAGAAGAAAACTAAAATATGTCAGACACTAGCAATACCATTGCAAACTTTCTCCATAAACACACGTTTCCAGCTAGATAATATGCCATTCTCCTTTTGTCATACTGTTTTATGTGACAGGAGACAACTAAAATGGAACAAGCAGTAAGGCAAATGTGCAGTCTATTAGCTTCATTTTTAGCTCAGACAGAAATTTACCAAATATGCCCATCATGAATATCTCAAGACAACTGATCACATCAACAATAAATGCAGCATGGAGATATGGTAACGGTCAGTGGCAATGCAAATTGTCTTAAATTGGCCCCACTCCAGCTTTATTTTTGGTCCAGATTACAAAATCGCACGACATGCATTTCTTACGGGTTTTTGGAAACAGATGGTGTATTAACTCCAACAATTTGTGTTCAGAACAACGACAATTCCTCCGTCATTTCCATTGTTTTCTTTGGAGTTATGAGTAGGATTATTGTATTGTTGAGTTTTAGTTTGTGGACGCACCATAATGCGCAACAACTGTCTAGTATTTGTAATGTCCATACGCTAAACTGTGCTCTTAAACGCACTGACCTATGTAGGATTTTATCACATCAAAGGGACCTTACAAACGATTTCTGATTCAGTCTCTGTAGTGACATGCGTTATCTACTGGCTATTTTCCGGAATCTGTGAGAAACATTGCGTACATGCGGACTTACTACAAACTTCTTGCGTTTTTTTTTTTTGTTAGTGTCATCTTGGTAGCAGTGACAACAGACAATGAGTCGAGCCTGGAAGAAACTACAACTCTGTCTGGTCAACGTGTTCTCAGACGCTTTCTTTTACTATTATTTCTTCTCGGACAGTGCGTCATATATAATCTGAGAATGTGAGCGAAAAACAAGAAAAACGGGGTTACAGCATGAAAGGCGCCAACTATAAAAAAAAAAGTACAGTTGCTCCCCCCCATCGTTGTGCTGTGACACCACCGAAATTTATTAAAGTTTTGTGCATCACTAGTCCATAAAGGCTCAGCGCGAGCTCGGCTGATAGCCTGTGCATTCGTTGTACTGCTTGTACCATTTCAACAGTTTTCTTTAACGAGAAAGGTAATGCCAAAAGTTTGCAAGCCCAAGCGTGTACTTCTTCACAAATTGTGGTGCTGGGCACCGGCGTGTGCTGCGCACAGAATTCGCCAAACTACGGTACTGTGCAGTGATAGCTCATTAACGATGACCGCAAGAAACTCTGCTACTACTTATCACGCTAGTAGCTACTCACCTTTGTTCGTGCCGAGTCGTTTCCGGACGCTTGGGGAACCGTGGCAGTCTTCACGCATACAAAGGCTTGAGCAAGGTATTTTGGAGATGCATTTAAAACGCAATTTACCTGTTTACTCTCTCAAAAGCATTCTTTTTTGCGCAAACAACCTTACAAACGCAAGAGCAACTCTTTGGAACGACACAGAACAGGGAGGATTTTAGAGAAGCAAAGGTCTAGCTTTGCCTGTAGTGCCAGAAAAAGCGTAGTCACAGAACAGGGAGGATTTTGCGTAGTGGCGGCGTCGGAACGACAAACGCTACCAACGGTTGTGTTTGAATTGAAGCGACAGAGGAACCCCTGGTGGTGCTGAAAACTACTACCACAAATGCATAAACTAAAAAGTAAAATATTTTCGATTAATAAAAAGCAAAAAACGTTTTATAAGCCAAGTTTTTTTTAAATGCAACAAATTACTCCTTTATTGCAATGTTTAACGGCTTTTTATCTTTTTTTTTTTACTGAGCACTCAGCGCGCGCTTTTTGAAGTTTGCAGCGGTTCGGTTCTACAATTTTGGATTGAATCAATTGGAGTTGCGCCTTTCAAAATGCTTCTTTAAGTCTTCGGTACTTTTCCCATGCGTTATCGGGCACTCTGCCTATCTTCGGCACCGTGTGGAGCGAGGAAGCAACGAGTTATTTTCCAGAAAGGTGGAATAGGGTCGTCTGCTTCGCTGAACGCTAGCGAGCCTTTTTGGTGGAAAATAACTTTCGCTATCCCAAATGTTCCCAGTTGGGTGCATAGCTGTTCATTTTTTAGCTCCGGAAGATGCTGCTTGATGTGTGCATTGTGAACGCGAGCCTAGGCCATAATAACTAGCTAATCACTAGCGCCACCTTTAGTGCTAGTACGCCGACGCAGCGCAGCTCCAGTCCAAGCGAGGTCTGGGACGCGCTCGTTAGTGCGTGCGCGTGGTTCAACTTCAACTGGTTCAACCAGGTTCAACTCCACAGTACCACAAAACATTTCAGTCCGATTCGCCTCGCCATGCCTCTTCAATGCTCCAGCCTTTACGCCAGCCCTCACATCTTGCGCAGTCGATGCCCGAGCCTATGTGCAACCACGCAGGCACGCAAGTACGCCAACGCTGTAACTAAGCCGGCCTTCGCCGTTGGACCAGTGCGCCATTTTGTCTTCCTCGCCCAAGCGTTTTGCGCCGTTCACTCGCTTGCCTTCTTGTGCGCGTCTGCGCTTGCTTGCTGGCCGACGCTCCAGCAAGATTGTGTTTTGTGTGTGACCGCCTGCGTGTATCCGGCTCGGCGGCATATCATGCCGGGCATTGTGTGGGAGCGGCTCGTCTCAGTGACAATGTCGCGCCTATTCATCGACCTCATACGGAAAGAATTGGCACGGCGACAGCTGGACACTGCCGGTTTCAAAGAAGAGATACTTCGGCGACTGGAAGCCGACATTCGGCAGCAGCATGAAGCTAGTGCCCCCCCCCCCCACTTCCCCCGGTTGAACCGAAGGCTTCTGCCTCGTCCGCCGCGGTGCCTTTGACGCTAGACCCAGCCACGGTACTTAACCTTGCCAGACACAGTGCCAAAGACTGCCTGCAACATGATCCGTTGCCTTTGCCAGAGCAGCCGCCATGGCAAGTGTTAGTAGCCCAAACATTACCCTCACGAAGTGCCCCTGTCGCATGACACCGTCGCATCCGACGCGGTGTTCGCGCGCCATCATCCCAATATTCCATCGTCCCGCTTCGCAGCCAGCACGCAGTTATAAAAGGTACATTGGCCGAACACAGAGCTGTTTTTGCTTGCCACAGCGATGATCTTGACCATATCATTGATATGAAGCTCCGTGTTTACCTGCTAGCGTGTTGCCCTACAGTCGGCGCTCATACCGGTACGATGGAGAAGGCAAGCAGTTCCTGAAAACTCAGGGACCCTAATGAACCATGGCTTTAAAGGGGAATGTAATGAGCTACAATCAAAGCCATCATCCGTGCCTTGCTCATCGCAGCCAAGCAGCCGCTAACTCTACAGCTTCTGTGCGAATTCAAAACGAGTAAAGGCCAGGAGCTTCCATTCAAACAGTACGGCGTCTGTGGCCCCTCCGCTTCCTTCTGAGCCTCCCGGATGCTGCATGCTCGACACGGGTGGGTGGCGAAACCAAGTTCTGTCAGGCCAGTTCTCACAAAGGAAGTCAAGCACATACAGAATTCCTTCAACAGCCAGAAAGAGGTCATACCGTCGGTGAACCACCTGCCAACTACTTTCAGCCCAGTCAACAGCAAGCCCAGCATGCCGAAAACTTTGGCCATGGACAGAAAAAGGGAAGAACGCTCGTGAGCCAGCCACCTACAGGTTCCAAGCCCGTCAACAGCGCCAACCAGGCGCGAGCTGTGCAGCAGCCAACGCCCAACTCGAGCCATCTGTGGTACCATAAGAGATTAAGGACAACTTGTGCCGCACCTGGCTGACCACTTCGTGAGTGGCATCGATGTACTTCAGCTGGACAAAAGCCCATGCCTGAAAGTTTTTGCAGCAGCACCGACCATTCAGCATTTGGCTACAAGACGAGCAAGGACTTCCTGCGTAGCAATTGTGGCATACTGTGTGCCACATGCAGCTCCATGAGACTGGTTGAGAGGGTGTCGGCAACCTTCTGTCCAAGGACAACTGGCACGCCTTTCACGAACCTCGAAGCCAAGGCTAAGGCCCTTACCATGCTTCAGTGTGCATGAAACTGCCAGTGCAAGGAAGCAGGACAGTGTAGACTCACCTCTGTAGTCAGTGCAGCCACAGCTAAAACGGTACAATGCGCTTATTGGCTGTCTAGTCACCTAGATGACTTGGTGCACGAGTGAAGCGTGCGGCAGTGTTTCCCCCGCGTGTATGAGTGTTGTGCCTGTTGTGGACAATGTGCGGATGTGGTCAACCAAACTGGTGGGGCGGGGTGCGAGCAGCCAGCCACATGTGCTGTAGTCATTGGGGGATCACTAGCGTCACCTTCAGTGCCATCACGCCACGCAGCTCCAGGCCCATTCGAGATCTGGGACATGCTTGCTTGTTTGTGCTTCATTTGTGCCCGCCTCCGGTGTGGTCAATCGTGTTGTATAATGTTCAAATAAATGCGTTCCTTTAAATAACTCCCATTCGCCTCGCCATGCCACCTGAATGCCCCAGCCTCCACGCCCAGCCCTCGCAGTACCGCATAGGGTGCAATTTATGAATTGCGAGGAGGACCAGAGATAGCGCAAATAAAAGTAATATGGTTTTAGCAGCACAATATTTACAACAATCGAGGCCTAAACCTAAAAAATAGCCGCAGTGATTTCATTGAATCGGCAGATTTGAAGATCCACGGCGGGTAAAATGGATCACAAAAAGAATCTGGCTTGGATGTTTTTAAAAAAGCATAGTAGAGAGATAAAAAATGTAGGTGATTTCTTGCTGAATGGATGTCGGGATTTTTTTACTATAGAAGTGTAGAGCATCTGTGTGCTTAAATTTGTTTTGAGATGGGGCGTGTTTTTAAGCGCAAATGTCAAAAAAAGCATTTCTAGTGAATTTATCATGAGTGGTTTTCAAAGTGTCAAGACGCGTAACAAACAAATAGGCTCGGGTAACACTTCTTTACCATGTCTCCGGATAAACCTCTCTCAAGCGACGTTTTTAAAACCTCTGTGTAGCATATGCTTGTGTTGTTCTCAGCAAGACATCTTTTACACGTTTACAAATAAACTTCTCGAAACTGCCAGCGGTAAACGTTTGTAAGATGTCTTCACGTAGAGGTAGACGATTGTAGCTGTTTCAGGCTGTTTCAAGACGTCTTCAAGACAACTTGTGTTTCATGGGGAGCAGCGAGAAGAGAATGCATGTAACGCGAAAAGCCAAACTATGGTTATCACTATTACTTACAATCGAAACTACACTAGGCGTCGTGTTCTGTAGCGGTGAAAAAGCAGTATTTTAACACATATTTTCAAAACTGATTTACCCCCCTTTGGTCCGAGATTGTCCAGGAATTGTGGCTCGCCTTTTTCAAAACTGTATTGAAAGCAAGCATTGTGGGAAAAAGTTAAAAAAAAAAAACAGTGAGTCATGGCACACACCCCTCACACATGTGGGCAACAACGTGCATTATATTACGCGTTTTCTCCTCTTTCTTTAAACTTAGGTCCACCTTAAGAGGTTAAGACGTGACCATATTAGGCATTTGGTTATGCTGAGTGAGACACGTTTTTGGACAAGGTGATTCATGTCGGTATATGAAAATGACACACGGAATGCCACATGGCAGACGCAAACTCACAACTGCTTATTTTACCGAAAAATCCCCCCTAAATACTCTTCCGCATCCATAGAAACGTATTTTAAATAATACGTAAAATTAGCAACTCGATACAGTTGAATAAATGTTTATTCCTCCTCCTTAGTATAAACAACGACTGTCCAAAAACGGTATTTATTTTAGAAAAGGCACGGGAAGGACACGATCACACAGGCGCTTGCGGGTGTAAAATACGTGTCCGGTAATGTATGGGCGATAGTGCACGGGTCGTGTGCAGTGTAAATGTTTTTGTTTGTTTCTTCTTTCTATAAGGACACAGCGCAATTTTACAAGGGTGTGGAATTTGCACGCGTATGCACAGGTCTTGTCGCTTCTTACCCGTTTCGCGTACTAAACTTTTATCCTTTAAATAATCACCACGCCACCTTCAAAAAGCACCCTTCGACGTTCCCGAAACGGGAGACGACTGCACTCAACAATAAGAAAAGTGCAATGTGTGGCAGCAATGTTTATAACACGTTTCACACTCAAGCGGTGACCATGGCGAAGATGTTTCGTGGAATTAAACCAGCGCATTAACCCGCAACGGCCGCTGATTATTGCGATTCTAGAGGAAATGCGCAAGCAGAGGTAACTATGTCATTGCTTACTGCCAAACTAGCACACATATTGGTTGTTTTGTTGTGTGCAGCACGCCCGCGTCTTGCGCCGCACGCAACGTGAAAAAGCAGACGACGCGAGAGCGCCATCCACACTAGGAGCGGTTCGTCCCGCCGCCGCCAGGAGCCGACTGTGTTCGCGCTCGGGGCGAATATAAAAAAATAATACTTATCGGCGCCTGGTTTCGATCCCACGACCCTGCGGGCGGAACGCAAGGTACATGGTACTCTACCCACTGCGCCACAAAGCCGATTTTTTTTTTGTAACAGTAACTTTATTTACAAATATACATACAGGGCCAGATGAAGTGGTTACTGAGGTTTCAGAGAACAGTGTAACATGCTTTGCTCACACAGACAAATAGTCGCGTTCGGGAACTGTACAAGCCAAGACAAGATTCAGCGTGTTTCGCCAGGGAAGTGGAAACCATTCGAAGGCAGTGCCAGCAAAGCCACGTAGTGGTGGCGTGGTTCCTGTTAGAAACACTTACAAATGGGCGATGGTGTCATTTGTATACGGTAATGAAGTAGGGGCGAGGGGTTGGGCGTAGAAGTTATGGAGAAAAGTCGTTAATGGGCAGAAGTGGCCCATGGTGCTGTCCCGCTTCGGGCCCTCAGATCAAGTCCCATCTCCTTTGCTGCTCTACCTTAAACTCCATGAGGGCTCGCGAGCCCCGCGCCAGTCAGTCGCGAAGCTCAGTGTCTGAATCGGGCCCGTCAAGGGCGGCCACTGCCCACTGCGCCTTCTGTACAAAGTGCCTCCACGACGGCCGCGGGCTTTCGGCACATTCAACCACGTCGACTCTCGCCCTCCATAACGAGTGGAGACCTATGACGTGGACGCAGTCGCGGAGGAGCGGGTGCTACGAGGCCACCTCCAAGAACCTCAAGTTCATCCAGGTGAGCTGCCAGTACGTGTCGAAAGAGCACTGCAGCTCGTCCCAGAAATACGACGCCGTGTTGCACTCCACAAAGACGTGCTCTGCCGTCTCCCTCCTTCCACACAACAAGCAGTTGGTTCCTCCAGGAAGAAAGAAGCCCCTCTCCTCCTGTCTTGCCTTAGTGGGTAGAACCCCTGTGTGAAAGCGGAAGAAGAAATCCTTCGAGCCAGAAGGAATGGGGAGCTTCCGCAATACAACCTCCTTGTTCCGCACTCGCCGGAGGACGTCACTTTTCATGCGCCCTAGGAGTGGTGAGCGGTACATGGGGGGTGGAAGGATCTGTTCCATCAAGTCCCAGTACAGCTTCTTTGGGGCCACTGCGCACAGGTACTCCCAAGAGAACAGTCCCTGCAAGAGGGCCACCGCTGCCGCCACTTCTTTGTAAAAGCCCGTTGCCCGGTTACTATATATGTGTAAACTCCGCTGTTGTTGGCAGCCAAGGGGCCAAATGGGAGGAGCCTACGTTTTGCAGAGCAGCCCGAAGGAAACCGTCGCGACGATCCCGGAAGAACAAAAAGCGTTGCACTGTCAGCTTGAGCTCCACGTTAACAAGCCTGAGGCCACCCGCTTCCGGACTCCATAAAATGTTAGTGCGACGCATAGGTTCGTAGGTGGATCGCCAGAGGAATACTGCGAACAGCCGGTGTAGCTTGGCCACTGAGCCTGCGTGGATGGTCGATACTCTGGCCACGTACAAGACGGCCGGGTATAATACGTACGGCATTGCAAACATGTGCCCTTGAGAAAGAGGCGATGTGTCGCGCTCGCCAGGGCTCCAACTTCCTACCCGCGGCTGCCAGCTTTGACTGCCACCGGCGCCACAAAGCCGACACAGAATGAAAGGCTACGAACGCGCCTTATATCCTTGACTCATTCAAACTACGTCAAGAAGCTGCTGATATAACGCATTCACTACCTGTGGGCGGAACGCGAGGTACATGGTGCTCTTCCCACTGCGCCACAAAACCGACACAGAATGAAAGGCTACGAACGCGCCTTATATCCTTGACTCGTTCAAACTACGTCAAGAAGCTGCTGATACAACGCATTCACTACCACTAACTCCCCAAACACTAAACGTTAACGCAATACACCCACCCCCTACGCGACGGATTTACTCGAGTCCCGCTCGCGGGGAGATGGGCCCAATTTTTTTTTAATGTCTACATTATTTGTTTCAAGTTTTCGGTAAAACTGGTATTATTGTTATCGTGACACAGCAATTGTTTTTAATAAACTAAACTTGTATTTTGTCTTCATGGACCGTTTAAGAACGGGGGGGGGCGGTAAAAGAAAGATCAAGGCGCTCTTCAATGTATACGGACGCGCAACGAAAATAGTGTCCACTGCTTCTGGCATACTACTGTTAGCGCAAAAGACCAGCGGAAAGCAAAAGACGGTTGAGCCTGCCGGCCATCCGTATACTACCAGCGCGGAGTCACAAAACCCACAGTGACGACGGCTTTCGCTGATATCTGGAATGAAGTGGCAACGGCGAAGTTTCGGTAACCACCAGGGGATTTGTTCTCGGCAAATCGTCATACTCAGGTCGTGTAAACATTGTCCCAGATAAACAACGCATGTTAAAAAACATCCCTAATAAACAAAACCTTGCCGAAGAAACGCGCTGTCGTGATGGCAATCGGAATGATTCAGGTGCACAATTGTTCACGATATTACCGAGGAAAACGTGCGTCATTGTGGCATTTCTTAATTTACGACATTGTTAAAGGCCGTTATCTTGCTCTCATAGTAACAGGATGATTGGATATTGTGCGTGAAAAAGCAAGTTTGAAAGACAGCTAATTAGCTTAGTATTGTCATAAAGAATTTTTGAGGAAATAAAACTTTGGAGACGTAAAGTGCTACGTTCCATAGCTCCAGAAAATGTAATTTACGTGATGTGCCATCCGTGAAACATACGTGTATAGAGAGATGACTAAAAATTTTACCATATAATAATCCACGTAGAAATTTATCTCATACTATATGGGCAACACTGTTTCAAGTACAACACAATATTTTTTTTATTTCAACTTCCGGAACTTCTATTACCTAATATGGTCATGTCCGCGGCATTCAAAAGTTGCCGAGAACAGCGGGTAGCCTATTGCCCACCACCACTTACGAATACGGAGCACCTGGAGCGCCTGCGCTCCGATCAGAGGCGTTTGAACTATTTCTCGACCGGGGGAGCGAAAAAAATCCTACCATAGACATCATCATCACCATAATCATCATCATCATAACTTATGTTTCTTGTGGACTCATACATGCGCAGTATTCAGTATGACATAAATACATAAGCCCAATCACCGACATAAAACCACATAAAATCCTATCAAACTTTTATCCGCCATTACAAATGCTTGCCAGAAAAAATGCCTGTTTGTGCTTTGATGGAAGCTTTGCACACCCTACAAGGCAGCGGTAGCCCGCACAATTCTATATATTTTACTTATAACACGACAGCGTTACTGGGCTAATTTTTCGATTTCTCGGTGGCTGCTGGCCGTCCGTTATCAGCCGCGCTCATCAAGCGTCCACGGAAATACGTCACCGCTGCCACCCTGAAGCTTCGACTGAGGCAGCAAGATTCGACGGCTGGCCTGAATATGGAATAAGGTGCAGGGGCAACTGAAGTGTGCAAAGGAGGACAATGATACTACGGCGGAGAAGAAAGAAATGACACGCATTTTCAGCTGGTGCCGCGCCTGCGCAGTGAACTTCGTCCACCGCCCATGCCAGTGAAAGCATACTCGACCGAGACGTTCTCTAGCGGTGCCCGTAACTGACGCCATCACACCAAAGTGTCTTTCACCAAAAAAAGTTGCAGATAACATCTACGTTTCGGTCTTAAGATGTATGACGTGCTAGCGTCACTGCAGTGTAGAGGGATCATTTTGGAACGGAGTTGCTGCATTTATCATTTTACGATTTCCAAGTTCAATGATGAGAGCTAGGCTAGCTGCAATGGTTTTAATCACTGCGGCACAGGAAACTCGGAAAACATCTGCGCATGCTTAGCTAAAGCAACGCCGCCTGTATTAACATTGCCTGACGCGTCGCGCGCTTTTCAATGGGAAGGGTAGGGACGCTTAGTTCAGGCACTGATCCGCTATGTGGCGCGTGCCGGCGGACATCTCGCCTTACGTCACTGCTTGCGAGTCGCGAACGCTGCACCCACTTCTACGACGTGTGTCTGTCAGCTTGCCTGTTGGGCTTCAAGGGCCGTTTCGCTTACATCTTAGCCGCGACGGGGCGCTAGTTCTGTGGCGCACTGGGGATCTCGTTCAACGTGTCGCTCGCTTCATACTAGCTGCATTTTTCCAAAGATAAAGACGGAGGCGGACTGAAATAGTGTAAGAACATACTGATTGTCGGGTAGACATATAGCTAACAGAAAAACGATATTTTCTGTTGGGGCAGCCATTATTTTGCTGATATTTTTCTTTCTGGAGTATTTAGGGAAGAAAGACTTGCCTGCACGTTTTTTGTTCAGGCGCTCACTTCTACGATTACTTTCCAATAATATCACGTGCTTGTAAACTTCAGAAAATTATAGGAAACAAAAGGATAAGCAGCTGGGATCCCGCCACGCTGTCCGGGGGCTTCTAACAGCGGGGTCAAAACAATACCTAAATGCGGAGGGGATAGAGGTGGGATGCCCAACTCAGAAAATTTCAGGGCCTGTGATCCGAGTAGATAAGCGCGCTAACCCGGCATCAGCCTGCGGCAGCGCAAGGGATTTTGCTTCGTGACAAAGGAAGTTTTATCAGTGACAGACCAAGGGTCTATTCGTTTCACCTGCACCGCGTGAACCAGTTCAGGCGGTGCCGCACTTCGCCGTTCGTTTCAGCGGTGCAGCTCGCGGCACCTGAACCGCGCCGTTCGATTCACCGGTGGTGCCGACGGGTGCAGGACGGGTTCACGGCTTTGCCTGCACTCCCTGCCGAGGAGGTGCAGAAGCAGACGAAAAAAGTGCAGGGCTGGTTCCGCCGATGGCGGAACCCACTTTGCACCGCTGTGAACTGGTTCAAGAGGTGCAGGCTGAATCGAATAGACCCCAAGACAGACAGGCATGGTGAAAAACAAGGGACGCTCTGTCCGGCCAACAACAGATCGAGGTCGTGACGTCACAGTTTAAAGTCACGTGGCAAAGGCGTTTTCGTCACTTCCTGGGCCGTGGGCTTTTTTTTGTTTTGTTTTTACTTTTATCACAAAGGCATGCGCATAGCATCAAGAAGCTATGCACCGCGGTCAGAAGTTTCACCCAAGCCCAAGGCTTCAGCCAAAGCATGTGGAGGCGATTGCCAAGCACTGTGCGTGAGCTACGGTCGCTTCGCCGCTTTTTTTTATTGTTATTGCGTCATTTTGCCCCTGGGAATTTGTTCTCTGCCCGAGTTGGTTTCTTTCCACGTAGATGATACCCGCGTGATATGTTGTCATGGCCGGTATCGTCGAACTGTCCCTCGACATCGCGTTGTCTGTTTCTCTGAGCCAGTTCACGAATGAAGCCGCACCTTGAGCCCTCGCCGGTGAAACGGCGACAACACGACGACACCGATCTTTTCCCTAAGAATCGAGGACGAAGTGTGACACCACTAATTGTGCGCCCCCATTCCTACAAGAAAACAAGTCACGTTGCCGTCAGCAACAACACGCAGCAGAAGAGTTCACCAAGCGAGGATATGCCGTGCTGTGATGCAGCGAATTCAGTGATGTGGAAATGATTGTGTGCATTGGGGTGCCAAGCTGAAAGTACCACATTCGGCTTATTTCGGCGACAGGTAAATGCGCAAATGAGACGTGGTCGAGTTCACTGTGTTCTGGTATATCTACGAATTTCACGGTGACAGAGAGAGAGAAAACCTTTATGAAAGCTGAAGCTGAAGAGGCCAGTCCCACTAACGGACAATTTGTTTTATGGTAAAGGCGGGATTAGCCAAGCCATTACACTTAGCTTGCTATCGCCCTTGATGTCTGCGCTCTTGGTGGCTGAGTGCGATGCTTGCACGGGCAGCAATTTTTGCAGGCAGCTGTATGATGCGGGCTTCCAAATACAAGTGCCTCACATACTATTTTACATTGCCTAACTGGTGAAAAGAGCAAACTTTAAATCGTAAATCAGTGGGAAGCTGAAGGCATGTAAAGTTTGATAACTGTACAGTGGGGTCCACTGTTAAAGGGAAACGGCGAGCGCGTGGCCACTGCGCTCCGCGAAGCGCCGGCGCCGAGAAGTGGCGAGAATCGGAGACAGCCGGCACATGCGCACTGGCCGCGCGAGGCGGCAGACGCCGCTCTGTCGTCTGCTACGGCGCTCCGCTGCGTCGCTCAAGCTGAGGGATTTTGCACTCGAAGGATGTGAACGGCCGGGCGAAGCGCCGTAGCAGACGACACAGCGGCTTCTCCCGCCTCATGCGGCCAGTGCGCATGTGCCGGCTGTCTCCGATTCTCGCCACTTCTCGGCGCGGGCGCTTCGCGGAGCGCAGTGGCCACGCGCTCGCCGTTTCCCTTTAACAGTGGACCCCACTGTACCTCGCAGGAAGCCAGTGGTGATCAGCCTTTCTTATATGCACCTCCTGCAGCTGTAACTGCCCTACCTGGCCTAATTGCACCTAATGACGGTACAGGACGAGAATATTAACAGATAAGCCATTTGCAGTGTCGTGGTATTTTTTTTTCAACGTTTATTGAAATGTAGAAAAAACACCCAGGGGTCTCTTGCTAGTGCATCAGACCCCCTTAGAGGTAGCGATAAGTTAAGGTTCACGGCGGGTATGGGTGGTAAATAGCAAGGGAAAAAATAGTGGGTTGGGATATAATATGCAGGAGAGTGTCCCACACTGCCTTCGCTTAATTAGGTAGGTAGGATGGACGCAGGGGATCATTTAACGAATTCGGTCGTAAGTTAGTGGGAAGGGTGTCTAGGAGAACCTGTCTTTCAGTTTGAAATTGAGGGCATGTCCGAATAATGTGTTCAGTGGTGTCCGGAATTTCACAGGGGATACACATGCCTTGATTAGGTGACGAATGAAAAAAGCCGCCCGCATCTTCCCACGGGGGGAACTCGAGTAAATGCGTCGCATCTACTCGAGTCAAGCAAAGCGTCACGTCAAGCGTAAGCCATGCAAAGACGCCCTTGACTGAATTCTGAACGCGTGCTCCGCCGCTTATATACGTTGAGGGGACTGCGTAAGCCGGTCCCAGTCGACGACGTTGGCGTACTTGTAAAGCGGCGTGGACTCTAGGTGTATGAGCCAACCGCGGATGTTGCTTGGCCGGAGAACGGCACACCGGTTATATGCGCAGCGCGCCCGAAGGAGAGGAAACCGCGGAAGAGAGAGTACTGCACATGCGCCGGCCCAAGCGCGTCTGCCGGCCGCGGCTATGACGCAACGTGCCGCGGCTATGACGCAACACAATCCAACACAATCCACTTTAATCCAATCCAATCCAAATCCAATCCAAGCCAATCCAAGCCAATCCAATCGAATCCAATCCAATGCCCCTCGCGAGAGAGTGTTCGAATCCAATCCAATGCCCCTCGCGAGAGATGTGTTCGCTTTCGCCTCGACTCCACGCGCATGCGCAGTGAGCGTGCGGACTACGGACGCCAACGCGGGTGACATCGTGAGTTACTGAAATGCTCTGCATTTAAAACGGTTGTCGTCTTGCAGGGGAAAGGTTGGTAACTGTCATTAGCTGTCTGAGGCGGACTTGTTGAGAGCGAGAATACGACTTGGGAATGAGAGTGTGGTTGACCAGGGAGGTGAGAAAGTCTTTCCGTTGTTGTTTGATGGCGGTCCGGTGCTCATCAGGGTCATAATCGCAGTCCGAAGGCGTCCAGCTGGCTTGGGGCACAGTTGTGAATGATGCACGTGCCGCCAAATGGGCCGCCTCATTTCCGGGGATTCCGGCATGGCCGGGCACCCACGTGATGGTGACGTCGATGTTCTGTTGATGAAGGATGCTCTTGAGTTCTTGGATCTTCTAAACTCGTAGGCTGTATGATAGTTGATGGCGACATTCCAGGAAAGCTTCCCGACTATCTATGTGAATGTGTATGAGTTTGTACATGGAAAAAGATGATATTTTATGAACAATGTGACGAAGTGAGAAGATGATACTTTCTAGTTCTGCCCCTTTAATGGTGGTATCTGGTGGCAAGGAATGAACGCTATTGAAGTTAAATGCCGGTATATGCCACGCCGAAGTTGTGCTGGATTCTGTTTTAGATGCGTCAGTGTAGATGCTGAGTGTATTAGGGTGGCAAGACCGTTTCTGGTATTGTTTTGCAGATTTCTGCCTGTTTTGTGGTTGGGGATCGGGTTTAGGATCCGTTAATGATAGGGTGGTCCATGGTTCTGATGTGTTGGCAATGTCTGGCAGCTGCGAGGTGTTGTGGCCAGTGGCTTCAAGTCCTCCAGGACTGCCGTGATCGTATAGCGGTTAGTACCTTGCGTTGTGTCATGGTATTTTATTGTCTCTCTGTTTCCTTAGTGCAGGAACACACCCAGCTCAGCATCATGACAAACTTTATAAATGAGAGCAAAGCGAAGTTCATCCAGCTGTGAGTGGTCATAGCGCTGTACTCTTATTTTTATGGCAAGCCTTCCCTGACCAAAACACCTTTTCCCATGGCGTTTTACACCCATGAATACTATTTCTGAGACCCACTTTGGGTTGCCCATAGAAGCAGCCATTCCACTGAGAGAAGGACGAGTCATTTATGCGAGCCTTCCCCATCGAGATGTCAATAGTCACCTGCACTCATGCTATTGTCACTCCAATTGCCTTTGAACTCTCAACTGTGCATTGTGCTGTCAAAACTGCAAATGCTCAACGTAGGAACACGTGCACACTAGCTCAATCAGCGCAGTAAAGCACTGGACAGGAAGATGCTTCGAGTCTTCCAACATATTCATGGTCACTATTCAATATTTCCATCCGGCGATTGCAAGGACACAGCCTGAATGTTTCTAACCACTTTGCCAACCACATTTTCCCCTCGCCATACCAGACTCTTTGCCAAATTACTGCCTTCAGGTCCTTCTGCTTTCTTAGGACTCAAAAATTTCTGCCCCCAAAGTTGCCGATGCATCTGCTCCCTTCTTTGCACTGTTTCCGAGAGGAAGTTTCTCTCCAAAGGCATCTAGTTGGAGTGGCCCTCACACTTTTTCGATCTGGACACATGTAATACTCTGTCCACTGAAATCCACATACATGAGTCACTAAGTCATAAATTTTCATAATGTCTTTGCACATTGATAGCAGGTATAGGTTCTAAAGAGTGGACTCTGGTGGTATGCTTTGGGGCAACACGTTACGTAAAATGGACTCGGCAAGCCTAAAAAGGCATTTTTAAGTTCAAGTTTATTCAAGGCAATATTACAAAAGGGCAATATAGGCACGAATCTAAAAATAAGCCCTTATAGGCACAATCAACAGTTGATTAAATTTCAATTCCTGTAGT
Source organism: Haemaphysalis longicornis (assembly GCF_048455015.1). Classification (NCBI taxonomy): domain Eukaryota; kingdom Metazoa; phylum Arthropoda; class Arachnida; order Ixodida; family Ixodidae; genus Haemaphysalis; species Haemaphysalis longicornis. The sequence continues at coordinate 184,901,659 of NW_027526203.1, forward strand.
TTGTGCTTATTTGTTGAATAAACTTTACAGGGACCCAGGAAAAAAAATGGGCATTTTGCCTAACGTTTCGATCTCTAGTTATCTTTTGTATATCAGGGCATGAGCTGTGTCACAAATGTTATGTGCCTGTGCATGACATGTTTTGTGTGCTGGAATTTGCTTTTTTTACTGATGTGCACATGGTTTTTCTATGTACAGGATTGTACTTTAGCAGTAATACTTTGTTGCACTTGTTCCTGTCATCCTCCTCTGCCTCGTGTCAAAATTTTGCCTGTATATTAGAGCACTGCACGGGCCTGATTTTAAGGCCCGAGCCCGACCCGAGCCCGCTTTGTGAAGCCCGGGACCGTAACGCCGAGCCCGGGTCCGGGCATTCATAAGTGAGGCTAGCCCGGGCCCCGTTTCAAGCCCAGGCCCGGCCCGGGCCCGTCGTCTCAATCCCAGGCCTGGCCCCGTCATCTCAAGCCCTTGCCCAGCCCGGGCACGGTCTTTTTTTTTTTTGTGTGTGTGTGTGTGTGTGTGCCTAGGGAGGGCCCGCGTGTGTGTGACCAGGCCTGGTCTTAGACGTTGAAGAAAATCTGTTTATTATATTTGGTCGAGTGTCTGCGTAGTGGGAAATCAGACAGAGCATCTAGTCTGTACAAGCACGCCCTGAATTGTAACGCAAAAAATAAGATTTTAAAAGTACACGTAGTTTAGCTCACACCGTCTGCAGTTCACGCCACATGGGTGTAATAATAGCTCGTATTCTTACACGAGAGACACCATCACCTTTGATGGCCAGACTCTTGGCAACTTCATGTGGTTGTTTCAGTCACAAGTTGGTGTTAATAAAATTTCTTGCTCTCCATTTGAATCATTTTCCTTGGAGTGGTTGTTAAGCGGTGGCGCTTCTCTTGCACGCGAGTTTGATTTCCAGCCACGGCAGCCGCATTTAGATTGGTTCGACATCTAAAACACACGTACATAGACATAGGTGCACAGCTACAGGGTGGCTTAATTAATTCCTTCCCCGCTAGGGCATTCCTTGTAACCGTATCTTTGATATGCTATACACCAAAATATAAAATCTTGATGCAGTACATGAAATGTCATTAAAGCTAGAGTATAGTGACTATCAGCCCTAGCAAAACACGTTTTTAAAACAATGTGTACAACTAACATCAAGAAGCGCGTAAAAGTATATTCAGAATATTCAATTTTATGCTCTTTTCTACACTTCATGTCGGAACTATTAACGGCCGGGCCTATGAATTCAAGCCCGAGCCTGGCCCGTGGCATCAAGCCTGAACCCGGCCCGTGCAGTGCTCTACTGTATATATGTGAATGTATCTTACCAATAAATTCTAGTTGGAAATAGCACTTGTTCATGTCATCCTTCTTTGACTCTCATCCAAATTTTGCACTTTACACGTGTGAAGTTGCCCAAAAGTTCACATCGGTCAGTTACATGAGAGATCCAGAACACCACGCACTAAAAGTCTGCATGGCTTCACCTAATAATTAGGCTGTAAGCTTCAAGTGATACCAACTAGCCATCCAGAGTTAACATCTATGGAGAAAAAGTGAGTAGTATAATGCACAAAAGAAATTGGAAAAGATACGAGGCTGTTTGGGCACAACATTTTATTGCAATCTAATATTCTGAAAAAAAAAAGAGTCAGTGTTGGGTGCAACAGGGCCTCGGAACACATTGGCTTTAATGTTTGTTTCAGTGAAGTTTTTTCTGAGCCGACATCACAAGCACAGAGTTAGGTAACAGCGCTGTATCTATATCAAAACTATCATGCATAGAGGTGTGGCTTCTATACTCAATAAAGTGCAAAGGCTTTATTGGAAGAGAAACAAAAACTGCACGCAGTGCCCTTAAAGCAAGTAAATATCTTCATTCAGTGACTTTTGCTTCACCTAATGGGAATGCACTGTCCCCTTATAACTGGTGAAGGTGGTTCAAAAACAATTCAGTTATTATCAACACACCCACTGAAAGGAAAGTGCTGGTGATCCCTTTTACATTCCTGTGTTTCAGGTGTTTGCAGCATATTGTGGCAAATTTTAATTTTTGTTCCCAGTGCAAATTACGAAAGGCACAAATTGCAGCTCGTTGAATGTTATGTGGTGCTTTTGAATGGACTGCGTATTAAGGGTGGGCGATTGATCGACCAACTTTCCGATATATGCTTTAGTTGCGATTAATTTTTTAATCGGTTGAAGTCATGTGAGCAAACCGAAACAGGGGTGCCGCATTGAAATTGTGTGCATGTTGAGGACCATATTTGTGTTTAAATAACCCACCTGACGTTACAACAGAAAACAATGCAAGTATGCTCAGAGATGACAGCGATTAAAACTGATAGGGCGGAGAAGCATTTTCTTATTATTATTATTATTATTGTATAGATATCATTAAAATATTATTTTTGGTCATTTTTCTTTTAAAACCAATGCTACCAATTAATTGATTAATTAAGATTAAAGCTAGCCAGTTAATCGGATTAAAACTTTTAACCAAAGCCCAGCCCTACTATGTATGCAACCTACACCTTGGCTTTATTCAAAAGGTCAGACAGTGCACATCATTACTACAATATTGTTGTGTGAGGAACAACACTACCACCACACAGGAATTAGAATACGCATAGATAAATTCCACAAACAGGCAGCCAGAATGGAATGCAAAGGAAGCCAAGTAAACCAGGGGAGGGCATCCACTTATTAAACAGCCATCGGTTCAGTTCTTGTGCAAGATGGATGAAGCCTGCCACTTCTGTGGTATCAAAACAGCTTGTCCGAGTTGCTGCTGCTGCTTCCTTTTTTTTCTGCCATGCTATAGGCACTCGGTATGAAATGAAATCATATTTGCTACCACTAAACAAATGCGGTCTTAAGTAGGAACAAAATGCCTGAACTAAAAGCCTGCAACCCTCCTAGTTTTATTTCTTATAGGAGTTTTTGTAGAGACCAGCCACACCAGCGGTGCGAGAATATGAAATTCTGCTTTTGAATCTGTTTTATTGGAATAGCTTTTAATAGAAACAAATATTTTCAAGTTAAAGTGCCCTCCTAAAGCCCTATTCTCTTCAAAACGCGTTTTTGGTTGAGTTGGTCTACGATATTGACAAAATAAATAAAAAATATGAGCGCTACACGAAAAGAACGGACGACAAATACACCTTTCCCGTCGGTTGTTCTTGTAGAGCTCATATTTTTACAGCTCCTTCCTCCTGTTTGTTCAAACCTCCTCTTAAGAGGTTTGAACATTCGTAAAGCAATTTCAATCTTTGCGAAAGGCGAGAACGGCCTCAGGCATAAGCTTCGTCCAATGCCACACCATGCTCAAGAAAAGTGCAAGTTCTGGTGCGATTCGCAGCTACATCCTCTTTGGAAAGAACTTGATGGCTATGATATAATTCCCCCTTTTCAGGAATGAGTATGCGCACAAGTGGCATAGATGAATTCGCACCCGCCGCGGTGGCTCAGTGGCTAAGGAGTTACGCTGCTCAGCACGAGGTCGCAGGTTCGATTCCCAACCGCGGCGGCCGCTTTTCTGATGGAGGTGAAAAGCATAAACGTCCCTGGGTACGAGATTTCGGCCCACGTTACAGATCCCTAGGTGGTCAATATAATCCGGAGCCCTCCACTACAGCGCGCCTCATCGCCTGCGTTGCGTCGGCGCGTTAAACCCTACAATCGATCAATCAGATGAAATTCGGAAGGCACCAGGTGAACTTTATAACGGTTTGCTCTGCTTTTAAGCAGCTCCGCCACCGTAGAGTGTGCATTTAACGGAAGAATTTTATGACATACGATGCATGAATGGAGGAATGTTTTGTAGGATGCAGACGCCAAACACAATCCATGTACTGGCTGGGTGCATTGGTTGGACACAACAGAAAAAAACTACATAGCTGCAATGACAGATATGTAAGACGTGACCCACTCAGCACTCGCGTGTGTGGTAAATTGCTTGCTCATGCCCGCTCCTTCTCGCCAATGCAGACATTCAGTTCAAGTGCTAGGCATGAATGCTAGTACAGCAATCTTCACGGAAGAGAGTGATTTAAAATGAAGCACTTATAATCCCCAACCAAGTACTGAAAAGCATGAACTCAACATTAAAACATTTTTCGTTCGTCCGCAGTGTCCACAATGTCTTTGGCACCTCATTGCACCTAGCCTAGCTAGGACTTCGTGCTGTGGAAAGCAAAGATTGGCTCGCTTCCGCATGTGCCTGTTCGTTTAGACCAATAAAAATTAAAGCACGCAGTTGCAAGCAAGCATCAGCAAAGACCAGGGCCGTAGCCATAATTTTTTTTCAGAAGGGGTTATGGGCTATCGGAAGGCAGGAGTTTTGCCCAAGGGAACACGAATTCTCGCTTAAGCGCTGCCCGGAAAACTTTCGGAGGAGGTTCGAACCCACAACCCCCCTCTCGCAACGTTACTGGCAAAGACTGTACCCAAGGTCTGATGAATCTATTACACACGAATGCTCGAGTTCACCGCCCTGCCGCGACACTTTTTTATGTTTTGTTTTGGTGCAGTACGATATCGGTCATCCAAACTTTTTATGGGCCCTCCTGGGTTGAAATATAGTATTGTTATTGTTATGAGCAACACGCTTACAGCAGATACGCGACGCGTTCATCAACCAACAGCTCGACGCAACACTTGACAATCGTGTAAGCCACAGAACAGGTGTAAGCACTGTCCACAGCGGCTACGTTGACAGGAACTCGGGCATCAAACAAAACGCCAAAGCGAACCCACCGCTGCAGAAGGGCGCACTTGCGCAATAGTGATAAAAAACACCTTACCGCACTCACCGCAGTGCATAGCTTCTCGGTGCTGTGCGCAGTAACGTTGATGCGCAGTGCCTTCGTGATAAAAGTAAAAACAACAACAAAAAAAAAAGGTCCACGGCCCAGGAAGTGACGAATATGTCTTTATCACGTGACGTTTGGCTGTGTCGTCACGACCTCGATGTGTTGATGGCCGGAGAGAGCGTCCCGAAAAACAAGAAGGCGTAGGAGCGCCGCCTCGGGAACGCTAAACAAACTTTCCACTATTTTGCATAGTTTCCGAGAAGCGGCGCTGGCTGGCGGACACGAATAGGGTGCCTCGATGCGCGCCCGCTCGGAGCGGGCGCGCATCGAGGCACCCTAGACACGAAAGCACGCTGGAAGGCTACGGAGCGGGGAAGGGTAGGAGAGAGCAACAGGAGAGTGGCTGTTTGGCCATTTTTCGCTCACGCGTTAGGCAATGTTTATACAGGCGGCGTTGGCTAAAGAAATGGACGGGAAAAGTTGCGGCTGCAGTGTTTTGGTCAGTTCGAGAGAAAAAGACAGCGTCAAAGTTTAAAAGTGTTTACCGTGCGGCCTGACAGAACGTTTTCGGTTTTTATAATACAGACAGTAGGAGGGAGGGAAGGAGGAAGGGAGGGAGGGTGTGTGGGTGGGAGGTAGAGAGGGAACGAAGGAAGAAAGACTCTGTTGTATGCCTGCAACAGACAGAGTGTGTACACCGCACCCGGACGTAGCCCCTCGTCGATCCCGAAGTCACCGCTACGTGCACCCCTTCGCTACTCCCTACGGGGTTGGACGCCGCTGCCCCGTAAAGCCCGTTCTACATGGGGCGAATTTCGCTTGCGAATTCGTAGCTGCGGCGCCGCTCGTTAACCAAAAAGATCTATTCTCTTTGCTGTGGCCAATTTCCAAATGTTTGGAAGAGTCGAACTTTTCTTGTGAACGCCGCTTAGCATTTGGCAATATGTCGCAGCAGTGAAAATAGGAAAATAAATCGTTTTGCCGCACGGGCGGCGCCGCAACTGCTAATTCACAGGCAAAATTCGCCCCATGTAGAACATGCTTAAAGGAGCCATGAAGAGAAAACACAAGTTTGGTTCATTCGAAAGATTGCCTCGTTAGAACCATAACGACACCACTTATAACGCAAACTTCGCTCAAATAAGCTACATAATTAGGAAAAACGGGAATGGTCATGCGACCCACCAGCTCATTTCCCGCAACAGAACCTATGCCGTCACATGGGCTAAGCTCTGCGATTGGCGGAGGCCGGCAAAAGCAAACGCATGTTACGCAGGGCTTACAGTTTGCATAGCGAGCTAAATGCCCGTGAAACATACTGCACATTCTTTTTATGACAAAGAACGGTGGAGTAAACGGTTGAAGTTCCGAACGAACACGCAAGCGTGTGCGCCAATGCGTACGAAACAACCGCCTGGCCGAGCTCGACATCTCGCCGTCGCGCAGACGAATTTTCGGGTTCGAGGCGCTCTGACCTTGGAGGAAAAATGCCGTAAACACCGCGCATTGACGCTCGTATCTTTCTGGTCGAAGCAGAGAGCTCGCGCGAACGGCTTTCCATACACGACACCGGCCAACTGGCATAAGCGATACTGCTACTGAAGTTGAACTATTATTAACCGTAACAAAAATACGGCACATACGTACCAGTCTGTATTCGTCCGTGGCGACGGCGCTGACGAGGCAGCGGTGCCGACGGCAGGGCGTTCGTCTGTTGTGGCTATCGCGGAATGGTCGCTTTCCCGTCCACCGCGCATCCCACAACTCTTGCCGCTCGTGCACTTAGAAGCGTTGAGCGTTCAAGTGGTGTGAGGTTGTTAAATGCAAGCCCGAGCTCCTCGGCGAGAGTTTTGTTCTCCGGATCAGGCGATTCCATGACTAGGGCTGCGGGTGCACTAGGTTTTACTAGCATTTTTAAAATGGCCGCCGTCTCGGTCGACTCCCGCGTGTGGGTGCTATATGGAGTCGACATACTAAGTATATGTTTCATGGACCGGCCCGTGTGACACCATTGCTCACGTCACCAAATGTGCAATTTTAGCGGGAGATTTAAAATTTTGGCTTAAATTGCCTTATTTCTCAGTGAATAAAGCATCATTTGCTTCCGGGAAAGCGCTTGGGGTACTATGAAACACCTAATCTTTCGAATAAAACAAACTTTTGTTTTCTCTTCATGGCTCCTTAAGGGAGGGCGTCGCCCCGCAGCTTTCGCTCCCGTGCTGCTTTTCGAGGGCCGCCAGGACCTGCTGGACGGCTGATAGTTGGGTGTTCTTGCCATAACTGCGCACTGATTTTTAGATACACGGCGGTAGGTCTGTCCTGGTTGCCGCCTCGTTAGGTCGCACTACACAGTCCCACAGCAAGTGGGCGGTCGAGGCCCTAGCATTGTCACACAACACGCACGTGTCGTCAGTTTAGAGTTCTGGCTGTATGCGTTTCATGACGACCGGGGTCATCAGTGAATTCGTCTGCAGCTGTTTTAACGTGGACGCTTCCTCCCTGGTTATCTCGGGGTGCGGCGGTGCCAGCACCCTCCTGCTGTTTCTATAATATTTGGTGATACACTGAAAGGTATCGTACCTGTCCTTCGTCTCGGTCCACCACTCTGCAGACGGTTCCACAGCTGCCTCGCGGCCAGCATCTTCCTCGCGCGACTGCGTTCGCCATCTCGTTGTGGTTGGTGGCGAGTTCCGATACCTCGTTCCCCGCGTGGGCGGGGAACCACTCGATTATCACCTTGCGTCCATCGATGTTCACCCGCTCAAGCACCCGTACCGCTTCACAGCACAGCCAACCCTTGGCGAAATTGCGCACTGCACTCTTTGGGTCGCTAAGCACCGTCGTCGTCTCTGGGTCCGCGATGTCCAGGGCGATGGCCAGCTCTTCCGCTCGCTGCGCGCCTCTCGTGACGATGCTCGCGGCGTTCACCGTGACCCCCGTCTTCCCTCCCTCTCTCCCGGCGGCGGTGGTGATAGACGGGAGAGAGGGAGGGAGTGAAACATATTTGTTGAGGAAGATTTATTGAACGTTGAAGAAAACTTGATAAAGAGATGCTAGACCCTATAAGGTAAAGCAGAATTCCAGGGCCCTAGAATCAGCTCACGCTGATTTTCTGGTGACAAGCTGGTGAGAAAAGCATGCCAGGTATCGATATAGGTTGGATATGTGATGTTTGAGCTGCTCACCCCTGAGCACATCCTAGGATATGACCAGGTTTCACTGAAGAGAGTGGGTGTTTCACCGTCTTTAAGATGATGTCGGACATTTCCTACCAAGCATCTTCGCCAGTCCAGATTTAAATGCAAAGCGTTTCAGTAACTCACGATGTCACCCGCGTTGACATCCGTAGTGCGCACCGTCGTTGTCCCTACTATATAAAAAAATACTATCCGGCGCCCGGTTTCGATCCCTCGACCCTGCGGGCGGAACGCAACGTACATGGTACTCTACCCACTGCGCCACGAAGCCGACACAGAATGGGACGCTACGAACGCGCCTTATATCGTTGACTCATTCAAATTACTGCTGACGAGGGCTCTCTCGTCAGCAGTTGCCACAAGTGCAACAACATTAACGTAACGCAAACTACTTAACGTCGTGCACCCCCGGAAATGCTCTGCATTTGATCGTGCCCCTCGCGAGGGGGATGTTTCAGTGCGTCTTCTCTTGATCGCGGGACCCGTGGCGCCATCTGGCGGAGGCGCGGCACAACTCGTAGCACTTTGAAAAGATGCGGCGCCAGCCAGCTGTGCGTGTGCGTGCCGCACTTGTACAAATGGCGAGTGCATTGGCTGTCCACAGAGCAAAGCATTCGTGCAAGTAAGCCGTTGCAGTCAGTCAGTCAGTCAGTTAGTTAGTTAGTTTACAACTCCGCAAGCATTTGCGTTTCTTGCTTTGTAAACAAAGCGAAACACGCAAGAATGACGAAATTTCCTTGACTCATTCAAACTACGTCAAGAAGCTGCTGATACAACGCATTCACTACCACCAACTCCCCAAACACTAAACGTTAACGCAATACACCCACCCCCTACGCGACGGATTTACTCGAGTCCCGCTCGCGGGGAGATGGGCCCAATTTGTCGTTCGCGCGCGCTCCGGTCGCTAACATCTGTTTTGATGGAGGCGAAAAGCAAAAACGCCCGTGTGCACGAGATTTCGGCATTTCCCAAGTCTCTTCTCTCACATTATCTAGGATTGTTGCTCCAGCCAGATTGCCAATTTTTTGTGCAGGAAACACCGGTATTCTGCTCCGCGGTAGTAGACAAAGTAGGGCACTTTTGTGCCCGCAAATGCTATAATCACTGAGTTCGTCTTCCCCATTATTCTGGCGTGCAACGCTGTGGGGTCCTCGAGTAGATTAGGCTTCTCGCTATGTCTTCTGCCGAGTCGTAGCTTGGTACGTTATGGATGACTCCTTTCACTGAATCCTCGGGTGACGTGGTATAAGCCACAGCAGCGTGCACGTGCTTCTCCTGCACTTTATACACCATTTTCCATAAGCAGCCGGGAAAGGAGGAAAATACTCTCAAACCAGTTCTCTCGGCGGCCGACCAGTGTTGCCTGTGCGTGCTGGGCTGTTAACATCGCTCGGCGCGGTATGCTCCGCTGCGTATACAGGGGGTATTTCGCACCGCGTGCTTAGTTTTTGCGGAACTTTCAACTGTTTTAGCCAATGCTGCGATGCCGTTCAAGGCGCAAACGTCACTTGGTCAGCACTGCGCGGTGGTGGGTTATTGAACAACCAGAGAAAGCGAGAAACAGTCGCTGACAGCACGCATGTGCACGACACTGCCTGGAGAAAATGCTGTGCGGTTGCGGCGTGTTTTTGCTGCATCGCTTCCCAACACACACCGAGTTGAGATATTGGTGGATGCCGCTGATAAATCGCAACGACTTTGTACCAACGACCAACTCCAGGGTTTGTTGGGTGCACTTGGACGGCAAGCAGACGGAGCAAAATCCATTTATCGCACGCAAAGCTGCGACAGGGAACGGAACCCCCTGAAATGTTAGAAGCAACTTTATCCTTTACCATACAGCATTGATTGATTGGTTGATTGATTAATTGATTCATTATGGTGTTTAACGCCCCGACGCTTCTGGGTGATGAGGCGCGCCGTAGTGGAGGGCTCCGGGTTAATTTTGACCACCTGGGGATCTTTCACGAGCGCCGATACAATACATAATTACAATAACTTCTGGTTCCTTGTAGTCAATTTAAAATACCATATATTGTTTGGTCATTACAGTCGATTGGCATTAAACAATACCCTTTTCATCTAATCTAACCTTTAAAATCACGGCGTTTTGTTTACTTTTTTTCAGGCCAACGCATTACACTGCCAAACGATATGAAAGGATAACTTTCTCCTTCGCACACTGCTGGTCGATAGCAGGATAAGCAGGCAGCCCAATGTGGAAACGAGGCTCAAGATACGCGTGAACGCTGCATTTTGAAAATAGCTCAACCTGTTCACAACGCGTTCAAAGGAAAAGCTTCTAATCCTTTTGCGTTGTCATGAAATCTAAAGTACTACAATTACAAAACAGTTACTGCTGTCGCGTGAAGCATTTGGGGTGCAAGCAGCGGTTTCACAAAGGTGGGCTTCGAGCGACAGGCCACATGCGCTGCGCAGAGTTAGGTCAATCATAATCACGATCATGATCAACCAGAATTAACTCGCCGAACGTCGACCCTTCTGCTCAACCTTCGAATAGTAATTTGACTGGTTGTGCGGTCGCGTTATTTTTCCGCCCAGGTAATTTCGTTTCGTCAGTAACCATCATAAGTCTAGTTAAGAAAGATTATATTACATTGCAATGTCAACAGGGTAGCAATCGCCTCGTCGAAAGTCCATCGCGAGCACGGATCACCGTGACCCACATTTGCTGTGCGCGCTTCGCATTCGACGTCCGCGCTTCCGTAAACATGACTAATCGGTGAACATAACAAGCACGGTGGCATTGAAAACACGTATTTACTCCCCGATATCGATTTCTATGTCAGTCGGTGCCATACCGGTACGTTTGCATCGCGGAACTGCGGAGCACCACCGGCGCCACCACCACACTGCTACTGCTGCTCGCAACAGCCGGGATCGGCATTTTCCGCTCTGGCAGCAAATGAAGACCTAAAATCCGTCCGCAGGTGATGAAAACAAAACAGAACACACACACACAAGCACTGCAACCGCTAACTTAACGCCAAACAACTACGGTTCACTTGGTAATGCACGGGTACCGAGCAGACGCACGGAAAGAACGGAGCACTTAACAGCCCAGCGCGGAAGTTTCGGCGGTCGCTTCATAGACGGCGCTAGCGTCCGGTCAGAAAAAGCAAATGGCGGCGCCCATCTCTAGCAAGGAAAATGGTGTATAAGCGACCCCAAACCTTCCACCGCCGGCGGCGGCGGCGTCGGCGGCGGCGGCGTCCGCAGTCCTCCTCTCTCTATATAAAAAAAAAGCAGCATCCGGCGCCAGGTTTGGATCCGAGGACTTTGCGGCCGCAGCGCGACGCTCTACCGACTAAGCCACGGACGCGACGCTGATATCAGTGTTAGTAACGCGCCTTATATCTTTAACGCATTCAAACTACGTCGTCAGCGGCGTGCGTTGGCGACTCAGCGGCGTTATAGCGGCTTGATAACTGCGTGGTGTACACGTGATACTACAAACCCGATGGAAGAGATGGAAGAGAAGGCGGCGAGGCGGTGGGCTGCGGGGGCCGAGCGCAAGCGGGCCGACAACCGTGCATTCGCACTTTCACATTCTCCCCCTCGGGGAAATGCGGGGGAATTTTTTCTTTTCTCCTTTCTTAATAACCACCACATTAAGGCGCGTAAACGCAGCGACTCGACTGCAATTTGCTCTAGTAATTACTAGCGAATAAATGTTTTCGTATTAACATCGCGGGATTAATCCCGCAATGTTTACTAAACCATCCATTGTCCCTCCAAAGGATCGAGGTCCACAAGCGTACCTTTCGTGAACCTACTGCAACCCCAGTAGACACTTGTGTGATGAATCTTACTTTCGATTCGGATACGAGGCCCCGGGGGGCCTTCCAAAAATTTGCCACAGCCGACGGTATCACACGTCGCCCACGCAGAGCTTCAGGTACAATTTCTCAATTATCATTTACACTTCTTGATACAACGTATAATATAGGAAATCCATCTTCAAAAGTTGATGGTGTGATAACAGTTGAAGGAAGACACTCAGGACGTCACCCGCAATGAGATACCAAACTGCTCATATAGAAGTTCGAAATAAGTAAAAGTGTACCAATGGAACGCAGTAAATAGTACAAATGTCTATTTTTGTTGAAAGAAAAGCACCCTGCGCACACTTTTCTTTACTTAAAATTTGCTTTCCTTGTATATACTGTAGAAAAATAGTTTTGTTTACTGACAATAAAAATTGCTTTCAAAGCAGATACGTCGTTAATTAAGCTAAACAATTTGCGCCTGTTCTTAGCATGGACGCAAGCAAAATTCGCGTGATCACACTCTTGTTTGTACCATTTTGTATTATCATATGATAGTATGATACGAAGGATGGGGCTCCATAGGGCTACTTGGCTGCGCCCCTACCGGCAGTAAAGAAAAAAAAACGTATTTGTGCGGTGGCAAAGTGGTCTCGATCTAGCGTCGCGTCCACTCGCTGAACGTTGCGGGTTCAATTCCCGGTGAGGTCAGTCTTTTTTTTGGACTTGCAACCTGGCTTGCAACCTGAGCTTGCAACCTGTTGGCTTGCAACCTGAGCGGATTTTGCGGTCCCTATGCAATGAGATCCCCGTGTGGCACGGGGAAGGATGGCGTTCCTAGGCGCAGGATAAGGAGGCGTTTCCCGTATAATTAGTGGAGGGGACTGTGGTAGTTATGTTCGAAAGGGAGCATGGTATGCGAGTTGGAGTGGACCTTGATCGGCTGCGTCAGTTCCTTCCAGACCCTTGCCTGTGTGTTAATGTAATGTGAACTTGTATAATTGTGGGGAATCTTTATCAAGCGTTTAGGTACTCTGCCTGTAGCCAAGAGACTATAGGCCGATTGAGCGTGTGTAATGATGTTTAAGCATCTATTCGACAGTTCCGCTAAGGGGGGGGGGGAGGCTAAAAGAGGATTCAGTACTTGTCTGTATGAAGGTAATGAAGTTTGATTGATTGATTGTAGGGTTTAACGCACCGACGCAACGCAGACGATGAGGCGCGCCGTAGTGGAGGGCTCCGGATTAATTTTGACCATCTGGGGATCTCGAACTCTCGAACACACGGGCGTTTTTGCTTTTCGCCTAAGCTTCATCAGAAAAGCAGCCGCCGTGGCCGGGAATCGAACCCGCAACCTCGCGCTCAGCAGCACAACGCCTTGGCCACTGAGCCACCGCGCCGGGTGAAGGTAATGGAGTTACAGGGATTGCTACGGTTCTCCTTTACGATAGTTGTTGCCTTCGTACCTTCGAACGTCCCGGCATATGCGTGTAATGTTTTTTTCATGGTTTTGTAACTTTCCTCAAAGGAATGTGATGCTGTCATATCGCGTGTCCTCGCGTATGTTTGGATCGGTTTTTCTGTAGGGGAGGGCTTTTATGGAAAGTCGCTGGATCGGTGACATATCCATCATGGCATCCACTCTTTTTTCCTGGAGGTGTGACTACATTTTATAGGATGACCGGTCCGTATTTTGTTTTCCGACGATGCTCCTTTTGTGCTAGGAAAGTGGCCTATTGGAGTTATTCAATTATATTTTAAGACACAATTTAAAGACCTTTGCGTTGATTGTGAAAATTCGGAGGTTAAGGGCTACCCTCTTTGTTTTCCTGACGATGACGTTTATTTGCCCTTGTTCAGTAAGGGTAGAGTGAACTAGAATACTTGGTATTCTAGTTCACTCTAGTAAGGGTGAGTACTGACTCGTACACCGTACTACAGTCTGTATGATAACGGGCTCATGATCAGTGCCTGCACAAGCTTGGCCATTTTTTCTGTAATTCGTGCACTTTTCCTGTAGAGGCGTTTTACAATGCGGGCTTGTCAAAGATTTCCCACATTTTGTCGATTGTCAGATTCGCTCTGTCGCTTCCCTGTAGGGCCAAGCCAGGGATTATTACGTGACTTTTTTTCGGGGGATCACATGCTGGGTGATTGTTAGGGTTTTTTAGATGCAAAGCATCTCTTGCTCTCGGCTCCATCGTCCGTCGTCCGTCGTCCGTCCATTCACCGGACCAGGAAGACACCGGCAACACTGCCGCGCCAGGAGCCCTTTAAGGGGAAACGTGCTGGTCTCGTGCCGGCCCAGGAAGACACCGGCAACACTGTCGCTCCAATATCTCATGGTCGGGGCTATGTCCCTCCCTTGTTGTGGCTCTGTCCACACCCCCACTGCGCATGCTCGGCTCATCTCGGGCCGGCCCAGGAAGACACCGGTAACACTGTCGCTTCAGGAGCCATTAAAGCGTAAGACACCACCGGGCGTTCAGCAAGCCGAGCATGCGCAGTGGGGGTGTGGACGGCGCAGCAACGACAAGGAAGGGAGGGACATAGCCTCGTCGCAGCTAATAAAATTTCACCATCTTCCCGTAGAGGAACCAGGGGGATGAAACTCCGCCGTTTTTCTGTCCCGTGACTGCAACGATCCTAACGTTTTGGGGCTGTACTACATACGAGCATAAATGAACGTTGTCGTTGCATTTTATATTTGTTGGCAGGGTGCATATTAATTACGGATTTTTTAATATGCAAGTGAACATAAAAGTTGCGCTTCGAGACTGCGAAAATACGAGCGCCACCCCGAGTGGAAAACCGGAACCGCGCCTTTCTGCTTCGCACCGCTGTAAAGGGGCATTTCTTGTCGCTCTCATAGGTATGATACGATCCACGGTGTTTCGAGGGCCGTTTTTACCAGAGCCTTCTATAGAAGGCTGTGGTTTTTACCACCGTAAAGTTTGTTTCATCGAAACTGACGCATGAATGGATTCGCGCCGTCATCACAGATCGTGCTATACTGAGTGGTGTCAAAATTATTCACCCCAGGCCGGCATAAAATTCTTTTGGATCCCGGCGGACGAAAGGTACGATCTGCATGCTGCTCGTTTTGCTTTTTTACGCTTGCTCGACATAGCAGGATGCGGTTGCAGCAGTAGCTTTTTAATTTAAGTGAGCATACACGCGCACTATTTGTTTATTACATTCTGATTGTCTTTTTTTCCTCTTGAATTACGCATGAAATGCGTGGCAGAGCTTCTGGCAATTAATCATACGACTACATTAGCTACGCACGTTTGTTTATATGTGAGTTATTGATTTAATGCGTTTCGATCGTGTGTTTTGCATTTTAGCGCAAGTGAATGCACAGTATGCAGCAAAATGTATATGAGGCAACATATACAATAACTAATAAAACAGTGTAAGCTTATCTGCTCTCTTTTTATTATATTTTAATTGCCTGCGTTTAGTTTGCTTTCGTAGCATGCGTTGTTGTTGTTGTTATTATTAATATTATTGTGATTATTGTTGTCGTTATTGTTATCAGCCTATTTATGTCCACAGCTGGAGGAAGGCATCTCCCATACACTTTTGGCTTAAAGGGTGGGTCCATAGGTTCATATCGTGTTGTTAGCACAACGTTAACTAAGTAGTGACAACATTAATTATTTTATTGCGTTTCGATTGTGTGTTCTGCATTTTGTCTTCACGTGAATCCATGGCATATAGCAGAATGAATTTGTAGCAATCAATATACAAACTAAGCAATTACTGTATATGTTTATAATACAATCATAACTGTAACTCCACCACTTATAATTTATAATTTACGCTTCAGTTCCGTGCTGCGAGTTTCAGCTTTCAGTACAGGAACGATATATTCACAAGAACGCAGTTACAGCTATAAGCCGATAAATAACTAAACAATGCAGGCTTAACTTGTCCTAGTAATTTATTACAGGTTTTTAAATAAGGTTTTCTGCAGGGCCCAAGAAATACCTGAGGAATACATAGCTCGCGAAAGTATATATGCCTTATTAATAGTTTAGAAATCCTGGTGGGGGATGGCTGCTTCTGCCTGCAGAAATGTGTTCTGGATTAGGAGGAAAGGTGGGTCGTTGCCACCGGACATTGTAATCGCACAGTTAGAAAAACGTACCCGCGTGTCTTAATAATAAAGGCTGATTTTAATTTAAAATTGGCCTGTGCGATTGGTGTTGTCACAACCAAGTCGCCTTTGTAGACAAAATCAATTTAAGAAAGATTCCTAATATATCAGATAACGGTAATTTCGAATACAGATGCCACTTTTCACTCAAAACTATAGTATGTGCGCTTGAAAGCAGCATTAAAGCTAGTATTCACTCTAAAACAAATATGCACACGTTCTTGTAGATGTTCCAGATCTCGCATTTGGCTCCAGTGTGCGAGAAGGCAGGACCTGGCTCTTTTACCACCTCGTCAGATCTACAGCAGCTACCGGCTGTGTCCTGCCCATTTCACCAGCAGAGACTACGCCGAACTTGCACAGACAAGGCACTCGAAAGATATGCACTGGCTGGATACCTAGTTATTAGCATGCGGCGATGTGCCATACACTTTTGTATTCGACTAAAAGCGTAAAAAATCCAAGTTGTGTTTTTGCTGTATGAATGGTACATTTAGGCAATAAACATAAAAAAGACGGCGCTATTTGTTCTTGTCTAGATTGTGTGTACTAATAAACCAAAACAACGTCCTACTTATAATAAGTGGTGCAAAAGAAGTGGACGCGCAAAACTTCATCAATCAGAACGAAACAATTGCCCTTTTGATAATGTGGCGGGTTGCGCAACAGGAACAAGGTCGTGCGCTGGTCATCTGAATGTCTTTTGAATTGGAGCTAAATCGCCCTTCGCCCCTCTTCCCGCGCTTGGTTTGTCAGTCCTCATCAAGGTGACGTCTCCCAATGCATGTCTGCAACTCGCCGCCATGTTTTTAGTACCGCCCCCAAACACCAGGGGTTTGTCCGGCGCTGCGAGCGAATATCGCGTCCCATGCAAGGTATAGGAAGTTTCACTCCCCTGGGGGAACCCTGAGTAGTATGCGAAACAGCCATAGGCTCAACGGAATTTCCCATTTCGTAGTTCCGGTAAGTGAAAAGTGTGGTAGTTACCATGGAAACCAAACTGTAAATATAACGGTAGCTACGTACCTCAACCTAACGGAAACGACGAACTGAAAACTAATGGGCACTTGAATCGACATCATGGCTGCTTTGCATACTACTCAGGGTTCCCCTACGAGAAGATGGTGTATTTTTTTTTAATTTACCGCGTAGCGCCATTCATCGTTTGCCATGCAAGAGCTTGCGACGGTGACACGACCGGAAAATTCTTTAAGCTATTTCAAGACTTGCAATCCGGCGCCATTCACTGGTTTTATTTAATTATTGGGGCACATTTTAGTTCGTTTTTGGTTACAATGCAGGCTTTACTTGGTTTTCGAGAGCCTGGTGTCTTCTTGTGCCAACGGTTTCTGCAAGGTCACAGAATGTTCGCGCCAGCATCAATTTAGTTCATCGGAGAAGCGCTTTGGGGGTGGGGTAAGTTGCGGGGATGGCTCGCGAATGTGTCTGCTCAGCATTCGACTGCACTCAGCATGTACAACGAAGAAGAGAAGAAAAAAGAACGGAAAGGCCGGGAGGTCAACCAGGTGTAGAGCCCGGTTTGCTACCCTGCACTGGGGGAATGGGGTTCAGGGAATAAAAAGGGGGGGAGAAGAGGAAGAGATAGGAGTGGGAAAGCGCGCACTCTAGTCCCGTTTCAGGCACTATAGTCTTTCAAGCAAGTTCGTTTCACTCAGGAAACGTAAAAGGGCTTTCGTCGCCTTCTGCGAGGTCGATGGTGAAGACCGATGACTTAAAATAGTTTCCACCGTAAATGGTCGATTGTCCAATCGGCTCAGCGCGGTGGCAAGCACGCTCCTCTCCGACGAGTATTCGGGGCAGCGACACAGCACATGTTCTATAGTCTCTTCCGCCCCGCAGGCGTCACAGTGTGCGCTGCTGGCCATCCCGATGAGGAAGGAGTAGGCTTTCGTGAAGGTCACTCCCAACCACAGTCTACAAAGTAAAGTTGACTGGGGTCGAGACAGCCCATACGGAATACGGCGCCGAAGAAGGGGATCCTGAATATACAGTCGGGGATTCGAAAAGTCCGGTGTATTCCATTGCTGCCTGGTAATCTTGCGTGCAAGGGAGCGAAGCGTCCTGGCGGCATCGGTTCTTGAAAGCGGAAGTAGAATGGTGCGGTCGCTCTTATGGCCTGTACGGGCAGCTTCATCCGCCAGCACGTTACCGATGACTCCGCAGTGACCTGGAAGCCACTGGAAAATTACGTCATGGCCGGCTGTGATGGCTTGATGAAATTTTTCTCTTATCTCTGTCACCAGTTGGTGTAGGGGGCCGTAGCGCAGGGCTGCGCGTAAGCTCTGTAAGGCAGCCTTGGAATCTGAAAAGATCGCCCAATTTTGAGGAGTAGCTCCGATGATATGGTCAAGAGCCTCACGAATGGCTGCAAGTTCTGTAGCTGTCGAGCTCGTGGTATGGCCAATACGGAATCGAATTGTTGCAAAATCTGCTGGCACAAACACTGCACCTGCCGAACTGGATGACGTTACGGAGCCATCTGTGTACACATGTTTCCGGTCGTTGTACCGTTCATGCAGTAACAGCAGCGTAAGCTGTTGAAGGGCCAATGATGACAAGTGGGCTTTTTTTCGAATTCCCGGAACACTGAGACGAATCTCAGGTTGTGCCAGGCAGGCGCGGCACCTACTCAAATCGTATACCTTTACTTTTGCCTCGTCCGTAGTATCGTTAATTTCTTTTCCACAATCTAATTGACGCTGCTCGACATTTCTGATACCGGCCCGTCGTTATATCTGGAAGCCTCAGTTGTTAGCACAGATGAAGTACTTTCGTGGACGCTTGATGAGCACGGCTGATAGCGGACGGCTAGGAGGCACGGCAAAATAAAAAAAAAATGAGCCTAATAACGCGAGCGCGTTAAAATAAAAAAAAAACGCAAATTTCCGGTAATTCACGTGCCGAAGCTACACCTGGGCTACTAGGCTGGCGCAGTGGAAGACTGCGGAATAATTTCGACCACCTGGAGTTTTTTACCGTGCGGCAAAATCTCGAAACACGGGAATTTCACTTTTCTGCGTCCATCATGAAAACGGCTGCCGTGGTCGGGAATCGAACCCGCATCCTTGGGCTCAGTAGCGCAATGCCTCAACCACTGAGCCAACCCGCCGTACTTGCCACCGTTGGGATGCCGGCACCAACATTGGGTCACCCCACTAAAACAGGGGCAAAGGATTAACGACAGTCCCTCAGAAATTAAGGAAGGCATTGATTACGAGCAGAAACGAAGTAAACTAAAACCCAGTCGTCATCATCATTATCAGCCTAGTTGTGCCCACTGCAGGATGAAGCAAGGAGGTTGTATGAAACTTCTGGAGTGGAGGCCGCCCATAGCGGGCAACGCGGGGAGGTAAAGCCGGGTGAACCGGTCGGCGGCCATATTGCCGTGGGCAGAAAAGGCGCTGAGCCGGCAGGGACGCTGATGTGCGGTCGTGTTTTTTTGGCTTTACAAGGGAGAAAATGACGGGTAAGCTTGTTTATCGATTACGATATTTGAGGGCAGCCTGAATATTGCCTTACGCCAAAGGTATTGACGTAAGATATGGTTCAAGCAGCGAGTTCGCGTGTGTATATCTTACGGTGGTGAACAGAGCTGTCGCCGCAGGAAAACGCGTAGCGCTTGGCTAAAGACACCACCCCTGCTTTTATTTCAATAAATGTTTATTCTGTAAATATCTAAGCCTATAGGCCGCCCTCCTTAACATTGAAATTAACTCATGTTGCACGTCATGGTAAGAGATTCAGAAGAACTGCGAGCTGGGCGTGTTGGTACATGTTCATGGTGGGAAAAGCGCTACAGTAACAAGGACAAGTGAGTACACGGGACAAAGCGCTTGTAAGCGATGGTAAGACAAAGCGATGGTAAGAGATGCCGCATTATAAGGTTACTATTGGTCGTGGCTTCACGCTGAAAGTGCGGGACACACGACAGCGCGATTATTTGACGCTTGTTTCTTTTAGCGGCATTGCTGGGATTAATGAATGCTTATTCATTAATGATTGATGAATAACAACGCAGCACTGACACCCGAGCAAGCTGCAAGCTCTGTATATTACATTTTAGCGGTTCGAATGGTTTTTAGGCAGTACTGCAAGGAATCATATGCACCAGGATATTGCAATCTTCATATGTACTGCACATGCACGTTTTCTGGTTCCAACAACATGCCCATTTTTGTCCTTTACGAAGAAAACCAAATTAAGCATGAGCTTTTGATTGATTTACTGACTGATTGATTGATTTGATGGATTGATTGATTGATTGATTGATTTACTGACTGATTGATTGATTGATTTGATTGATTGATTGAGTGATTGATTGATTGATTGATTGATTGATTGATTGATTGATTGATTGATTGATTGATTGATTGATTGATTGATTGATTGATTGGGGGGTTTAAAGCACCGACGCAACGAAGGCGATGAGGCGCGCCGTAGCGGAGGGCTCCGGATAAATTTTGACCACCTGGGGATCTTAACGTGCGCCGAAATCTCTAACACACAGGCGTTTTAGCCTCTTGCCTTCATCAGAAAAGCGGCCGCCACGGCCGGGAATCGAACTCGCGTTCTAGGAACGAGCAGCACAATGCCTTAGCCACTGAGCCACCGCGGCGGGTCTATTTCCAGCATCTCAATCGTATTTTGAAAAATGAATTAGGCACACACTGAAGCTAATAAAGCATGTTTTTTTTTTCCGCGTGCACTTTACAGAAAGCATGGTCATCATACGTACATGTCTCACTCGCATTGACTTTCTTTATTTTTCAAATCCAGAAGGTTACTTAATTGGATGCACGACTACGTTAACCGCGCACGTTCGCACGATAGCAGCGTGCTATTTATAAGAAAACTACGCGCAGGAGGTTACTCAATCCCATTCACAACCTCGTTGACCGGGCATGTTCGCACGATAGTAGCGTGCTATTGATAAGAAAATCACGCGGACGAAGAACGCGGGAGAGCATTGCGGTGCATCAAAGACTTCTACGAAACAACGCTAAGGAGAAACGTCGAAGTATTCACGTGGGGCCGGATGCAAATGAAATATATTAAACAAGAGTGCTTTGATTTTTGACGGTAACTGTCTGAGCAATACTCTGCATTTAAATTAGAGCGGAAAAACAATTTGCGCCCAACATATTTACAAACATGTGATTTCGCGCAGTCAAGTGTCTACAGGACAACCACAAGTACGAGCAAAAACATTCGCATATCTGCGTAAACAAGCGCGTACGGTATGCTCAGTAAGCGGACGTTAGGTGCTACGGCGAAATTTTCCCTTTACATCACGCACAAACGGTGGGCAAGTATGCACTTATAACTTTATAATACTAGTAATGCCCTCGAGACCCAAAACAAACAGGGACCCTCAGTACTTACAGATGAAAGGTGATCCCCGACGTCTTCGTCGCGCACTCGCGCTATTAGCGCAGCCGAACGCGACGCAGCAGACTGTTTCTGCCTCTTTGGAGCATCCATCCGCGGACAACGATCGAACGAACACGATTTCTGCTCTTTGGCAGGACAGAACTCGGAAGAACGACACACGGGCCAGAAAAAAATGTCATTGTGTCTTCTGTTTGTGTTAGTTGTTTTCGCCCGAGAATGTAAATAATTAGCAGATGTGTGCGCCCACCGGCCCACGCACAAGAGCCGTGCGTAGCGCTTAACTAGAAACACGAAGAAGGAAGCACAACCGAAACCACATGCGTCGAAATGAAAGGGCGCAAGAAAAGCTCGGTGCGCTTGACGCTAGCCGCATGAGAGAATGAACTTGCAAAACAAAACAAAACAAACAAACAAACAAAGAAAAAAGAACGGAAGCAAAAATATAACGTATCCCGCCGCAAAAAACAAGTACATGATGCGATGGGTGCAATGCGTCTGCTACGACGGAACGAGTTTTCTGCCCACGGCAAGATGGAGGCCATCGGCGTCGGTTTTCGAGCGCCGTCTCCACTCCAGAAGTTTTATACAACCTCCTTGCGATGAAGGCCTCTCCCAAAGATCTCCAGCCACGTTTATGGAGTGAAGTCGGCCCTTTCCCCAAAATTTCCCTCGTTTCCCCTCCCCCTTTCGCCCCTCTCCCCCAAACAATAAACTGTAAATGCAATAGGGGTCAGCCAAGGACTCCTTGAAGAGATAAGCTACGAAAACCCAATATATACGGTCTAATCATATAAATTTTCAAACTCCTTTGGAATATTCCCGTGGTTGCGTCTGCCCTGCAAGCTCCGTTTGGCAAACGACGGAGGCCTCCACGCCGCAAAGTTAAAAAGCCTCCTAAAACAGGTAAGGATGTCCTCTCTGAGAACAGTGACATATGAATGCTCGGCGTGGCTCTAGAGTCAAGCGGTAGAGCCGAACTCACAATCGTAAAAAAAGAGAAAGCATTTACCCTATTGGCCACATTATAAAACCCCTAACCAAGAGAAGAGCAGAAAAGAAAGAAGAAGAAACGGTAGGACTCATTCAGCCACTGATCATGCGCCGGATATTGCAGAGCCTACCGTACCACAAATTTACCCGCACAGAAGAAAATCAGAAACACCACCATCAGGATATCATATGAGGCAATCCTCAACTTCGCAATTTTGACCGTTAGACGAACTGAATATAGGCGGACCCCGAGGGGAGCAAAATGGACAACCAGGGACGGATCTAGATAGAGGGCAAGCCCACTAACTCGATGGAAGGATGAAATAACAACATTCTGCGGCAAAGATTGGACTCGGGCAGCGCAGGACAAAATCGGTGAAGGTGCAGTCGACCTAAAAAGGATGTTGATGATGACGATTAATAAGCCCTAAAATTTTGACTTCAGAACGCTTTTGAAAAAATCAGAGAAACCACCCTCCTAACACCAAGAGAGGGGCTGGGAAAGCAAAATCGCCACGGGTCATCGTATGGAAGACAGGCTACACCTCTGAAGCGAAACGACTGCGCGCCATGATAGAAATGTGCCGCGGATCCGGCGACTCCGAATAATAACTCTCCTCTAAGAAAAACACGGATTAAAACCTACACAAGAAAAGGCGATATAGCAAGATCAAGTTCATTTTTGGAAAGTTCAAAAATTATGAGACCAGAATATACACCGACTCCGGCATCTACGAAATACTACGAGGCAGCAGTTGTCGTAGTTAACTACTTAGGCCTTCTACGTACATAGCCATACTGCCCTTCTGTGCACAGGAACAAAGAAACAGAACTTCAGATATCTTCTTGGTAATCCGACAAGATGAAGTATCGAATAGAAGCTTAAACCTGATTACAGACTCACAAAGGGCATTGGATTGTTTTCTGCATGCAGAATATACCTAAACGCTTCGCTAAAATACTCCCTTCCGCAATTCAGAAAATTAACGTCTCCTGGACACCCGGACACAAGGGCCTGGAAGAGAACGACGCACCGACCACGAGGCACGCGAGCCCACATTCCGTGCTTCTTGCGACCACGACTACCACACTCCCCTCCAAGAAAAATGCCAAGAACATCTCATCCTACCCATAGGAACACGATTTTCCCCCTTGATCAAGGGGGTTCTCAATGCCGAAGAATTGCAAACTCTGTGAATGATAAACCAACACAAGCAACTACAAACCTGCGGGATAAGATGTTCGGTGGGAACATCGCGCATTTAACTTAAAACGCTGCTAAAATCGGAGAACATCCACCCCATTTCCACGCAACCGTGCCATGTGCAAGGGTATAGACGGTATTCGTTGAAAAGTTTAGCGGTCAATTTCTTCGCTTGGCTACACTGGAAACGGCCACAGACATGGCCGATGCGCCACGGACACGGCGCAGCCTGGGCCTCTGCGGCCGCACGCCGAAGAAAAAAAAAGACACCGGAGTGCGTCATTTGCTCCGTTCCAATCCGATTCTAAACTGTGGCGCCAACAGAGATGTTATTAATCGCACTCACAGTGAACTCGACCAATACTTTGTGTTTGGCAAAGTGTTCGTAACGTGAAACACAGTCATGTGTTTCACAGTCGTGCTTAGCACGGACAAGTGCCGCCATCCCGCGGAGCCAGACGTAACGAGTGACGGCGCGCCGTGGCCTCCTAGAGCCACTAAATAAAGGTAGCCGGTAGCCGATCGCGGAGGCCACGGGCGCACTCACACGGTTGCATGGAGAAGAGGGGTGCCTGATCTGCGGGCCGTGCGCACACCGTCGCCTAGCAACAAACGCTTGGCCACAGATATGGCGGCGCACACTTGGTTGCCTGCATGCATTCCACGCCATTGAATACCGAGGATACTCAAGGGAAAATAATTCAAACATTACATATACGACTTCTATCGAGACGTGGGAGGCACCGCTGACCAGCTCGTTACCTCAAAATCAGCGCGAACTGATGAGAGGGCAAGGGAAGGAGCTGCTGAATACGGTGCCCTAGACTTCAGGTTCCACCCTTAAAGGGACACTGAAGTGATATGTAAAGATTGCGGGATTACTTGCGCAAATTGTAGTCCGGTGTCCCCAGGCCATGTTTCGACCACCCTGGGCGCGTTTACGTGATTTGATTTAGTAGAAAAATTAATTCGAAAATGCTGTCCTCCTCTCTTTACGCTCGCCCATTTTCTGCGGCGTTTTCGTGTGACGTCGCGAGGAGCCGAGCTCGCAAATGGCTTCGCTACTGCACGGCTCCCCGGCCTTCAGACAGAGTCAGTCGGCCCAGCGTTTCGTCCGCCGGCCGCCGACGAGTCGTCGCAATTCGTTCGCTCACTTGAAACGAAGCCAGGACACGTTTGTGAATGGAAGAATCTGCCTTTCTTTACTTGGTTGGTTTGTACACTGTATCTAGCTCCAAGTCAAGGTCGCTTCACACAAGCGCTGCACAAGCGCACATGCGACACTTCGCTGACTGGTACGCCAGTAGGAAAATATAAGGCCTCTTGAAGGCGGGAGAAGAGTCAGCGAAGTCAATATAGGTACTAGGGAAATAAAATCAACTGATATTTTTACCGTACAGCGTAAAACTAGGGCGCGGGAAGCAATTTTTGTGCTGGGCGAACAAGCACAGCGGTCAGCAGCACGACTACGCATCTGCGAACGCTTTTCCGTCTACGAAATGCAATTGCTAGACGTGAGCTATTGTGGAAACTCGGGCGACGCTTACCGCACGAGCGCAATACAACAAATAGTCACCTAAGCTGCTTGAAATGTCAAAACTAAATAAAAGTGTAAACTGGTTGTACAATATATACCCTATATTAGCAAGGCCAGCAGAGCCTGCTCCGTGGCTGAGTGGTCTGGTGCGCTAGCTATGTCACCGCAAGTGTTTTGCAAGTCACGAGTTCGAATCCCGCGGGTACGTGCTTTATTTTTTTGTAAGTTCACTTTTTTGTTTTCCGCCGATGTTTTCTATTTTGAGTTCACCTTTTTTTGGGCCGCAACGTTCATGGCTCCACGAACTAGTTCACAAAACGCGCGCAGGCGTGCACTGGTGCGCTAGCGAGTTCTCGTTGGCGTGCTGTTGCCATAAGCACCGACTGCTTGCAGGCAGTGGGCACAGGCCAGAATGAACAGACCCTTGGCCTGGTGCGAACACGCTTTTTACGGTACAGGCATGAGGGAAAAGCGCATGACATTTGGGCGTCTGCGGGTACGCGGAGGGCGTTCATGCACTGCGTAGGTCGCGGCTAGTGAATGCTACGATTCCAAGCCGTCCTGGGAGGCTTACCTTTATGCATTTTTACAGCTGACAACATGGCAGAAGCGCGGTACGATGATTACTGAGTTATTGAGAATGCCCATCCAACAACACCACCGGTTGTATTTTACAGAACCGAAACCGAAACCGAAACTTGTTTGGTTGCTCACCTTGGGCATCGTCCAATCACGGTGCCCGCTCCTCCCAACGTCACAGCTTTAGTTGGTGCGGCCGCCGCAAACCGCGCATGGTAGTTTTTCTTCTTTCGCGCTTTGTAAAATAATTACCGATTTGTCAACCGGATAAACGTTGAAAAGTGTGCTAATTTGAGCCAGTCTACGCAGTGCAAGCAAAAACGGGAGCTTGACAAATTCACTTCAGTGTCCCTTTAAGCTCCCTACCGTCGCTTTACCCCCTTTTCCTAAACTCCAACTATTTCATGTGTAGCAGAGATATTCTTTCTCTCTCTCTCCCTCTCTTCACGAAAAGCGAAAAGGTTGAGTCCGGCATACACGTCAGATCATAAACACCTTGAGACACTGACATTGACACCTTCTCGCTCAAACTGACCAACACCCAGCAGCCGCAACCTTCGACCCTCAAATCTCAAGCCACAGAAGTGCAGAGGTCCCTTGTCTATCCCACCCCCCGCGGTGGCTCAGTGGCTAAGGCGTTGGGCTGCTGAGCACGAGGTGGCGGGTTCGATTCCCGGCCGCGGCGGCCGCTTTTCGGATGGAGGCGAAAAGCAAAAACGCCCGTGTGTACGAGATTTCGGCGCACGTTAAAGACCCCCAGGTGGTCAAAATGAATCCGGAACCCTCCACTACGGCGCGCCTCATCGCCTGCGTTGCGTCGGCGCGTTAAACCCCACTATCAATCCCTTGTCTATCCCGGGCCACGGCGATTAAAAACCCTGGCTGCTAGTGTTTATCTCTTCGCTGGCCTTCAGTGATAGTGAAGCACGTATCGCCAATACGGAAACTGCGCTCGAAAACGCTCGCTGGGAGTCGAAGTAACGCTATCGCGTATTACATGTTAGATGTCACCTGCACATTTAATGTACAGAAAAGCACTGACGGGTCTCGAAATATATGAAAAAGTATGAGGAAACTAACAGGAGTACTGCAAACTGCCGGATCCGCTTCCGATACACCTTTCGACTCGACCACGTGTGAAACGCTCGTCGCGCGCACTCCTCGGCTAACTGCCGGCTCACCACTCCGACGAAAGGGTGTGGCTCGGTTTCCCTTCAGCTTGAGCGTGGAGAGCTTCGGTATCTCCCGTCACTGGGCCGCGTTATCATGGGCGGCCGTTTCGTGATTCGCTCGACCAGATGCAGCCCTTGGGGCGCCGTCTCCAAAATGTTTTCTGGCTGACCCGTGGCAGGCGCGTGGCTACCGGGTGTTAAAGGGGGCCTGAGATGGATTTTAAAGTGTTTTTGTTTGTGTCAGAAATCTGCTCTATAGTTCTTGTAGAAACAAGTCCAAAAATAGTAAGCATATTCGCTCACGCTAACAAAAGTTATTACCCCGACGAGACAGAACTATTTGTTGGCTCGGCGGCTTAATTTGCGATGACGACATAGTCCGACCTCGTCCGAGGCGAAGCACTCATTTCATGGTTGGCCGCCGGAATGTCCGCGATTTTTGACGGCGGCGGTTTGGTTTAGAGCGTCTTCGTTACCATGGTTACTTCAGCGAGTGGGTCGCGCATGAGACGACGACGTCCTTTTTTTTTTTTAAGCTACGTTTTCAGTCTTTCCGGACTTTGCGCAGGAGATACTGGTGATCGCGGAAGTCGACCTTGCATGCGCGAGAGTTTTCGTGAACGGTAACTTATTTTTACCGTCGCTACATAGCGATACAGAGGCTAGAATTTCTACCGACTGTAGTAGCGAGCCCCCTGCGCCCGCGAAATGTACGCTCGCGTTTTGATTAGATTACCGGAAAGTTCCGAGTGAACGCCCTCCACCGAAACATCGCCCACCCCCTTTTATGGGTGAAATATTCAATTTACTGAAAGACGTGCGCCCACCCCGTAAAATCCATGGCTTTAGCGCCGATGAGTGAACAAAACAAACCCGAATCATCTCTTCATGTGTAGATGCGGTCACTTATTCGTCCTTTCCGCGCTTGACCCGAAATTTCGCCCATCTCGTATTTTTCACTTGATATCACTGTACTTAAATTTGGGTGGGCGTTCTTCCGGAACTTTACGGCACAGCAAATGCGCTGTGCTCTGCGCTTCATGCAAGCAATCTTAGTTGATGTTGTTTACTACATTCTTGCTAAATGATGATCAGGAGCACGATAAATGACAATTTTTTTTAGAATGAGCGAGCAAAATTTCCGCCCCTACTCCAGCTTCCCACGCTTCCAATGGTTCAGATGCCTTTATGAACTAGCATAGCTCTTTTATGCTTTCAAAATCGTCTTGGGCAAGGTAATATAGGTAACTGCGGAATCATTACAATATATCTTACTCATTTTATATCGAAATGTTTAGCGGTGGCGTGAATTCTGGTTAATGCCATGTTAATGCAATACTTGGTCGTAATTGTTCCCACTAGATGGCGGCGTCAACGTCATGTTTTCGATTTTTTAAGCTCTACAGTAGAAGTATACGGCTCTTTAAAGGAGCCATGAAGACAAAATACAAGTTGGGTTTATTAGAAAGACTGCTTAGGCCCGATAACAATGATGCCAATATCATCGCAATCTTTGAACAAATAACGGAGATATTAAAGAAAACGTGTGAAGCCAAGGCGACCCCCTAGCCAATTTCCCGCAACTTTTCAATGACGTCACGGAACCTTGTTTGTGCGATTGGCGGCCGCCTAACTGACCTGTCGCGACGACACATGACTGGACGTCTGTAATGGGGCCTCTAGGTCCATTTGACCGCATCACTTGAATGCTAACGTGCAGTTAACGCACTGAAAATTATGTTTTATTGTTGGTCTGTATGACGTCATTCTTGCTCATAACACGTCACTGTGGCGCAAAATTTGAAAGTTTTTAAATACTTCTTGCTTTTTTTTCCGTTAAAAAAAAACATCTTTTGTGGCTCTAATGGAGCTGAGTGAGATACTGAATCCTAGTTCTTTCAAATTAAATGAAGTTGTATTTTCTCTTCATGGATCCTTTAAAAAAAATTATTGTATTGTGAGAGTTCAATCTAAGACGTCGAAGATTCAAGCCATTTCAAGCGAAAGCGAACAGTTCTGGGCAACAAACGTTTGTGTCATTTGCTTTGCGACAAATTCGCCAGATGTCGCTACTCGGCAGAGCCGGTAAGCCGGAATGCAGAAACCGCAGTGTGCAATCCTTTCGTTTTCAGCGGCAAACGGCTACTCTTGCTTCATTTGGTAAACGGTAAAGCGCGCTAAGGACACTAGGCAACATGTTCATTCAGAAGGCCGGTGCAGCAAACCACACTTTTCCTGCGATCATGACTTGATGGGAAGCAATGAAATGAAACTCTGGCAGTTGTCGTTACGGGATGAGCATGCTCTTGCCCTTGTCGCGACCGCCGCAGAGAATCAGCTGCGACAGCATTTGGGCTTGAACTGATTTATTCAGCCCGCGTGAGCGCACTTGAGCGTGCGCCTCGTGATCACGAGCAGTGCCCGGCGTCGTCCAAGCGCTGCGTGCGGAGCTCCTCCTTCGTCGTCGGCGCGGCGCTCCCTTGGCGCGCCGGTCGTTACCACTTCTGCAAGAACGTCGAGGCTACGCTCGAAACACAGATGGTGCAAAGAATCCTTTCGGGTACAGCGTCCAAGAAAGCAAATGCAAAGAAAACTGATGATACTCTAACACCAGACACGAAGCGCTGAGCGATCACGCTGGCTGCAAGCGTCGTTGCTCCTGCGCTCACTGTATCCTTCCGCCGAGAACGGAGGAGCGTCAAGCCCGGTTTGGCCCGGTGTGTAAGTGCTTTACACTCCGGTATAAAACAAATATGTGTGACTGTGTAAAAGCACCCACACACAAAAGATGTTTTTTGTAGCTTTCTGATGTTTTTACGCTCGTAAAAAATTGATTAAATCAAGAGCGCACAAACACGTCACGATTAGTTCAAGAAATAGCCGTTGCGTTCCGATACCATCGACCCCCCAAAAACCCCCATCTCAGGGGCCCTTTAAACGAGGTGGAAGGCGCGACGGACACGGTTTGAAGCTATTTTTTTCTGATCCTTAAGAACTTCTGGGAATAACCCGACTTTCCAGGAGCCGTCTAGGGCTCAGCGGAAGTCTACAGGTGCCCTTTGACTGGGGTAGCCATGCTCCGCCATTTGTACATTAGGCGGAGCCGTCGCTCCCCCTGCTCCCCCTGTTCCGAAGCCCCTGGCTTCGATGCTACTCTTCGAGAACGCGTAGGAGTTTATTCACTTACCAGTTGTCTTTACAAAGCAGTGTAGAGTGGTCTGACAGATTTAGTAGGGCCTGCAAATGGACAACACGTTGTGTGTAATAGGGCACATAACTCTTTCATTGAGGCTTTCGGCTCACCTTCCCTCACCTCCCAATAACCCCCAGGGTCTCAGGCCTTTTAAATAAAGTCGTTCATTCTTCAACTTATGGCCAGCTCAACAATTAAGGGACAAAGCTACAAGCAAAACCTAATCTTGGGACGTTTATGGCGTCAGAACAACTATATTTTCTGCAACCACATAAAAGCCACAACTACATAAATGCGATCACAAAGTTTCTAATAATGTAAGCAATCACAAATGGCTTTCTTTACGCGTTGGTAGTGTAACCTCGGAAAATTCAGGAATATAGGCAGTCGGAGGAACTAATTTGAACCCAAAAGAGTTCCAGGCTGTCGCTGATATGCTGGCGGATGAAACAAATGTGGCAGATGATATGTACTCTTAGGTACTAAGATGTACGGTGCGATAGCGTTACTTCGACACCGAGGGAGAGTTTTGGAATGGAGTAGCTGCATTTGCGATTTACGTTTTGCGAGCACTGAATGTCAACGAAGAGAGTAAGACTAGCCTCAACGGTTTCGAATCGCCGTGGCACAGAAAGACGTGGCTGATCTTCTTGTTGCTGGTCAGTGCCAATGTTTCAAAGTTCTTATTCCGTAATGTTGTGGCCGGTCTGAACGTCTTAGTTTTTCCCAATAGAGTAAGAGAGAGAGAAAGAGAAAGAACTTTATTCTGGAACTATGGGGCCAACGACGAGAGGTGACCAGCGCTTGGAGAGCGCCGGTGACCTGGGCTGCTCGTTCATCGTCTCCTTGCTGGACCCACGGATCCGAGCTAAGGTCCCTTCAGGGAACCTAATCCGAGCTGCCTAACACCGCCTCCCAGTGCCCTACACAAGAGATGAGAGGGAATGAGTTTCGAGGGCTTTGCCAAATGTTACGAGCACATATTTCGTGGGCTCCACAGTCCGGACATATATACAGATGGATAAATTGCGTGCAGTCTGGCGCGACAGGGGAGGGTGTTGGTTTGGAGAAGGCGCCAGTACCGTTCCTCGGCGATAGAGAGTGGCCAATGGGGTGGAGAGTAGCGTCGGCGAGAGAGGCGGTTGTGACAAGTGATTTCGTGGAAAATCAGAAAGCTGTCGCGGGTTGATTGGGCTCCATGGGAAGGGGTGCGACCTGGCCCAGCTCGGTGGGTTATCTCACGAGCTGCAAGGTTAGCCGCTTTGTTTCCTTCCAGCGTCGCATGGGCAGGAGTCCAAATCCGCGTGGGAAGTTGGAAGATTTTGAAGGAGAATTTTGAGAGCCTGCGGGAAAATCATCCCTTGGACGAAATTTCGAGCGGTCGTTTTCGAATCGGAAATAACAATTGTTGGGGTAGGCCGATGAGTGAGCGCTAGCGCAATAGCCACCTCTTCCGCAGTGGCAGGGGAGCACGTTCGGATAGTGAGTGAGTGGTAAGAGGTTGCTTTTGGACCAAAGATGGCGGTGAATGCGTAGGCGTTGTGATGGGTATAACTAGCGACGTCCACATAGGCGGTGGACTGGCCCATGGGGTATTTGCGGGCTAGGACGCGAGCGCGAAGCTCACGGCATTTAATATTGTGCTCCGGGTGCATATTGCGGGGAATCGGCCGCACAAGCAGAAGATTGTGGAAGTCGGGAGGAATGTATAAACTGGGGGTCAGTAACAATCGGTGCATGAAGCCCGAGTGACTCTAGGATGTATCTGCCAGTAGAAGAGGTAGAAAGGCGGAAATGTTGACTGACAGAATTGGCTTCTATGAGCTCTTCAGCTGTGTTGTAAATGCCTAAGCGTTCCAGTTTGGCAGTGGAAGTACATGGAGGGATTAAAAGCGCCGTTTTGTATATTTTTCATATGAGGTAGTTGATTTTAGATAGATCCGTTTTACTTGGGTTAAGGTACGGGAGGGCGTACGTCAGGCGACTGGGCACGAATGCTTGATTGAGCCGGAGGCGCTCAAATTCCGTCATTCCTTTGTTTCGAGCTGTTATGCAACGGATGAGGCCAATAGTTTGGTTAACATGGGAAGTTAGTTGAGATATGTGAAGTTGAAGCGCGCTGTACGATCAAACAGAGGACTTTAGGAATAGGGACACAAGGTATGGTATTATTCTGTATTTTTAATGTAACGTCTGGAGTGGAGCGTGACCGGCGGGGGGAAGGGAGGGTCAAGATCTCCGACTTCCTTGGGGAGCATTCAAGACCGGCCAGTGCCGCTTCTGATACGACGATGTCTGTGCCTGACTGAAGCGCCTCCTCAATTTGTGCATCAATACCTCCGGCGCACCACAGAGTAATGTCGTCCGCATAGAGACACTGTCTAAGATGTGGAATTTGAGCTAAACGCTTAGGGGAGATTAAGGAGAGCCATATTAAAAAGGAGAGGAGAAATGACTGAACCTCGGGGTGTACCAAAGGAGGGCATGTGAATGGTGTCCGATACTAAGTCACCGACGTGAATCACGGCACTACGATTAGTAAGAAATTCTTTAATATAAGTGTAAACCCGTTGTGCGGTGTTAGTCATTGCCAGATTTTGGAGTATAGCTGGGCGAGAAACTCTGTCGAAGGCTTTGTTGAGATCTAGTGCTAGAACAGCAGTTGTATCTACTTCGAAGGCCGGGATAATGATCTTATGTTGAAGTTGCAAAAGGAGATCCTGTGTCGAAAGACCCTGCCTGAAGCCTAGCATGGTGCGGGGAAGTGCATTGATTTTGGTAGGATGTTGAACTAAGTGGGAATAGATGATGTGCTCAAAAACTTTCCCTACGCATGAAGTGAGGGATATGGGGCGAAGGTACTCCAATTTCAATAGTCTTCCCGGTTTAGGTATTAGATTAGTTTTAGCGTGCTTCCATGAATGAGGCAAAGTTCCTGTGGTCCAATAGAGAATATAGTACTGTGTGAGGATGTAGCTGGAGTTGTCGTCTAGATTTCGGAGGAGTTTATTGGTTACACCATCTTGCCCAAGTCCTGATCCAGGCCTAATCTTCATGAGTGCCGCTCTGACCTCCGTTTATGAGATTTCTCTGTCTAAGCCCGGATAATTGTCGCCCGCGTATGACGGGGGCTCTATGGTATTCCCTTCGGCTATGTAAAGAGTACGACGTCGGTCTAGGAGTTGTGTATCTTCACCGGGGAATTGTTGAATAATTTTCATGAGCCGATTATTAGTACCTGTTCGCAAGTGACTGAGATCCAACATGTGTTTAAGGAGGGTCCGAGGACGCCTCATGCTGAGATTACCTTTCATGTGTTCACATACCTGGCCCCATTGAGCACGAGCAAGTTCAGAGGTATAAGTCTATTGTAGCGAGGGAGGCTAACCTAACTTTAAGGCGCTTATTGTGTTTCTACTTACGCCATCTACGCTATATGCTGCGATAAGCGTCCCACAGATGATACAGGCAGGTATACTAAATCCGCCGGTATTTCGGGGTCTACGGGATTGTTGTGAGTGTGTTTATTATCGAGAATTTGACTGACCCTGGTATGATACGTGTCAGAGGAAATTTCAGGGGACTGTGACACTGCACAGGTTTTTCTAAAGGCATCCCAATCTGTAAGGTATTGCTGTCGGAGTCGGCGCACGATGTCAGATCGGAGCCGTAGATCGAGTCGTATAATGAAGTGGTCACTGCCGTGCGTATGTGGTGTGCAGAGCCATTTAACTTCTGGGATCCCGCGTGAGAAAGTAAGGTCCGGGGAAGTATCTTTTTGCACGCTATTGCCGATTCTTGTGGGGGTGGAGGGGTCGGACTCGATTGCAAAGCGCTGACTCTGGGTGAGATTCCATAAGAGACGGCCCTTGCGGGTAGTGTGTGTGTAACCCCAGGCCGTGTGGGGGGCATTGAAATCGCCTAATACGAGGATAGGGTGAGGTTGCGAAGCCTTAATAGCAAGGTGAAAAAGTTGCTTGAATTTGTGTGAGTGCGCACGGGGGCTACTGTACACGTTGAGAATATACAATCGGGAGGCTGTGCGCTTCGGGAAGGGGGGGGGGGGGGGTAGAGGACAACCAAATCATGTGGAATATAAATGCTGTCAAATTGGGAGCGTTAACCGGGAATATTACGTTGAACCAATACTGCAGTGTATTGGTTACCTAGAGGTTGGAAGGCCTGATGGCCCAACAACTTGACGTTAGGTCTGCAGATTCTTGTAGTGCTATTGCAACAGGGGCTTTTTGTTCAGTGGAGAGAAGTAACTCCAGGTTGGGGTGTTTGCGGGTAAAGCCTCTGCAATTCCACTGCCAAACAGAACACTCGGCGTCCCGCTTATTCACCGTAAAACTCACTAGGCGGAAGGGGGGTTATTTTGCGGAAACGTGCGGTCGCTGGTAGTGGCGCCGATTCCCCGCATGCAGTTATGGATATCGGCACGAAGTTATTCAATGGTTGCCTGCATGGCTGCCTGGTTGGCTAAGAGAATTTGGTGGAGCTGTAAATATTTTTCTTTTTGCTGCGCGAGAGCTGTCTTGCATGCAGCCTCGATCCCTGCGAAACGATCATCTGTTAGGGTGGGTGTAGTGTCGAGGTAGTAGGGTTTGCCGTGGCTTTCCGCTTAATTGGTGGTGGAGTGGAAACCTTATGGGAGGCCGGAGTTGATTGCTGCTCTGATTGCACGGAGGGGATAGCGGGACGGGTGTGCAGTTGTTGTTTTAGGAGGCTGTTTTCGCGTCTCAATGCTGCATCGTCTTGCTTTAGGGTTATTTCTGCCCTGATAGCTTGTAATTCTTTAAGAATTTAAGTTTGCGTATCAGAGGAGGTAACGTACGAGGGTAATGATGATGACGATGGAGCAATGAGAGGTGAGCGCTGACAGCTCACCTTTGTCTTGTCGATGCCCGATGGAGGGAGCTGTGTGGCGCAGGAGCGGCACGGAAGGTCTGGTCACACGCAGGAAACTCTAAGGTCTTCGCAGGTTGCAGCGTGGAAAGTCCGTGGCACAAAGAGTCCCTGAAGAAGCTGCAGCCTTAGCGACATGGCAGGTCGGCGCGGTTGGTAGCGCTTGGGACACGCCGCCGTTCCAAGCATGAGGGCCCTCACAAACGATGCATTTCCAAGCACATGGATTATTTTCGGGGGCATTGACTATTCCGCAGGTTGAGCACCGAGAGAGGGCTAGTCCAGTTGGGCAGACATCGCCTCGATGTCCTGGCCACCAGCATAAAGTGCAGGCTTCTGATTTCTTGCGAAAAGGTTTGCAGCGGTATGTTGCAGCGTGATACCGAACCCAGTAAGAGATGGTAGTCCCATCGAAGATAATTTGGACTATGTTAGAGTCATTCAGCCGCCTGGCGTCGAGCACTCCGAGTCTAAGGTTGAAGTGCAAGATGCTATGGAGGATTTGTTCTAAGGTTTCTTCGGCTGGGATATTGCAAATGACGCCAGTCGCTGTATTAGATGGGGCGGGTACGTGCGTGGACAACGGGTATTCTGTGCCATTCAAAGTTAACGCCTCGAGCTTCGCATACTTCTGCTCTCGGCTTTCGTCCGGGGTGCTAGCGATGATGAAATTCGCCCTCGCGTGAATGTGGATTTGATCTCCTTCATGGGGACGTAGTCCCGCTTGCTTGTGCACGGTGTCAGCTAGAGTAGCCAGAGGGACTTCGGTGAGGACTAGACCACCTCTCGGTCGAAGGATCACTTTGATGTCGTCCTCCGGCAAGGGGAACACCGGCGGAATCGTGCGCGCCGGTCGACGGCGGTGTCGGCTGGAAGAGGCGTTATGAGAAGAAGATGCGATGGCAGAGTTGGCCTGGAGGGATTGTTCACGAAGGGATTGTTGGCGGCGACGAATCATCACCCAAGGGGGGTGGGCGAAGTCCTCCGGGGCGATGTCATCTCCTTCGACGGTAACCTCCGCCATGCTGTTGCCGAGACACTGACCACGGCCGGTGCGCTCGTGCAGCGGAGTAAAGGCTGACTTCACGTGCCGTGAAATGCAGCCGGCGACCGCGCACAGCTTCGGCGTGAGGCGTGGTCGATGCTGTTCTTCGCTGTGGCGTTAGGGTTAGCTTTTGAGTGGACAGTGTGACTCGCCTGTTGGGTCGATCTTGACGAAAGCGGTGTCAGAAGAGTCCTTACATCATGCTGGAACGATTGGTGTAGAAACTCGGCAGCAGGCACTGCTGGTTCGCTGGTGGCGATGCAAGATGCCAGAGCCAAGCCGGGGCGTGCAAGGTCGGGTCGGCCGGCGAATCTCGAGATTATGAAACAGAGTGCGAGAAACACAGAGAGACATAAAAAGAGAATACCTTTGCTTAGTAAGTAATAGTGGGGTTTGAGTATAGGGGGACTCGAAGGGGACTCGACCCTGGCGTGGCGCGCTTGGCAAAGCTGCCTCCTATATCTCGATAGAAGTAGAATATGCAACGTTTGAGTTGTTTTCTCCTGAGCATACCCTTGGACTTGGATAGACTGCATGAAAGGGGGCACGCTGATTGATTGATTGATGGTAGGGTTTAAAGAACTGAAGCTACAGGAAGAGGCGCATGTTTCCCCGCATTCAGCATGGCTTTAGGTTAAAGTCAAACATCCCCAGGTTTCCGGCTCCGTGACCTCCGCGATTTGCTGCCGGCGGCGCGCAGCCGATCGCGGAGGCCACGCCTAGTTCAGCCATCGGCCACCAGGTGATCAATTTTTCATTTGGATTTTATTGGGCTACCTTGTCAATAGCGGATGCGTTTTGGTTGCTTGCGGCAAACGTATCGTGAAGGGGCATCCTGGTGCTGCATGTTTGTTGCCAGAAATGGCGGCTGCCGCCTTTGTAAGCAATAACGCTGCTATCGGCGGCTTGTCGTTTGAGACTCTGACAGTAGGAGTGCTGACACCGCTAAATAGTGGTGCTTGTGCAACACGGGGCGGAGCGTGATGTTGCATTATGCCGTGAAAACGGTGGGGCTGCTGATGTTCTTGGTCAGCGCTTGGTCAGCCTTCCAATAGCGCTCAATTTTACATAACATTTTCGTAGTAACCAGCAATTTTTAGTTCGTTTATAGTGAATCTGCTGTTGTGTAGAAATGAGAGCTTGTTTTTTATTTTTGTTGTGGAGGACGCTGCACTAAGTTCAATGCAGACATGCAGTCCTGCCCAGGAACCGGAGGCCTGGAGCCACACGGATCCCAAGTCCGTTACCAGGCCGGCCAGGAAGCGGGCTCCGGCTGCATCCCAGCCTCCAGAAACGCCGCCCCAGAAGAAACGTCGCAAGGCAGCAGCAACCCCGAAGTCTGTGCCACGGCCACTACGGCGTTCAGCCACAACGCCCGCGCAGTCGCCTTCGGCACAAGGACCGCCCGGTTCATCTTTTGCGGTTCCGTCGCCGCCTCGGGAGCGACCGTCCGGCCGGGCGGCCCAGCCGGTGTCGCCTGTTCCAACACCAAGACGGCGCACTGGGAGCGAGGTCCCGGGTGCTCCACAGACTGAACCGGTGCCCTCGCCACGCACGTCCACTGGCCGGTCACCAGCGGTGTCCGGTAGCAGGCATTCTGGGAAGCGGTCCAGTAAGCGCCATTCGAAGGAGGTGTGTGCAGTTTTGTGTTGCTTTACTTTAAGCAGATGCTTTAAACAGAACAGTGGGGAAGTTGGTATACTTAAAAAAAATATACAGCGCAAAAAAGGACGAAACATGAAAAAGAGATAATGAACAAACATAGCGGTGTGTCTGCTTGTTTCCTCTTTCGTGTGTTTCGTAGTTGTTGCGGTGTTTATTTCTTTAAGACACTAAACAGAGCAAATTGGCCTGTATTGGCAGAGTGCAGTGCCAAGATTGCAGATATGTGACTCTCGGCAGCAGTTGTCCAATAATGACAAAAATCAAAGCCCCTTACTAAGAGAAAGATGGTTAGAATGCGAAGCGTTCTCCCAGGCAACTCGAGTCAGTCACTCCAAAATCCAAACTGCTTAAGCTGTGTTGGAATGGCGCAGTCGGATAGACATGGGCTTCGTAACTTGTGGGACCCAGGTTTGATTCCAACCACGGGAGGTTTTTTTTTTTTTCTCTCTTGAGGCGCTTGATGTGCCTTTGTGGAAACGTATTGTGTAAGTTGGATTTCTTGCCATGCGTTTTGGGCGTAAATTTGGATTTTGAAATTTGACTTTATTTATACTTTTGACCAGAGAAAGCTTCACGTTTCAACCATTTTTCACTTCACCAACTACCATCATCATCATCATCGTCAGAGAAAGTTGACTTTTCTGCAGTGCATTCTGGGGCAATGTCTCCATCAGTGAGGCATAAAAAGCGTTGCTGCAAATAAAAAAAATCCGAAATGGCAGCAGCTCACGACTAGACCCTGGAGCCACTAAATAAGCTACGCTTAAAGGAGCAATGAAGAGAAAACAAAAGTTTGTTTTATTCGAAAGATTAGGTGTTTCATAGTACCCCAAGCGCTTTCCCGGAAGCAAATGATGCTTTATTCACTGATAAATAAGGCAATTTAAGCCAAAATTTTAAATCTCCCGCTAAAATTGAACATTCCGTGACGTGTACAATGGCGTCATAGAGCCGGTCCATGAAACAGATACTTAGTATGTCGACTCCATATAGCACCCACACGCGGGAGTCGATCGAGACGGCGGCCATTTTAAAAATACTAGTAAAACCTAGTGCACCCGCAGCCCTAGTCATGGAATCGCCTGATCCGGAGAACAAAACTATCGTCGAGGAGCTCGGGCTTGCATTTAACAACCTCACACCACAATAACGCTCAATGCTTCTAAGTGCACGAGCGGCAAGAGTTGTGGGATACGCGGTGGACGGGAAAGCGACCATTCCGAGATAGCCACAACAGACGAACGCCCAGCCGTCGGCACCGCTGCCTCGTCAGCCCCGTCGCGACGGACGAATATAGACTGGTACGTATGTGCCGTATTTTGATTACGGTTAATAATAGTTCAATTTCAGTAGCAGTATCACTTATGCCAGTTGGCCGGTGTCGTGTATGGAAAGCCGTTCGCGCGAGCTCTCTGCTTCGACCAGAAAGATACGAGCGTCAATGCGCGGTGTTTACGGCATTTTTTGCCCCAAGGTCAGAGCGATTTGACGAAGTCGGCAACGAGCGCCAGCATGTTCCAGGAGTGAGCTAACGTAAGGGTCCCTGCCGTAACTGAACAAACTGAAGTTTTCAGTGGTTGTAAACTGGAAACGAGCTCGTAACGACAGCAGCAAACCAACACCATTCGAAACTTACGCGACGACTGGCACTATCTCGTCGCTTCTTGCTGTTCCTTACTCCCCTCGTTTCTATTTTTACCTTTGCTGGTTGGCGGTATGACGGCCAACCTCCTGTGAAGGGATTACGATACGAAGCAAGGTCGCGGCTGTGCGTGCTGGAACGGTTCGTTGGCCCCGAAGAGCCTCGAACCCGAAAATTCGTCTGCGCGACGGCGAGATGTCGAGCTCGGCCGGCGCGCTAGTTTCGTACGCATTGGCGCACACGCTTGCGAGTTCGTTCGGACCTTCAACCGTTTACTCCACCGTTCTTTGTCATAAAAAGAATGTGCAGTATGTTTCACGGGCATTTAGCTCGCTATGCAAGCTGTAAGCCCTGCCTAACATGCGTTTGCTTTTGCCGGCCTCCGCCAATCGCAGAGCTTAGCCCATGTGACGGCATAGGTTCTGTTGCGGGAAATGAGCTGGTGGGTCGCATGACCATTCCCGTTTTTCCTAATTATGTAGCTTATTTGAGCGAAGTTTGCGTTATAAGTGGTGTCGTTATGGTTCTATAGAGGCAATCTTTCGAATGAACCAAACTTGTGTTTTCTCTTCATGGCTCCTTTAAGAGTAACGACACTGACGCACGGCGGCAGCCATTTTGGTACCTGACGCCAGGGTGGCCAGTTTTGTGCGCCCTATTGCGGCTGACATTGGCGGGCGGAATTGGTCCGGGTGTTGCTTGGCAACCATGACAGCTGTTTTTACTTTTTGAAGATTTAGAGACAGCCCGCCGGTGCGATAGGCTCAGGCTCGCTTACGCTAGTGTTGCTTATTTAGTGGCTATAGGTTACGCTAGGCCACTGTCGTTCTTTCCCAGCGGGAAGCGATGCAGGCGTTTTTCACCTTCCCGCCGGTTGAAACAGCCCAGTAGAGAGCAGCATGGCATCGCTACTCTGTCCGGGGGATTGAAAACTCACTCTGAACGTGTCATACAGCCGCACTGCGGTCCGAAAATCCTGACTTATCAAAGAGCTGACGCGCGGCAACACACAGGCACCAAAATGTCAGCGCCCATGTGTCTTCCCGGGGTCAACAAATGTTACGCGGCACAATTAGACCAATGGCCACTTTCAGCGGCATAAAACGATGACAGAAAAGAGTGTCGATACTCTGAAACCTGGTCTTGTGGCTCTACTAGACCCTATTGCCTGCATGGCGTGGATCAAAATTTGCAGCTGCTATTCCTGCCTTCTCATATCGATGCAGGCGTTTTTACGGCATGCATTTTCACCTTCTAACTGTCAGCAACGAATAACCTTGTACACAACTCGTTGTTTGAGAAAATTGTACGTGAACAAGCTTGTGCACTTTTCCTTGGTAACTCAAAGCTACATGAGTGAAGGCCGCACTCAGCCGCAAGTTTTGTTCGCGCAGCAACCTGCCGCCACACGTTTGACACAACACATCCAGGGGGGAGCAGCTGCGCATATTGCGCATATTTAATATACATTTGTTTTCCTGCGCCAGGCTGCTCCAAAAGCTTGAAAATTGTAAAAATTGCGCCAAACTGCTCCAAAGCAGTCTCGTCTCAGAGCCAAGGATTTTAACGCTGCGTCAGTTTCAGGGGAAAAAAAGCTTACTGACGGCATAATTTTCCAGCCCCCCCCCCCCCCCCCCCCCCAAGGTGATGTTGTTTGTAAATGTGTAATTGATTGATCATTCAATAAGAAGCCTGCATAAAATTGTCCCTGAGATAGTTTTTTCGAAAGTACCCGCCGCGGTGGCTCAGTGGCTAAGGCGTTGCGCTGCTGAGCACGAGGTCGCGGGTTCGATTCCCGGCCGCGGCGGCCGCTTTTCTGATGGAGGCGAAAAGCAAAAACGCCCGTGTGTACGAGATTTCGGCGCACGTTAAAGATCCCCAGGTGGTCAAAATTAATCCGGAGCCCTCCACTACGGCGCGCCTCATCGCCTGCGTTGCGTCGGCGCGTTAAACCCCACAATCAATCAATCAGTTTTTTCGAAAGTCACAACGTCGGGTTGCACATGTTATATTCTGTGCACTTTTAAAGTTTTTGCGACCGAAAACCATTGCAAAGTCCTGTAGAAAAAATACTTACGTGTACTGAAGCGTCAGACTACTTGTGCAGGTTGATGAAAAAACGGCAATTTCCGGAGCGCCGTATCGCCGGAACGACATTACTGGGCACCACCATCTTGGTGCGGTGAAGATGTGAAAACGTGGCTGCATGGCGAAGCAGTTGCTTGTGGTTCAGGCAGAGTGCTATTCGCCTATTTCTACCTTGGTTTTAGTTATGGGGGTGGCTGGGTTTACATTTAGTCATTTGATCTGTTGCGGAACTCGAAGGGCGGGAGTTCATCAAAAACACCATGGCGCCCGCGAATTCGCCATGTTTCGGCCTTGAGCGTGAGGCCGGTGCTTGCTTGAAGCGAAATTTCGGACTCATTGCGGTGTTATAAAACTGAGTTATTGCTGCCTTTGACAGCGAGCTTGCGAGCGGTGGCAATGGGACGATCGACGCTGCAGAAGCAGCGGCGCAGGCTGCATCGCCGCAAAATGTTCAAGCAGTGTCCGGTAGCGGGACGGGCTATTATGTCACGCTAGAAATAATGGTTCATTTATATGAAGTGAAATTTAATGCCAAGAGGGAGGCGGTTAAACATACCAACGTTACTCAAATTACGATTGTAGTGAACGTGCATCTTGGGGATTGAAATGGGAGGGCTGGTGGGATGCGACGACTGTCACCTCGCTTAGAGCAACTTTTGCCGTTGCTCTACACTTGTGCGTAAAGCCGAGTCTGGCATTACAAAAATAACAATTTCAGCATTCACATGATAATAAAAATGCCTTACGATTGCTTAGTTTTTCAATTCGATATTTTGAACGGCACTCCACGCTATCTATACATAGAGCCTAAGAATTTAAAAATGGTTTGTAAAATGGAAGTGGAGTTGGTACGTTATGATAATTTGGTAGAAAAAATTTTATTGAAAGACTATTCCAGTGTTATGTACGTTCAAAACCGTTCAAAAAGTGCTCTTTTCCCGCCGAGTTGTCAAAAATTGGATTTTTTAGGCTCCTAAGATAACATAATAAATGTTCTTCTTTTCCAAAATTGAGATTTTGCTGCTCCAAAAACTGCTCCTAAATCTGATTCAGCTGTCTCAGCCCTGCACACGGCTTCGTTGTATGAATACGCAGGCACAGATGTTGCCGGCAGTCCCCAAGGCGTGAACTTGACCCTTTCGCTGTAACTATACGTATCGGTACGTTTTCGCATTTCCCAACCGCAGTGTCACTGACGGACTGGTATCGATCGACGTATCGAATCTTTCTAGTAGCTTGTAATTCCACTCGATAGCTTTCTCGATGTATATTGAAAAGCACGGAGCGACGGCGCCCACCTTTCGTTGCTGGCGGGGCACGGTCACTCCGTGCGCTGTATCTGTCGAAATGGGTGACCATGCGGCCCGCATGCGGGGTGCAAGGGTTGTGCCATCCGCAACGGGTTTCGAGGATTTCTTTTTATTATTATTCTGTTTCCTCATCTGCTACGGCGCACCAGGTTAGCCGAGCGCACCGTTGACTCTACAATAGACTGAAACATGACTCAATCGCGGCTTTTGCTCGCTCGCTGCGCTCTCACTTGCTGGTGTCAGCAGCACACGAGGTTGTTGTGTCAATGTTGTATCCCCTTTTTATCTCGATCTGCCATCATGATTTCGCAACGCGTCATTTCTGTGCGTTGTGCTGGCTGCTGAAAGCGCTCCCTCCATGCGCGCGGTTACTTTCGGATGGCTGACTGCGCGGGACCTTCCACTGCGGACAGGAGCGAAGGTTCTCCTGCACAGAAAACTTAAAATATCTGTAAGACAGGCGAGTTCTCACCCACGCACTCTTCTTTTGACGCACTACGTTCCGGACGCTATCATAGTCGAAAAAATCACCATGCTGCTTCACTGGTAGTCCAGAAACCAAGCTGACACTGATGGGTACGTCACGGCCAGAAACCCCGGACAGTGAAAGGGTTAGGGACACTATCCACATCATAGTTCAACCCCCCCTCCTCTCTTTTTCTTTTCTCGCAGGGTGCAGCTTTGGTGAACAGGCGGCGTGCAGGCTACGGAGCTCTTCGGGAGATTGCATGACTGCAGCCCTCCACCTAACGGCTCATCCCGTGGCGGCCGTTCGCACGGCTCGTGCGAGAAATACTCAGGCAGATCACCGGGGAGCGGTACTGGATGCAGGTCCTCGCCCTTGAGGTGTTACATGAGGCGGCTGAAGAGGTTGTAGTGGCCGTCCTATTGGGGGGGGGGGGGGGGGGGGGCAAGCTCACTGGCCCAACACTTGGAGAGGGTCACGCTCATGAAACGCGACATAGCCGCCATGGTACAGCTTGCCAAGAGCCACGGCAGCCTGCGGCAATGGCTGTCGTGAGGGCGCACAGACATCGGCTTTTTTTTTTTTGGGGGGGGGGGGAGGGGGGCTTTTGAACTTTGTAGAGAGCATTTAACATTTGTAAATTTGTGACAAAGCGTGAACAGCTGGCTGTTTTTTTTTAATGGGGATTTTTGTTTTTTCATCACGTTTTTCATCACATCCTTTTTCATCACCTTTTTATCACATACATCTTCAGTACAACACAAACATCAGCATGTGCGCTCAGACTTTTAAAAATGAATTTTAAGAGAGCAGTGGTACTGGCCGTCAGAGAGAAAACATTTTTGTTGAGTTTATGTGATGACATGGTACTGGCGAAGCGTATAGCATCGCTTGTATGGCTGTTGCGAAAGCTGCATGTTACGACTCAGCCCGCCGCTGAGCTTTGCTTCAACACTCCTCGGCTGTGCGGCGAAGCCTCCACTACGTGCGCCTTTCAAGCAGGCCCTACCTGTCAGCGACTCACACTTGCCGCCGACAATTCAAGCAAGCTGTGACAAGCCTGGATCTCTGGCGCCTATCTATCGGCGCGATGAACCTTCGA
Organism: Haemaphysalis longicornis; assembly: GCF_048455015.1. Lineage (NCBI taxonomy): Eukaryota > Metazoa > Arthropoda > Arachnida > Ixodida > Ixodidae > Haemaphysalis > Haemaphysalis longicornis. The sequence continues at coordinate 184,945,945 of NW_027526203.1, forward strand.
TGGCGTGCCGACGCAACACGTAGAGACCTGTCCCAAGGACACAGAGACCCCGCGACCGCTGCGGGGACCTCCTCTCTCCCCTCTCTCGTACTCAGCGTGCGCCGCTACTACATACCGCTCACGAACTCTGGAAAGAGTGTTGTGTATGCCCGTGCCGTTAGAATCGGGTGCACAATCTAAAGGGAATGGTTGTTTCGACCGTTAGCACTTTGGGTATAAATAAGACCCCTCCAAGCATTGTAGTTCATTCCTGTTCGAGCAGTGAATCAATACTGTCACTCTGCTCGAATCCTGTACTGTAACCTCGCCCGTTGGGGCATTGTTCTTTGACTTCGGCTCATCTCTCGCGGTGAAGTAAACATTTACGTTTTGGTTACGGCTTCTGGACTTCTTCAAGGCTGCAACACTGGCCTGGCCGCTCGCTTCAAACCACGCTACCACACGCATGTCGGAGGCGACGGAGCTCGGCTCGGGTCGGCCTTCCCGTACGCAACAGCCAGCAGCGGGACCACAACCGCAGACAAAGGCAGGCTTTGGACGAATAGTATAATAATTACAGGTAAATCAAATTTTACCAAATGAAACCAAGACTTAACCAGGCTGAGCCAAGCTTTCGTTCTGCATATCCAGGGTTAGCTGAGCTAAGCCGCAGCCATCTGGACGACGCCGGCAGAATAATTTCCCCGAAATTCTACCGGCTATCACCGCCCATTGGTTGCCCGAAGTCAAAGGTTTTAAAGCGCAAGAAAAAACTCGGACTCTAGAAGAAAACACACAAGATAAGTGAAGCGCCAAAGTGACACGTGCCGGTAAAATGAGGAAGTTGGTATTTTGAAGTAGCAGGCTGAATAATTTTAAAAAATTGTGCCGCTAGTAGAATTTCGGGCAGCAGACCTAAAAGTAGTCTAACTGTGGTCGCTGAGTATATTCTAGGGACTGTAGCCTGAACAAACCAGCCTCATCTAATCTAACCTAATGTAAGATAACCTAAACTAACACAACCCAACGTAAGCGAACATAACCCAATTAAACCTCACCGAACACAGAAGTCCTGCGCGTGGATCTCGTGATAATTGTGGGAACAACCCGACTGCAGCATTATTTGATATGAAACAAAAGCCAGGTGAACGAAAGCAGGTCAAATTCTGGAAACAAAAAATATTCCAACCGTTGTCTTCTGTTTCAAAGCAGGTACGATAGTAACGATACCACACCGCCACTGGAGAAGCCAAAAAGGGGAAAGGGAGGGGGGGGGGGGACGATGCACACTTTTTCTCCCATGGATGCTCCAGGTTAACCAATCACAGGCTACTGTCGGTAGAATTTTGCGGAAATTATACTGCCGGCGCCGGTAGAATAGACACTGCCTTTTTTATATGTAGTTTATTATTTCGTTTGTACTAACTGACTGAATTACCTTCATTGAAGTAAAGATGCGGGATGAGGGAGGGTGTACAGAAAGATGAGAGAATCGCAGGTGGAACCCTTTGTGTTGGGGAAATTTTTGATCTGTAAGTTAGGGCTGGCGAAGGCCCATGATTCGCGTGAAGTTAGGGGCGTGTCCTTCTCATTTTGGCTCCCATGCTCAGAAGTGTGGGGAGGCCCACGGGGCGTGAAAGGGTAGCAATCTCTCCACATAGCGTGTGTAGTATGGATAAAGTCGTTGGAAAATCATCGCCCAGCGAGGTTTATGAATGAAATTGTTTGTTTGTATCTTCAGACGATGTGGGCTTCAGTTGCCCGTTAGTTCACAATGTGGGATTAGATATGTAGCCTGCTCTTTTCTGGCGTTTTGAAGGTATTCACAGTACGTGGTGGTGCAGGGTAACGTAGGACGCCGGTCGCAGGGGGGTAGGGAGTGAAGTCGCATGCTCGCAGGTTCGTTCCCGGCAGTCCCTCGTTTCCGGGGTCCATGTAATGTCGTGGACTTTCTCGACGGATTCCGGAAGGGCAGGCACCCGCCGCGGTGGCTCAGTGGCTAAGGCGTTGCGCTGCTGAGCACGAGGTCGCGGGTTCGATTCCCGGCCGCGGCGGCCGCTTTTCTGATGGAGGCGAAAAGCAAAAACGCCCGTGTGTACGAGATCTCGGGGCACGATAAAGATCCCCAGGTGGTCAAAATTAATCCGGAGCCCTCCACTACGGCGCGCCTCATCGCCGGCGTTGCGTCGGCGCGTTAAACCCAACAATCAATCAATCAATCGGAAGGGCAGGCAGTATTCTTCTTGCCGCGAGCATTCGCGCCGCCTCTTGCGAATCGTAAATGTTAAAGGGGCACCGACACAAAAATTTTGCATCTTGTTTTTTTTTTTTTAATGCAGAGCATTTCAGTAACTCACGATGTCACCAGCGTTGACGTCCGTAGTCCGCACTGCACCCCTCCCTACTATATAAAAAAGAAAATACTATCCGGCGCCAGGTTTCGATCCCTCGACCCTGCGGGCAGAACGCAATGTACATGGTGCTCTACCCACTGCGCCACAAGGCCGACACAGAATGGGACTCTACGAACGCGCCTAATATCGTTGACTCATTCAAATTACTGCTGACGAGCGCTCTCTCGTCAGCAGTTGCCACAAGTGCAACAACGTTAACGTAACGCAAACTACTTAACGTCGTGCGCCCCCGGAAATGCTCTGCATTTGATCGTGCCCCTCGCGAGGGGGATGTTTCAATGCATCTTCTCTCAGTCGCGGGACCCGTGGCGTCATCTGGCGGAGGCACGGCACAACTCGTAGCACTTTCTTTGAAAAAAAAAAGCGCCTCGAAAGCGCGGCAAATATGAAATAGGGATGACGCGCTTTCGAGGCAATCCGCCGACGCGGCTGCTTTGTGTACAGACTCGGCGGCGAGCGTCCCGGGATTTTGGTGCCGACCGAACCCCATTTCTTAGTTTTTTTTATAGTAATGTTCACAAAGCACTCAGCAGAACGCTTTCACTAACACAGAAACTGCCCCTCACTCCCACCTCAATTATCGTGGGGTCTCCCGAGCATATTTTGCTAGGGTAAGTTAACCTGAAGCTGCTTGCGTCGTCCTCATCGTCGTCGAAAGTTCCAACATCTTCCCGGCCCACAAGGGGTAGTGGTGTCTAGTCAGTTTGCCGCTGGTGTCCAGTCCGTGTCCGATCTTGTTTTTGTTGTGATAAGTAGCTAGTGACCTACTTATAACCTGCAGAAATCTCATTTGCTTCAGCGTGCGACGGTTCTTCAATTAGAGGTATTTTCAATGTGGGCAGTCCCAGTTTCGGTTTCAGCGGGTGCCGCGAAACGATGGATTTTGTGTGAACAAAGCTGAAGACGTGACCGTCGGAGGGATATCACAGAGTTGCCATAGCACTGTCGAATCCGCATCGCCGGCAGTTTCTGCGAATGCCCCCACGTACTGATCTCCGCTTAATTAAAAAGCGACTGTGGACGTGAAGCAGGCGCTGCGTCTGCGCAGACAGCAAACACAAACTCAAACACAAACCGTGCTGCGCAGGCGGCAAACACAAACTCGTGACGTGTTTGGATGTTGTTTATTTACACAATATCCACGGGATGACGATTGCGCGTGGTCCTCTGCTGGCTGCTAGTTTGGGTTTCGCGCAATTTAAAAGTGATTTTAAATATGTTTTAGACTGTACTCGCCGCTGATATTTTGCAGATGATGTATATGTGTTCACAGCAATCTATCTCCGAAGTTATCTCGCCTTCAAAATTTTGTGTCAGTACCCCTTCAAAGGAGCCATGAAGAGAAAATATAACTTTGTTTAATTTGAAAAAAACTAGGATTCAGTATCTCACTCAGCTCCATTACAGTCCCAAAAGATGTTTTTTAACGAAAAAAAAGCAAGAAGTATTTAAAAACTTTCAAATTTTGCAGCCACAGTGACGTGTTATGAGCAAGAATGACGTCATACGGGCCAACAATGAAATATAATTTTCAGTGCGTTAACTGCACGTTAGCATTCAAGTAATGCGGTCAAATGGAACTAGAGGCCCCATTACAGACGTCCAGTCACCTGTCGTCGCGACAGGTCAGTTAGTCGGCCGCCAATCGCACAAAGAAGGTTCCGTGACGGGTCGCGACTGCTTCACACGTTTCCTTTAATATCTCCGTTATTTGTTCGAAGATTGCGATGATATTGGTATCATTGTTATCGGGACTAAGCAGTATTTCAAATAAACCCTACTTGTATTTTGTCTTCATGGCTGCTTTAAGGCCGCAGCTGTTTCGTTTTTCCAAGCGGTCTCCGGTCTCCGCTGCTTATAGTGGTGGTGTTTCGCATGGTGATGAAGTCGAGGATGCCCCCTTTGTTCGAATACTTGGCAATAACGCCGTCTGCGGACAACACGGGGGCGCACTGTTTTCGATAAGCGAAAAGAGTGCGTCGCAGCTGTGAAGCGAGCCCCGACGACGCACAGGTGGGGCCTACACGTGTGCGCCACAGCTACCTTTAGCTGTATCGATCACTACGAGGTTTTCTGGCCAAAAACCAACGGACATCCGTTGGAAGTCCGTTTCAGAGCCGATGGACATACTATGTTCGCGTGTGGGACGTATGGATTTAACACTTCCGCACATCCATTCGGGCGTCCAAAATAGGATGTATTACGGACATTTAGTAAAATTTACAGAATCACAAACGTATTAACGAGAGGCATTTGTACCTGCAACGAATACTACACCGCACAACACCAACGCACTACTGGGCAGATAAATATACACAAACATGGTAAACTTGCTTCACCCGTTATGTTCGCGGTTCTCAATTCTTATATCTCCTTCCCCAAAGAGATCATCGTTGGAGTGGGTGTGGTGGTTCAAAAAAGTTTAAAAATTAGACTTGATTTTAGTAACACGCAGATGCAACTTGCAGTATACAAGTCAGGATACTCGTGTAAAAAATCGTTGTAACTGAAAAGCAGAATAGGTTTTCCTTTTTAACAGGAAAGTGTTTTATTCTCAGATACACGAAGATATCGCTGACGTCATATCCGTCACGCAAGTGGCGCCAGTACAACAAAGAAAGCGGCCTGTAAAGGGTGCACCCCTGCACACAGGGTCTTCTTGCGAGGAAGCAGCCTTTAATGGATCAACGAAGGTGGGCAGCTAAGGTTTTTAGGTACCTATACTTGAAAAGCGTGGACACGCAGTGGTTAAGAAAGACTAGAAGTCTAACGATGAAATACGGAAAGAACAGTGGGGAATCCAAAACAGCCAAAGTAACCAAAAAAGCGGCAAGGCAGATTAAAACGAATAAATGGAGGGAAAAAATGGAAGCTAAAACGTCGTTAGAGATGTACAGGGCTGAGAAGATGAACATCAGAAAGGAAAATTTCTACGACAATTCCCAGGGCAGTGCTTTGTTTTTGAGGCTAGAGCAGGTTGCCTGCGAACTAAGAGTTTTGTGGGGAAGTATTCACAAAATGATGGGGTATGCGTGGTCTGCGGAAAAGAAACAGAAACTATGCGGCACATCGTGTTAAAATGTGAGAGTATCCATCCAAATCTACATGAAGGGAATATTGGGCTTTCAGAAGCCCTAGGATTTAAGGGTATCACAGAGGAAGTTAACTTCAAGGCTGTCGAGGGGACGAAAAGAAGATTAGAATGCTGGTGGACGAAAAGCAGAGAGGGGAATATTGCCTAGGACAGTTACCACCTGTAACGGAAAAAAAAGTATTTTGTGCCTAATAAGCTTTTTGTGCCTGCCCTAAGCAGCGCTAGTATTGAACCAAAAGTGTAAAACATAGGTATATTAGTCCTTTGTGGTAAGATGACATGTCATCACCCCGATACAAAAGGGAAACCAATAGAAATCATCATCAATCATCAGTTTGTTACACTTAGGGTTGTTATTTTTCGTGTTTTATGTTTTAACATGAAAGTGTTTTATGCCGCGATACCCCTAAGACATCACTGACGTCATATCCGTCATGGAAATGACGCCAGTACACCTTTGCCGAAGCGACCCGCCAGCAGGACGTCGCTCGCCAAGCACACCCACGAGGCAGCCGCCGTCCCGCAAATCATGCTCAGCTGCATTGTTCGCTGCATATTTCACTTTCGTGTTTTACTGATTCCCATGACAGAGGAATCAACCAGTTTTTTTGCTTTTATATTCAATTTACGTCATTATTTAATGCCATGTGGTAACTTAGTACGTAGACGGGTGGATGTCCTTCGGACATACGAATATGTGTGTCATTTGTACATTCGTTGCTGTATGTCCACAGCACGCCCGCAGATGTATATCCAAGCACGGACGTACAGTGGCCGTCTAAACTTGGCATTGGATGTTCGGCTTTTTTTTTCGGACGTTCCACGGACGTCCGTGGTTGCTTGGGTGGTCTAGGCGCCCGTCGGTCTCATGGAAGCTAGCGTATAACAGCACTACTGCAAAAAGTACGGAGCTGCTCTGTAGCAGTTCTGAGCACTCCAAAATGACAAAAGAGATCTATAGGGTGATACAGTTCTTCCCTGTACGTCATTACAGGAAGAATGGGTTCCTGGGCATGAATCCATCGACGGTAATGAGGCGGCTCACACCGCTGCCCGCGCGTACACACACCGGGCCATTACCCGAGACGGAATGTTCTCCGCTGACATCAAAACGGACCCACTTCTCCGGTACTCAGACGTCCTGGGACATTATAGGCTCGGCAGAAGAGTATTCCCACCACCTCATCCTCAATTAAGCAGAGAAGAAGCCACCACTGTTCGGCGATTGCAGACGAATTCTTATCCCCACAGCACCCTCATCCATTCCATCTACCCGACTTAGTATCCCTCCCTTTGCAATTTCTGTCCAACGCCGGGCACCCTGTACCACCAGGTATGGGAGTGCCAAAAAACTCCAAACCTACCCCAAATCCCCCACCCAACTTTTGAGCAGTGGATGGCTCGTCTGGTCGATCCGGACCTTGGACACCAGCAAGAACTGGTCAAGAGGGCCTGGACGGCAAGTCGCAGCCTGGGTATCCCGGAATAAGGATGCCCTCCACCGGGCTTGTGCCCTGCCATCAGCACTTATGCTCAATAAATGTTCATTCTCTCTCTCTCTCTCACCCCAGCTTTTTGAGTGACAGAGGAAGCTTACAACTCAGGATATCAGAATCCCTACCAAAAGCAGCCCACCCCACGCCTATTTTGCAGGTTACTTCCGTTTCATAATTGGGATCAGCACATATGTATCGCTGTTCCCTTGAAGTCACGTTCATTGGCATGCTTATTGAGCATGCCAATGAATTTCTCAGCATTTCTGAGCATTCTGAGAATTGAGCATTTCTGAGGCGGTGAGATGTTTGAGTGGCGCCCTCTGCCTCTGATGTCGGCTTGGGGACTCTCGCCGCTGTCGTCTGTTACAGTGGCGCCACTGCTACCCTCCCGGAGCTGTCGTCCTCTTGTGAGGGGCAGCAGTGCCTGTGCTGGAAATCGCCCGCTTTGATGTTTCAGTGCATTTTTTAAAAAGCATATTTCTAGTAATTCAGTTATTTTGCCAGCTTCTGACACTTCTGAAAAATTTCAAGCTGTATCCCGCACAAGTTTGCAACACATGAGGGCAGACAGAACAACTTTCCTAGAGCATCGCTCAGAAGATCGTGCTTAACAAAAATTCTTCTCAATCTGCGTTGAGCCGTCATTTCATTATTATTATTTTCTTTCTTTCTTTCCGTACACTGGGTGGCGCTCTGCGCGCTTTCGACCGCGGCGCCACCGGCGGTGGTCGCCAGCCAATCGCGTGCGCGCGTTTCTCGCCTTTTCAGCTCGGCTCTGCTTTCCCGCGAATAGCGGTCCCATTGTGCCCATTGTCTTTTGGGCGCCGACCTCCGAAGCGGTCGGACGTGAAATACTTGGGAGGATGAGTGGTCAGAGCTCCTCGGTAAGTATTCAAAATACGTAGTCTTCCCTGAAGTATTTTTGAGATGCTCTTATGAAGACTCAACAGTATACTGCTACGCTCGAAGCATCGGGTCACACACGCGAATCGAACAGCAGGACATAAAAACAGCTATTTTCCATTTATTTCGTCGTCGTTGACTCGTATTAGATAATTGTTTTTCTGTGCCTAACGCATTGACTTTTCTGCACCGTCACAAACGTCTTAGGAGGTTTGGGGATGTTTGGTGAGCTCACGAAGTTCGCGTGGATATTTTATTCGAGCTGTAAGGCATACGCTCCCTTCAGAAATTATGGCCGCGTACGAGAATTAAAGGGGCATGTCCGCAGCGTGCGTTGTTTATTCGCATAAAAATGCAATGAGAAGGTTTCTGCTACGCCACCGCGAAACGGCGGAGCCAACGTTGTCGAGTAGTCGAAGGTAACTTTTGTGCCCCGATTTTCTATTGTATTGTAACCATCGTTATCGTAACAAACTCAATCTCGAACCGAACAGTTATGGCATGATTACGATGTTGAAGGCTTGATATACTCGGTAACGAACGCAATAGATCTTATACGCGCAGGTTTTAGGTATAACAAGAATCGAAACCGATCAATAAGCCCTAACAGCTCTTTATTTTTTTAACCCCTTCAGGCGTAAAGAACCAATTCTGGCCTACTCGGGATGACATTCGATGAACTGAAGAAAATTATTCTTACTCTCTTGCCCTGCACTGAGCAGCCCGCCCACAAACCAGTTCATGTCCTTTTAAAGTTTTCTCCTCCTTCGCCTACTCCTCCTCTTGAGTGTAGTTTTACTAAACGCATATCTTATTATTTGGTCCCTCCAGGTCTGAAAAGCATATTGTTGCTGTATTTTTACCATAGACGTGCCTCGTTTTGCTCAAAAAACCTCCATACTGGTTTTAAAATCTTGGTATAAAACCAGCACGCGCCTGTACACACAGGGGGTTATTGAGAACTCCACCTACATTTTTTGCGCCCTATACTGCATGTCGGCATACTTTCATGCTATGACAACATAAAGTGATGTCATTGGCAATACTTTCGAGCGTTCGGGAAGGTTTCAAAAACTGTTTTACCTTGCATACGATTACAGGGAATCGTCATGCCTTCTGCCAAGGCCGACAGCCACGAACGCCTGGAATTTGTTTTGGTCTTGCATTTTTGCTGTTGTCGGTTATTAGCAGCTGGCTGATCCCTTTGTTCGAAAGGTTGGTGAATACAGAAGCTGACGCCTAGCTCGGACGCTTTGCGTTCCGCACAAGACCAGCTTCGCAGGAATGGGGCGACGCCGGCAATGTTTCTTCCGGGGCGGTATCAAGAGCTATACTTTATATCACGCTTTCAGCTAGTGTATAATAAAAAATTGCGAATACGCAAAATCTAATGCGGCAAGCATCAAAAGTCAACCGTGCGCAAAGAAACAGTAGGGAGAGCGAGCGCTGGTGAAGAAGACGACAAATGCGAGAGTCCCTAAAGCCCGTTCTACATGGGGCGAATTTCGCTTGCGAATTCGCAGCTGCGGCACCACTCGTGAACCAAAACGATCTATTCTCGTTGCTGTGGCGAATTTCGAAATGTTTGGAAGAGTCGAACTTCTCTTGTGAACACCGCTTAGCATTTGGCAATATGTCGGAACAGTGAAAATAAGAAAATAAATTGTTTTGCCGCACGGACGGCGCCGCAACTGCGAATTCGCAGGCGAAATTCGCCACGTGTAGAACGGGCTTAAGCCGATGTCACGGAGGCGCGCTTCGCAGCGCCGCCCGTGGTCACGCTCACGGTGCACTTTCCGACTACTTTGGCTGAACTATATGGCTGCCACTATACCGTAAACGCAATAAGGCGAAACTCCCTGATGCGGTATTTGGATGCAGCTGCTCATTGTTCAGCCCTCACTCGGGGTTCTGGCGGAGGCGATGCTGATCTTCCGCCCTGGTAGCTCGTTTAGCTGCAGCGGCTGACGAAGCGCACGACCGGTTGCGTCACTCGAAGTTCAGCTCTCACTCTTGATGGCTGCAGTGCGCTGAGGTAGCACTCACTTGTGGGTTCTCTCGACGGCAGCTATGGTGAGCATATGCGTCGGCGGCGCGAAGTGCGTTTCAGGAAGGGACCGCGACCCGCGTCTTAGGTGGGTAATGCACATCATCGTCCCGCGCACCCCCCTCCCCTGACGTTTTCGCCAAGCGTCGCGCAGTAGAGCGCGTCGTGCGGGCACAGGATTCTGCCCCCTCCCTCCCCCGCACACTTTCGAAGAAGCGTCTCGAGCCGCTATGGTGAATCGGCTTCCCCTCCCAGATTCGCGACAGCCTCCTCCTTTGCTTTCTCTCTTCGCTCTTGCCATCGTTCTCTCGGTAACAACGACAGCGACGCGGATCAGCCCAGAGACGGACGCTAAAGGGCTGCGCCCTAAAAAAAAAAAAATGCCGAGCGCTCGTGTGTGTGTGTCTCGCGGCGACGGCCCAGCGTCCCGGTGCACGTTTGCCAACCCAAGCATACACACTTAGAGAGAATGGCCAAGATTAGCAAAAAAAAAAAAAAAGGAACTCCAGCGTTCGCCGTAATCGTGACAACACTTGCTCGGAACGAGAGAGACGTCATAACGTGCGTCCCTCCAAGGTGATGTCCAATGATTATCACTCCTAAAAAATGAAAACAGCTCACACTTACAGCAACAATGTTGGAGTTTAGGTCGTTGCTGTAGCGAAAAAGCAAATCGGCTGAAATCGTGCATGTAAACTTTCGGGATGGTCGTGAAGGTTGCTTACAGCTTCGCTACCTTGAAGTCTTGCGCTTCCTTCATTTTTCATTCCGGTGAAGCCGATTCACTCACCTCCGCTCCGGGACTCCTTCTCGCCATCACCGATGCGTCTTTCACAATTTGCGCAATCGGCTGACAACGGCGGTATCGCCGTTATCAGATGATTACAAAAACCAATAGAAGCGCGAATGGGCGTAAAAACCACCGAACATGTAGGCGCTGCCTTTGCCCCCTCAAATTCCACCTCTGCCGAGTAGCTGCAGGCGCATATCCCTTCCTGTTAAAGGCCCGGTTGGAACGCCGGCGTGAGCCTATAATTAATATTCTTCAGATCTAAAGGCTTTCCGGATATATTTTCGCTGGTGTATTTCACGCCTAAATTCGCGCCCATCACCGGTTGTCGGTTTATGCGTGCACGGGTTGGGAGTGGATGGAAGGCGCGTTCACGCCCAGCTAGGCTTCATGCCGCTGCCGATTACATGCCCGTTGTGCTGGTTGGAGATTTAAACGTGTAAGTGTCACGGCTCAAGGCGCCCTGGCACCTGTCCTCCGTAATCAAGCGGTTTAGGTCTGGGTTGGTGTGTTAGACAGAGAGTAAGATCCCTACGACGGGGGAGGGAAATGGACAGACATGTTTGTCTGGTAGAATAAAGTTGGAGGCCTTCCAAATTTTAACTCTTTATTGGACGGACGCATGTCGTTCGCTTGAAGGAAGAAGAGCAGGAATGAAAGTAGCGTCGGCCCGAGCAGAAGCGCGAGCGCGCGAAAACAATGGAAAGTCGCTGCCACGACCGTTACCGCCGCAAGTTTCAGCTCGTCGAGTAGCTGCGAATCCTTTCAGGATGAAGACAACCTTACCCACTTAGAACGCCGACGTAAGTCAATTTTACTTATTCAGCTTAAAGGGCTTTCAGAGGGACATTGTCGATGTTTTTTTCCCTTCTAAGCAGGCGCACATAACCGGTTGCCGGTTTATGCGTTCCCGGTTGCTGCCTGGGTTGGAAGTGAAGGAAGGGGTGGGGGGCTTGCACTGATGGCATGTTCGTTGTGCTGGCAGGAGGTTTAAACGTGGACGACAAACGGCCCAATGTGACCTGTCCGGTGTCCTCAGTGGTCGAGCGCCTTGGGTTGGTAGGTTACACAGTAAGATGCGTACGACGCGAGAGTGAAACAGGCATCTCCTAGTTATTCTGCTAGAATAAGCTCGGGTCTTTCGATGTGTCCTTCAGCTAACAGGCTAGGAAGTATTCTCAATCGCAAGTTAGAAACAAACGTCCTTGGTTTCGTGCTCTCCGTAGACGGCATCTAGCTTCGCAGGTCATCCTTCTTGACAGAGTGGAAGGTCACTAATTTTATCTTTTTCTCGCTCAGAATCACGAAGCGAAATAGTTAAGCTATAATCTATCTGTAGAAAGAGTGCGGTCCCTGGAAACGCGATCTGTTACTGGAGCTAGTATTACGTTATGCATTCCTGATTTGCGAAGAGAGAGAGAGAGAGAGAGAGAGAGAGAGAGAGAGAGAGATGAAACGTTTATTATAAGCGAAGGCAAGCAAAGCATCACCTATTCAATACGCAGATTCAAACATGGCAGACCTGGTCGACGATATGGACGACGACGCAAAGAGAATAAAAATATTCGGTCACATGTGTGACCCGCGAGTAAATTTCGGGTCACATGTGTGAAATAAACGTTGCTGCCAAGAAATGCCAACCAAACTTTCAAATCAAATTAGTTTTAAAGCAACTGAAAAAATTTGCTGCTAGTGTTTTTGTCACCTGACCAACTATTTGGTTTTGGTGTGTACGTGCTTTGGTAGCTTCGTCTGCTACGACCGCGCCGTAACCCGACACGCCCTCCAAGCGAGTGCTGTCACGCCGTTCCTAGGAATCGAAAGCTATGCACGGATGGGACGTCTCTGTATGGTTTGAAGCACACATTCATGCACCAAAACTTCAAATAAAGGGCTGGAACAACTGCAACATAGTTTTGCCTCGAAACGAGTACGGATGGATCGTGGTTTGCTCAACTCCCAAATTAATTTACACAGGCCTGTATCGAGTCTTTCGGGAGGGAGGAAAAAACTTGGCGCCAATCCACTCGGTGAATATGGTTGGAAAGCAATGCTGTAAACGGCACCCACAACGATTACCCATGCGACATCACATAAATTCAGTCACGTCGCTCTACAAATCATGAAACCAGAGAGAAGTGTAATGTACTTAATCACACCCTCTATTAATTCAAAGAGATATTCTTCCTCAGGTTAAATTATTGCATGAGGCATGAACAGTGGTTGGTTGAGTTGTATTGGTGTAGCAGATGAGTGGAAACTCTTTTATAAAATAAAAGCTCAAACCCTGTGTCAGACGATCTCACTTCTCCGTCTCTGCCGTCGCGGACGGAGGCGATGACATCGGTGGCAGAGACAGAGGAGGAAGATGAGAAGGATGACCAGGAGGACTCAGGAAACACTTCTATTAAGATTTCTGAAAGGCCCAGAGTGCGGTCCAGGGGAGTGGTTCCTTCTTCACTGTAGTCCATATTCAGTCCACGCCGCCTGTGCCCTGTCCACCAACTGAAGCTGGGTAGGTAGTGAGGGGCTGGGCAGCAGCATCTCCCATTGTTCTTGTTAGGTAGTTGACAGAAGGAGAGGACGGTGCTCAGGGCTAAAGTAGCACCCCGATTATGTGGCAGATTGTTCCTACTTATGAGCAAAATTTACATGCAGCGTCGTAGCGATCGGGTGCATTAAGTGAACACGCGTCCGGTGTGGGAAGGAGTCGGATTGTGTGAGCCGTAGGATAGTTTGTTGTTCTATGGAAAGGTCAGGGTAAGGCGAAGGTAGAGTCTGCCTCAGAAGGCGATAATTCTGGGTAATGTCCCTGAACGAGACAAGCGGGTGACTGTCCTCGTGCAGCTCCATAGCACCGGGGGTGAGAGTGCGGGCTTGGTGGGCGTATTCGTTGCCCTCCATGAAAGCGTGAGAAGGTGTCCAGATGAGCTGAATGGAACCATTTGGGGAGTGGTTTTTTAGCACACGCTGTGAAGGTCGGGACACCAAACCCGACACGTAGTTCCGGTAGGCTTGTTGGGAATTGGTGACTACTTTAAGAACCCCTGGTTGAGAGCCAAGACGATGGCTGCCTCTTCTGCTGCCATCATGTCTTCGGTCTTGAGTGAGGCACAAGCAAGGTGGTTGGTTCTTGAGATAGCCACGATGATGGCCTACTGCTGCCCTCTATGTTTGGAGGCGTCTGTGTAGATAACTGCATGATCCCCACCGAGGGTGGTGTTGAGCGCTTGAGCCCGTGCTTGTCGGCGGCCCTCGTCGTCTGGGGGGTTCATATTTCTAAGCAAAGGGAGCGTATTTATTTCTTGTCGCCGAAAGCCCAGGAGTACATCAAGCGGAGTGATATTCTGTGCTGGCCAGACAATCTGGTGAAAGATTCGGCAACCCGCTGCAGTTCGGCTCATTCGGAGCTTCTGGATAGAAAGATGACCCTCTCTCAGCTTTTTAGAAGCCCCGTGCTAAGCAGCCTCTCAGGGCGCACTCATGGGAAGACAAATGGCTTGCTCAAGCAGCTTTCTAATCATTATATAAGGCATCTTTATGTCCTCCTTGCCGAGAAGAAGACAGGGGGTTGACGTAAGTGATTCTGGAGAGGACGAAAGCTAATCGAAAGGTATCGGATTCCTTGAGGCCTCGCTTATTGGTGGCAACTCGCCGGATCATGTGTATGATTTATTGATGTTGTGTTCGACGCACTGCAAGGATTCGTTACGCTTGGTGTTGGCCTAAAGATGTAGGCCCAGCATTTTGATGCTGGGGCTTGGAGTGATGGCCTAGCCATCAAGGAGTATTTGAATGTGTTTCTTGAGGTATCGTCTGGCGTGAGGGTGGACGACAAGGAACTGATATTTTTTTACGCGAACACTGGAAGCCACAGGCCCATTGGCGTACTAAAAGTGAGATGCCTGTGAGCTTCGTTTAATCGCTATCGCGTGGCATTTAGCGACAATGCAGGGGTTAAACCCGTAGATGTGCTTGGTCAGTTCATCACTTGTCTTCCCCGTCTCCGCGTGGGCTCGTAGCTAAATCGATAAGACTACGAGCTGTTGCTTTGTTACTCTATCAGTTCCAGGTTCGATTCCTGGCGTTGCAGTAAATTCTTTTATTTCTTTGCGGGAGTTTTCTGTTGACACCAACGGTCGCGAAAGAACCCTTGGGGGGTAGAGGTAAACAGCTTTGCTTTAAAAACAAGAAACATGGGAAGGTAGCATGCAAACTTGGCAGTGATAAAATTACAGTAATTAAATTATTTTTGCTGTAATGAGTAATGTAATGAACTACTTTTGAGTGTAGGTAATTTAGTAATGTGATAATTTCTTCAGATGAGTAATTTCTTGAAAATTACTCATTGCTTTCCTAAGTACTTTTGACGTCTATAAAGCCCGTCCGCTCATCTTACGGCATAAAAGTTTGATTAAAAAAGTTGGCCAAGTAGAGTTCCAATGCCCGGAGATTCTGTGGGCGCTGGAACTCTACGAACGCGAAGGAAAGAACGCTTCTGCGAGAGCTCTGAATGAGAAAGTGTATATGAGTTGTAAGTGCACGAGTGATGAATTTTTAATTGGTAAAGTAATTTCAAAGTAATTTCAGAATGTAACAGTAATGTAATGTCATTACTTTCGGCCACCTATAATATCTAATGTAATTTAATAAAATGTAAATTAAATACCCTAATTTAATCACATTTTAAAATTTTGCCATCTCTGGTATCAGGTGTCAGAGAGGCACGCCTTGCGCGCCCTAGCAGTCTCTCCACCGCCCCCCCCCCCCCAAAAAAAAAAAATGTTGAGGCCGCCGCCAGAGTCCAAGGGCTTCTGGCTGACGACTAAGGAAGAGGGGAGGAAGACGAGTGGAAGGCACCACCTTCTCATTCGTCCCTTTCCTTTTTAATCCCATCACGGGCAAAATAAAAGTTTCTTCTACTACTACTGTTGGGCACGAAGCGTGGGGACTGCGCTGTTGCCCGTACGCCACAAAGCGGTCGCAGGAGCATTTTCGCGAGTGGACTGCAACAATACGCACATGTATGTGAAATGAGTAGAGCAGCCTGTTTAGATGAGCCTGGTGGCCCTGAAGAGGATATCCTGCGCAGATATCTGAGGGACTTGAAAGTGACGGGGCGCAATGGACAGGATTTGTTGAGTCCAAAACGCCAGACAAGGCGTTTTGGACTCAATTTTTAAGCGACAGTATTTTCTTCGAATTGCGAGAGGAGGAAGTTTGAGGGACGCTTTTATTGCCGAAACACTCGTATAGCGGGAATATGACGAAAGAATAAACCGAGCAGCTTTGTTCTGTACTGACTCGAGTAAGGCTGTTAGATATTCCTGGTGCGGGTGCCATATAATAGAAGCGTACTCTAACGAAGGACGAATTAAAGCACAGTACACGTGCAGTTTAGTTTCAGTGTTTGCAAGGTGTAAACGTGGTTTTAGAAGGCCCAGTTTCTTAAAAGCTTTACCCGTTATGTATTCTATAAGAGTGTTCCAGGTTAAGTGTGAACTAAGAAAACTACCTAGATACTTAAATGACAGCACTGACTCTATACGGGTATTCGAAATGGTGTAGTGATTTGGGGTGAAATTGTTAGAGGAAGTAAACGTTACATGCTTAGTTTTATCTGTGTTAATCTCCATTTACCAGGTGCAACACCACTCTGATAAACCTGTTAAATCTGCTTGGAGCGTAGTTATATCAGCCGGATGGGTTATTTCTCTATAAATAACGCAATCATCTACAACAACGCGGATGTTTGAGGCGAGATTATGAACAATGTCATTTACATATATTAATTAAGAAGAGTAGAGGGCCTAGAAGTGATCCTTGTGGTACACCGAATTTTACAGGCATGCGATTAGATACATGATTACCGAGTTTGACTGACTAAAAACGGTTAGTTAAAAATCCTTCGATCCACTCTGTTGTGCGGCTGTCAATTTGAAGACCGGAGAGCTTCAGCAGTAGTCGCTTATGGGGCACACGGTCGAAAGCCTTCGAATAATCAATGAATATAGCATCGACGCAACGTTAAGAATGCAATGAGTGGTGAAGGTCATTCACAAGCTCTAAAATCTGTGTTTGGCATGATCGCTCGCGCCTAAAACGATGCTCGTTTTCAAACAAAAGGTTATTTTTGTTCAGGTGAGCCATGAAATGGTGATAAACAATGTGCTCGAGTAGCTTGCAGCAGATCGATGTTAGTGAAATAGGACGGTAATTACTGGGTTGGGTGCTATCACCAGATTTAAAAATCGGGACTACATGGCCGTTTTCCAAGTCCTCCGGTATGCATCGTGTGTCGATTGGCTGCTGGAAAATTAGAGTTATTAGAGAGGCTGAAAGATGACGCGCAAATTTTAGCAATTTAGAACTGATGTCATCAGGACCCGGGCTCGTGCTGTGAGGCAGGCGGTCAATCGCCCGAGCTACACCATTTTCAGTGACAACGACGGGAACATCTGGGAAGGCTATCAGAATTTGCTCAGGGATTATAGAATTGCCTAATGGCTGTTCAGTGGTAAATACTCCACTAAAATATAACTTAAAACGTTCAGATTGATTTATTGTTGGGTTTAACGCGCCGACGCAGCGCAGGCGATGAGGCGCGCCGTAGTGGAGGGCTCCGGATTAATTTCGACCACCTGGGGATCTTTAACGTGCGCCGAAATCTCCTACACACGGGCGTTTTTGCTTTTCGCCTCCATCAGAAAAGCGGCCGCCGCGGCCGGGAATCGAACCCGCGACCTCGTGCTCAGCAGCGCAACGCCTTAGCCACTGAGCCACCGCGGCGGGTCTTAAAACGTTCAGCACATTCAACATCTGTTAGAGGGGTACCTATATCTCTTTCTAAAAAGGGAATTCTCGCTGTGCATTTAGGGTTTATGGTGCGCCAGAACTTTTTGGGGTTAGTTTTGAACATGCTGGAAAAAGTAAAATTAAAATACTTGTTTTTGGCTTCCGTAATTTTGGCTTCTAGTAAGCCTGTCACTTCTTTGTACTGCGCCCAATCCTCCGGCTTCCCAGACCGTGTTGCGTTTCTATAACACCTTTTCTTTTTGTTTAAAACTGCCGTAACTTCATGCATAAACCAGGGGTCGCTAGCTTGTGCTCTGATGATTAGTTTTGGCACGCATGCACGTTCTATTTCCTTGAACTTATCGCGAAAGAGAGTCCAATTTTCATTAGTTGTTGGGGTGTTAAAATTTTGCTGAAAGTTTGGCCCGAAAGCCGCTAGCATTTCATTCATCTTTTCGTCGTCAGCGCGTGCGTAATCAAGTATACACTTCTGGAATGTTCTTTTATCGGGACGCGGTAGTGGCAGCGTGCAATGAATGATGTTGTGGTCGCTGATTTCTTCTAGTATATGAACGGAGGCATTATCAGGATTGTCTGTTAGAACTAGATCTAATGTATGGTCACGGCGTGTTGGCTCAAGTACAAGCTTAGTTACTGAAAAAGCTGCATCAAATGAAGAAACTGAACACATTCGACGCGGTTATTCTGAACATTAATAGACAATGTCGGCCAGTCTATGGCAGGGTAATTAAAGTCTCCAGCCAAGATAATTATGGAATTCGGAAATTTTGCTGTAACTTCCTTGAGCGAGGTGGTTAGGTGATCGATGAACTCGGATCGACTGTCAGAAGGGCGGTAGCAGGCACCAAAGATGTATTTTATCCCATTGAAGCAGGCAGACACCCAGACAAGCTCAAGAAAAGAATCTACCGTAATTATTTTTGGCTTATAATTTTCTTTTAATGCAATCATGACACCTCCACCTCGGGAGTTAACCCTGTCTTTGCGGAAGATTACAAATTTTCTTGGAAGAGCAAGTTCACTGTCATCAATGTTATCCGAAAGCCACGTTTCGGTGCCAATGACTATGTCAGCTGAGCAGGTGTGAATACACGCTTTTAGTGCGTCGATTTTCGGAAGCAAGTTTCGAAAGTTGGCCACAAGAATAGATAGTCATTGGAAGTAACCGGTTTACGTGCAACCCTTACGTGTTGTCATTTGACTTGGCTGTTCCTTTCTTGTAGAAACCTGGAGGCCACTGTCAGTCGCCGCGTCGTAACGAAAAATACTGCCTCGAAAGTGGAGGCGGTTGAAACGCGCTTGTAAGCGCTCATTTTCCTGGCGGTTAGTCTTAGCAAACTCCCGCAGTTTTTTCCGCGCGAACTGGATTCTTAGCGAAAAATCCTCCTCCAGCAATTTTTTCGTGAATCGATGTCTTTAAGCTTGTTGGCATTGCTCATTCTTCACTTTTGTATTTGAAATTTAGGAACTTGACAATAATAGGTCGTTGGAAATTTGGTCGTGGTTGGCCTACACGGTGGCACGTTCAATCTCGCCAGTGTTAAGCTTAAGGTGGGTGGTGAAGAAATTCCGTAGAATTTTTTCAGATTCGTTATAGTCCTCCTTCTCGACCTCAGGGAGGCCTTTCACAATGAGGTTGTTTCTTCGCATTCTGTTGTTTACATCGTCAACGGTGTTCACGAGTTCTTCACTAGTTTTTTGGATGCTCAGTTTGGTTTGTCGAACCGAATCATTAACAGCACCAAAATGATCTGTGAACTGGGGGAAAGTGCTGATTGTCTGCTCAATTGAACTAATTTTGGCATTTACGTTTGCTACATTGAATTCGTCGAGTACGGAAGTAGTTTCAAGTTGTTGTTGCTTGAGGAGTGTGAGTACACCTTCAGTCTTAGGTCCAGGGTTACTTTCGACGTTGCCCGCACAAAGCAGAACCAACGCAAGGCATGTGGCAAGTACTAATGAGGCCCTAGGGCACAAAAAGCGCAGAAGGCACGAACATGCACACAAACTTTCAGCATGGCATCAGCTACTGTAACGGAAGAACGACAAAAGCGAGACCGGAGCCGTGGCTGCCCAAAACGAGGATGATCACTTTAATGTACGGTCTACACGATGATGGTGGTTGAATGGCGCATACATCGGGAGATTCAACACACTTCCGCGCCCGCAACGTTCGTATTTGGCCTTAAGCATAAGCGCTGTACCGCACATCGAACTTTATAGCTGTTCAACAGCTTCGGCACTGTTTCTCCAATACGTTCTGACGATCCAGTTTCTCACGTACCGCTGCTCGAGTGTGTTTTCCTCAGGATGGTTCTCTCGCAGTGAGTCCCGCAGTCCATCCAAAATCTTGAGCGGCAAATGGGCTTCTCGTAGCAGTATGCAGGGAGGTGCCGCTTTGACGCGTCTGGGACACCTCTGCGCTCCGGCACGAGTTAAACGTGCGGATCCGGTACACGCCGTCTTCAAGTTGGGAGAGCTTTTATTCTTTGTCGCTTCACAACACTGCAAGGTTATCGCTGCGGCGCGACGCCTCTGCTGCCTCGTATGGCGAAACGGTGGCGGAGTATGTGACAGGCAGCTCGACCTTCAGCGTACCTCGCAGCTTGTCATACCCTCGCTGTGTATAATGGTGCTTTCGTCTGTGCCGGCTCAGCAGCTGGGAACAACGAACACTTCATATGTCGGTGCGCACGAATGCGAGGCTATGACTATCAGTGGCTCCAAAGGTCGCTGAATTTCGTGAGGTCGATCCAGGTCAGTACAGGGAAGGCTGTTGGCGAACTCTGTCCCCTCTTCCATTTACAGTGGTGCTTGCGCCGCCTTGCCGCTTTCAGGACCGCCAAGCGCCGACAAGGTGATGCGGATGACGACCTAAATCTCCGCCCTGCTTTCCGAAAGACTTCAGGTTCTCAGTTGCTGCGATTTTTCTGAAGATGATGGCGAACAACCCGGGATGTCTTGGCGACGAGCTAAATTCTTAGATCGGTTTTGTCCTTCCCTGGGGTTTTCTCTTCTGCAATTCCCATTCCTGGTGAGCGCATTTTCTTGTAGGTGCCGGCTCATATACGGCTCTGTTGCTTCTTGAGCACATCTCGCTGTTTCTCGGCACTGAGCAAAAGTGAACAGCAAGATTTCTTCTGCTTTTCCGATTTCAGTTCGACAGAATGACTGCTATTTGCGCATGACTGCAAACTCCTGAACTACTTCGACAGTTTGAGCTTGTTGGGTCTTAAAGGATCCATGAAGACAAAACACAAGTTTGTTTCATTCAAAAGACGGCCTCGTTAGAATCATACTGACACCAGTTTTAACGTCAACTTCGCTAAAATAAGCTATATAATTAGGAAAAAATGGAATGGCCATGCGACCCACTCGCTCATTTCCCGCAACTGAACCTATGATGTCATTCGAGCTTGCTCTGCGATTGGCGGAAACCGGCAAAAGCAAATACAAATTAGGCTGAGCCTATAAGCTTGCAGAATGAGCTATTTGTGCTTAAATTTAGGGCACATTCTTTTTAAACAATAAGAATGGTGGGACAAACAGTGGAAGTTACGAAAGCACATGTAAACATATGACGCGTACTGCTGTTTGTACTGCGCGCCCTATGCTTGGTTTAGCTGCATAGCAATGCGGGGCTCTGGGGTTGTCTCGGACGACACTGGCCGATTGACGCAAGCAACGGTGTCTTACGTGAACATGTTTGAAGAGCGAGAACTATTTCACGAAATGATTATTTTCCGCCAGAACAAAAACAAGCCAGGTTTAAATGCGGTAAAAAATAAACCGAAGGCAGAAAACGGCTTGGCACGGTATGGGGGCGCCATCTAGGTTGGAGTAGATTACCTCGACCCAATACCGCCGTTACAGGGTAGGACACCCTTTGAAAGGTCCCGTGCCGCTGCAGTTGGGTCAACGTGCTGAACGTGTTGTTCTCCACGAGAACCAGCAACGCGGAACACATAAGATGATTCAAACTTCGGCAGTAAACTGCGTTGCAGCGATAATTTTAGCGCGGTTTTGATGCGATGACTTGCTTCGGCGGCGCTCGAGCGACACAAAATGGCGCCGCCAGCGTATATGTGTCCCCACACTGTACGACGGGTGCGTGATTCAAGGCACCCTAGGCTGCAGAGCGATCGGTTCCTGTGATGTCATTGCAGACCACGAAAACACACGATTTAGCAGTAAAATCAAAATTTCAACTTAAATTGAATAATTTCTCCATGAATAAAGCATCGTTTATATCCGGACAAGCGCTGGGGGCACTATAAAACACGAAATCTTTCGAATAAAACAAACTTGTATATTCTGTCTTCATGGCTCCTTTAAGGGGGGACGTGGCAAGTAAAACTATTCTTATTATTTACGGGCCCAATTTATTCAAATTAGAAAATTTTATGTAGTTAACTGACCTAATTACAGAACTTAAATCAGGTTAGAGATATCTTCTATACTTTTTGAGTTACCAGACTAATTACCTTCACAAAGCTGCTCCAAGGTTAACTAACTAATTAGACAGGAACTCAACAACATTTTTATCTCAGCATGACCAGGACGGTCTATTCTGTGCAAGGAAGCTATTTGATTATTGCTTTATTTCCTCTAGTTATCCAAAAAGTAAGAGACAAGTTTCACTTTCATTTTGACGTGAAACTATTTCTGATTTCGAAAGGAAGGTGATACTTTTCTTGTTCTTTTTTTATGCCTAACGGATATAATTCAATAATCAAATAGCTTCCTTGCAAAGAATACACATTTCTGATCACACTGACGTAAAAATCTTGTTGACTTCTTGCATAATCAGTTAGTTATGCTGATTGCAAGTTTAAGGTAATTAGTCTTCTAACTCAAAAAGTATTGTGATTTCATTTTTGTCGTTAGAATGGATAGGTACATAAATGCTCCTAATTTGATTTAATTTGGACCATAAATAAAAAAGTCATTTTAGTTGCCCCGTCCCTCCTTAAGAAGTTCCGGTAAGGACTCGCCCTTCATGACGTCTGAAACGAAGATGTACTCAAAACCATAGTGCATAAGCTCTATTCTTCTTTCACGTCCTTCATTTCACGTGTTGCGTCGTCTACTTGGACAGGAACCGCTGAGTCGTCCTTCCCTACCGCAGACGTAGCCTCGTGCACTTCAAGCTTGTCTTTCGTTGGCACACGTGACGTTACTTCGCAGCTGGCTCCCACGTTGTCAATATCTGGAACGTTTGGGTGGCTCTGGTCCGTCGTCTCGACAAGGCACCGAAACCCCTTGCACCAACGTAGCTCACCATTGAACGTTGAAACCTGCACCATCGACAAGACAACTGCCGAGGTTTATGGGCGTGAGCCGCAGTCAGGGGGGTCGTCTCGATTGGTTGCTGGGCGAACACCGTTGTACACGATGGTCAATGGTCGAGGGTAATTTGGCTTGCCTGCAATGCCATCGCTAGTGACTCTCGTGCCGGGCACCTTCCAAGAGTTCAAGGCCAAGCGCAGGCGGTTGATGGCACGATGTATGGTTCCTCAGTAAGCCAATACATCAAAGTAATCTCGCTCAACATCACGATGGTCCAGAAACCCGATTATTTTCTTTTCTACTTCGTAAAGTTGTGTGTCCTTACTTTCGAGAAGGTCCATCGCTTCTTGAAGCTTGTGCGGAGTTGCTGAGGCTGCTTCCAGAAGATCTGTTAATGCCTTGAGCAGTCTGCTACTTGCACCGTGAAGGACAGGTTGCTGCCGGCGCAGCTTATCCAGTTCCCACATTCGGTCGGTCGTCACTAGGCGGTCAGGGCCAACCATGCAGACCTCCGGTTGAGGGTGGGGTGAGAAGCGTAAACAACAGTCAAAAGAGCGGGGTTCTGCAAACCTCAAGCCGGAGGGGACGTCGGTGGTCTTCTTCGTCGCGTGTGGTCGCTTTCCCGGGTCTCAAGGCACCAAAATTGTAAGAGTTGAATCTCCCGATGGGTATGCGCCACTCAATCACCATCATCGTGTAGACCGTGCGAGTAAAGTGATCATCCCTGCTAAGGGCAGCCATGGCCCAGGTCTGCCTTGCGTCATTCTTCCGTTAACATTTTGGTGCCTTGAGACCCGGGAAGACGACCGCACGCGACGAAGGAGACCACCGACGTCCCATCCGGCTTGAGGTTCGCAGAACCCCTCTCGTTTGACTGCTGTTTACGCTGCTCAGCCCCTTTCAGCCAGAAATCAGCATGGCTCGCCCTGACCGCCTAGTGACGACCGACCGAATGCGTGCGATTAATAAGCTGCGCCGGCAGCAGCGTATCCTTCGCGGCGCTGGTACCCGACTGCTCAAGGCAGCGACAGATCTTGTGGAAGCCACCTCGCCGCATCCGCATGAACTTCAAGCGGCCATTAATCTGCTCGAGAGCAATGACGCGGCACTGTACGAGACAGAAAAGGAAATAATCGAGCTTCTGGACCACGATGAAGCTGAGCGAGATTATGTGGACGCGTTGGCGTATCGAGGAAGCATATGTAGTGTCCTAAACCACCTGCGCTCGGCCTTGAACTCTCGGAAGGCGCCCGGCAGGAGAGACCCTACCAACGGCACTGCAGGCAAGCCAAATTACCCTCGACCCTTGAACGTCGTGTACAATGGTGTTCGCCCAGCCACCCATGCAGACCATCCTCCTCACTGCGGCTCACACCCATCAACCTCGGAAGTTGTCGTGCCGAAGTTGCAGGTTTCAACGTTCAACGGTGAGCCACGTGGGTGCAAGGGGTTTCGGTGCCGTGTCGAGACGACGGACCACAGCCACCCGAACGTTCCAGAACGTTCCACCCGAACGTTCCAGACAGAAGGCTTGGAAGTGTTCGGGCGATGCAGCTGTTAGGGGCAGTGCAGTACAGCTGGTCAACGTTGTCAAGGAAGAATCATGTTCAGTACAGCTGGTCAACGTTGTCAAGGAAGAATCATGAATCAAGGGCCAAATCTTGACTGGTTTGACAGGCACGTGGTAGCTGGGTCAACAGCTAATGACGTGTGATGTTTTGTAGGTTACCGCAATGAGATTTGGCTGCTTGTACCCTATGCCACTGCCCTTCCATGGTGTTGCATAGAAAACACATGGAAGGTTTCGTGACTGGCAGCATTAGGTGGCCGGGGCCTAACGTAACTACACTGGATTTGTTGCAACACTTCCTGCCTCACCATCTCATCACAAATGTGCACGTAGCACAAGAAACACAAAGATGCACTGTCGTCAGTATTGCACCAAAATTCTGCGCCAGGCACTTGCAATACATGCAAATTAGATAAGAACACTAGAGAAACCAAACTTAACTGTGTGCCTGCCCCTCTCAATTTCAAACATTTCAACAAAGATAGAAAAATAAAATGCACGTCGCAAACCTGTTTGCTCTCTGCTGCTAAAGACAATATACCATTTATTGTCCGTGTAGTTAATAATGGTTACACAAATGTGTGCAGGTCCACTCCCCCTTGCTGGTTTACAACTTACCCTATCCCTCTGTAGATATCCAGAAATCTAATGGTCCTGTGCATAAATACATTAGCTCCAGTTGGTTCTACCATATTGAACGCAATGAGGTGACAGCGGTGCTTCCTTGGCGAAAACAACCTGCCAAATTCTAACCTCTATTGCTAAAAGTATTTCCTATAAACACAATACATATGTGGAGGGACACCAAAACCACAAAAGTTTGATCCATCTTTCACATTCCAGAGTTTCATCTATTTAATCTTACCTAACTGTGGCTTTAAAATGTTGAGAAGTTCATGACGCTCTGCAGCAATTTCCGGCACGCATTTCGTCTCTCTAAAAGATATATGGCAAACAAACAACACCCATAGAATGTAAAATCAATACGTATCACTGTTTTTACTCTCCACAGTATCTCGCACGCGCCTGCTGTACTGATAAAGTATCAAGCGATCTACTTCTATGCATATTTCAATGAGCAGCTCTTAACCACTGAACATGATGGTTCTCCGAGAACTGCTCATCGGTCACACACATATGATAGAGCGCAGAAAAACTACATGGGTAGAGCTTTTAAAACCCGGTGGAGCAACATCAGAATGCCTACCGGAATTACAAAAGAGAAAAAGTAAACGGGGGAGATAAGTCAGCTTTAACACTGAACTTCCCGAAACACAATTCAAGCGTTCAACCAACAACAACTTGACGTATGGCCGTATGGCCCCGCGGATCCAACACATGTTGGCTAGCATCGCTGCAGCTAACGAACTATTGAGCTACTTACTACCACAGATTAGCCAACAGCTATGCTGGCAGCTTGACAATGCTAAGCTTGGGGTATGGCAGCAGAGAGCAGAAAGATTCGAAAGGGACAGCGCAAGCCGCGCTGGTTGCGAAGCAGGCGAAGCGGGCGAAGACTCGAAGGCGTGCGAACAATTTTTATTTTTTGTTGGCACGCGGCGTGCGAACTAAAAATAAAAAAAATTAGCGCCTTTCCACTCTGTGAAGAAGGATGACTTGCAAAGCTGGACGCAGTCCACGGAGAGCACGAGACAAAGCACGTTTATCGTAATTTGCGATTGAGCATACTTCCTAGCCAATTAGCTGAAAGAACCCTTGAAGGATCCAAGCTTTGTTCTTGCAGATAAGCATGTAAGTGCCTGTGTCCCTACCGCGTTGTAGGCATCTTAGTGTTTGTGTAAGGCTAGGTTCACGCTGTTGTCGTAACTGTCGTAATATCTTTAAGTAATGACGTCATTTGACGTCTCAGCCAACCGAACTGCGTGAAACGCCATTTTTTTTACGTCCATAGCCCACGATGCGGCTGTTACGTCGGTAGTCTACTCCATCCGCTCTGCCACTAAGAAAATCGGGACAGGTCCCTTTGGGCTGTTGAAGTCCGCGTTTAAACCTCGCACCAGCACACCGGACGTGCCATTCATCAGCAAGGGCATGAAACCTATAGGTGCGCGTGCACTTGCCCTCCTCCCTCCCACTATTTTCCACTACAAACCTGCGCACGAACAAGCTGGCAACCAGCTTCTGTTCCATTCGCCGCTTATCGAAGCCACGAGATGTTTGCTCGGGCTGTTCAAACAAGATATGCAACAGCATGCCCGCTGCTCCCTTGTTCGGGGCTTATCCGAACCACGTGACATTTGTGCGGGAGGTTCAAACACGATTTTAACATGTCGGCCGGCGGCGGCGGCGCACTGCGAGGTAGCAGCAGAGTAGCGCACGCGCCGTACGTTCGCTGATCACGCGAACACTTCCTGAGACGCAGCACAAATATGCGCCGTGACCGAGAAGACTGCGGCGCGCGCTGCGCTCAAATTTCATATTAGGGAGTGTAGTAATCGTCGGTGCATTTTTTACGCCCATCCGTGCTTCTGTTTATGTTTTACAATCATCTGATAACTGCACTACTGCCGTTAGCTGCCGACTGCGCAACTCGCCAAAGGGGCATCGGCGGAGGCGAGGGAGAAAATAGTTTTGAAAGAGGTGTAAGTGGTGGTGAGGAAGAGCCCCGGAGCGGCACTGAGTAAATCGATGACACCGGAATGAAAACTGCGAGGGGTGAGACGCGGGTTTACTGCTTTGCAGTAAAAATTAGTGCCCTTCCACTCTGTAAAGAAGGATGACCAGCACGCATTGCATTATGCGTACTGCTAGCACTGCATACCACGCTACTGTATAGCGCACGGCACTCCAGAGAACTACATCCGAACAGTCGAAAGCAGCTTGCTCCTTGATGCAGAGCGCATGTAAAACGCGGAGTGTTGCTTGAGAAATGATGATTGGGGCTAGGTGCTTTTGAAGAAAACACTGAGTTTCAAATCAACTTAACGATTTAAACTGCATGAACAGCGGCTTCTTTCATCAGTTCAGGCAAGTTATGAGTAGTGCCAAAATAACTACGCCAGGGGCACGCGGGGGACGCTTCGAGAAATGTTTCCGTATCACAACTCCACTTAGTACCAATATCTTCCATGCTTTTTTGACACATCACTTGCCTTCTCCCCCTCCCTCTCTAATTTCTTCGTACCTGCGACCCCTCAACTGGTTGTGCAGCTGTTAATTGCAACACGTAGATACGGCATGCAAGGCCGTCGATGCCGCCATTAATAAGATAAGATAATAAGACAGGTGGAGATTGCAAGACATGTGACAAATATAATTTAATATATTTTAAATTAAATGTAATTTTATAAAACACGCAAGCACTTCTCATGACGCAAGTACATTATCCGGCTTCGCTCTTTATTCTAGAAGAACTTTATTTTCACAAACCAGGTCACCAGAACACGTTGCTCAGCAATGCATCTGGCGGTATCCGCTGGCGGCATCGACAAGATTACACGACCGCACAGTGACAGTGAACATCGGGCCGTAAGTTACGACGCGGGTTGAGGCAAAGATAGCGTTCGAAATTCTTTGCTCGCGTAATGACCCGAACAGCGCCTTTCCATATTCATGGCAAGGCGCAGCCGTGTGTGTTACTGTATGCACCATTGCCCCACGCCTATGTAGACTGCGGACGTAAACGTTGTCTGTGTGCCGAAGAAGCATAAATCGTTAAAGGGACGGCCAACCGATTTTTGTCGCGTATATGTTGATTGATTGATTGTAGGGTTTAACGCGCCGACGCAACGCAGGCGATGAGGCGCGCCGTAGTGGAGGGCTCCGGATTAATTTTGACCACCTGGGGATCTTTATCGTGCGCCGAAATCTCGTACACACGGGCGTTTTTGCTTTTCGCCTCCATCAGAAAAGCGGCCGCCGCGGCCGGGAATCGAACCCGCGACCTCGTGCTCAGCAGCGCAACGCCTTAGCCACTGAGCCACCGCGGCGGGTGTCGCGTATATGTTCCCTAGCTCATATGAAAACCTGCGTTTTATATAGCCCGGTAACCACAAGCAATTTCTAAACAAATTGGTGGAAATAAATTTATTTTGGCAGCAAACTGATGCCCTTTCATTAGGGATAGAGAATATATACTCGACAAAAATTGGTTGTCTGTCCCTTTAAGCGCGCGGCAGGGTAGCGGGCGACCAAGAAAGAGCGATTTTAGGGGCGAAGCTCCTAAAGCCATGGGTCTGTCCATCCCTTGTGTCTCGTGGTACGTGACCGCCGCATGCTTTCGGAGATGTCGCAAAGTGGGCCGCGTTGCACGCGCAAGAACCGGCTGCAACCGGCAGCGCAAACTCGGCACCGGGAGCGCGAGCTTGTCTGTGTTCGCCAACGGAGGCGCGAGCGCACGTGCACTGCGAGGGGGAGATCACGCAAGAGATCACGCCACGAACGCAGGCAGTCGTTCTCGGAGATTGAACGAGACGCAAGGACCTTTGCTCGTTTCCTCTCGTCTTGTTCGGGCACAAGTTCGCCCTAAATAAAAGTTCTTTCTTTACCGTTGTGTCCCATCCTACGTGACAAATTGTGGTGGAGGTGCGGGGTAGTCCTCGATGGCGCGGGGTCTTTCACCAGGTCTGGGCCTGGGAGCATTGACTCCGAAAATAAAAGTTGATTTGTACAATGTACGCACACAGTCTTACGTCTTTCTTAATGATGTAATGGGCGAATTTTCGCGGGAGAGTTACGGTTACCGATGATCTCCCCCTCTCGAGCTTCGCCCCACTTATCATCATTCATTCCGTGGATATGGCGTGATTTTTTTTTGTTACGGTAGAAAGTGATCGTTTCGTGAAACATTGGGTATGCTCGACAAACAAGGTCAAGTAAGACAACGTCGCTTACGCCAATCGGCCAGTGTCGTGTAAGACAACTGCAAAGCGGCGGACTGCTGCGCAGCTAAAACAGGCGCTGTGCGCCCACTGCCTACAGCAGTGCACCTCGGTACTTCTATGTTTACGTGTATTTTTGTAACTTTCATTGTTTACCCCAACATTATTACTGCTGTAAGATGAATATGCATTACATTTAAGCGCAAATAGCTCCTTCGGCAAGCTTATGAGCCCTGATTAATTTGCGTTTGCTTTTGCCGGCCTCAGAAAATCGCACAGCTGGGCATGTTGTGGGAAATGAGCTAGTGGGTCGCATGGCCATTGCATTTTTTCCTAATGATATAGCTTATTTGAGCAAAGTGTGCGTTAACAGTGGTGTCAGTATGATTATAACGGCGCAATCTTTCGAATGAACCAACTTGTGTTTTGTCTGCGTGGCCCCTTTAAACATTCTGCGTGGAAAGTGTCGCAGTGTGATTACATCCTATTTGGTTGACCGAACATTCTTTTATAAACATTCTCTGGGTCGAAAAAAGGGTGGTAACATATTTAACACTTTCCGGTTTAAGGGCGTTGGAAGGGTATGCAATAGGTGTTTAGTAGGTAAAAGTAATGCCTGGGCTTACTAAAGATGACAATTACAGCGATTTTTATTCCCGCTTTATCCCTGAAATGTTTTGTTGCAAATCGGTATCCAGACTGCAGACTTGCATATGATAAAGTTATATGCCTAGTTTCAACATAAGCGCTAAAATGTTTAATTTTTCTGACACTGTCACTTACTCAAGCAAATGATTGCAACCTTCGCGGGCTATAAAAGCAAATAAAGCATACGTGTGCGAGAGTAGCGTATGTGTACTCGCCGCAGCATGAGTGATGTTGATTTTCTTGCTTGCTACAAATGTGGTCAAGGTGTTTTAAGTCTTGCGCATGTTGAATATGTCAGTCGTTCGAATGTAAGCACCACATACCCATACGTCAGCGTGTGTGTCTGTGCCCCTTCAAATTTTCCAAACAGGTGTTCGTACATTTTCTAATGGCGTTTTCCATGGGACAAGATATTCGCGCTCTTTACATACCACCTTTGCGGGGTGTTGAAACGAAGCGAAAACCGGAACCCAACACGAAAAAAAAAAAAAAAAAAAAACGATATTTTGGGGCGGAACGAAAAGGTAACCGAAACGTTATTATTTTTTTCAGAAGCTAAACCGAAAACATTTTGTTTCAGTTTTCAGTTCGAGTGGAAAGTACAGATATTTCACCATTCACTCCAAAGTCAGTGCAGCGAGGTGGGACAGTGGCGCCGGTTTTCTGGCATATAAATTCGCCTTTCGTTTCACTGGGCCATCTCTCCTGTGGCGGGCTTGCTGCGTGCTTCCATACTCTCTCCGTCTGTTACCATGTTCTAGAACTGTCTAGAACACTATACGTCTGTCTCGATGGTCAGTGCACAGCTCTCCGCATTATCTCCGCCCGCAGTTGGCTGCGAAGCAGGCGTCACTACAGCGCTTTCTTTTTGTTCAATTTATGCAAATATTTATTCATTCATTCACGAATTTATTTACTTGTTTATTTTTATTTCTTTTATATTGTTTTCGTTTTCGTTTATTTTTATTTCTTTTTATTTTATATAGTTTTATTTTTTTTATATTGTTGAATTTATTAAAATATTTATTTCTTCATTTAGTTATTCCTTTATTCATTTAATTATTCATTTATTTATTAATACATCCTATATTATTATAACACATTGTTGTGAGGCTATACTTACACGAATAAACACAAAAACTCAGAAGTGTGACCTAATAATAAAAAAAAAGAAACTGCAGTGTTTGCTATGAATACAGCAGCATACACAGATTCCAGCGAAAGCAGCGAAATCAGCAGATTACGGCGGCACACTCAATGAAAGCAGCTACAAGTCATGCTGCGCTTGCACGCCAGTGCTGCCACAGCGCAGCGGAAGCGCAATTCTCTTTGCGCGTTTACATGA
Organism: Haemaphysalis longicornis; assembly: GCF_048455015.1. NCBI lineage: Eukaryota > Metazoa > Arthropoda > Arachnida > Ixodida > Ixodidae > Haemaphysalis > Haemaphysalis longicornis. The sequence goes on from NW_027526203.1 coordinate 184,977,177, forward strand.
ATGCGACAGCAGCGTATCGCATTGGTTCGTCGAATTGGGCAAATGCGACGCGTTTGCATTTACATGCATGTTCATTGGAGACTAGCGCCGCCCTGTGTCATATCTGGGAGTTGTGGGGTCGCATTTGCGGCGTTAACGGTTTCCGGTAGCCAACAAATTGCTTGTGTTTGTTTTAGCGTCTATCGCGGCTGAAGCATAGACTGCGGCTCGTTCCCCGAACGGTCAACTACGGAGATCGCTGAACGGAATATGTACATTCCGCGCGTCGTTCGCAAAAAAATGTATACCGCAGGAAATCGTGAAGCGTTTACTGCCCAGGGCGGCCGCACTTGCCCGCACGGCCCACGAAGCGGCTCGAACCGGCGCAAACCATGGTAGCAACAGCTTGTCGCCACTTTTCCAAATTAATCTGATCGCGAAAAGGAAGTTCCACATGCGAGAAAGTAGATAGATGTTAGTGTGATGACAAATTGTACTAGGGATAGTTATCAGCGCTGATTTTAAAAGCGGCGATGAGATATCAGCCGCGATGCTTATAGCCTATACTGATCGTCCGTGGAGGTTCGCCGGTATGGCCCGGCACCGCGGCGTGCGGTGCGGTGAGCAGTCAAAGGATGGCGCTACCTGCACGGAAGAATACAGGCCACGGCAGATGTCTTGGTCACCGATCGCTAAAACGGTAATTATCGCGGAAATAAAGTTCCACCTACGAGAAGGGGGATGATCGTGTGATGAAAAGTTGTGTTTAAGGATTGTCATCCGCAGTTGTACAGACAGCGCCGATCAAATATCCGCCACGATGCTAAGCCTCCCAACACTCGAGCTACCCGAGCCAACCCGAGAAATGCGATGCGACTGCTCCTACATGCGTCCGGGAAGTCGCATTTGCGTTCTCGATCTACCCTGGTTTAGCGCATCGGATGCGATGCGTCTCCCAAGCGAATTGTTCTGCTTACAAGCGATGGGATGCGGTACGTTAATGGGAAAAAATGAAATGCGATACGCTAGTGTCACATCCAAACGCGCTTTCAGTTTTTCTTGCGGGCCGGGCTACCACGAACCGTTGTGTATCGTTACGAACCATCTTTTTTTTTTTTCGTTTCGGAGCTGAACCGGAACAGAACTTCTGTTTAACGTACGAAACAGAAACCGGAACGAGAAACGTTTCGTTCCGACACCCTGTATTTTTGTCGAGTTGGTACGTGATTCACAAATGGCAGCGGCAAAAAAAAAAAAAAAAAAAAAAAAACGGCCGCGTACCTGCTCATTTCGCTGGAGATGTTGTCGAAAGACGATAGTCGTCTGCCGCACATGCCACGTAAATGCCTCTTCCCTCTTTCCCGTTCACCTCTTACGCTCTTCTCTTCCCGTCTCGTTCCTCACACGATGAACACGGTGGTGGTGTGCTCAAGTCAATACAATTTTATTGCGTTCCTCTGCTTGCGCGCTATTTATTTAAACCTCTCGTTACTGTTGGACTTCTTGCAAGGCCGCCAGGAGGGACAGTGTCACGCGCGAGGAATTTTTGTATTTTTGGGTCAAAGATTTTTGTTTCGATGCGCATTTGTTTATTGGCTATCGGAAAAAGTCAAGCAGCCATGCTTTCAATAAAAAAGACTGCAAATATCCCTTATGTATTGATGTCTTATTTCAAATCTGCCTAATGTTCTCTTTTTGCTTGGCGATGTTGACAAGTATGAACATTGCCACTATATTTAGTAGGTTGGCAATATTTTGTTTATATTGTCTCGTTCAAGAATTCTTGTAACTTTTAGCGGGGTGGCCGAATCGAGGGACAGGCAGGCTGGCAGGCAGGCTGGTAGGCAGGCAGACAGATATACAGACAGACGGACCAAAATTTTTCATGTTAAGTAGCCCAGGGAAGGCTACCGTTTTTTAAAAAGTTACGCCCAGAGACGAAACGACAAGGACTGCGCTGAGCTTTCAAATGATTTTATTGTGAATGAAACACAAATATTTACATGCCATCAAACCAGAGGCTCTCATCTGCGCAAGCGCAGAAATTTCAGCTTTTTATGGAAGCTATGCTGACGCGTGCGTCCTCAAGTGTTGGAATTAGTTCCGTTAGTATGATTTCACGGGTCAGGCTTGGTGTTCTTAATAGCGAAATTTTAAAAACCCCTGGGCTGAACCTTATACTGTTGTCGATAGTCCTGTACCTGTAAATACCTCAGAGAGAGAGAGGGAGAGAGCGAGAGCGAGAGAGAACTTCTTTATTGGGAGCAATGATGTTCTCCCGGGAGCGTTGCCCTCTTCACGGGTATATATGTGTTGTCTTGGCTACAACCAGCAGGAGCTGGTCGGCAAAAATGGAGCTGGACGACAGTGTCTACCATTTCTCTTGGATCTCCCCTTCAATATCGGGGAACTTCAGCATCCCTCAGCCAGTCCAAACCTAAATCTGATCCCCGGTAACTTTACCATTACCTTGCAAGATCTTCAAAATCTCCCTAAGCAAGGACATGAAGCACTACTGAACACCACCAAACGTTCGTGGGTATCGGGCTCTCAACTTTGTACACTAACATTCGGCGTAAACCATGGCGGCGCACGCAATACCGGCATATCCGCTCCACAATTAAGGCTTTTGAAATCACTACATCATAAGATACGTATACCAGTGTTTTCTCCTAACAAGACTGCCACCACTATCCTCCCGCTTGCATGATACCTGATATGTGAACCTTTTCAAGTTCGCATGGTTAGGACACCTGCTCACACGATGGAGGCACATGCTGCTGCCGATATGGGCAGAGATTATGCATGGTTGTGCAAGGCCCGAACCGATGGCAGGAATTGTGCCAATTTTTGTTCTGAAGATTTTTTACATTCCTTTATGCTACTTCCACTTCCGAAGGCCTGAATGTAGTTTTTATAGTGTTCGTTATGTCGCTGTCAGACTCTCTTCAGAACGACAAAATACGTACGGCGCATGTGAGCATCCCGTTGTGAAACTTCAACCGTGCTGCCAATGAGTTAGGTCAGCAGCACGGCGAGCAGCAATGAGCGAAGTAGCGAATTCTGTAACATCAAAAAAGTCATCTTATTGAAAGCGGGTACCCCACATATTCAAATTCATAGCTGTGTAATTCGCTTGAGAGCGAAGTTTCTTTTTATTCACATACAACAAGTGCGATTCGCAATTCGACAGATCCTTACGGTACCGGGTATGAAGAAGGTTAGATTCACCGTGGTGTCCTGCTGAGAGCGATGATATCCCACACGCGTGGGTACAAAGGCTTGTTACAAGGTTGTAGGTGACTAAATTCAACAGCTTGTTTCAGAAGTCCCTTCGCGGGGGGGGGGGGGGGGGGGGGGGTGTTTGACGTGGAGTAGCCCTACAGAGTACTTTGAGCGTTAAAATCCCGCTCAATTATGATAGGACGCAAAAATTACGGGATACAATATGTGCGAGCCAATCATAATTCCCGCGAGTTTTTGGGTTTGACTACGGTCTCTAGTAGATACACACAATGGGCATAGGTTCGCCTTGGGGGCTGTATACGGACCACAACGGCCTTACGATAGGGGTTGCTGGGCCTGTCCCATTTATGGTGGACAGCTTGGCAAGATGTCGACAAAAAAAAAAGAGTCACGATTGAATCTACGATGCGTGGAAAAATTTTGGGGATAGTAAAGGCGGTAGTCTGGAACTTTGCAAGGGCCGCGAGTAACCTGAAGGACAGGAAAAGGCCGCAGGAGAGAAATCTGATGAGGAGAGAAATCTGATGCAGGAGAGAAGTCTGTTGATTAACCTACCAATTATTCGATTAATTCTTTATTCGCGATTACTTTTTTAACCGCTTAATCGGTTGACATCATGTGAGCAACATGAACCAAGAGTACCATGCTGAAATTCTGATCAAGCATGTCGGCGATCACACTCGTAGTTACACAATCGGCCTTACGTCACAAGACATGAGGCGAGCATGCTCACTCACAGATGACAGTGATAAAAACCGCAAGATGATAGCCAAGGCAAATGGGAAAATGTCGATATAATACAAATACAAGGATCTATACAATGCACAAAATTGGGCGAACGGGCACTGCCACCGCATTGGCGTTGGTCAGACTGACTGAAGTAAGAAAACTACGATTGATCAGCGCCCCCTCCAGTTAAGGAGGAGGTCGCCGCCAGGGATGAGGAGTGCCGACGCATGTACACGTCGCTCCGCCTTTGGACTCCAAATTCGGCGATATTTTGACCCAACGTGACAAGAACTCATGATCACAAGATCCGGGAAGGTCACCCGACCATGTGGAACTAAAAATCACAGGTGGGCGACCATTTTTAGAGATTTCGTGAAGCTTTTTCGAACATCGACGGGAGCCGCCACGCTAACCCTAATCTCGCTTTCGGCCACGCCGGAGCGGGGCCGGGCGCGGCCCGACATCGGCGGGTCCCCTTATCGGAGCGGCGCTAGGGCAACGCCCACTCAGAAAGATGGCCACGGCCATGCGTGTGGAAGTAGACGGCGTGGAGATTGATCCACAAACATGCACAAGATCGAATGGATGGAGGACGGCAGGAGAAAGAATCAAGAAGACGGGCGGCGACGCGGTAGGCGAGCGCGCCAAGGCCACGCGACAGCGAGCGCGCCAAGGCCACAACAGCGAGCGAGCGCGCCAAGGCCACGCCTTGCCGCCCGCCCATTAACAAAGGCAAGCTGTTGAAGAGAGCACGGATGCCGGAGCTCCCGCGCGGCGATATGAAGATAATCGTGCGGCCGCGTGGAGGACTCCGGGTCGGCGACGTGACTCGAGTAGAGCTGTGCAGGGCTCTGACGGCGGCGGCGCAGATCGCAGCAGAAGATTCAAGAGAAGACGTGGTGTGTCCGAACAGCCACCAGAACATCCTTGTAATCAGCACACCAAGACGGGAGAATGCGGACCGCTACACATCGGTGGAACGAAGAATTGACGTCCGCGGAACTACGCACGAAGTCTGCGCCTACGAGGCGGCCCCCCACGGCACGGTGAAGGGGGTCATTCGGGACATTCCACTAGAAGATACCGCCCAGGATATCCAAGAACAGGTCGTTCAAGACTACAACCCGACGGCACTCCAGGCCAACCGCATCGGTAGGTCTCGGTCTGTGGTTATCGCTTTTGCGGGGCGAAAGGTGCCAAGATACATACGATATGGCAACCTTCTGATGGAGTGCACATTATACCGCAAACAAATCGAGGCCTGCCATGCGTGCGGCAGACTGGGGCACCGTATGGATGTGTGCCCCGACCCCAAAAACAAGATCTGTAGGGGATGTGGAGTAGCCAGGCCGGCGGAAGACCACACCTGCGAACCCAAGTGCGGACTGTGCGGCGGAAACCATCTCACAGCCGACCGAGTGTGTAAAGCTAAATACAAGACTCCTTACATCGTCCGCCAGAGAAGATGGCAACGAAGACATCAGGACCAGCAACAACGAGGACGCAGCCGGGACTGTAGAGGTCCTGCAGGCGGACCCCAACGCAGCGGCAGATCAAGATCCAAGACCCCCGCTAGGAGCGCTGACGGTCGCCAGCGCAGCCGCTCCCGGTCAAAGTATCGGCTGCGGGGCGGCGCAGGTGGCCACGCTCCCGGTCGAAGTCAACGAAGGGCAGCACCCGCCGATGGGAGACGGCGGAACGAGCGGAAACAATCACGCTGAGCGTCTCGAGACGGCGGAACGGGCCCGGGAACGAGGAGGTGCCGAGCAGGACGGAGCGGTCTAGATCCCGAGGAGGACTCGGAGACCAACGCGGACCAGCCGACACGAAGGTGGGCCGGGCTAGCGGGTCTCCCAAAACTCGCACGTTCGATAATGAGTTTCCCCCCCTCACTTCCCCTACCACCCCCACCCAGACAACCCCCAAGGAAAATGCAGAAATCGTAGAACTAAAGCAAATTATTACTCGCCAAAATGCCCAAATACAAGAGCAGAACGCTCAAATCAGAAATATTATGAACAAGATAGAGCAGCTGGTCGCCAAGTCAGGGCAGGCTACTACAAATGGTCAGGAAGGGACAGCAGCTGTAGCTGAAGGACCACGCAAAATACCGCGCAGGAGGTCACCCCCTCCGACTAACGACAAGACGCCAGAGCAGCCAGACCAGAAGCAGGAGGCAATGGAGGCCGAAGAAGCCCCAGCCAACAAGCAAATTGCACAACCGCCAAAAGCCGCGGAACAAATGCAACTTACCCAAGGGGAGTCTGCGATCCTGACGGCGTTAGGACGGATAGAAGACCACCTTAACACACTAGAAGCGAAACACGAAAGACAGGTATCGCTAGTTGCCGCGATTGAAGTTAGGATGAAATCCGCATCGCTGAAACGCAACCGGACGGAAAGGATTAAAGAGGCCATAGCAAAACGACGTGGCCGGCTCGATATGATCAACAAGGATGAAGCAGAAAATAAACAGGAACAGTAAGCGAGGGGGAACCAGGGAGCCCACAGCGATATTTCAATGGAATTGCAGGGGCATCCGAAACAAACATAGAGAGAAGTGAGAAGTGATTGAATGGAAGAAAGGAAAGGAAAGTGCACTGGGGATATAATTGAGCTCAGTAGGGAGCTCACCTGCTCACCTGGTGGGGAAGGGAAGAGGGGATAAAAGACTTGGGAGGAGGCTAGCGGTGGAATAGAAAAGGTGTGAGAGAGAGCTTATGTTATATATGAACACACTAGAAAATCAACCTGCCATCGTAGCACTACAGGAAACAAACGGAAGACCGAAAATCCCGGGGTATGTTACATACACCGACCCCACAGGAATGGGCACTGCAATCCTCGTAGAGAATCACGTGGCGGCAACCCAACACGTCACGGCTCAAGCAGGATGTGAGCACACACTCATCGAAGTACATGCAAGAGAAATTGGAAGCAAGAGTAACGTATTCATAATGAGCGTTTACTGCAGACCGTATCAGAAGCAATATGATTTCGACCGCGTTGTGCAAGAGGCGAAAAGGTTGGCGGGGACCAGGCCGCTCCTTATCCTCGGCGACTTCAACGCCCCGCACACGCTATGGGGGTATAAATTTCAATCAAAGAGAGGCAAAGCTCTCGTCAAAACAATGAAGGACCAAGATTTTGCCCTATTGAACGAACCAGGGATTCCAACGCGAAGAGGGAACAGCGTAGCAAGAGACACTACACCCGACCTGTCGTGGCTGAGTGGGTCGCTCGACGTCACATGGAAGTGCGAGGACGAAGACCTGGGATCAGACCACAGCATCATCACCATCACGATACGGGGACCCAACTTCCAGGCCAAGTTAGGAAAAGTACGAATCACTGATTGGGACAAGATGCGAAAATACACCCAGCAAGAGGATGTCGAGGAGGAACCCGACGACGGAATAGCAGAAGGACAGTCATACAAGGAGTGGGCCGACAAACAGAAGCAGGCACTTGAGAAGTTCACGCAAACAATCACGACGACAACGCAGACACCTTTTGTCGACACCAGACTCATTCGCATGTGGGCAGCCCGACACTCGTTAACCAAAAGGTGGAAGCGGCAGAAGCGCAACAGAAAGCTAGCCCGCCGCATAGCCCTACTAAACACGCAAATATCTGAATATGCAGCAAAGCTTAGCAAAGAAAATTGGCTGAAACTATGCGACAGTCTTCAAGGCCAACTCTCAGTGGGGAAGACATGGAGGCTGTTAAGATACCTCATCGACCCTACAGGAAGTAAAACAGCAACCAACCGTACGTTGACGAAGGTGCTAAACACGTACGATGGTGATGGCAGCAGACTAACTCAAGGCTTTAGCAGACAAATATCTCCAAACGGAAAAAGTACAGTACCCAACCCCGGAGGGATATGAAGGACCCGAAAATGAAGACCTGGACAGGCCATTCACCATCTCGGAGCTCTGGCTAGCTATCGACGAGAGCAATAAGAAGAGCGCCCCAGGAAAGGACGCTATAACATATAAACTCCTGACCAACATGAGCGGTAAGACGGCGCAGACTCTCCTAGAGCATATTAACAACGCATGGGAGAGCTCGCAGCTACCGCCGGAATGGAAGGAGGCGGAAGTCCGCTTTATCCCCATGCCCGGCAAGGCCCCTTCCATAGAAAACGTGCGCCCAATCTCGCTTACCTCTTGCGTTGGAAAAGTGATGGAGAGGATGGTCCTGCGCAGACTACAAGCCCACTTGGAGGAAACGGGACAAATGCCTGGAACCATGTTCGGCTTTCGGAAGCACTTTTCCACGCAAGATGTCATGCTCCAACTACAGGAATTGGTCATCAAGAAGGCTACCCGAAACAGCCCAAGGGCAATCCTAGCCCTCGACCTGAAAGGGGCATTCGACAACGTCACCCACGCCAGCATACTTACAAACCTGAACAAGACGAGGTGCGGACAACGGGCCTACGGTTATGTCAAGAACTTTCTCGCCGCAAGAACGGCTAGCATCGCGGTTGGCAGCGGAAGGTCGGACCCTATTAAGCTTGGGGAGCGGGGCACCCCGCAGGGGGCAGTTCTATCACCCCTGCTCTTTAATTTGGCGCTCCTACCGTTGCCCCGCATGCTCGAGCAGATAGAAGGCATAGGACATGCCTTCTATGCAGACGACATCACGATATGGACTGAGCGAGCCGGATCGGATGGGTGGATTGAAGAAACCCTCCAGCTGGCAGCGTCCACAGTCCACGACTATGCCAAGTCATGCGGTCTGAGCTGTGCATTACAGAAGTCTGAGCTCCTGGTGGTCCTGCCAGGAAAACCCCAAAAGACCCCGCCACCAACCATTTCAGTCACAATAGATGGTACGGTGATCAAACCAACAGAGCAATGCCGGATCCTCGGTCTCCTCCTGCAAAACAACGGCAAGGCGCATGCTGCAGTAGGCAAAATTAAGAAAAGCGCAGACAAAATTCTATCCATGCTCTGTCGGGTGGCTAACAGGAACAGAGGCCTGAAGGAGGACGACGCCATCCGACTGGTACAAGCCTTCATAATCTCGAGAATTACATATTCGGTCCTCTACCTCAGTCTCACCAAAACGCAGAAGAATACTATAGACACAATTATCCGCAAGGCAACGAAACAGGCCCTAGGCATACCTATTTATTCGTCAACCAATCGGTTGCAAGCCATAGGCTTACATAACACGGTCGATGAGTTGACAGAGGCCCATCTCTCTAGCCAGCGCGTCCGACTAAGCCAAACGGCCCACGGACGCGTAATACTCACCAAAATAGGATGGCGCATAGAGCCAATGCCTACAACAACGCCCCTGACCGAGAAATGGAAAGAGGTCATACACACAAAGCCCCTTCCCCGTAACATAACCCCTGGGAAGGACGATGGCAGGAGGGAAGCAAGATCACTAACCGTTTCCAAGCAACTAGACGGACACCCAGGAGTCCTCTACACCGACGCCTCACTACAGAAAGGCAGCGACCGCGCGGCAGCAGTCGTGACTGACAGGGAGCGGCTTGTTACCAGCGCCGCAATTAAGACCAAAGACCCAACGACGGTGGAGGAAGTGGCCATAGGCCTAGCACTCGTTCAACCGGGGGCAGAGGTAGTGGTCACAGACTCCAAAAGAGCGTACGGCAACTACCGGAGGGGGACGATCTCCTCAGTGGCGGCTGCAATCATCTCCAAGAAACGAGCACCGGGGAGAGCCATAGAGCTCACGTGGGTGCCCGCCCACTCAAAGGTAGCCGGCAACACCATCGCCGACTACCACGCCCGAGCAATGACCCTCCGGGCAGGGCACGACGCAGACACCCCAACCCCAGTGCTCACGTACAGAGATATAACGAGATCATATCGAGAAGAGCGGTGCACCCTCCCTGAGCCACACCGCACCCTGACGAGGGACCAGCAAACAATACTCAGGAGACTACCGGCAGGGTCGCTCACGCACCCCGTCTGTTACATAGAATGTATCCCGAGAAAGAAGAGGACACGTGTCCATTCTGCAACAAGAGCACTGGCACTCTTGCACACATAATCGCAGAGTGCACTAAACCCCAGGCACCCCTACCCCCCCCTCCCCAACCCCCCCCCCCCCCTCCCCAACCCCCCCCCCCCCCCCCCTCCACGAGCGATGGGAGACCTTGCTGGCCAGCCCCGCCCTGCAGACTCAACTTGTGCTAGCGGCCAGGGGCCAGGAGCTGCTGGCCACATACGGGTCCCGTGAACAGGGAACTGCCCCGTCCGGCACTTAAAGGTGCCGCCGTCTTTTCGGGCTCCAATAAAGTCTACTACTACTACTACTACTACTCCAGTTAAGGAGAGGATATGGATGAGTTGCGATGGTCCTGAATCCAGAAATAGTGTGAATGACAAGGTAATAACCGTCCTGGCCGCTTCATCGCCATGATGATGAACAGCTTACCTCACCTGAAACGTCTGTGAACAGGCCTAGAAGCATACTGATGCCTGGAAATCTTAACAAACTTCTCTGCCAGGGGCGCAGCGAACTCGCTATGAATGCCTGGAATTACTCCAGCTTGAACGTGTCGGCCACGTGGCAGTAAAAACACCCGTCAAACGTGAAATATTTTGCGTTTTTTTTCCATAACCAACGCACACCAATAATGGATGAATTAACCGAATAAACCCTGCCGATTAATAGGGTTAGATTTTTAACCGACGCCCAGCGCTATTAAGGAACGCGCCAGTTGGAACGAAGCCGCTACAATTCCATTAAACGATGAGACTATACTCGGTGGCAACTTAAGAATGGCACCGGAAATTGCCGCTGTGCCTTATCACCGTAGCCGGATGTTTCTCCGCGCGGCGAAAGTATGGCGTTACTGGGAGTATTTTAAACATGGCGTGAGCCGTTCCCATGATTTTTTGGACTTAATATGCTTATAAACGACTCCAGTGACGACAAACAAACTGCGTGAGACAAGGCAGACGATATAACGCATTCATAGCAAACCCCTTTCAAAACGCGCGCGCAGTGACATCACGGGTCCGGCGCTTTGGCGGAGTGATACACTACATGAGGTGGTGCCGTTCTTAAGTTGTAACCGAGTATAGCACTGGGGATACCGAATGCGGAAAAGGCCATCTGTTTGGTTTTTTTCTTTAGTTTCTTCAGGGCTAACCATCTGAAGAAACTGTTGCATTTATGCCACTAGTTGAATTTCTTCCTCGAGCAGACTAAATTGCCTTTCAGCAGTACCAATAAAGACGCTGAAGGTCATTTGTTATTCTTTTGAACTTTCACATTTGCGCATCCCCTTGATGAGGAGATGGAAGCGTCAGAATTTTTGCAGGAAGAACGCGATCGGCTACGCTGTAGAGGCGCTTTAAAGGGGCCATCAAGATAAAATGTAAGTTTGGTTCATCCGAAACACTGCCTCGTTAGCATAATACTCACACTTCATTCAATGAAACCTCACTAATACAAGCTGTAAAATGTCATGCGACCCACCAGCTCTTTTCCTAATCTATGCCGTACTATGGACAGCTGTGCGATTGGCTGAGTGCGGCAAAAGCAAACGCAAGTTAGGCAGGGCTTATAAGCTTGCGAGACGAGCTATTCGCGCTCAAATTTAGTGCACATTCTTTTTATAGCAGCAAGAAGGGTGGGGTTAAACAATGGAAGTTATGAACGAACAAGCAAACATTGAAGCACAAGGGCTTACTGCGCGCACCCCGCCGGACATAGCTGCAGAGCAGTCCGGCGCGTTGAGCTTACACTGGCCAACTGGCATAAGCGACATTGTCTTCTGTGACTGCTTGTCGAGCATACCCAATCTTTCACGATACGATAACTTCAACCATTACCAAAATGAGCCAGGGACAAATCCGGTCAAAAACAAAGCGAGGGCGGACAGCGGTCCTGAGCAGTATCGTGGCCCCATCTGGGAGGACCGACGGCAAAAAAGGCGTTTCTCTCTTCGTTGCAGCCATGGTAGCCGGCCTAGTCAGTACACCTACGATCACTTCAGTACCTGCCCTGGGTAGAGTGTACACTCTACCCTGGGTACGTTCTCGCAGACGTCACGATACTCACGTTTCAGCGGGACGATCAAAATTTTGGATGAAATTGTTTAATTTCTCAGCGAATGAAGCCTTGCTTGCTGCCGCACAAGCGCTGGGGGCACTGTAAAACACGAAATCTTTCTAATAAAACAAACTTGTATTTCGTCTCCCTGTCCCCTTTAAAGGAGTGCTTACACGAAATGTTCGTGTTATGTTTTTTTTTCGCTGCTGTGGGTGCCTACCAGCCACTAATCATAGAATGGCACATCAGACGGTCGATCGCAGCGTAAATATTTATTTACAGCCACGTTTATTCATGTTAGTTTCGTTTTCAACACGACGAGCACCGAGGCGGCCGCTATGACAGGAAGGCGCTCGTGACGTCACCATTCTTGTCACACCACTGCCGGTCTGCACGCACCCCCGAGGGAGACCGGCGGTGGTCTCCGCAAAAGTCTCCGCCGTCTCCTCGCGCCCGGGCAGCATGGCGTCAGTAACAAAACCGTGACGCGTTGCACACGGCAGAGCAGCGCGCTCCAACCACTGCCAGCGCGTTGGCCACATCACGGGCGCCCTGACGTCGCCTGTATGGAGCCAGGAGAAGATGGCGTCATGCTGGTGCCGATGTAGATGGGTATCCTTTCTGAGCTTTCTCGCGCGTCCAAAGATTACATTGCATTTATGATATGTTGTCTGAACTGTGGCTGTTCAAACTCGCTGGGCGATATCTCCATATAAAAAGAAGCCGTTTAAATAGTTATCTCTGCTTTGAAATTTCGTGTCAGTACTCCTTTAAGGAGAGGCTGCCAGGCCGACTGCCCACGGGGTATTGCTTTGTGCACGCAGCAGAGTTATATTCGCTAATTCTGCTGCGTGTAGCGAAACTCGTGGAGATTCCTTTTTAGCTGGACATTTTCAACAATGACGGCAATTTGAGTGTCCGTTAGAGTAGCGGAGGTGGACTCTGGGCAGTTGATGGCCACGAAGAACAGCTGGAAACAGGGCCAGACGAGGTCACGGAGATGGTTGCCTTTTTTAAGTGCAGAGCACTTTAGGCGCTCGCCTTGTCGTCCTAGCTGGCTCGCTCGACCCATATAGAGCACCAAGGCGGCGTCGCGGGGTAACGCTGTTGTTCGCGGAGTACCCCGCAGGCTTCGAAAGCCAAGCTGTTTGTATAGTCATAAGCGTTCGAAACTCGTGAAACGCTGGCGCTTGTCATACATCGTCCCGTTGTTTAGCGCAAAGAAAACTAAGGTACATTTGAGGAAAAATGTACGTAATTAAGCGGCGCCCGCGTTCATTTAGTTAAGGACGCCTGTTGGTTTGGTTTTTACGATGGTAAACGCAAAATGTGGCAGTGCAACGCCGGCCCGTGCGGGGAGAAAAGCACAAAGAGAACAGAACTACCGCTGGCGCAGTTTCAGGGAGGGGGCGCGCGAGAATTGCGAAGCGGGAAATTTGAATTGCATTTGGTGGTAGCAGTAAGCGGATAACGGCGGTACAGCCGATTATGGCGAATCACTGCTCTGCACTTCCGACAGCTTTCACATTGAGTAAAACGAATTTTTCTTACCCGGTTTTGGCGTTGTTTACATGCTTGAATGACACCACTCAAGCCGTATCACGGCTATTGGTCACTTTCTTTGTGTTGCAGCAACAAGCGCATTATTAAGGAAAATCGCACTTTAAGGAAAATCGCAACAAAAGCAAAGCACAAACTGGAAAGCGTTCCGCTGCGATGAGGAAATCACGTAGATCCTCTCTGTGCTGGCGATAACTATAGTTTTGCAGTGCTCCCAGGCACGAAGGACACAGCTAAAGTGTTTAAAACAGTGTTTCAGGGTTCCTTTAACGATAACAGAAAAAGAAAGCCGGGTTAGCATAGCGCAGACCTTATTTCGTGACATTAGGCCAAGTTATGCACACAGCGTCAGTTGGTGACAGCGCCCGGGCTAGACAGCGGGCTATGAGCATGCGCTTAAGCAGCCGAGTGCAGGTGGTCAGCCTGGAGATCGCCGATCACATGCCGCCAAAGATGCGGCGGTATATGTGGTAAGCTGCTGCTCTGTGCGTAGGCAGGCAACCGTGAATTCTTAACACTTTTGACTTGTATACATCAGTGTGTTGCACGAGCAGATATGCCTCACATGGCGGTCGGCGACTGGAACTGGGTCCGAGCTCTGATTCCTTTTCTTGTCGAAGGATTGCTGGGCGGTTCGTCGATGCTTTGTTGTGCCTTCGTGTGCGTCCAGGAGGAGCGAGATCCCTTCCTCGTTCTATCCTATTACAGAAATAAGATTTAGCGCAGCGGAAGACACAGGCGGTGAAAAGGATGGGACGGGCGCTCAACCGTCCTTCTCACCGTCTGTGTCTTTCGCTGCGCTAAATCTTGTTTCTGTAATATGAACCATCTCATCCAACAGCACGTCTCGTTCTATCCTCCTCGCGTTAGTGAAGTATATGTTAGAAAAATACCTGTTTCACAACCATACACATTATTTATTCCCTATCAAAACGTCATGCGATGTTCCCAGCCTTGCGTAAGTATAGTACATAGAAGGCTGCAAGGGCCACATGACTCTTTTCACTACTATAAAACAATTCAGAACAAAGGCTTTGCTTTCTGGTGGATTAGAGATATCGCAGATATTCTGAGTGGCGGTTGTCTGAATTACATACATGCAGCTAGTGTAGGAACTGACTCTGTAAGGTCGTAACAATAGGATAGCGTAAACTTGACGGGACGGCACTGTCCTATCATCATGAATGTACACCAACTGACCCGTTTTTCAACCCTGTTGAGACTGTGTAAAGCTCGCGTGTTGGCCAGTGGTATAATGGTGAACACTGTAGGGAGCTGAAAGTACTGCAGACAGTTAACAACCGCCAAGATTTCTGTTTGTAGAAACAACTTCTCTCGGTCTGGGCGCCTCGTAGAAAATGTTGTACGAATTGGAACTGTAACACCATTTGTCAGGCCGGTTAGCACATCATTGTACAAAATACATCTATGTTCACAATATTAAAAAAAAGTGTTCCATGCGAGAACCTGACAAAGAGAACACGGTGAGCCCAGCATACAACACCCACGACAGAGAGAGAAAGAAAGAGACAGAGGTTCTTTATTATAAAGGAAAGCGCAGGGAAGTTTACCGACATGTGTTCACCGGCATGCTACTTTGCAGGACTGACGGAAGAGAAAAAACGTACAGGCCGTAGTTTTAAATTAGTGAAGAAAAATAGAAAAAAAGGAAGAAGGGAGAGAATGAGTAAAACGTGCACTGGAGCCGAAGAAAAGGAAAAAAGGAAAGGTGGGTGGCCCGTGCTCGGGCGAAACAGGCGAAAGATTTTGCCGATGCCTGAGGCTGTGAGATCAGCCGCTCTAAACCTTCAGGCTGAGAGCTGGTCAGTTTGCCCTCCAACTCAAAAAAGGGGGAAGGGAGAGGGGCATTGGGTCCTAAGTGCATTCCTCCACGAGGTGGTATGAGGGGCAGGGTTCTGACAAGAGGGTCAGTTTTTATGGTGGTTGGGTGGGAGAGATGTGGCATAGAGGGGGTGCTTAGATAAGCTTGGGTTTGTAGTTTGCGCCTCAAAACGAAACTTACTTCGTGAAGAGTTAAGGGACGACTGAGGTGGAGTATAGTGTAGGTGGTGCGTATGTAATGGTAGATGATTTCGGTGTAGCGAGGGGGAGCGGGCTGTCCGGGAGGCAGTCCAGCCGAATCGACAACCTTTGGCGGTAATGCCCGAAAAATGTCGCGGGCAGCGGAGTGCGAAGCCTTGCTCCCTGAAACGAAGGCATGTCCCAGAGTCCATGCGATGTTTACGAAAGGGAGGGCTTCAACTGTTTTAAAAAGCTTGATTGCCGGAGAGAATGTGAGGCATGTGATCTAGTTGCGGTATGCTTGCGGGAGGTCTCATATTAAACCATGATGTACTCGCCCGGGCTGTGGTGGCTGTGAACGCTATTGCGGTTTCTTTTGCGTTGATTGGTCACAGTGGTATGAGTGGGGTGGCGGGCACGCCTGTAATGATCCATGGGAGTCGAGGACGGCGAGTGCGTGAGCCGGTCATTTGGGACAGATATTTCGCCCGGGGTTCCGGCGTACGCAGTTCGGGGACGGACCTCTCGCCGCCTATTTTTGTAAGTGATCCTACTAGAGCGTGATGCCCATGTATTAAAATTAAAAGTGTCCTGTTTGAGGCTATTAGTTTATAAGTAAAGTGTTTGAGTGAAAGTGACGCTAATGTCCTCAAAGGTAGTCCAGTAATGCGGGTAGTGGGTTTCGCTGACTGGTGGAACAGGGTCACGGTACGGGGCCAAGTACCAAGCTTAGTATAACTGGTCTGGGTGGAGGCATTCCAACTTTTGCTGGAAACGGTATCTTAGTTCAGTGCCAACAGACCACTCTAGCAATAGATGTGCAACGGTTTCTGCTTATCCGAAATTATCACAATACGGGCATTAAGTTAGGCTATACAATATAAGCAGAAGTTTTCGAACTCTATGTTAAGTCATTGCTCGTGGTATAAAGCCGCTAGTCGACGGGGTATTCGTCCTGGCACCCTCATTCTCGTGCACGGGCTATGCTGTGGAGAAAAGCCGGATGATGTTCTGACAGACACCTCAAGCAGTTCCTTGCAGTTAAAGCTCTTGTTTCGGTCATATCTGAGACATCATTGTTTGTGAAGAAAGTGTTGTGTTTTTCATTTGTAAGTCCCAGTGAGAAGCCACATCGGCGTTAGGGCCAAGAAAGATACCAATGTGGCCTCTGAGCCGGCGGGTTGCTGCACGATGGCTAGTGAGGTATGCCGGATGGCGCAGACAATTCACGTCGTGATGGACATGTTCGCGAATACTCAAGAAGCTAGCGTAGCGCAGGCTCTCGACAACTTCTTTTGAATCGGAGAAAATGGTTCACGTTCACAGTGTTAGAAAAGAATGAATCAGGTGGTCTTGTTTATTCTGTGAAGTTCAGCCGACGTGCACGATGTCGCTGGCTCAATTCAGTATGACAGTGCTTCGCTAGCTGAAGGAATAAAATTCCCGAAAGCAGAGATATTTCCAATCTGTCAGCAAAAAAATATGCCACTCGAGACTAAAATATATAATTGTGTACGAGTATCACCTGAAACAAACAGGTGTGAGGCAGATGCTTTTTGAAGCAAATCCAGGTAGGACTCGTTTTATACGCATGCATGACAGAACCCAGGGCGAGAAGCTCGACGGCATTGTATGTGGTTCTTGAGCTGGAAGTGAGGCGCTACTAGTCCTTATTGCTTTTCGAAAGCTGTAACCGTCGATTCGGCCTGTAATAAGGCCAGGGAATGTGTTGTAATGGCTTTCATACAACCTGTGCCTAAAATAAATGCACAGCGTTGCTTCAAGCCCTATTACGAGCAAGGGAAGAAAAATTGGCTTCCGCCATAGTCCCACAACATGACGAGCAAGTAGGGAGGCCGAGACACTTCCTGAGGCAGTTGTTCGTCGCCGCCTCCAACTGTTCCTTGCTTGTAGGCGACGGTTGCTGCAGCACGGGGAGACTGTAGCCCAACAAGCCATCGACATACGCCTTTAAGAGCAGCCCCATGGAGCGACAATCACCGCCAGATAGGGCGCAAGCGTGGTATCCAATATTTTGGGATTCTGTGGGGACACGCGTCTTTACTTTCAGAGCCCGGGAAATGTTACTGTCATTAATTAATGATGCAAGATATTTTTGTCCAGCGCGTAATGAGAGGCCCCACCGAGTATTAAATGCTTGCTAACCATGTTCTTCCAGGCGAATGCCATGGCGATGATTTTTTAGTCTAGGGGTGCAGGTATTTTTGCAAGCGTCTTCTGTAGCTTCAGCTGTGTCTTGCAACGTGACCCCGATGCCCTCCAAACGCAGATATGGTACGCGTACGGTGTGGTTTGACGTCTAGGAGAGAATTCCCTTCAGGCAAATGAGCACGAGAATAAACAGTAACGAATATAAGGCAGATATTTGAGGTAATTCTCTTCTTACTTCATAAATTGTGCTGGCCCTTCTGCTGTGGACTTAAAAAGTTCTACTTCAAGGTAGGTTGAAAATCAAGTACGAGCTAGGAGAACAACCTCTTCTAGCACTAAACTGAGTGCAACAACAAATGCTAAGATTGCCTGGTGAAAAACAGAATCAAATGCGGGCTTGATGCCCAATTGGTATGCATCATGAATTTAATTTTTCTTCTAAGAATGATGCCAGAGCAAATATGTCTCTCCCATATCCCATTTCCTGGTCTTGTGTCCGTATTTTCTTCGCTGTAGTCGTGAAAGCGAAACATGTTCCAAGGCAGCTGATCGGTTGTGTCGACAGCCCTTCCCTTCAGGCAGATAAAGCTCTTTGGTTTCGATATATCCGGTGGTCCTTTTGAAAATCATTTTTATAATGATTTTGCCGTAAAAACCAGGGATGTTATCGATTGCAATGAGACAACGTATCGGTGGTTTTGCAGGCTTCAAGACGGAGGCGATTGCCGCTATGTTCCTATCAGAAGAGGTGGTAGTCCTCATTGTAGCCCTCCAGAGGACGCGGGCGAGAGTATTTGAATAGATGCGAAATAGCCGTGCAAGGGATTTCGACAGAATTAAGACAAAAAGATTTATTCATGTCGGAAATTCCTGCGCTGAGGAACTATACTTAGATCTAGACGTTCAAAGGGTTTGTACGAAATGTTTCCTGAGTTGGCAGTCTGTGTATACGAGCTTGCAGACTGAAGCTTACAGACTGGAGCTTGAAGTACCGATGGGCTGCTTCGTTCTGAAAAATGTTTCCGTAGAACGATAGGAATTTGAGTTTGTGTAACTGCTGTATATTGTGGCGCATGGAGTGGAATTTTGTCCAATGTGCGATAAGGGGTCGTGAATATACTTTGTCAATTCTTTGCCATCGTCGCCTGTTCAACTTTTTAGGAGGCGCCTCCTATGTCTGCTCGTCCTGCGAGCATGTTCAGACTTGTGAAATTTGGGGCGAGTGGCCTTATGCGGAGCGCGCCTACAAATCACTCGTAACCATTCGTACTTTTACCAATCGAGCTATTTGAGTGTCCTTTTGTGTTTTAAGGTGAGTCCCGAAGGCAGTGAACCATGATTGGAATACGTGTCGTCATTCCTAGTCGCTGCAATTATCCTCAGGTCTTACGCCGACTTTGCAGGCGTCCCAGTTAATGCACTTCACCTTCATTTCACGTGAGAGTGCATCTTTTTCAAGGTAAGAAAGGAAGATAGGTTAATGATCGCTCTTCTTGTTTCTTTGTCTGGCAACCAAGAAAATTTTAGAGTGTAGCGGTTTGCGACAACGGAAACATCGAGACAGGTGTTCACTTCCGTGTTTTTTATGCATGTAATGCTGCCGTAGAGGCTTTATTAAGTATATTATCCTAGGCTGGGCTAGAACCGTGCGGCAGGCACTTGTAAGGACATTGCCCCATATCTCATGGTGCACGTTGACGTTGCCGCGATTTGTCTTGAAGCGTCAAAGGCATCGCCTGGCTCTCTTTATCCAACAGTAGAGTAGTGCTGAGTGTCAGGTATAGTTCGCAGCACAAGTGTATTTTTCACCGCTGAACAGACGCGGCGGGTACATAACTGAGGTACGAAATAAAAAGCCGTATTTTTAGTTCGTATTATTAATTTCGAGCTTCGTGAATGTAACAGAGAATAATTATTAAACTCAAACGTATTTCAACACGAAGCTCAGGGATCATAGTAAAGAGAAACCGATATGGACGCACGAGTTGATAAAGGTGTGTTAGTTTTGAGCGTAAGCCACGCGCGTTCTATTGGAAGATTGTACAGGTCTTGGAATGGGCGCTGAAAATTGGTGTCCTAGATAGGGTTTCCAGTTTGGACAACTTTCATGTACATTGGAAAAAGATAGCGAAGCCGGAAACGAGGAGGTCATGAGAGATTCTAGGGACAAGACGGCTTTTACCTTAGGGATACCGCCATGGAAGAATCGGCAATCTGCACAGTCCTGGTAGCTGCAGGGATCATACGGATCCTAATAGTAGTAGTATCTCACTGCACAGGTTGACTTGCCGTCTGTTCTCTGAGCGAACATCGCGGCGACAAACAGGCTGCGTCCTGAGGACGCACATTAGGTGTGACATACGTTGTTTTGGTGGTTCAATGGTGCTGTACGGCTTCTGAATAGCACTTGTTTGGTATTTCTTCCTGTCTAAGCGAAGGACCTTTGAAGGGGCGATCCCCATTGAAAATAGAACTTCTGGTTTCGAAAATGGGTCGAGTCGAGTAGGTGCTTCCACTTCTTTTTGCTCGACACAACGTGCAATGATAGCTGCCGCTTTATTCGCGCAAGCTCCGTACGACGACGGATGCGGGTCGCAAAAATTCGCCCATCCGGATTGGTTTCGTGAAGTGTAGTCCTTTTGGGAGTGGTCACAAGATCGTACTCTGGGGCAATTTTCCTCCCCAATTTTTACGATGTGGCCATGTCTTTGGAACTTGAAGCATTGTGTGTCGGACCCAATGTACTCAGTGGTGGGGAAGCTACAAAAGACAAGAAAAATGTGACCCTGCAGAGAATTCGGCTTAAACTGCAGAAGGACAGGGTGTCGACAAGCTCAGAGACGACCTGGTTTTCGTGACAGGACTAGTTGACTTGCCGACGGGCAGATATTTCATGTTGGTTGCTCAGGTAGTTTAAGTGGCTCATCGTGTACTCAAGTACGCCTCCACGTATGACCGTAATGAGTGGGCCTGGACCGTCGTACCAGCAAGGGTGGAAGTATGAACAAGCTGACCAACTCCGCCGAGCTACTACACGATTGTGTTATAATGATTGTGTTATAAGGGATTGTGTTATAATGTTTTCTTCAGTCGCAAATACAACACCAATGCGTTGGGGTGGCCCTCTACTAAACAACATTATGCTGGTTCACAGATGACGAGAACACCGGCGGCATGCCTTTTCTTGAGGCTGGCGCGAACTCTCGCTTATTCATTTCAGTATCCGTGGTGTCAGACACTTTTCTATCTCTGGCTTATAGTCAGCTGCACGCTCTTTTTTTCGTGAGGACGGGGAGGAAACAGGAGGGGGTTTTTGTTCTGGTCGGCTTCGAAAGCGCAGCCATGTCAAATTGGAGCAGTACCTTGGTGTGATCAGCTTGAAATTGGCAAACCCTGATTAGTTGAGCCCATTATGTCAGAATGATGCGGGCATGTGCCGAGTGGGAGGTTCTGCTCGCAACTTTGGTGAAACAATTTGATGCAGACAACGGTTCATTGCAGTCGCTTGATGTTGGTAAGGCGACAGCGCGAATGGTTGTAGGCTGTAGGATTAAGTACACGTATAAAAAGGCGAACAAACTCCAGTGCAGCCAGAGCAACTGATCGGCTAAGCGGGCACCTTCGTATAGAGCACCCGTCATGCATGTTGCCATGTCCTCCATTTCGTGCATAAAAATGGAGGACATGGCGGGATTCAGCGTAATTTCATTGAATATAACATACAGCGGCGGCAAGTTTCACGGATTCAGAATGAAGATATTGCTTCTTGTTTTCACTGGCGAGGTGCTCATGCAGGCAACCGTGTGAGTGCGCCATCACTGATTACGTCGGGCTCCGCGGGATGGCGGTACTTGTCCGTGCTAAGCACATGACTCTGTTGCAAGTTACAAACTCTACCTCACTGAAAGCAAATTATTTCCTCGAGTCCAATGTGAGTGCGATTAAAAACATCTCTGTTGACACCACCGTTGAGAATCGGGTTGAAACGGAGCAGACGACGCACGCTGGTGTCTTTTTTCTTCGGCGTGCGGGCGCAGTGGCCCAAGCCGCGCCATGTCCGTGGCGCATCGGCCATGTCTGTGGCTGTTTCCAGTGTTGCCAAGCGAAGAAATTGACAGCTAAACTTTTCAAAGAATACCGTCTACAGCAGTTCTAGTAACGTTGATAATATCAGCCTTCGCTCGGATGATGACTTATGAGCATGGAAGGTCGTCCATGCTCACCAATCATCATTCGAGTTGCTGCTCACACACAGTCAAACTTCTGTCAGTTAGCTATCGCACGGTCCGGGCACGCGACATTTTTCAGTTAGTCATGCAGCAGCGCTGGAATCTTATGCGCATCTGGATGAGGATTTTCCTTAGGTTTGCCCACAGTCGTATAGAAATTGTTTGATGGTGAACTGCGAGTCGCGTAAAGCTTCCCCTAATTAGTGTTCAACATGTGTCCGCGACCAAAACACACAGGGAACTTATTCATTGAAGTTTTAACCTGGCCGCTATAATGGGAAAACAGTTTTCATTCCTGTAACGCCAGAAGACTCATCTAAGATGAAAAGTCAAACAAAATGACCAGCCTAAGCTATCTCATGTTACTTAAAACGCTCCTAAACCTTCTTTAACAAGAAATGATCCTAACCAGTTATAAGCGCTACAGAGAAAGCCGTTATTATGCCCGGCTGAAGCGCTGACCATGGCAGTCGAAGTTCGCACAGCGGACGAGAGTCGTCTATGCCACTTGAACTCGTCCAGTTTTTTTTACAGCGAAGCTGTTAGGCCCACGTTGGTCGGAAAATTGCGTGCCGTAAACAAAAAACCGAGGCAGGATCTAGCAGTTCTCGCCCAAGACGCCGAACGCATGCGTCAGGTTAGGCAATACCCAGAATTTGCCGCCAGAGAAGCCCAGCGCAATCTTTCTTTGCAATCAGGCATACAACATAGAGTTGAGTACTCTTAAAAAAACTTCGTGACAAGCATTGAAACCGCACGATAAAAGATAAAACGCATGTGAACAATAGGACTCCCTTATGTGTTCCTGGTAAAGACTAGGTTTGCAGCTGCTCGCGAAAAGGGGGGTTGACGTCATTCGAGGGTGAGCGTCTGCGTCAGGCTGTGCCGCCAGAGAAGCAGAGCGCAAGTGGCAAGCCCGCTGAGTCGACGGGGTACATCTCCTACCCTTCCCACATCAGTATGTGGAGTGGTTTACAATAGCTTCGCTGAACATCCACTTTCGCAGGGCGGGATCGCGGCCATTTTTTCAAAGCACAAATTACTCGCAGCTGCCTACCTCGAAAATACATTTCGTTACATTCCACATAAGGTGCAGAAGAACCGAAAACCCAGTGTGTTAAAACTTGCTCTAGCGCGGTTATAAGTAGAGGCTGGATTTTTAGGCATTAAAAAGGATAGTTTTAGAAATAATCAGGCAAAACAACGTTTTAGGCCTCCAACGTCATAATTAAAGGCACCGTAAATTTGTACAAAGCTGCAAACAAATTTCATACGAAAACGTGTGAGATTTGTATATACGACTGGAAAAACAAAAACGTTATTGTTTATGATGGCCCAAATGCGCCAACAGTTCAACATAGCCGTTAATTGCCCCATAAAACTGCTGGACTAATGGCGATCCACTGGCTTATTTCGACAAGCGCACTGCTCACATTCATGTCCAATGGCCACCGCTCTGGCTCGACCATCGCATTAATGAAACAGGCACGAAAAAGAATAATTGAGAGCTTGGAATACTGATGAAAAAAAGTGCTAGTTTATGTCTGACTGACGCAATTTAATTACGACACAGCAAAAACAGACACAAATAATTAACTCGATAGACGACGATTTATGAAGAAATTAACATGCTCTTACATAATGACTGTTAGGTACGACTCCTACTTTTTTCTCATATGCAATGATATTACCTGCATACTACAGAAAAGACATTCCAGCACTACCAAATGCACTTCCATGCTCCTGAAGAACATTTTTCGAAAGGTTTTTAGGAGCCTAACAGATTTTTGATGGAAAAGCGTGGTGTAGAGCCCGGCGGCAGTGCAAATTTTAAGGCGTAATGAAATGCGGCGGGGCAGTGGTATTTTGCCATTGGCTTTTTATTATAGGAATGATCTGGTGACAAAGGCGTGTTCGATGCTCAACCGTTGCGTTGAAATTATAGTTAGATTTGAGTATGCTTCTAGAAACAAGGATGCGACTGCACATGTCCGAAGAAAGCTGTTTGGAGTGCACGCGGAATGTAGCCTAAGAATCAGTGTGAAAAATATGGAAACAATAGCAAACTACCACCATCTCCAGATTTTGTATTGAAAATTGTGCCTCTTGTCACTGAGAATGAGTGCCCCATTCCACTACTGTTAGCAGTTACTTCCAGAGAGTTGGTTGGAGTAAGGTAAGAACCCCATAGAGTTTTGAAAAGTAAATGCTAGCTCCCGGTAACATGATAATGATCTCAAACTGCGCTCGAAAGCGAAAGCTGAGGGTAAATAGTCGTCATAGGTACCGATTTTAAAAATAGGCATTTGTAAGCCTTTATAGGGATTTGGGCACAAACGCCAAAATATGGTTTTGTAGGCGCCATAAACACACCTGAAAAGCCTTTATTGGCCTCTAATTCGTGCTTATATACCAAATTGGGGAGACAGAACTGCAAGAAACAAAAACGGCATTGGCCTAAAATCCGGTCTCTAGTTATAAGTGCCACAAGCTGCTCCTAATGTTCTGTGACGCCATGTCTGGTGGCAGACGTTTCATGAATTCGATGTAGAATAGCCTGACGTCTACGAAACATTTGCGAGGAGGAAATGACCAAGAAATACAGCATGTTGATCCATGATCCAATGATGGTTCATAGATGATGACCACCATTTGGTCATGCAATCGCAGAAGTCTTACGGGTAAATCAAAAGAAGCAGTGGCGGTGATTCCGCTCCTTATTGCAGTAATTCTAGGTAGGTCTTGAGGAGATGAATCCTTACTCCACCGCTCAAGAGACATAATGCTGGCCCCTCATCTCAATCACATGGGAAGCAAATACAGGAGGAGTTAATTTTTGTGCTGCGGATCGGGGATTACCTTTTTGTCTGCACTGACGACGGAAGTGAGAGATTTAGGTAGGGGTACCACTAACAGCATCACCATAAAGGAAGTGACATGAAGCAAAAATGCGCCGACACGAATCAGTTTTTATGCACACTCGTTGCGGCCACGACCTTCCCCGAAAGCGGACGATCGTGACAACCCTCCGGCCATCCCCTTTCCCGAGCCCATCTTTCACACAGTTTTGCAGCGGGCTTGGCTGCCCAAACTCGTTGCCTTCCTCGCGGCACGAAGTGCGAGAATAAGTCAGAAGCTACAATTCGGCGGTTGTAGTGTTGTTTCGCCGCAGCGGCCATTCCATCTTCAGTTTAGCGCTCTCATCGAGCGAACACAAGATGGGCGACGAGCACGAGGGAAGGTGCCAGCGCGACCAAAGTGGCCGGCGGGAGTGACGGTCCGGCAGCGGCATTGCAGGCGTCCTCGAAGCAGCTCTGCAGGCAGCCCCGAACATAGCGGTCCTCGAAGTAGAAGCCGCCGCAGTGGCTCATGCGCACTATCTCCGTGTCAACGGTCAACGTTCCGCTGTCCAGCGCGCAGCTGCGCACCACCATTGACTGTCCAGTCGCCTCTGCGATCGGGAACCAAAGAGAGCGTCCCACCCAGGTTAGCAAGGCGTTGGACTTGGCTAGTTGGTACATGTTTGAATCAAATAAAAACCAGCGGTAAACTCAGGACACAGAAGAAAACGACGGGACAAGCTGGCACTAGTCAAGCACTTGTCCCGTCGTTTTCTTCTGTGTCCTGTGTTTACAGCCGGTTTTTGTTCCATAGAGGTTAGGAATTGCAACAACACTGCAGCAAAAGCGAGCCGCAGAGAACATGCCACAGTGAGCCTGATGGTTAGAAATTTTGAGCGGACCACCCGGACAACTTACAGCTTTGCTTAAAACATATAATTGGCATGGCGGAATAAGAAATATGTCTGCTTTAACTTAAAATAACACCACCTACAGCTTCGCTTTAATCAAAGTATTGCCATGGCGGAATAATAAATATGCCTGGTTTTACCTAAACGCACCTAATTAAGCAAAATATTTAGAAAAATCGCATATATAGGCATGACGGAGGAAGAGAGAGAGAGAGAGGAACAACTTTTACTGAGCCCATTTCAAGTGACGCTCGCAGGCGTCAGACGGGGTGGAACCCTATTCACGAATCCCATAAGAGTCCAATAGCTCCTGGCCCCTGGACGCGAGCTCTTGCTGCGTCGACAAGTCGGGGCTGGACATCAAGATCTCCCATCGCTCGGGGCATGACGGAAAGGTGAGCTGAAGAGGGCCATGACGGCTTGTTGTGTGATGCAGGGTGCGCTATCATAAGAGGGCCTCCTTTCTTCTCCATTTTGGTCTTCCTGGGCACCTTTTCTGCCTTCGGTCGCATTTTATATTATCCTGCTCCTACCAACCATTGGATATAAGCTGGACTAGGGCGTAGCTGGTGGGCTGCAGTAGGCTAACCCTCCAACGCTGTTGCAAGGACTCTGCCTTCCTGTCCTTCCGCTGTACATCAAAAGCCACTCGCCTTCAGCAGCACTTGGAATTCACACAAATAGGTAGAGGCTTTTATTAACATTTTTTTCCCTCCATGGAGATGGGTATAGGACTCCTGGAGACAATTCCCACTCAACAAAAACGCAGCTACAGGGTGACATCATATGCCCGTGTATACGGACTGTGTGATGCTGTTCAAGCCAACCGGATAATTGACAAGGACTTGGAACCATATTTGCGGGGCTATTCCAATGGAGCGACACGAAACTTTCTCTTTACGCAATCCACTATGCGTTGAAGCCTACCGTCAGCGTTACCGACTCGAAATCTGGCCAACTGCGCGTGTATTTTCAAGACATACTCCCAGATAGCAGCAGCACACAAGCCCCCCTGTCTTCGCGCACGTTCTGCGGGTGTTCCGCGATGGCCGGCACACTTGCAGCGTTCCTATTTTTAAATGCAGAGCATTTCTTAGCCTCGCCTGTTCCTGCGTCGGACGGCGTCCACAGCTCCGCGTCCGCAGCAGGTGCGCGCATGCGTCGTAGTCAGCCCGTTCGCTCCGTCGCGGTCTCTGCGTAACAGGTGCGTGATAGCAGCGCGGTGGCGCGTGGAAGGGCGCGCGCTGCTTGCACATGCGCGCTCTCCCCCCGTACGGCTCTCCCTCTACTGCGCGCGCTGCAAATATAAAGCGGCTAGCGGACGCTCGTGCTTCAGTCACTGCGTTGCTCCTTCCTTCCTTGGTTGACGCTCGCTCCCACGTTTACTCGTGTCTGCTACTCCAGCATCACGGAAGAAGCGATGGAAGCAACACTGCCTTCAACCAGTACTGAGGCCCCAATACTCTGCATTTACTCGTGTTCCCCTCGCGGGAAGGCGCGGGAATTTTTTTATCTGAGACGGCTCCGTTGCCTTTACCGTCATAGCGGATCGAGCACCACGTTAAGCCCTGTTCCTATTCTAGCGAAGACGGCAACGAAGACTGCTTCGCAAAGAAAGTTTTGAATTCAACAACAATGCAATTTACTTTAAAACGATGCCAGCGCCTCTTTTATGCATACGAATATCGCAGCACACCTGTTCTTAAAGTAAAATATTTCCTGTAAGTTACGGTTTGTGTGCCTACTTTTGTTTTTCGTCTGTAACTGCGAACTGTTTAGATAATGTTGTATTGCGGCTTGCCGCTGCTAGAATGTCTACTGCGATGTTTTTGTTGGCGGTGGCGCCGCGGCGCCTTTCCAGAACTTGTTGCTTTAGACGTCTAGTCAGACTGCTTTCTAAGATGTCTATAGTGCTGTCCGCGATAAAAACCCAACCAGCGTTACGGTCTCTTCTGCGCCAAGAAAGAAATTGGAGGGAAAGGTGGGATAGAAATGTCAACTGTAATAATTTATCATGGTGACGCCAGTTATACGCAGTGCCTATTCTGTGGACCAGTCCACAGGATAGTGTTCAGCTTTATTCTGTGGACCAGTCCACAGGATAGTGTTCAGCTTTATTCTGTGGACCAGACCACAGAATAATGTTCAGCTTTATCCTGTGGAGCATTTGAGGCGGTGCTTGGCGGTGCTGTTCGGCGCGGTCGTGTCGTGCAACATTTTTTTTTTTTTAGATACTTATTTCAGTTTCGTAACTGCGCCGACTGTGCCTTCCCGGGTGGGCGCTCTGGTCGCGAGTTGGAGGGACTTTAGGCGGCTGCGTTGACGGCGTGCGCCGGTCCGCTGAGCTCTAAGTTGCGGTGTGTAGTTGCGTGTCTGCTCTACAAGTTTCTTCTTTTCGCTTGCGTTGTCTTTACCCTTGTGCGAGAACTTTGCCTCTTCAGTGCATTCGGTTGTACGACCGCGGACGAAAACGTTTCGTGACTCCGTAAACACGCTGTTTTCTTTCATGTGCTGTCTTGGCGCCCCGACCTACCTCACAGCCGGCTGTACGAGCGGATAATAATAATAGGAATCTTTATTTACAGGAACAGTACATATAATTTCCCAGCCCACTTAAGCAGCTGACGCTTGTGAGATGGCTCAGCACATGCATTGTGCATGGGGCACATGCTTATGTCTTTTGCAAAATGAACGAGGAGGAAATCTCTTGCTAAAAAGCTTTTAATAAAACCAAACAGCCTAATGAAGAAAAACCGAAAAATTCTTAATGCTATCACCGTCGGCAGGCGCGCATGTGTGTTCTGCCCCTTTCGTTTACCGCCGGTGCAACTACACGGTGCTCCTATGCGGTTCGGCCACAGCTCCCATGCTCCAGTTACTTCTGTCGGCACCTACTTCTTTTTAGGGGCCGAGCCGCTTAGGGGCTGGGGCTGGCATCTCCCGTCGTCGTAATCGTCCTCTCATGTCACGGTGCTACAACACCCGGACACTCGTTTACGCCTCGCGCTAGAGCGCTTCGTAACGCGTAATTAATATGCAGTGCCCGGAGCTTACGTGGTTACCAATTTTAGAAGAATTGTCTTCTTTCGATGTGTATGATAGTTTTTGACCACCAAAGTTCGGTGAGCGGGTTTTAAACCGACACTGATGTGTTTTAAACCAGCGTCGTAGTCATTCACGTGCCTGTTTGTTCTATATGCAATAAAGAAAAAAAAAGCATAGTAAAAAAAAGAAAAACACAGAGACTCTCCTTTACGCCTCGAGCTAGAACGCTTCGTGCTTCGAAGACAAGAGACTTTTACAGCAAAGCTGTATACCTCTATCGCCTCCCCCCCCCCCCTCCCCGACGGTTTCAACTCCGTTAATCAGAACAGCATTCCCCTTTACGCACAGCAAGCGATGCAGGTAGCGTTACGCCGTCGTCAGGCATTCAGTACACAGCATAACAGAACACACGAAATCAACAAAGACTTCCGAAGCGGCGAGCCCTACGTTCCACACCACGACGACCACGATGCGGCGAAATGCGGCCGAGTTCACGTTCACAAAAATTAGGCGGGCAAAGAAACGTCTTCAACTCCCGATGACATGATGCCGACCGTTTTAACGCTACAGGACGCTCAGTTTGTGCCGTATTTGTCGCACGCGAACTTTGTAATATGTAGTCGCAATGTTTATTATAGAACAACACGCTTGGCGTGGCTTCAGTTGACTTCGGGGCAGGCTTGCTAAAAAAATGTTGCAGTACGTTCAAAATCGGCATCTAAAATATGTGTTACTAGGTTCATAGCCTAGGTTTTTTGTAAACCAGATCACAAACCTGTGGACAAACCACGCAGAAAACGCTAAGTTAAGTTGGCCGCACAACCGCGCGCTGAAGAAGCAAGGTTCTCGCACGCGAAAAGAAAAAACTTGTAGAGCAGACACGCATGCACTACACACCGCAACTTAGAGCTCAGCGGACCGGCGCAGACCGTCAACGCTGCCGCCGACACCGCGCAACACGCGACCGGAGCGCCCGCCCTGGAAGGCGCAGTTACGAAACTGAAATAAGTATCTAAAAAAAAAAAAAATGTTGCACGACACGACCGCGCCGAACAGCACCGCCAAGCGCCGCCTCAAATGGTCCACAGGATAAAGCTGAACATTATTCTGTGGTCTGGTCCACAGAATAAAGCTGAACACTATCCTGTGGACTGGTCCACAGAATAAAGCTGAACACTATCCTGTGGACTGGTCCACAGAATAGGCACTGCGCCAGTATACTCGGCTACAACTCAAGAACGGCACCACCTCATGTGGTGTATCACTCCGCCAAAGCGCAGGACCCGTGACGTCAGTGCGCGCGCGTTTTGAAAGGGGTTTGCTATGAATGCGTGATATCGTCTGCCTTGTCTCACGCAGTTTGTTTGTCGCCACTGAAGTCGTTTATAAGCATATTAAGTCTAAAAAATCACGGGAATGGCTCACGCCATGTTCAAAATATTCCCAGTAACGCCCTACTTGCGCCGCGCGGAGAAACATCCGGCTACGGTGATAAGGCACAGCAACAACTTCAGGTGCCGTTCTTAAGTTGTCACCGAGTATAGCGGGACACTTCTCGGCTTCGCGCCGTCGAACACGCTCCCATACCGACGCGTGCCATTCTTGGAACTCCGCCAAAATATTCCACGGGCCTCTCAAGGACAAAAAAAAACAACAAAAAAAAAAAAAAAAACAGGCATGCAAAGCAGTACTGGGGCTTTGCAATGTAAGCTGTGCCTAACATACCGGTAATCCCCGGGAAAGCGTATGTTGGGCAATCGGGAAGCTGCATGAATGATAGACCAAGAGAACATTATTGGTTGGTAGAACAGTCCGCATGTGGCAACCTGGCGGTGCTCCGGGGAAGGTGTCCACGTGACACAGAATTAGCACAAACAGCAATTCTCAAGAGTTACGCAGATAAAACTGCCTTGGAATTTTTACGGTGCCTTCTGTATCAGAAAACAAGGAGAAAGCAAGTGCATTAGTGACCCGCCATTGCACTGAAAAAAAAAAAAAAAAAAAACAGGTCTGATTTTTTAAGCAAATAGCTCCAGAAAGGTGGCCGTAATAGTGTGCGTTTTTATCAATAAACCTTCATTTGAGAGTGCACCTCATGTTGTCTGTGTGTTTGTTCCTGTTTATTCGACACCTTTAGTGTAGCATGTGTGACTACCCGTACAAAAGTGACGTACGAAAGCACGCTCCCTTCTTACGCTGGCTGCAGTGGAGCCCCGTTCATGGCTTTGTGTACCGACGTCAAAACTCAGGTGTCGCTGTGGCTCACCTTACGGGTTGCCCTGGCATTTTTTTCAAACGAGTGAAGCATCGTATGTCGTGAAACAAAGTGCTATTGAAGTTCCGATCTTTGCGCTAAAGTGGCAAGTTATACAGCATTTAGAATGCGCTTAATAAGGGTACAAAAAAAATAGGTTAACAGCTGTCAAGCGTAAAAGCGGCGACAAAATACGCTTGGACTGTAATTCTTTGGCCATTGAAACCGGGTTAATTCAAAGTGCGTCTAGCCAGGAAAGAAGAACGGTACAAAGAGCATTGTGGAATTGTCAGAAAGAGGTTTATTGACATCAAGCAATTGGACCATGGCTTGAAGTGAACCGCCTACGATTTATCGGCGTTCCTGTGCCTGTTATAAGATTGGCCGCGTATCTGCTCACTTCGCTGCGAATGTCGTCGCAACACGTTATAGCCTCCTGCCGCCTCTGCCATGTAAATGTCTCTCTTCTTTCTGCCCACCTCTCGACTCTTCCCCTCCCGTCTCGCTCACCCACGACACGCAGCGGAGGTTTGCTCAAATCAATTCAATTTTCCCGCGTTCCACTCCTCGCGCGCCATCTACTGGAACCTTTATTCCCTGTTTGACTTCTCGGAATCCCGACATGGGGTCTAGGCTCGGGCGCGAGCGCTTTTTGAATTTTTGGGTCAAAACATTGCTTTGAACACATATTTTTTATTTGCTGTCGCAAAAATCAATCAGCCACGTATTTTTAGTAAAAAATAACAATGTAAACACCATTTACGCATTGATGGTTTGCCTCAAATATGCGTAATATTTTCTTTTTGCTGAGCAATGTTGACAAAAGTGCTGCAATATTTAGTGGTTAGGAAAAGTTTTGCCCGTACAAACTTCTCGTTCAAGAATTCTGTTAACTTTTGGCCAGGTGGCTGAATTAACAGACAGACAGACAGACAGACAGACAGACAGACAGACAGACAGACATTATCGGGTTTTAGCAGCCTAAGGAAGACTATCGTCTTTAAAAGTAAATTTCGCGGAAGCCTCGGCAGCTTGCGAGGCGTGAACCTCCTTGCGTCTCCATCTACGGCCCCCACCTCGCTGTTACTCGCATTATCAGAGCCAAGGCTCTAGTCAAAGCTTAAATTAGAGATCGTCGCACGTGCACCAAGCCCTGGTGGCCTACTGGCAACTTTACGTCGCTCACCAAATGATGTCATCCCATAATAAATGAAACTGCGGATACCTATCCCGAACTTTCGTATTATTTAGAAGGGACACTGAGGCTGGGGCAGGCCCCTTAGCGTATTTCACAACACCGCACGTTTACTCAGCATGCGGCGTTTTACTGCGGGAAGGAACATTGGGATGACTGTCGAAGATTTGTGGCGTGGCGTCGCTGTCTGTGCCGTAGCAGCTGGATGGTGATCGCAATTTATTTTTCAGGCCACTCCTCACTGAGAAATACAGAACGACGGAACATAAGGTGCGGTATCGTTGCAACACTCCTTATTCTGCTTCCATTTGAGTGGTGACAGAACGTCACTGTCGACTGTCTCCATGCCAAAGCACGTAATTTATAAAAAAAAATAATTGTTATGCGTCCAGATGTGTGCGTAGCCGTATTGATCAAAAAGTTGAAAAGTCCCGCATTTTGTTTACTTAGATTATGCGCTTATGCGCGTTAAACCCATCTTGTGCGCATTGAAAGCGTACAAATCAAACTGACCTCTGACCATGATCTATCTAATCTAATTAAAACTGAAACAGAAGAACCGAAGTTGGAGGTCATTAGTTCCACCCTTAAAAAACACGAAGGGCACGAATATAGCAAAAATCTTTTTCGGCAGCGCCAGATTTCGCCGTACTAACAAGCTGAAACCCACGATTCTCAAAAAGGTAACGCAATATCTTTAGGGCCACCCTACGATTACAGCATGACTGGGGAGTAACATTTTTTTGTGCCCATACGGCTCCTGTTTTTTCTCTGGTTCTTTCCACAGCTCACTTTGGAGACACCGTGATGCGGGAAATGACAAACGTGAAAGAAATTGAATGGAATGCATCCTGGATAACAATAACACATAGAAACCTAGTACAATATGTTTTTGTTTTTGTTTATTACCTGAAAACAATGTAAATATAGACATCGGCTGGCTCGGAGCCGGCTATTCCAGCTGAGCCAGCTAAAAAGCGAAACATGGTACCGAACCCCGTTAAGATCGCACAATACACAAGCGAAAAAAAAAGATACGAAATAAATTCCGGAAAATGAAGCTACAGTCCGAAAGCGCTTCCAAAAAAACCTAAATACTTAAAGGGATCCTGCAACACTTTCGATAAGCGATGTCACTCTTTCCTTAGCGACTGGAACCACTGCGAAAACTATAGTTATCGCCAGCATAGAGCGGCGTGCGCTGCTTAATTTGCTCGTCGCACCAGATACGCCTTCTATTGCTGCTTTGTTTTTGTGGCTTTTTTTTTAGTTGTTGTCGAAAAGCATTCATTACTGCAACTGAAGGAAAACCGGCCAACAGCCGCTACATGGCCGTAGTGACGTAATTCAAGCCATCGAAGAACGTCAAGACCGGGAAAGAGAGAAAAATCTTTTGAGCGAGTTTGCAAGTTATCTGATGGGCATAGAGCAGTAATTTTTGGCTGAGGTACTTTGCGACCCCCTAATCTAAGTAATGGGTGTGTTGAGTGACGTTCTGCAAGCATTAAAGATTTCAGAAAAAAAGTTGAAAAAATATTGCAGGGTCCCTTTAAAGTACAGTTTCATTGGTACTTTTCAAAGTGCAAGTTGTGAAAAAAAAAAGAACTGAAGCCCTTCACGTACACAAAGTACAATTCGATACTTTCATCTGCATGCGCATAGTCTAAGATGCAAGCTATTAAAACTAAGCCTAAAGTCTGGGAAGTGGTGTGTATTTGCCACAAGTATACGCTATTCAGCCACGCGGGAAATGCCTGAAGGGGCTCAGCGTTGGATCACAAAATCGTTGTTTCTTTTGCCGTTGCAAACCCGGTTGCATGGCAAAGAGGCAAACGTGTACGAGTAAATGTAGGAGGCATCATCGGCAACAAGATAATTGTTGTTGAAATAAATTTCTTAGCGTTTCCTTCGTGTTTTGCTCTGTCAAGAACTTCATTCAAAGGCAGCCCGCGCGCGCTTTCTTCTCTTTTTTTTTTGTATCGTCCCCACTGCCACGGATGATGCCAGAATTTGGGAGTCGGCCAGTTAGCGAGTATCCTTGGGAGGAAAACTCTACCAGGCCCCCATCGTATAAAAAGCTCGCGCCAGAGATAAACGCGTATACCGACAAACATCCGAAGGAAATGCACCACTTGCACTCCAGGGAAGCCCAACTGGAATTGCTAACGCAATAATAAGTTGCTTACCAACCAGTTCATGTGGTTGCAAGGCTGGCCAGCTTACGTGCAATGGAAGGTCGGGAGAACAGGTTCA
Organism: Haemaphysalis longicornis; assembly: GCF_048455015.1. Taxonomy (NCBI): domain Eukaryota; kingdom Metazoa; phylum Arthropoda; class Arachnida; order Ixodida; family Ixodidae; genus Haemaphysalis; species Haemaphysalis longicornis. The sequence continues at coordinate 185,011,661 of NW_027526203.1, forward strand.
GATTGATTGGAAACGCTATTAGGGGTAACTTCGAACGGGGCAGCGATCGGAAATTTAGGCTGCAGGCAGCAGGGGCCAACTTCTCACAGAATGCCTAATGGTATATCTCGGGCTTAACCTTTGCAGCTACTCCTTACATACATACGTATACCGCATCTCCTCAGTGTGGCTATACCCTCACATTTCAAGCGCAGGTGCTACTGACCCGGAGCGGCCTGCCGAAGGTACGAAGACGTTAGGTTCTAGCTTTGGTGTTTTGTATGGGGTATTCTGTAGTAGATAGGTTCCACAGGAGGCTGTACTAGATAGGTTTAACCATGCCAGATAAGGCTCCCTCGGACACAAACAGCATTTCCTCACCACACAAGGATTTAGCAACCCTGTTTGAGTACATTTGTTAAAAACCTCCCAATGATATACAATCGCACTATCGGCCTTCAGGCCCTCGATCGGCGTGGGTGAAGGTCTTTGGGAGAGGCCTTCGTCCTGCAGTGCACATAACCAGACTTAAGATAAAGATAAAGATTCTCCTTACCGAAGACGCCGTTGAGCTTGATGCAGGCGGTGGCCGGGAAGAGGCCGTTGCGATTCTTCCGCGACGACATGCAGGGTGACTCGAGTAGGTCGGCCGTGTAGTTGTTGTGAAAAGGGTCCTCGCAAGCCGGGTTCTCGTGGTCCAGTGACACGCACTTGAAGCAGTCCAGGCCGCGGGCTGCCCCTGCACAGAAGCATCGCATCGTTACGTCAGCTGCAGTTGGTGTGACGAGGTTATTCCGAGCTCGCCTACGCACGCTGCTACCGGTGCGCATTTGAGGGAATGCATGAGTCGCGTCTCTGACACAAAATCAGACACGCTTGCGTGACTATAAAAAATTTGAGAAAAAATACAAGGCGTTTACATGTTACTCTGACAAATGTTTCTTATAAAGTTAAAATAAATAGCTCAAATTGGGGTTTTACGCGCCGAAGCTACCGGGGCTATGTTCGCGCCGTAGTGGAGGGCAATAGGGATTGATTTCGACCACCTGGGAATCTGTAAGGTGCACTGAAATATGGATACAAGGTGCATCAGTTTTTCGCCTCCATCAGACAAGTTTCCCCCGCTGTCGGTACCGAACCCGCACATACTACTGAGCCGCACAACGCCTTAGCCACTGAACCGTCGCGGCGGTTTCATTTTTTTTGGCCACGAGGGACGCGAAAAGAAGGGATGGCTTTCCTACATGTTTTTTTTTGTGAATTCTGCGGCAGCGGTGCCGATTTGAAGCTCTTTGAGTCAAAATCACTACTCTCTGGAGTGAATGTATGACTACCCTAAGTGTGCAAAAGGATTTTTCCCTGTATGTTTTTCTTGGCTCCACTGATATAACAAAAAGTACAAATCTATGGGACGTTACTCCGCGTTAATTAAGTGAATTCAAGTATGAGTACGGTGCACCGGGGTTTCAACGGGGCTATATATATCAGGCTCGCCGCAGTAAAGGGTTGTAAAATAATATATACCGCATGGGGATGGTTAACGTGTGCTGAAAAATCTATAGGCACGGACGTTTCGGTATTTCGCCTGCGTAGGAAAAACAGACGCTGCGGGTAGGAATCGAAGTGCGTCCTCAAGCTCAGCAGGAATACATCTCAGCCGCTGAAGAACTGCGGCGCGCAACGCATATATCGCGCTTCGGGATGGAAAAAAAAAAAACTTGCAGAGGGAATCCACGTTAGGTCGTAGATGTGAGCAGTTAGAACATATCTTCTTCTTCCCCCCTCCATGCTCTGCAACCGCTGAAGAGCAGCTAAGAGAGCGAGACTAGAAGCAACGGTTTTATACGGCGCGGCCCACGAAAACAACGACTTATTTGCGGCGATCGCGGTAGAAGAGACCCCACTACGCTGGTTCAGAGCCTGCTCAAATCAAGTATACCCTGTTTCTTCGCTACCGTACTATTATTATCTACCAACTACCGGCATGCCTGCTCCTTTCGACACACCAGTCGTCACTCCACCCTATTCCGGCTGCAGGCGGGGGCTCACTACTCACTGCAATGGCCGTCTTTTCCTGTTGGCAATGATTTCGCCGCTTCCGCGAACGCCTGTAAAGCACAACTGAGGATCATGGCAGCTGCGGACTCCCAGCGCCCACGGAATATCGCTGAATGAGCCTAGTAACGCGATCATGATAAAAAGTTGGCTGTTTGATGTAGCAACTGTTTCCACTGGCATGTGCGGGAATGGGGGGGGGGGGGGGGGGGGAGGTGAGAGGGCTGCGGCTCCCCCCCCCCCCCCCCCCCAATGTTTTGGGTCGGGGGAAGATTTTCACGGCTGGATCAACCAGGAGCCATTTTTTTGTTTCTGGTGTGCTTGTTTTTGTTATTATGTTGTTAATTTTATTATTATTATTATTATTATTATTATTATTATTATTATTATTATTATTATTATTATTATTATTATTATTATTATTATTATTATTATTATTATTATTACCGACCACCGAGCTGCAGGGCCATCTTTGTTTCAAAACTGTCGGCTAACACCACATCTGCTCAACTGTTGGCCCACTTGTCAGCTGTGCAAGTTACGCCATTGTCGTGCAAACGCCTTAGGACCAAGTACGACTCCTATTCTTCTTTTGCGTAACTGTTAACGAGGACTGTTTTAGGCGCCTGAGCGACCCGTCTATGTGGCCAAAAGGCTGCCTTTTCAAGCCGTTCCAAGGCAAGGTTCACCCTGGTATGCTGCACAGCTGCGGAATAACTGAAAATGATCAGTAAGTACGAGAGTATCGACATATTACTATCAAAACACTCGAGGTCTACGAACTAAGTCCTCTGAATTTATTAGAAATATTGTATGCTATAAATTTTCTGCTTTTGTGATTAGTGAAACCTGGCTTTCCGATGATATCTCGTCTTCCGACTATTTCCCTTCTAACTATCAAATCTTTAGAAGCGACAGAAAATTAACTGGACCTAAACAAAAAGGTGGCGGGGTTCTCATTGCCGTTCATCATTCAGTGCAGTGCATGCGGCGTGCTGACCTCGAGTCCCTAGACGAATCAGTCTGGCTTGAGGTAGGCCTCACGAGGGGCGAGAAGCTACTCATCGGTGCATTCTATATATCCCCGGATGTATTACCTTCTGAATTTTGTCGAACACTCACATCCATAGAAAATGTCTCAAATGCACACTCCAATCATAAGCTCATTATACTTGGGGACTTCAACACCCCAAGTATTCGCTGGAACAGTCTTTCCTTTGAGCACAAAAACCATTATGCAGCGCAGAAATGCAGCATGCTATTAGATTTTCAATCGTTCACCTCCATGCAGCAGTTTTGCCGCATAGAAAACTCTTGTGGTAATGTTCTAGATGTGTGCTTCTCAAACTTAAAAAACGTACAAGTGTGTGCCTCCGAAATATCCCTTGTGCACCCCGACAAGTTTCACCCCCTCTCTTATTGTCTCTGTCTCGGTCGCGACGCAGCATCGCTCTGGCGGTGTTGACAATTGTGCAGTCCCGCGATATGCTTTCAGGAGTGGAGATTATGCTGGGCTGTATCACTTTTATTCATCTGCTGAATGGTCTAGTGTTTTTGATGTCAATGATGTTGACGAACAGGTTCGACGTTTTACCGAAATCGTCAGAAGTGGCATGGAAAAGTACATCCCTTGTTATAAGCCTGTTCCTTCCGAATTTCCCCACTGGTTTTCTAAAGAACTTCGAAGTTCGCTTAAATTTAAGGACAGCGCCCACAAAAAGGCCAAGAGTTCTGGGCTTGACAAGTGGAAAGCGGAGTTTAGTCGGTATCGCTCACTTTGTAAAATCCTCTACCGGCGTGACCACCAGCTCTATATAGAATAGTTAGAGGCTGCTGCGTTTGAGAAACCGGCTGAATTCTGGAGGTATGTACGCGGCCGTTCTAAGGCGTCTAAAGAACACGTTAGCCTGCTTAATTCCGATGGTGAAGAGGTTGAGGATGTTGCCACCAGTTTTGCTTAGTACTTTCATTCTGTCTTTCAACTGCCAGATGGCAACGACGAACACCTATCGTTTAATAACTCTAATTTTAACACACTTATGTTCGATGAAAAAATTGTCAATAATAGCCTTCATCGGATGAAACCATCATTTTCCTGTGGTGCAGATGGAATTCCAGCAGCCCTCATGAAGGCTTACGACAACATTTTTGTGCCTGTCTTAACTTCCATTTATAATAACTGCTTACTCTTAGGTAAATTTTCTCGTGCATGGAAGATCGCTCGAATTTTTCCAATATTTAAGTCTGGTGATAAGTCAGCCGTTTCTAACTATCGCCCGATCTCACTCCTTTGTGTCGCCTCAAAACTCTTTGAGTCAGCTCTGCACAAAGTTCTTCCTGCCTGCGTCAAGAACGTTGTGATACCACATCAGCACGGCTTTTTCTCGGGTCGATCGACGGTCACAAATCTTGCAAGCTTTATGACACAGGCTTCGGCTGCAGTTTGTGAAAACGGCCAGTTGGACGTTATTTATTTTGACCTCAGTAAGGTGTTTGATGCGGTGAACCTTCAGTTATTAATTAACAAGCTTGCTAAGTCCGGAGTAGACGCAAGCCTTGTTGCCTTGTTGTCCAACTATCTCCTTGACCGGTCCTTTTATGTAGATGTTAACTACGAAAAGTCTAGTGTTTACCCTGCAACAAGTGGTGTACCTCAGGGTTCCGGGCTGGGTCCATTATTGTTTTCTATCTTTATCAATGTTGTGTCAACAGTGTTAACAAACTCTTCTTTTCTTCTCTATGCTGATGATGTCAAACTATTTAGGCACATTAGCGGTGTTCAGGACTGCTGTGCCTTGAAGAGGGATGTGTCGGAATTATCGGTCTGGTGCAGGAAAAAACTGCCTAATTTTAAACCCCGCTAAAACAAAGGTTGTCACCTACAGCCGGAAAACCCACCGTCTGCTGTTTTCCTACAGTATTGAGGGAGCTCCTCTGCAAAGGGTTGAGGAGATTAGGGGCCTAGGGGTGCTTTTCGACAGTACCCTCTCTTTTTCTCCTCATATTAGGCTCATCACCCAGCGAGCGCTTCGAAGTCTTGGAAATGTGTGTCGGATTACAAAGGAATTCTCTTCTCCAGATCCATTTCTAATGCTACAATGCAATATGTATACCACAGTTCGAATATGCTTCTGTTGCCTGGAACGGCATCTCCAAATATAGTAGTGAATTAATAGAACGTGTGCAGAAGAAGTCTTTATCCATATTTAAGCACCGTCATCACAATCACAGTTTTCATCCTGATTCTGACTTACCCATGGTCCCTTTCATCCCTTCCGTGAACTGCAGACGTATGCGTGCAGACCTTACATTTCTTCACAAAATTGTTCATGGTGACCTTTCTTGCGCAGACCTGCTTAACTGTTTAGAGTTTAGTGTACCACAAAGGCCCACCAGGTCGCATCGCCCGTTCTTGACCGCTGCGCGCAACTCCAATCATTCTCCTGTGCGCAGAATACAGAATTGTTACAACCGATTCTTTGAACGCCTTGACATCCTTCAGAAATCCTTTACAATTTACTGTACAGCGCTGTTGAATACAGTATGTTAAACATCTATGATGTGTCTGTCGTTCTTTTTTTTTCTGGAATTTGGTTTCTCTGCGGTTGTGTCTATCGAACTCATAGTTCCCTATTTTTGGAACTGTTTACTGTCATTTGTTCGTCTTATCATTTGTCTCTACACTCTTGCCGTTGTTTTTGTTGTATTACTGTCAAACATTGTTACTCTGCCTGTCGTGTGGTCTTTACGACAGGCAGAGCAACATAGGCATCTTCTTTTTTTTATTTTTTACCTGTACCCAGGCTCCGGCTGTGCTTTATTTCTGTCATTTTCACTACTTCAATTAGTGCGTGTCTTGTCGCTTGTTTGTTTCTTGCTATATGTTTCTTGTATTTTGTTTTCATGTAACTATCCGTGCGCCAGCACTCAAGCCTCTAGCTGTTCCTGGGCAAGGAAATAAACAGGATTGATTATTATTATTATTATTATTATTATTATTATTATTATTATTATTGTCACTGTGCTTGACAACTCTGTTCAAAATTTGACAGCACGGGTTACGGCATCCGAGCAATTATCCAAAAATCTCGAAGAGCAAGTGACTGAGCTGACGGCTACGCTATCTCTGCAATCGAAAGCAATAAGTCAGCTTCGCGCCGAGCTGAACGATTCAGAGCAGTACAGTAGGCTGTCAAACTTGGAACTAAACGGCCTCCCTTTCACTCCAGGTGAAAACTTGCGCGCTGTCTTGTCCGACCTTGCGCAAAAACTTGAAGTAACCGAGTTTGACGATAAGGACGTTGTGGCTGTTCACCGGCTTCCAGCCAGGCAGAACAAAACGCCTACCGTTCTCATTCGTTTTGCTTCAACATACATACGTGACACTTGGTGGGCGGCTCGTAAGAAACTACGACCCCTTTCTGAAGACACTCTCTCCCCTCCCCTGTACTTGAACGAAAATTTGACGCAGGCAAACAAAGATTTGTACTGGAAGGCGCGGTCGAGGGGAAAGGAAGCGGACTACAAGTTCGTCTGGACTAGGAACGGAAAAATTTTCGCTAGAAAAGAAGAGGGAAGCCCACGAATCAAGCTAGAATCAACTGCAGACCTCGAGCAGTTAATCTAAATATATGTCTGTGCACTTTCACTCTGCCAGTAATTTAACCGATCTTCGGACAATTTTTCTGAAGGCAAATGAACGCTCGTTTTCCGTCATTCACCTGAACATTCGCAGCTTGAAAAAGTACTGGGACTATTTTCAAGCTAGTATAACTGGTATTGCAGATTTGGTTGATACATTCGTGCTTACAGAAATAAATATAGATGATTGCATGACTGATCAGTTTCACCTTCCGGGTTATCAGGCGCGCTTTTTTACCCGAGTGGGTAGAAGAGGAGGAGGCATTGCTATATTTTTCAAATCTCACTGGGCAGCTACGGCCATCCAGATAAACTTTACAGCAGCTGAATTTCTTGCACTTCGTCTTGACTCTGCTGGCTCTTCGGTATCATTACTTGCAATCTACAGACCGCCGTCTGAAAACCCGCAATCTTTTCTTGGTGAACTGCGAGATAACTTAGCTCAACTGCAATCTTGCAGTAACGTATGCCTTATCGGGGACTTTAATATTGATCTTTTAAAGTCGAGCAAGCCCATAGTTTCAAACTATTTAAACCTATTAGCGGAACATGGTATCGAATCTGTTGTAAATAAGGCTACTAGGGAAGAGATGATGCTGGGTAAATGCACTGCATCTTGTTTAGACCATGTGTTGATTCGCGCCATTGATTATGAAGATGTCAATTCGGTTCTAATAACCGAAAAAATAGCCGATCATTACTTCGTTGGTTGCCAGATATCCTCTCCTGAAGTTTTAAAACCAACTGAAACATCGACCTTTATAGAAATATTTGACAGAACCCGATTTGATCGATTAGTGTCAGAATTCAACTGGAATTCTGTGCTGATGCTGTCCTGCCCTATCAAAGCTTATGAGCGTTTTACACAGGTGTTCTCGGAATTTAAAGAAGCGAGCAAGAAAAAAGTTAAGGTTAAAAAAAGAAAACCGTATTTATGCTGGCTAAATGACAGTGTTTTACAAGCAATAAGAGAGAAGGATGAGCTTTGGAAGCGCTCTCGACAATCTCCGAGAAACGACTTCTTAAAGAATTTATACCGAACTGCACGAAACAAAGTCACGGCGTTAATTCGTTCCTCAAAAAGGCGGCACTATAACACCCAGTTTTCTTTATCACGTGGCAATCCCACCAAAGTTTGGTCGCTGATAAATCAGCTTCGCGGAATTCAGACACGAAACTACCTAAATCCCATTTTAAAGGGGTTTGGTGATCCTACTGAAAACGTGGCAAATATTCTAAATGATTACTTTGCCTCTATATCGCTAAATTCTAATAACTCTGATGAGATGTGTGCAATATTGCCTCAATGTGCTGTATCTGACTCTGCATATTTGCCTTCCTTGGAACTAGAGGACCTACACCGGTTAATCCGTTGCTCGAAGAAAAAGCGCTCGGCAGGGTTGGACGGCATTTGTGCGGATGACGTATGGCGCAATTTGCAAGTTTTATCAGAGTTGCTCTTATTTATCTTTAACGGCATTATCGAATCGGGCGTCATTCCCAACGCAATGAAAAGAGCCAAGGTTATTCCGCTGTTCAAGAAGGGTGATGCATCAAAACCGGAAAATTACCGCCCGATTTCGGTTCTGTCCTTCTTAGCTCAAGTGTTAGAGAGGCATGTCCTTGAAGTAATGACAGGCTTTGTGCAAAAACACTCGATTCTGTCTTCTTCTCAATACGGCTTTATTCCAGAAAGTGGTACGCAACAACTGTTCGAAGAATTGTCGGATTTTTTGCATGATACCCTAGAAAAAAACCAGGTCGCCTGTGCACTTTTTCTAGACTTATCCAAAGCTTTTGATTCTGTTAGCCACGAAATACTATGCAATAAACTTTACAATTACGGATTTCGAGGCCATTTTTACGACTTTTTAAAGAATTACTTGTCCGATCGGTCGCAACTGGTGTGTTTAAATACAGCAAAAAGCTCATTACGAAGCTTAAATTCAGGAGTTCCACAAGGATCCGTCCTGTCCCCCCTTTTATTTAATTTATATGTTAATGACTTCAGTTCAGTTATAAATAAATGTAATATATTTCAATATGCGGATGATACGTTAATAATTTCGAGGCACGTAAACTATGACACCGCCACGGCCCTTCTCCAACAGGATACCATGCAAGCAATGAAGTGGTTCGAAGTCAATAAAATAAGAGTTAACCTGACAAAAACACAACTGGTATGTTTTAGAAATCCTTTGAAAATAGTGCACACCACCTTGCCCATTCTTCTTCATACAGATAAATGTTTCCCGTGTAAATGTATTCCAGTTTCTTACTCTGACTGTGTGAAATACCTCGGGATTTTTTATGACACTGACATGACCTGGAACTCTCACATGGCTTCGCTGTGTGCGCGACTGCGAAGTGTGGCATGTTTGATTTATCGTATTAGAGCACTTGTACCCTTAACGGTAAAAAAAATGATTACACACGCGCTCGCTTACTCCCATTTACGATATGGAATACGCAACTACTTTAATTGCTCCAATTTCTGGAAATCAAAAATAGACGGTTTGTTGAAAAATATCCTTCACAGCATTGCCTATAGGATTGACATGCCTTCTGATATCAGTTTGTTCAGGGCGCTCGGTCTTCCTACCTTTGACACTTTATTTCTTTGCACGATCGTCCCTCGACACTTTTGGAACAAGAATTTTCTTATTCCACATTCTAAGCAAATTCCTTTGCGTAATCCTCCCCGTTTTTTTCTTCCAAGGGTACGAACACGGTATGGTGAAAGTTGTAGAGCGTATTATGTGCCTAAAATTTTCAATCAACTTCCACAGTCAGTTTTCGATGAAGAAACACTGCGTGGCATTAAACGAGCGCTTATGAATCTTCAAAGCTAAACTGTCATAATTTGAGTCAAATGACTGTAACCAATTAAAAATGCATGACCGAAGAAATTTTGTACTGCCTCTCTTGCAGTGTATTGCCCTTCTTGTTTTAAGGATTATGTCCTGATGCTGTATAGAATATCAATCGTCTGCTGTATGTCGTTGTTTTTATAGATCAGTTTTATTTGAAAATTTCTATGCTGCGTGTCAGACTATTTGAAGAGTTTGTTTTGTTTGAAACCCCCTTTTTTTGCATTCCTGCAATGAGGTACTGATGTTTTTCTTCTGGTGGTTGTATTTTTGACTGTTGCCTAGGGTGGTCTTGTACAGAGAATGTACTGTAAGACAGTATGTTACGCATTATTTGATTCAGTGCTGGCACTGATTTTCGCCCCAGCTGCCGAGTGTTGCCATACAAGCCCTTGTGAGGCTTCGGCAGGCTCGGCATTATAAAATGTATTTATTTGAATGGAAATAAAAGTATTATTAGTATTATTAGTATTATTATTATTATTATTATTATTATTATTATTATTATTATTATTATTATTATTATTATTATTATTATTATTATCATTATTATTATTCTATCATCGCTTCTAAAACTATGCTTCCTTTTTTTGCTGTTTTGCTTTCTGGGATCTCTGTAACTACTTTTACTCTATTGTTTCTGTTATACATATGGTTTTCTGCTGTTGTGTTGTCTTGATTTTAGTTTGTTTTTATGAATGTTTGTATATGATGTACCAGTACCAAGACCCTAGGGTTGTTCCTGGGCACCGAAAGTAAAGGTTGATTGGTTGATTGATTGATTGCATGATTACCGGGCGGTTTCAATCCTCTGGGCCGCGTCCAAACTATTTGAGTCCTCGTTACACACAGTTTCGTCTTCGTGCGTAAAAAATGCGTTGTTACCCGATCAGCATGGCTTTATAACTGGGCGGTCAACGACAACTAACCTTACCTGCTTTATGACGCATGCACCGAAAGCAGTCACAGACCGAGGCCAGATTGACGCAGTCCACTGTGATCAAAGTAAGGCTTTTGATCTTGTTACTCATCCACTGTTGCTCAATAAACTGTTGCTCTGTGGCGTCAATGCTCCGCTAGTTGCCTTAATTACTAGGCAGCTATCTTCTTAACAGACGCTGTTATGTCAGTGTAAATGGCCAAAGATCTGTCGACTACATTCCTACCAGCGGCATGCCTCAGGGGTCCGTGTTGGACCCTCTTTTGTTCTCTCTTTTCATTAACGACGTATCTACCTCTATTAAGAGCTCGTTTTTTCTTTTGTATGCTGGTGATATAAAGGTTTACCAAATAATTAATTGCCCAGAGGACTGCCTCGCCCTTCAAAATGACATCTCATCTTTCGCGCGCTGGTGTGCTGAGCAGGGATTAATTCTTAACTCTAATAAAACCAAAGTTATCACCTACAGCAGGAAAACACATCCTCTCCCATTCTTTTACACGCTTAATAACGCTCGTCTGTCAAAATTTTCCGAGGTTAGAGAACTTGGAGTGCTGTTCGACAGTCCCCTCAGTTTCACTCCCCATATACGACAGATGGTCGAGCGGGCCCTGCGCTCTCTGGGTGCTGTGTGCAGGTTTACAAGAGATTTCACTTCTCCTGTTCCTTTTTTATAGCTTTACTCATCAGTTTGCCTCCCCCAATTAAAATACTCATCTGTCGTTTGGAATGGAACCTGCCAGTCCAACCACCAGTATCTTGAACGAGAGAAGAAAAAATTCCTGTCAATATATAAACACCGGCTAGGACGCAGTTCTGTTTCGTCCTCTAGTGAACATCGGCTACCTAAGCTTATTCCCTTGAGTTCTAGGCGTGATCGAGCTGATCTTCTTTTTCTGCACAAGCTACTACACGGAGTCATTTCCTGCCCAGAACTTCTGTCCCAGCTTATGCTCCGACTTCCCCAGAAGTGCACGCGATCGCGCTATCGATTCCATACTGGTGCAACTCGTAGTCGTCACTCGCCTATCCACCGACTGCAAAGCCTGTACAACTTTCTTGGGGACAAATTGGATGTTTTTAATGTCTCCCTGGCCCAGTTTCGTGCAGGGCTGAGTAGTGCTGTTTGTAGCTAACAGTATATGTCTTACTCCGTTCACATAATCTTGCTATGCCACCTTCCTTTGTTTGCTCGTTACTGCATTTTATTCAACTTCTCGTTTGTATAGCTTTTATTCTTACCTCACTATCTTCTAATTGGCTGTATGTTCACTTAACTAGTACATTATTTGTGGCTAACTCTTCCGTCCATAGAGTGTGATATCACTGTTATTACCGTTCGTTGTGCTTCTACTAGTGTAGCGCACTTTTAGTGATACGTGTTGTATGTATTATGTCATTTTGTTTGTTTTTATGTTTGTTAGTGCACCAGCACTAAGACATTACCGCCGTTCCTGGGCACTGAAAATAAATAAATTGATTGATTGTTTGATTGATTATTATTTTTTAGACATTTTCGTTTATTATTATTTTCTCCATTTTTTTTATTTTATGTCCAAAGAAGAAAAGCAAATTATTGTACCGTTGTGAGCTTCACCCACAGTAACCAGCAATTTTTCCTGAAATGAAAAGCGAACAGCGAGAACATCATCAATAACTAGCATGTACGTATCCTTTATCCTTTCCTGGCCCACGTTTCCGCCTGGGCAGTTTTGAAATGCCTAAATTACGAAGACCTCAGCGTATTGAAACTCGGATACCAAACATATCTTGGTACCCAATGATGCAAACATTCGTGCGACACATAGCGAAACCCTTACGATTGCGAGTGTGCTGCTCCATGCGTCACAAGCTTACATTAGGCGTCAGCACGTACCCCTACCGTCTAAACCCGCGCATCAGCGAACTCGACTGAGATGCAAGGAAGGCCTATAGTTCCTGCGTTCTAACTTACACCCGAAGGCGCCGTTTTCAACCCGGCATCGCTTCGTACAAAGTGCCATGCTTTCAAAAGGTAATAAATGAAGGCATGTTACGTAGATAATGACTAATGATTGGTTGCAGAAATGAGGAAGCTTACGAACAGCTGGCATATATGCGGCCAGTGGTGGCGTGCGAAATCCGTCACCTATCATGTTCAGTGCATTTGGCGCGCTTGAGGGCGATGTCACAAGCTTGAATTACCGTATATAAAGTCCTCTAAAGAATAAAGACGAACACATGCACAAAGGAGGGCAAGAAGTGTGCGCACAGATGCGCGAAATAAACACCGCCGCGTGGTTGTTCCGAGCCTTAAAGCTGAGTATGCCCTATATACGCGCAGGTCAGTGAACGAAGGCGGCTCTCGTTGTTGCGGCCTTTCACTAGGGACGACGGTCCGGTCAGTGACCTTCTAGGCGTACTTCTGAGGCAGCAGTCGATTGTCTGGCTTTCTTGGGGCCATTCCTTGTGCTTCGTTACCCACGCCGTCAGACGTTTTCTTTATGAGCAAAAGCAAAGCAGGTGTCTCGTTGCCTTTGTGTAAAAGTCGAGGGCAGCGTTCTCGGCCTTTCGGATGGGGAAGAGACGAGTAACGCATGGCCGCAACTTTCAGCCATGCCCAGTCCACGTCCCCTTCCCCATTGTTTTCAGCTAAGTGCGGAACAAATAACCCTGTATACTTATCGGGAAGCTGTAAACCGGCGCTCCTCGGGGAGCGGGGCGGGGTGTCAGCCCGACTGGGCTGAGCAACACAAATACCACACAAAAAAATAGTCAGTCACTTATCGCTTGGTTGTTTAGATAACTACTGAGTATGGCTGCACAGGGCAGAAATCGCTGAACAAAAGTGCACATGTGAAATGTCAATAAGAACGTTTATAGATAAGAGAGCTGAAGGTGACTTTACTGTAAGTTCACTGAGCCTGCCATTCCATCGGACAAGAATGGCAGTTCATTTACATTTTTCCTCAAACTTTTTTAGAAATGCCAGAAATTTGTTGTGCGTGGGCTAAGCGGCGAAGGCATTGCACTGCTGGGAGCGAGGTCGCGGGTTCGTTTTACAGCTGAGGAGCTTTTTTTTCCATATTGAGGTGATAATCAGAACTCCAGTATGTACGTGGCGGACGCTAAAGTTCCCGAGGTCGTTTTTGCGTATTCCGTAGCCCTTTACTACAGCGCGACTCGCAGCACAGGAACTTGGGCGCGAAAAATGAGATTTGAATATTTGAATTGAACAATTCGTCACACGCTACGATTGGTCACCCCACCGCACATCGACTAGGCAGCATTCCGTGACGCAATTGTTTGCCACCATATCTACCTGGGTTAGAATTCTGGCAGGTCCGAAAATATCCGTTTGCATATTAACATGCTTCAAAATTTCCAGTGCCATAACTGTCTCCTTGGAAGGCCCTTACATACAAAGCATCCTGCATTATTATTGGCAGCGTCATGGCCTTCAGTTGATGATTTGATTTCTCGTGTACTATTTTCAATGCGCTGCAAGTGGTAATGCTGTTTGTGCCTGTAGATAACAACGCTCGTAAAGCAAGTTCTCCGATTCCTTGCCCACAAGACAAGCGTGCAGTAACCAGGACTGCATGAACATATATCAAGAGTTCTAAACTAGTCGTTATTTCGCGCGCTATTGCAACCATTTCTAACCAAATGAATTAACAGACCCAGTATGCTTGTCGGTGCTGGCAGCCGGGTATTATGATAGAGCGCTGGGAAATAAAAAGCAGTACGCATTGGTTGAGCACGTAATGCAACGATCTTGGGGCCGCCATTTGCTTGTGGAGTGACAGCGGTAGCGCGGCAAAATTTATCTAGGCCCTGGCCATATACCATTTACAGCACTGAAAATATTGTGATTGCTTGAAAGGGCCCCACACAAAGCAGTATCGGCGGGTTATACTATGACTCCGATACCGTCGTACACCGGGACAGCTCTCAGGGGAGCAATGGCGTCATTCCGGGAAGAAATAACCCTGGGAGATGTGGAAATGCAGACAAAATAGCGTAAACGGAAACACAGCAAAGAAAAGAGATTCTGTTTTTTTTTTCGTTTCTGTCTGAAGCAGCCAGCTCAGAAAGGAAACAGCCAAAGAGATTCCTAAGCAGCCGGTTCTGCACACGTGCATGATGGAAGACGGACACCTAGTTAATATTGGTAGTACCTTGCGCAGCAGCGCGTGTACGTTTTAGTCGTCCCCGGGAGGGTCAGTTCGTTACGTTAACACCACGTTGTACGTGAGTGCGTTATACGGTGCCAAGAGAGAGTGTTATGCACCCTATAGTAACGGGGCCATGGGATCATATAGTTGCTGACATACGCTCGATCCCGTTACACCGCCGGGGATTCTGGCGAAATGCGTGCGTTATTCTGCCTTCCCAGAAGCAACTTCTGAGAGCCAACATCTTTCATTCATCCCCGACGACATGCCATCGGTCAATTTCCGCCATTCTCAACATCGCGGTTCTGCGGGAGCACGGTCGTCGCCACCGAACGCCAAGGCAACCGCATTCACACTTCTTCCTTTTCGACGACAGACCACTAGGCTCTTTGAAACTCGGTATAAAGAAGTCGGTACCATTACTGTTATCAGAATATCCCAGAAAATTATTTTGGTCGCTTAAGTGCGAGCGCTCGGCACGCCATTCTCGAACCCCGTTTGAGGACGTCTCCCGTGGCCTCTCGCCCTCAGCGGGGAGCGACGGCGGTATCCAATTGCAGCGCTCTTGTGCGGTGGCCCTCGGACGAGGCAGCTTTAGGAAACGAACCTGTCACGCGGTTCACTCGAATGCAGCGCGTGGGAAGCTTTGTCGGCGCAGCACTCAGCCGAATTAACTAAAATAAGATGAAGGTGCGGCCGTATACAGCAGTGCCTACTTTGGCTCAGCAGTACGTGTCGGTGAATGCGCCAGGGTTCGATCGAGAGGCTCATGAATATTTTGGCCAGCACGAAAAGTACACAAAAGGGCTTTTAGAGAGGACGAAAGGCAGAAAAAAATGTAACGATTTTAAAAAAGTACGTCGGTCGGCACCGAAGCAGGTGCAACTTAAACTGCGCCTGCGCCGCCCGGATCGGCAGAGGATGGATAGGGAACGAGAAAGGAAGAAAATTTAGGCAGGCGCAGCGCGAACAAAAAGATTTATTCCATTGGACGGAGGAGCCTTTTTAAGCTCGATGGCTTCGCTCCCTCGTAGAGCAGGTCCCATTGCAAAAGTACCTGGGTCAGACGGGAGACCAGCTTTTAAAGCACGTTTTTTAGTGAGGTCTATAAAAATGTAGAGGAAAAGCGGGGAGCTCCGCCAACGAGCGCGGGAAGTACAAATCATATGCGAAGAACCCTGTCCTAAACTCCGGACTTGAAGTGTTCCTGTTCACTATTTAGCGACTGAATGAATTCTGTATGCTGCGGGTTATAGCTGGCTTGGATTTACTTTCTTCACTCTTTTCATTGCCCGCTCTTTCTATGTTAACTACCGCTTTACCTTGTTGACTTGTTAACCTCCTTGTTTAGGCTTTTTTTTTTTTACATAGAGTACGAATACTCTCTGTGCGGCGTTCAGAACGCGCATCGAAGCGCTCTCAATATTTTGTACATCGTTCAAGTTTTGGAGCAACTCACTGTTCGTGGCGAGGGCGTAGAAGAGGATGAAGGAAAGGACGGGAAACATCTCTCCGTCTCCGAGGTCACTGCGCTGAACTGCTGCGAGAAACAATGTTCAAAGATTGATTAGACACCAAAAGATTATTTTACCTGATAAGCGGTATTTTAGTTGTGTGACATCTCACGTCCGAAGTATTAAAGTAGTTTCAGCGATTATGACGTGTTTTATTCTGTTTTTTTTTCGTTCGTTGAGCTGTCGACACCAACGGTTGTCTGTAATCTTAAACTTAATGTAAGCTTCTTTCCCCATTCAGCTTGGGAACAAAAGTGGAAGTTAGTTTGGTTAGGTGAAAGCCTCGGAATAAAATTCATTCGGTGCATTTCTCCACACTGAAACGATCTAGCTGAACTAGATGGTTTCCTACAAGTCTACTATTTACTTCGTCCGGTAAATATAATTTTTTTTCAATAACTTCTTCTCCACCCATCAGATGGTGCGCCACCCACCTCCCACTTCACACTTCGTTATTGCAGATTGGGTTAAGCCCGCTCTCTAACCTACCCTTTGTTTCCCGGAGGTCTCCTCCACACCTGCGGGTACTGCCACGTGTTGATATCGCTGAATGCCTAGACACACAGCAACCTCGCAAAGAGCACGTAAAATTATGACGGCAAATAGCCGGACACTAGTGGAAAGAACCACGAGAGAGAGAGGGAGAGAGAGAGAGAGAGAGAGAGAGAGAGAGAGAGAGAGAGAGAGAGAGAGAGAGAGAGAGATAAACATCTTTAATTGCGAGCTCGATGGCGTAGGAAGGTGAGAGAACCGGCCCTGCGGGGGGCGTCCGCTTGCCCTCCTGGCCTTGCAGGCTGCTCGTGCCCTCTCTCAGCATGCGGTGGGTTCAGAGGTCTGAGCTGGCCAACCACGAAGAGATTTACTTTCGGGTCGACCAGTCAACTTGATTTCAGGAAACTGAGGTACAATCCGACAGCACACTGCTTGACGCGACAGAGAGCCAGAGAGAGAGAGAGAGAGAGAGAGAGAGAGAGAGAGAGAGAGAGAGAGAGAGAGAGAGAGAGAGAGAGAGAGAGAGAGAGGTGCTGAGAGACCTGCCATCCGGGTAGCGATTGTGTGGGGAAGTAGTTAATACATCCAGGAAGCGAAAGAGGGGGAGATGTAAGTGAATCTGCACGTATATCCATGCATTCATGCGGAGAAAATGAAAGAAATAGAAAGACCACACAAAAAGCGAGCTATGACATACCCGTGTCAAGGGCCTCAATTTCGAACCACTACTTTGGACCGATACAATACGATCAGCAGCAAGTGGTGAATAGAAGTGAACAAAAAATACACATATGAAGGAACATTTTTACGACGCGGAAGGCGTCTAGGAAGGTGGTTGGGAATAAACAGATCAGGACGAAAAATACAGGAAGAAAGAGAACAAAACCCACACACATACGCCCATACAGAAGGCACGTACAGAGTGAAAAGTTACAATTGTACAATGGAAATACAGACTTCTGCTCCAAACAGTACGTTCTACGACTTTCTGGCCAGACTATGTTGATAAAGTCTCCATGCTACAAGTGCGGAGTAGGTAACACCGAAGTACTCAGAGGGGTCACGAAAATAAAATCAAGTTTGTTTAATTCGAAACAAGTCTTCTTCCGTCCCTCACTCAGATCAATTTCAACTGTGAAAGACGTTTTTTAACCGAAAACAAAAAAACCTATAGACCAGAATTTTGCCGAGTCGGCCATTTTGCGGCAACCGGTGCGCCATCTGGAGGGCATTTCTTGGGGACTGCGTCGAGAGCAGACGACGCCGCAGTCACACTCTTCTGTTCCGTGCCGTGCGTGCATATCAGACGTCGCGCGGCATCAAAAATCGGTAAGTGTCACTTATTCGGTATGTCAGCAGCGCGAAGTTTAACAGTGCTTTATGAAGAACGTTCAAAGCGTCCGAGAGCCATCAGGTTGGCCCATAAATTCCGTTCTCAACCCGCTAAGGTGGCGTGCCACCCTACGCACGATTTTTCCTCACGGCGGTTCTCTGTAAATCTACGTTTCGCCGCGCCAGCAAGGCGCCCTACTTTTTATCACCAATTGATGTTTGTTTTCCTAATTCTGGGCAGGTTGCCGTCATTGCCTTTACTTTCGATGTAAAGAATCTACTCGCCCGGGCGTCACTACGCCGTTGTTGGCTGCAACAACAATCAGCGTAAGCGCAAAGTGCTCATGCAAGAAACGTGCGAAGTGCACCACGACAAAAGAAGTGTCTGCATGTGCGGAGTCTATTCGCTGCACAAATTTCCTGCGTCCCTTGAGTGCCGCCGCGAATGAGTACGCTGAATCGGAAAGATTTCAAACCTAGCAAATTTGCGAGGGCAAGTACGGCCGTACGCTGATTTTGGAAGCGCTGTTTATTCACCCTCATGCTCAATCCTTATCGCACATTTATGTGCTCTGGAGGCATTCTCTGTTCATTTTATTAACAGGAAGCCAACAAAAATCAACCCGACACGTATATGCAGCAGCACGGGGACGCGAAAAAGGCGAGGCGAAAGCGAAATAGTAGCGTCGCGGTGGCGGAGCACGCCCGGTCGTGTCTGTAATTAAATTGCTGTAGGCGGTTCCCGCCCGCCGCTTAAACCCAAAAGTTCTTTTGAGCAAGCAAACGGCCGTGAAATCTTGGTGTACCCAATACGTTTCACCTGTGTTATGCAGCGGCAAATATGTCTCCTGCGAATGCCTGCTACGCACGCTCACAAGTCAGTGTTTTGGTACGTACATTCAGCGAATGCCTCTGTTCGCGCGGTCATACATGTGTCGGGTTGATTTTTCTTGGCTTCCCGTCAATAAAATGAACAGAGAATGCCTCCAGAGCACAGAAATGTGCGATAAGGATTGAGCATGAGGGTGAATAAACAGCGCTTCCAAAATCAGCGGACGGCCGTAATTGCCCTCGCAAATTTGCTAGGTTCGAAATCTTTCCGATTCAGCGTACTCATTCGCGGCGGCACTCAAGGGACGCAGGAAATTTGTGCAGCGAATAGACTCCGCACATGCAGACACTTCTTTTGTCGTGGTGCACTTCGCACGTTTCTTGCATGAGCACTTTGCGCTTACGCTGATTGTTGTTGCAGCCAACAACGGCGTAGTGACGCCCGGGCGAGTAGATTCTTTACATCGAAAGTAAAGGCAATGACGGCAACCTTCCTAGAATTAAGAAAACAAACATCAATTGGTGATAAAAAGTAGGGCGTCCTGCTGGCGCGGCGAAACGTAGATTTACAGAGAACCGCCGTGAGGAAAAATCGTGCGTAGGGTGGCACGCCGCCTTAGCGGGTTGAGAACGGAATTTATGGGCCAACCTGACGGCTCTCGGACGCTTTGAACGTTCTCCATAAAACACTGTTAAGCTTCGCACTGCTGACATACCGAATAAATGATACTTACCGATTTTTGATGCCGCTGGGACGTCTGATATGCACGTACGGCACGGAACAGCAGAGTGTGACTGCGGCGTCGTCTGCTCGCGACGCAGTCCCCAAGAAATGCCAGCCAGATGGCGTACCGGTCGTTAAAAAATGGCGGCGCCTAGTGCACAGTGGAAATTCTTTTCTATAGAAAAACTTTCACAATTTCGCGCCTCAGTGACGTGTTATGGGCAGAAGTGACGTCATACGGTCAGCACTAAAGTATAATTTTCAATCTGTTAGCTGCATGTTACCATTCATGTGATGCGACAAAACGGAGCTACAGGCCTCACTACAATCACAGTCATGTGTCTTGATGATCCTCTAGGTTGGCCGCCGCCGATCGCACAAACAAGTTTCTGTGACGTCGCAGAAAAGTTGCAGGAAAGCGGCTAGGGAGTCGTCACTGCTTCACGTGTTTTTTGTTTAAGATCTCCATTACTTTTTTGAAGTTTGCGATCAAATTGGTGTCATCATTATCGAGACAAAGCAGTCTTTCTAATGGACCAAACTCGTATTTTGTCTCCACGGGCGCTTTAGGCTGCTCCGCATCAACAGATGTTTCTAAAAGCGAGTTCACTGGGAATAGAGTTCACGCTCCCACTACCCCAACGGAGGCCTGTAATCATATATATACTGCTGAATTTCGCGGTCGTGATGGGCTTTAAAACCAGCTTCCGAAATTGTGGCCCTAATATGTCCAAACGACTGACAGGACGGGTTCACGTCCATTGACAGAAATAAAAAAGGCGAAATCTTTTATAGGTTGTTATGGAACCGCATCCCAAAGAGAATTTCAGTTTCGCCGACATATTATTGGAAGCTGTTGGTGCCTCTCGAAAGGTATACAGCATATGGTGTGTCACAGCTAAATTTATTTTCACGATCACATAGTTACCTGAAGCTGTACTCCCGGAGAGATGGGTAGTGGTCATTTGTGGGTCTGCACCGCAACGTGATTTATTTCAAGACTTGCACACAGTTTTTTGCGGTCGACTGAGTCTTGACTTAATAATAAGAAATGGGGTAAATGACCCTTGATGCTTCACCAATTAAGCTTTTTATGCGTTCGCTTTGAGTCAGAATATGGTAATGTTTTCTTAGTATTGCTAAAACGTTTCGAAGAGGGGCTGAATGCATGGGTAAGAACGATGCGTGTTTGTGGATTAGTAGGATTCAACGTTTTTCAATGAAACTGTCGACTTGGCTCAATTGGTCGGCTCGTGCAAGAGCTTCATCGATCACCTGCTCCGAAAATATATCCAGGAATCATTTTGCACATTTTCAACCATATCTTACTCCATTATTTACCTCTGTCAAGTGATATGAGCACACCGGTCGGGTATGCCCGTCCGATGACATGAAAATGCGGCTACTGGGGCGGACGCGTAATCCGGAGGTTGTGAGTTGGGGTCCCACGCGGTGCGCTTAAAATATTCGGAATATTCAAATTTTCCACGGGAGGTTTCCTTTCAGTCGTCATTAAACCAACCCCTCATTCCCCATTCTGATAGGACTCCTGAATGACATGTTCTCACTCACTCACTCACTCACTCACTCACTCACTCACTCACTCACTCACTCACTCACTCACTCACTCACTCACTCACTCACTCACTCACTCACTCACACACGCACACACACGCCGACGCACACACACAAACACACGTGCACGGCACACACACACGCACACACACACACACACGCACATGCACACACGCGCGCACACACGCGCGCACACACGCACAGACACGCGCACGTACACACACACGCGCACACCCGCACACGCACGCACACGCACGCGCGCGTGCACATGCGATATATATATATATATATATATATATATATATATATATATATATATATATATATATATATAGAGAGAGAGAGAGAGAGAGAGAGAGAGACAGACAGAAAATAAGGGTTGGCAGTCAAGAAAACTTCGGAAAGCAAAGGGGAGGTTGTGGTTGGTCATAGAAAGGGATGAAGAACCTTTTTTTGTCGAAAAGAAAGTGGTGAAAAAATGCTCGCCGGGTGGGATACGAACCCGCGACCTCCAGAATACCGGTAGGTCGCGGGTTCGGATCCCACCCGGCGGGCATTTTTTCACCACTTTCTTTTCGACTCAAAAAATTCTCCATCTCTTTTTATGACCCACCACAACCTCCCCTTTACTTTCCAAGGTTTTCTTTACTGCCAACCCTTATTTTCTATATTTTCTCTCTCTCTCTCTCTCTCTCTCTCTATATATATATATATATCAGGGTGTCGAACCGAAAAAAATACCGGTTCGGTTACGGTTCGGGTTCGGGTGAAATAATTTCGTTCCGGTTCAGTTCCGGTTCGACAAAATCACGTACCGAACCGGTTCGCGAACCGGTTCGGGAGCTTGAACCGGTTCGCGAACCGGTTCGATTAGTTGAATTATCACTAAAATTATAAAAAAAAACATTTACTAGTTTAAAACGACCGTCAAATCAAAACACAAACTGACATTCAAAATGGTGCTGCTCCCCAAGGGCAGTGGCGCAATTGCAAAGGAAACTTTAAACAATTAGGAGATATTAGAAAAACACATGAAGTGGCGACGATTTACCACCTTCTTTATCGCTCAGACTTTCTGTTGTCCTAGCAACTATTCATAAAGCCAACGCCAAGAGATATGATGGTGGGATATATTTTCTGTCCTTTCCTTTTTTGTTGAAATCGCAATTGTCGCTATGCAATCGCCCATCACGCTAACCTTGAGGCCTTAAATTTAATCCTGCGTACGGGCGTGTTCAAATACCAGCGCTTAATAACAATGGCGCACATTTTTTATATTTGTAACACAACAGAAAAATTCTACAACAGGCACATAAATACTACCAATGAATTAGATTATTTGGTAACCCTGAATAATTTGTTAGCTGTCACCTTATCGAATGTGTTAGCCACACTTTTGTTAAAAGTAAGCTTTAGTTACGCTCAGTCACTGCATTATTGCTCTGACCACTGCAATTCCTTTTGCGATACCGAAAGTGTGCATTACAATCAGTATGTCATCGTACCGCCTGAACCCCTACCATCGTTCCGTGTGCTACATTGCGGAATCTTATAACAGATAATGCGGTTACAAAATGAAAGGGAAATTTGACACGTGCAGCATGAGATGGGACTTTTTGGGTAGGCGCTCTTTAATTCGTCCACAGCAGTACTCCCCTCCGGAACGAGTAGCAGTAGAAGCAATGTAGCGAGTTGGGCAAACGGCTTAGCAAACAGCTTAGCCACTGAGCAGCTCCTGCGGTCACACTTGTCAAGTATTAATAATTTGCAGGTGTCGGACCTTTTCAACAAATTATGAAATGCAAAAAGTTTGCACACATCGGGTGTGAGCTTTCGCTGTTGCGCAGTGGAGCACTCCTGCAGCCTGATTTCTCCAATGAAGTCGCAGCTAGGGAAGGGCAAAGTCGTTTTATATCACCTGCAAGCTGCCGAGAATGACATTTCGTTTGGTCAGCTTGCACTACGCTCGCGCCTCCAGCAGCAACAGACCAATGCTACATTGGTGCTCATTCATTTCCCCTGTTGTTACATAAAGCGTGAGTGTTCAATTGTCTGGAGGGGAAAGTGTGCGAGCAAGTACGAAGTTGATGGTACGGGAAAGAAAAAAAGGCCTGAATTGCATTGACTGTGCAATATCAACAACAGAGGGTCGAACCGTTTCGGCATGAACCGGTAACCGTTATTTCTTTTTCCGGTTCAGTTCCGGTTCGGGTTCAGCGTGCTCAAAAAATAACGGTTCGGGTTCGGGTTCAGTTCCGGAAAAAATACCGGTTCGGTTCCGGCTTTCGGTTCGGTTCGGTTCCGGTTCGACACCCTGATATATATATATATATATATATAAATATATATATATATATATATATATATATATATATATATATATATATATATATATATATATATATATATATATATATATATATATATATATATATAATCTAGAGGAAGATAAACTCACCAAGCGCGCAGAAATAGTATAAGTAAAGAGTCAGATACACAGCAAGAACAATAACAAACAATGTTTACTTACGTAGCGGCAACGGGATTTGCCTTCGTCAGGGTAAAGTTACATGATTTTGCTGTCGCAAACATTTCGAACACATTTCTTATATAGGTTTGCCTAAAACTGTGAGAAGGAGCGGAAAATGTTTCGGAAATGGAGAGTGTGCATACAGTCAGGTTACGCCTATGTTACAACAACAATAAGGCAAAAAAAAGGGGGGGGGGAGCAAAAGAGAGAGAAAAAGGGGTCGTATTAACAATGCAGCGTTCAAGGTGGCACCATGACGGGTCAACGTATGCCGCGCGGGCTGCAAGTTCAGACAATGGGAAAACTGGACAACCGCGGTTTGAAAAGAAAGGGAAGAGTATACAGTAAGGTATTGAGTGTCTGGGGAGACTGGTTGGGGCGGAAGCGAAGATGGGTGTGCCCCCCGCGGATGAAGAGAATAGATAGGGGGCACAAAAGAGCATTTCACAGAAGCTAGCAACTGAACAGGAAATAGGTAGGGTCACAAAAGGTTAAACATGAATAGATCACAAAGGGTTAAACATTCTTAAGTGGTGGTGGGAACGAGACCTCCTTCCCAGGACAAATGACATTGTTCAGCCGCATTAGGCTAATAAAGCTGCTGTATTAGGAGAGTTTCTGCGAATTCTGATGGGAAACTCGAGGGTAGGAATAATGAACATACTTATAAAAATTATGAAGCCGCTAATTTTAATCGAAGGATAAGCACGTTAGTTTTCCGTAACTTTCATTAATTCCAAGTGTGGCTGACCCAAACTTATAAATGAGATAAGATTCCCGATCCTCGCGGTCGTGGTGCGTTTTGAAGCCGGATTCTAAAATCGTTGCTTTAAGATTTTCAAATGCATGCCCGGGACTGTTCACATGTTTTGACAGGGGCAAATAAGGGCAGCTTTTTGCATGAGAGCGGTGATTATTGAACCGTATTCGGAAGGGCGTTTCAGTTTGGCCGATATATTGTTGCCTACAAACAGTGCACTCTAGAAGATATACGACATTAGCGGAGTCACAGTTAAAGTTACCTTTCATATTTACGTAGTAGTCTGAAGCCGTGCTGGTGGCGCGCTGTGTAGTGGTCATGTGTGAGCATACTTTACATCGGGGTTTATTGCAGGGCATGCAGCCAGTAGTTGCCGGTCGGTTGATTAGTTAGTAAGAGTTAGTAAGAAAGTCACCTAAATTCTTATTATGCCGGTAGACAACGCGTGGTGGTTCGGGGAATATGCTTTTTAAGCGGTCACTTTGCATTAGGATATTGTGATGTTTTGTTAGCACGGTTGACACTCTTGGAGCGGAGGATGAGTGGGTTAAAACTAAGTTAGTTTGCGGGTTCCCGTTCGGAGCTTTTCTCTTACAGATTTCGTTACGGTCTAATTGGTTGGCTCGCACAATAGCGTCGTCGATAACTTTTTCCGGGTATTTTTTATTCAGGAGGGCGGTCTTGCAGTTCTCGACAGTTTGAGTCAAAGTCGGCTTGGTTTGAGCAAATTCTCCTAAATCGGTGGGCTTGGCTGTAAGGTATTGCTGTCTTGCAGTGTCTGACATGGCTACTTCGGAAGTGCAAATACTGCCGCGTGTCTGTCGGTTTTTCATACAGTTTAGTTTGAAGCCGACCTTGGAAGGTAGAAACGGTGACGTCCAGAAAGTTTACACTGTGTTCCGAATAGGAATGAGCAAGGGAAATACTAGGATGGGCTAGGTTAAATGCCTCAATGAAGGTGAGGAGCTCCGCCTCACCGTGTTGCCAGATCATGAATATATCATCAATATACCTTTTATAGTACATTGGCTTTAAATTTTGGGTGTCAAGAAAGTTTGATTCGAGGTGAGCCATAAAGATATTAGCGTAGTTAGGTCCGATTGGAGTTCCCATTGACGTTCCGCTGACTTGCACGTAATGAACTCCGTCGAACTCAAAATTGTTAAGTTCAAGAATAAGCCTAAGGAATGTTTAGAGGGAAGAAGAATCGATAGGTTTGTAGCACGATGACTGCTCATGCGCAAGGGATACAGCGGCGATGCCATCTTCATGGGGGATGTTAGTATACAGTGACGCAACATCAAGGGTGACTACAAGGCAGTTATCAGGAATTTTAATTTTTGAGATGTCTGAGAGAAAGTCATTGGTATCCTTAATGAAGGAGGGAAAGCTGGGCGGAATGTCGCAAATGAGATTATCCACATAGCGCGAGAGGTTTTCGGTAACAGTGCCAATGTCTGGCATTGGCACTGTTAACCAGGTCCCGTTAACCAGCTTCCGATGTAGAGTTCCTATGCTAAACTTTTATATCCACCGGGCTGGTCCCACCTCATCTCGCCTTTGTGCTTTCTGTGGTGCATACGAACATTAGATCACCAAAGAAGAAAGTTCGCTTCACAGTTCTGACACTCAGTTCATCTGTGACAAACGCACCCAAATTTTGTGAGTTCACATTAAAGTTGGATCCGCAATTTAAAGGCGCTCATGGTACGCCTGAATTCATCAGGATCTTTGACCGCCATTTTGATGTCTTCAACTCAAGAAATCCGTTCAGCTGGTCATACAAGGCACCTCTCCGAAAGGCGAATCAGGCTTCAATGAAGACGTTTTTTGAAAAGGCTGAATTGTACATAACGTGACGCAAGGATGCACAAAAATATCAGTGTTTGAGGGCATCAAGAACACTGTATTTGCAGGAATCCTTATATGTATGCACGGTGTCAGCACCTTTTGATGGGTTTATGGCGACAGGGAGCTGCCAAATTCGCTCACGCTCAAGATGTCTCAGTACCACATCAAAACATTTTTTGGTTGCGCAAAAAGGAAACGGCGGCTAAAACAACAGATTAATGCCTCCCAAAGGAACTGCACAATGCAGCGGTTTACAGAATTACATATGAGCGGGACGCGATTACATATGAGCAATTACGTATTCTGCCGTTCACGGTGTAAGGCATATTCGCTTGAAACGTTCCAGAAGACAGGCGCAAGGAAGAAGCAGCAAACAGTACACGAATTTTTATTCACCACAGGGTTTACAAAATTTGAAACGAAAAGTGACACACGATGAAAGAGTAACCAATTAAAAAAAACTTGCCTGATTTATCACAACGTAGGCTGAGGCAACTTATACAAAACGCACGCACTTAAAATCAGCTAAAAATACGAAGACATACTATCTAGCCAGCTTCTTTCAATGCTGGTTCTGATTTGTCGTTTGCAGATTTTACGAAATAGTAGTCTTTGTCTGCTGTGTTTATACACCGTTGTGCGTGCAAGTTTTTCCGTTGATTTCAGTCGGAATGGGTTGAACCTGACTCTTGAATACACGTTGGCAATCTTCTTCGACAAAACTTAAATGTTATTGTCGAATGCATTGCAGTTCAACAGATGAGGCTCCAACTCAGGAAGTAATATTTGTTCAGACAATACTGTGAACTTCTCCACTATAGGCCCTCAGTATTTGCATATAACGGCTGCATTAAACATGTAGAACATTAACCCTTGCAATAAACCTGTAGAACGCGAAACCCCTTTTCCACGACGTGGTTCAATTTCAAGAAGTATTTCGATAATGCCACGAGACCACCGTATTGTTTTCGCAGCAACGACTTCTGGCAGCTCAGTGTACATCAGTGTAGTGCAGTATTAATTATTTGCGGATTGTGCCTCCATATATTTTCTGCGCCCCAAATACTGCTATATATGGCACTACTGCACTGAGAACAAGCGAAAGGCTTTTGTAAAAGTCGACCCGCTGGGTGTTATAGTGATCATCATTAAGTAACTGCAAGAGCGATGATCTTATTAACGAGGCGAAAGCTGTTGGCGACTCAACGAGGCTTACGTCAGCTGATGGACAGAGATCAGTCACAATATCGCGAGAGGAGTTTCCAGTATCTGATTATGCAACTTCTGTTCTAATAAAAAGAAGCTTGTGGGCAGCTGTAAATTCACACGCAATAGGGCTGTTCTTTTAGCCACCCTTTCCTTTTTATGCAACCAAAAATTGTTTCGATGTGGTATTGAGACATATTGAGCGTGAGCGATTTCGGCAGCTTCCCGTCGCCACAAACCCATCAAAAGGTGCTGACACCGTGCATACATATAAAGAGTCCTGCAAATACACTGTTCTTGATGCCCTCAAACACTGATTTTTTTTGTGCATCCTTGCGTCATGTTATGTACAATTCAGCCTTTTCAAAAAAAGTCTTCATTGAAGCCTGATTCTCCTTTCGGAGAAGTGTCTTGCATGACCAGCTGAACGGCTTTCTTGAGTTCAAGGCATCAAAATGGCGGTCAAAGATCCTGATGAAGTCAGGCGTACCATGAGCACCTTTAAATTGCGGATGCAACTTTAATGTGAACTCACAAAATTTGAGTGCGTTTGTCACAGATGAATTGAGTGTCAGAACTGTGAAGCGAACTTTCATCTTTGGTGATATAATGATCCTATGCACCACAGAGTCCACAAATGCGAGATGAGGTGGGACCAGCCCGGTGGATATGAAAGTTTAGCATAGTGCCGCGAACCATACATTGGGTTTGTTTATTTGTGTTTTGCTTTTACCGCCCGGCTGCGCCGGTCTGTGTTATCTCTGCGCCAAGGGAAGCGCGTGTTCCATTCTTTCTTTCTGTGCCGCATGTGTTATCTGTTCTGATAGGGAGAGCATTCCGATCTAACGTGAACATCCCGGAATAATCTTCTTGCATCTACAATGTTCTCGATGCGAATCGACGGTTCCAGAACCACGCGCGCCGACAGATAAAAAGCCTGCAGAGCAGACGCCGGGGCATTCGATTCGACGACACTCGCCGACGCAAGTCACTTTGTTGACCGCTGCTTCGCCGCCTCTGTATTCTTTTGAGTTGTTAGGGGTGCACAAGTTCGCTCCAATAAACGTGTTTCTCATTCAAGACAACTGCATCGTCCTTGTCTTCGCGACATCTGGTGTAGGTGCTGGGTACTAAGCCTTTATGCCCTCTACGACATCTCGAAGCCGCCAAGCCAGTCCAACCAGAGAAAGCCCCCGACTGCAAGGATTGCTACCCGAGTTCGGTCTTCTGCCAGAAGGGCCCAAGAGAAGGAACGCTGCAACCAACACCATGGTGCAAGAAACAACGTCGCCAATCATCCTGCAGCAGCCCCGAGAACCGCCATCGTTCCGGGGAGCCCCCGCTGAAGACACTGAAGAATGGTTGGAGAAGTTGGAGCGCGTCCGCATCTTCAACAGGTGGGACGACGAAGAAACTTTCCGGCATGTCTTCTTTTACTTAGAAGATGCTGCTCGAACTTGGTTCGAGAACCATGAGAGCTCTTTGACCGACTGGACTCAATTCAAGAGGGAGTTCCTTAAGACCTTCACTACCGTGGTGAGAAAAGAGCAAGCTGCGCTTTTGCTTGAAACTCGAACGCAGCACACCAACGAAGGAGTCGTGATTTTCGTTGAGGAGATGAAGCGACTTTTTCGTCGTGCGGACCCTGAAATGACCGAGGAAAAGAAGCTCAGGTTCCTAATGCGAGGAGTGAAGCAAGAGCTTTTTGCTTGTCTAGTCCGTAACCCTCCGAAGACAGTGGCCGAATTCGCGTCTGAGGCAGCCGCGATGGAGAAGACGCTAGAAATTCGAACGAGGCAGTACGACCGCCCTGTCAACGCGCTGTTCTCGGAGACCATCGGTGCTGCAAATGGAAGCTCCGATACATTGCGAGAGACCATCCGAGCAGTGGTCAGGGAGGAGCTTCGGAAGCTTTTTCCAACGACGCCGCAACCTCAAGTGGCTTCCCTGACCGACGTAATCCGAGAAGAAGTCTAAAACGCACTGGGAACTTCTACGCCGTCGGGAGCACCCCGCGAACCACAAGCCATGACCTACTCCTCGGCTGTTCGTCAACCCCGCCCTGCTCCAACCCGTCGTCAAGAGGCCGAGCCATACCGCCGTCCAACGCCGCCCGCCCGACGCCCTGTAGACCAATACCAGACGCCAAGGAAGACCGACGTGTGGCGAACGCCCTATAATCGCCCGCTGTGCTACCACTGCGGAGAGGCCGACCACATCTACCGTCGCTGTCCCTACAAGAGGCTCGGTTTGCGAGGGTTCTCCGTCGACGCCCCACGCCCCCGATACGGCCAGCGCCCTGCTGAGATCGAAGAATACCTCTCCAACACCAACCGAGGACCAGCCCGCTTCAACCGTTCACCGTCGCCCTACCCGTCTCAGTCACCGAACCGCCGCAGCACTGCTGACTTCTCACGTGGAAGGTCCCCCAGCCCACGCGGGGGAAACTAAAAGCAGCAACTTCGGGAGGTAAAGTTGCACAACGGCGGAAAAATGAAAACCCTCCAACGACGCAGCGACTCGCTGAAGACCATCATTCACGACATGCCCTCATCCCGACGACCCGACCTATCCCTAACGAGACTCCTGAACACGACGACAGCTACACGGTGCGACGCGTACCCCACCTGACCAAGACGTCCGTTGAGAAGACGACGACAACGACGATGCACACTGCCCGACCGTCAACACGTACAAGCAGAGATACGACGCCCCGACGAACCCGGAACTCGAGGAAGACTGCATCTGACGTCAAGGTGTCCATCGACGGCTTTGACGTAGTCGCCCTCGTAGACACGGGAGCTGACTATTCGGTAATGAGCGGACCATTTGCGTCTAAACTGAAGAAAGTTATGACCAGATGGGACGGTCCGCACATACGCACAGCAGGAGGCCACTTCGTGTCGCCAAGTGGAACGTGCACATCGCGCGTCACCATAGACAGCACAACGTACCCTGCGGTGTTCGTCAGTCTGCCTAACTGCTCCCGCGACGTAATTCTTGGAATGGACTTTTTGATCTACAACGGTGCAATAATCGATCTGCAGACCAAGTCAATAACTTTTTCCCCCAATCACCCCATGACGCCGGAACCGAACCCCGAACGACGGGCTGCTGTAAGGATTGCCGATGATCATGTCACCCTGCCACCCCGCGCAAGCTTGATGGTCGCAGTCTACTGTGAAGATGCTGCTCCTGACGTCGACGCTATCGTAGACACCGATCAAAGGGTGCTTCTCGACCGTGGTGTGTCGGTCGCAAGAGGCATTGCGCGCTTCAAGGAACACCAATCCCACATTCTGGTTACTAATTTCACCGAGGAGTACCAGCATTTAAACAAGGGCGCGGCAATTGCATTCCTCGAAGAAGCGCAAGAAGCAAGTGACGTGATCGCGGTCGCCGACTTTGAACGCACACCCGTAGAAACCTTCAAGCTCCCGCAGCCCTCCGACGTGAATCCGGCGCTACCGCAAGAACAACGGAACAAATTATTGGCTTTGCTGCGTCGCTACAGCGAATGTTTTTCGTCGAGCGCAAAACTACGTCAGACCCCTCTAGCGAAGCACCGAATAATAACCGAAGATGGAGCCCGACCTACCCGACAGTCACCGTACCGCGTCTCTTCACACGAACGGGAAGCCATCCGGACTCAAGTCGACGACATGCTCAGCGACGACATTATACAGCCATCGAAAAGCCCCTGGGCTGCGCCCGTCGTACTCGTAAAGAAAAAAGACGGCACATTAAGGTTTTGTGTTGACTACCGGCGACTGAACAAAATCACGAAAAAGGACGTGTACCCCCTCCCCCGAATCGACGACGCCCTCGACCACCTCTGCCACGCGAAGTACTTCTCATCGATGGACCTGAAGACCGGCTACTGGCAAATTGAAGTGGACGAGGGACCGAGAGAAGACAGCATTTATCACCCCAGACGGCCTATACGAGTTCAAGGTGATGCCGTTTGGGCTGTGCACAGCACCAGCGACGTTTCAAAGAGTCATGGACACTGTGCTAGCTGGCCTTAAGTGGCACACCTGCCTCGTATACCTCGACGACGTAGTGGTATTCGCCCGGACTTTCGACGAACACCTTGCAAGGTTGGAGTCTGTACTCGAGGGCATTCGTACGTCGGGGTTGACGCTGAAGCCTGAAAAGTGCCGTTTCGCATACGGGGAACTCAAGTTCTTGGGCCACGTCGTCAACGCCGCGGGAGTACTACCTGACCCGGCAAAAACTTCAGCCATTGTGAACTTCCCAAGGCCGAAAGACAAGAAGGGCGTGCGAAGATTTCTCGGGCTGTGCGCATACTACCGGCGCTTCGTCGCAAACTTCGCACGCATTGCAGAGCCACTCACGCGCTTGACGAAAGATAGTACCCCTTTCAGCTGGGAAAACGAACAAGAAAAAGCATTCTGCGAGCTGCAAAAACGCCTGCAAAGCCCGCCCGTGCTCGCTCATTTCGACGAAAATGCCGAAACGGAAATGCACACGGACGCCAGTGATATAGGCTTGGGTGCCGTCCTTGTCCAAAGGCAAAGCGGCTGCGAAAGGGTAATCGCCTATGCCAGCCGTGGTCTGTCGAAGGAGGAGAAAAACTATTCTGCCTCTGAGAAAGAGTGCCTGGCTATTATATGGGCGATTTCAAAATTTCGCCCATACGTGTATGGAAGGCCATTCATGGTTGTAACAGACCACCATGCGCTGTGTTGGCTCGCCAATTTGAAGGACCCCTCCGGCCGTCTTGGGCGGTGGAGCTTGCGCCTGCAGGAGTTCGACGTTACAGTCGTTTATAAATCCGGCAGGAAACACTCCGACGCCGACTGCCTGTCCCGCGCCCCCGTCGACCCACCACCACAAGACGCTGATGAAGACAGCGCGTTCTTCGGGATCGTGACGGAGAGTGACCTAGCCGCCCAGCAGCGTGCCGAACCCGACTTACGCGTCATAATCGAGTACCTCGAGGGATGCAACGTTGCCGTTCCTAGGACCTTCAAACGCAGCTTACCAGCATTCAGCCTCAGAAACTCCGTCCCCGTGAAGAAGAATTTCAGCCCCGGAACAAGAGCGAATTACCTTCTCGTCATCCCCGCGGACCTTCGTGACGAAATTTTGGAAGCGTGCCACGACGACCCGTCTTCTGGATATCTTGGCACAGCCCGCACTATTGGAAAAATCAAGGCGAGGTACTACTGGCCCGGCCTTACCTCTGACGTCACCCACTACGTCCGGAGCTGCCGTGACTGCCAGCGACGAAAAACGCCGCCGACAAGACCCACCGGACTTCTGCAACCGATCGCCGTCCCTTCGAGACCATTTCAACAGATTGGAATGGACCTTTTAGGCCCGTTCCCTACGTCACGATCACAGAACAAGTGGATTGTCGTAGCGACAGACTACATGACGCGCTACGCAGAGACCACCGCTCTTCCGAGGGGGACTGCACAAGAAGTGGCAAAGTTCTTTATAAGCCAAGTTGTGCTGTGACATGGAGCCCCGGAAGTCCTAATCACCGACCGCGGAACGGCATTTACTGCGGAGCTGATGCAAGGAGTATTACGCTACAGCAACACGGATCACCGAAGAACGACGGCGTACCACCCCCAAACGAACGGACTAACAGAACGTCTGAACAAGACAATCGCAGATATGCTGTCAATGTACGCTGACGTTGAACATAAGACTTGGGACGAAGTGCTCCCGCATGTCACGTTTGCGTACAACACGGCTATCCAGGAGACGACGCAGCTGACGCCGTTCGAGCTTGTCTACGGTAGAAGGCCGACTACGATGCTCGACGCCATGCTTCCGCATGTAGAAGACGACGACCTCAACGCCGACGTCCACGGATATCTTCAACGTGCGGAGGAGGCCCGCCAGCTCGCTCGAGTTCGTATAACGGACCAGCAGCTGGTGGATGCGGGCCGCTACAACCTCCGACGCCGAGACGCCGAGTACCAACCAGGGGATCGTGTGTGGGTTTGGACTCCCATCCGAGGACGCGGACTCAGTGAGAAGCACCTGCGACGGTATTTCGGACCCTACCAGATTCTACGACGTGTCGGCCAACTTACCTACGAGGTGATCCCCGATGGTGATTCCGGAACATCACGACGACGCACGCGGCCCGAAGTCGTCCACGTGGTTCGCTTAAAACCTTTCTACAGTCGATAACGAATTTTATTTTTTTATTTTTGGACTGTGGCTTATGTTAGCATCGGGTCGATGCACCCTTAGAGGGGGGGTAATGCCGCGAACCATACATTGGGTTTGTTTATTTGTGTTTTGCTTTTACCGCCCGGCTGCGCCGGTCTGTGTTATCTCTGCGCCAAGGGAAGCGCGTGTTCCATTCTTTCTTTCTGTGCCGCATGAGTTATCTGTTCTGATAGGGAGAGCATTCCGATCTAACGTGAACATCCCGGAATAATCTTCTTGCATCTACAATGTTCTCGATGCGAATCGACGGTTCCAGAACCACGCGCGCCGACAGATAAAAAGCCTGCAGAGCAGACGCCGGAGCATTCGATTCGACGACACTCGCCGACGCAAGTCACTTTGTTGACCGCTGCTTCGCCGCCTCTGTATTCTTTTGAGTTGTTAGGGGAGCACAAGTTCGCTCCAATAAACGTGTTTCTCATTCAAGACAACTGCATCGTCCTTGTCTTCGCGACAATAGGAACTCTACATCGGAAGCTCGTGAATGGGCCCTCGCACCGACGAGATTTAGAAAAACTGTCGTACCGCCGCGTGGACATAAAGGCACTTATAAAGGCACTGCTTTCACAAACTCGTTGGGTCATTTTTGGTCGAGGTAAGACGGCGCAGTAGTTGTAAAAATTACGCTGAAAAGGGTAATTGGCTTGGAAACTATCGTACATGAAGTTAAACGCAATATAGACAGTAAAAATATAGGCCAACCGTCGATATTTTGCTAGCCAAATAGCTGCGCGTGCATGCAGGTCAGTGCATACAGGCGACCCAAAGCATTTCCACTTAAGCAGTGCACAAATATGATGCGTTAACGTCGACTAGAAGGACGATGGCGTTTAAGCTAGTCGACTGGAAAGATGATCGATGTTTAAGTTTAGTAATAGCACTACCAGAAAGCTGCCGCAGTACGTATGCGCAAACTATGCGCATACTTACTCAAAAAATTCTTCATCTGTTGCTATGACCTATCGCATTCCCCCCTTTGCTTGCCGAGGTTTTCTTGACGGCCAACCCTTATTTTGTCTATTTATATATATATATATATATATATATATATATATATATATATATATATATATATATATATATATATATATATATATATATATATATATATACAGTGCTCACACTGGCCACTATTATGGCCAGTTTGAGCACGGAGGGATACGCTTCCCAATCTCTTGAACTGACGCCCCGTCGCCACTACGATCTGTAAATAATCATCAGCATCATCGTCGGTCTCGGGCTTTCCGGTTCGTTCGCTCCGAGGAGGACAATAAACGTCGTCTCCGAGACCTCGTCCCTCACTCTCTCAAGTGGTGGAGTGTGCGCTTGATCCCGACGTCTACCTCTCTTGGTCGCACCGCTGGAGCTACGATCGGGTCGGCGTTTGGCGCTAGCAACCAGCACCATGCAGCACGAGAGCAGCCGTAGTGCTACCAGCGCAGCAGCTCCTGTCCAGCCCGCCATTACTATCATCACTCACCAGCGCGATCCTTCGTTTTTCTATGGCCTCCGTGGTGAAGACGTGGAAAAATGGTTCGATCAGTTCAACAGGGTAAGCTCCTTCAACCGCTGGGACGACACGTTCAAGCTACAGAACGTTGGTTTCTCCTTGCAGAAGGTGGCTGAGACCTGGTACCACAATAATGCGGGAGGCTTCTCTGATTGGAGTAGCTTTTCTCAGCAACTGCGTCAGATTTTCAGCACGTCCTCAGCTAGCGCGGCTGGAGCCAAAAAGAAACTGGACGCCCGCATACAGCTCCCGGAGGAAACCTACGCTTCGTACATAGAAGACGTCCTCGGACTGTGTCGTGGAGTTGACAAAGACATGCCAGAGGCGGATAAGGTACGACACATCATGAAAGGAATCTCCTCTTTCGCTTTCAATGCCCTGGCGATACAAAATCCCACCACCATTGCAGAAGGGCGGGCGATATGCCAGCGCCTTGACAATCTGCAAGCTATTCGCCTCCAGCAGAATTCTTGGCCTACCATCCCCTCTGGGAACGTGGAGCTCCGTGCTTTAATACGCGCTATCATACGAGGAGCTGCAGCAGCGTGACGCTCCCTGCCCCCAGAATGCTCCTGTCTGCGCACATGGACTGCGGGACGTGATCAAGAAAGAGCTGGCGTGTATGACCAACATTCCGCAACCATGTCAGACTGCGCCACTACACATTCCCACATTCCCACGTACTCAGAAGCTGCGTCCCGACCACCCATTCCCGTGGAGCACATCGTGCACCCGACTGCGTCCGCCCACTTGACCGCCCTCTCTGCGCCACCGATACCGGCACCTTACTCGTCAACGTGGCGACCGATGCGTGCTCCAGGCGACCGGCCTGTGTGCTTCTACTGCGACATCAGAGGACACATTTCCCGTTTTTGCCGCAGACGCCAGCTAGATGAGCGACGATGCTATGCCCCCTTCGAACGAGACAACCGCTTCAGCTACGCCCCCCCGTCAGCGTGGGTACTCGCCCCCTCCAGCCCGCTCGTCTCCCTCTCCTGACGCCATGGACTATCCCCGCGATTCTCGCCCCGTTCGACGTCGTTCCCCTTCGCCATTCCGTCGGGCCTTGTCACCACTTCGACCTGTTACCAATGCCCCCAACCTACAACAGGAAAACTAGGTGCTGCAGTTTTTGGAGGGAAAACTGCATTACTTGGACCGACCCCAATTCCTCCTGAACTACCGGCTAATATGCTGTCTGTTGTTGTAAAAGGTATTCAAGTGGAAGCATTAGTTGACACTGGGGCTACAATTTCTGTGATTTGTGCTAATCTGTGTTCGCGTCTCAGAAAAGTCAAGACTCCTTGATTGATTGTGGGGTTTAACGCGCCGACGCAACGCAGGCGATGAGGCGCGCCGTAGTGGAGGGCTCCGGATTAATTTTAACCACCTGGGGATCTTTAACGTGCGCCGAAATCGCGTACACACGGCCGTTTTTGCTTTTCGCCTCCATCAGAAAAGCGGCCGCCGCTGCCGGGAATCGAGCCCGCGACCTCGTGCTCAGCAGCGCAACGCCTTAGCCACTGAGCCACCGCGGCGGGTAGTTAAGACTCCTTATTCCGGTCCTTGTTTACGTGGTGCCAATGACAATGACATCCAGCCCAGTTCTTATTGTACCGTGCGTGTCGCGATAGGAGGAATTCGCCATTGTATCCAGTGTGCAGTTATTTCCCCGTGTGCCCATGACCTCATTCTCGGATGAGACTTTCTTGCCTCTGCCTCTGCCGTTATCTCCTGTCGTCGCCCGGCCATCCGTATTGCTGACACACAATATCTCAGTTGTCCAGACGTGCCATACCCCACCCTGAAGTTGAATTCTGATAACGTTTTGGAAGCAGGTTGTGAAGGCATTCTATCCGTTTCTTCGGACGCATTTGCCGACTGTGATGTTTTGGTGGTACCGTCCACTCGATTTCTGCTACAAGGAATTGCCATCGCACCATGCCTCCTTCGGTTTGTGAGTGGGTCTGCAGTCCTGGCTGCTTTCAACACCACAAATGAACCCATTCTGTTGTCTGAAGGAACTACCATAGCTTCGGTGGCTGACAGTAGTCCTGCTTCAGTGGTTTCCAGTGGCACGTGCCCTTCAATTTGCACACTGATGGCTGTGCCAGCGGATATGTCAGCTCTTACCGCCACGCTCAGTCCCGACCTTACACCTACTCAGGCCAAGCTACTACTCGATGTTTTGGCCAAGCACCGCGATTCATTTCACGTTCATTCACCTGGTCTCACACAGACTACTGCAACAGAGCACCGAATTGAAACGGACGGGTCAGCCGTGATTCGACGCAGACCATACCGCGTCTCCTCGTCTGAGCGCGAGATAATTCAAGATAATGTTGCCGATA
Organism: Haemaphysalis longicornis; assembly: GCF_048455015.1. NCBI lineage: Eukaryota > Metazoa > Arthropoda > Arachnida > Ixodida > Ixodidae > Haemaphysalis > Haemaphysalis longicornis. Next base: position 185,049,195 of record NW_027526203.1, read on the forward strand.
TGCTCAAAAGGAAAGTTATTCGACCATCGACGAGCTCATGGTCTTCTCCCGTTGTTTTGGTTGAGAAAAAGGATGGATCTGTACGGTTCTGCGTAGATTACCGGGCGCTCAATAAAATCACTCGAAAGGACGTCTATCCTATGCCCCGCATAGACGATGCCTTAGACTGCTTGCAAGGGGCCGAATACTTCTCAAGCCTCGACCTGCGCTCCGGGTACTGGCAGATACCCATGCACGAAGCCGACAAGGAGAAGACGGCATTTGCCACCCCAGACGGCTTGTATGAATTTAACGTCATGCCGTTTGGCCTGTGCAACGCTCCGGCTACCTTCGAACGACTCATGGACACGGCCCTTCGTGGCCTCAAATGGCAGACGTGCCTGTGTTATTTGGACGATGTTGTGATATTTTCGACCACATTTTCGCAGCATCTGCAGCGCCTTGACGAAGTCCTGACCTGCCTGTCTAACGCCGGACTGCAACTGAATACGAAAAAGTGCCGTTTTGCAAGCAAGAGCATTAAAGTTTTGGGGCATGTCGTTTCCAAAGAGGGAATACGTCCGGACCCAGACAAGACAGCCGCGGTTGTAAACTTTCCTCGGCCCCTCCAACTGAAAGATCTGCGGAGCTTCCTTGGCCTGGCGTCATACTTTCGCCGTTTTATTCGCAACTTTGCGACTCTCGCTTCCCCTTTGAACCAACTGTTACGTGCGAACGTGCCCTTCATCTGGTCAAACGATTGCCAGAAAGCTTTTCAAGCCCTTAAGGACGCCCTTACAGATGATCCCGTCCTGTGTCATTTTGACGATACAGCGCCTACCATCCTGCATACTGATGCCAGCGGGTGCGGCATTGGCTCCGTTCTTCTTCAGCGTGACACTCAATCCAGAGAAAGGGTGGTATTATATGCTAGTCGCTCACTGACACCCGCTGAGCAAAACTACACTATCACTGAAAAAGAATGCCTGGCTGTTGTCTGGTCCATTCAGAAGTTTTGCCCATACTTATACGGCCGTCATTTCACCATCGTCACAGATCATCATGCCCTCTGTTGGCTCTCAACTATGAAAAATTTATCTGGGCGCCTAGGCCGTTGGGTCTTACGTTTACAGCAGTTCGACTTTACGGTCGTGTTCAAGTCCGGTAAAAAGCATTTAGATGCTGACTCCCTGTCGCGATGCCCACTATCTACTTCATCGTCTGCTACCTTCACCGAGCCACGCCAACCACGTTTACCTCTGGCGCCTATCAACCATACTTCGGTGGATGCGTTAACTGACCTGCCATCGATTCAGCGGGCAGATACGTATTGTCGGACTCTCATTGACCGCCTGAATGGATCTGCCCGACCACCGAATAGCCGGCTGCGACGCCAACTTAACAACTTCCGGCTGATTGATGGAGTACTTTGCCACATGAATCGCCATGCTACAGGCTACAAATGGGTGCCAGTAATTCCTCGTGAGCTTCGTCTAGTCGTGCTTAAAGCACTTCATGATGATGCGACCGCTGGACATCTTTTCTTTGAAAAGACATACGACCGCGTCCGGAGTCGGTTTTTTGGCCAGGCTTATCCACAAGTGTTGCAAAGTATGTCGCATCGTGCGCCCCATGCCAACCCCGCAAGCGATCTATGTCCCCTCCCGCTGGATTGTTGCACCCGGTTCCCTGCCCATCTGTTCCTTATGAAACCGTGGGCATAGACCTGTATGGGCCCTTACCTCCTACATCTAATGGCTGCCGCTGGATCGTAACTGCGGTGGAACACTTGACTCGATACGCGGAGACTGCTCCCCTCCCGTCTGCCTGTGCTCACGAAGTTGCCGACTTCACCTTACGCAATATCATCTTGTGACATGGAGCCCCTCGGGTCCTGCTGAATGACCGCGGCAAAACATTTCTTTCTCAGGTCCTTGCCGAAGTCCTTCGTGCTGCCAACACCATTCACAAAACTTGCTCTAGTTATCATCCCCAAACAAATGGCCTTACCGAACGTTTTCACCGCACTTTATCCGATATGCTGTCGATGTACATCAGCCCCGACCACAGAAACTGGTATATCATCCTACCCTTTGTTACGTTTGCTTACAATTCAGCGGTTCAACGCACGACGGGTTACTCCCCCTTCTTCCTTGTTTATGGCCGCCAACCCTCTTTTGCACTGGACACCGCCCTTTTCTCTGCTCCGGTCTCTGCCACTTCACCATTTCATGAACAGTTCGCCACGCGGATCGTTCACTGTCGACGGATGGCACGACTTCACACGGATTCGAGTCGGCAAGAACGGAAGGCAAGATACGACGCATCACATCGTTCTGTTGAGTTCTGCAAAGGGGATGAGGTGCTACTTTGGACTCCGATTCACGCATCAGGCCTCTGTGAAAAGTTTCTTCACAGGTACCTCGGTCCCTACGTCGTCGTCAAACAAGTTTCTCCCGTCAATTATCGCGTTTCTCCAGTGGATATTCCAACGGACCGTCGCTGCCGTGAAACAGAAATTGTGCATATCTCCCGCTTGAAGCGTTTCAACCGTCGCCAACCATAACCGCCGGCGGCCAGGCGGCCGCCTTCAGCCGAGGGGGGAAAATGTGCGAGCATTCGCGGCGTTACATTAATGGGATACGCAGTGCAAGCGATGCCGCCACTGTCATGGCCAGTGTGAGCACTGAGGGATACGCTTCCCAATCTCTTGAACTGACGCCCCATCGCCATTACCATCTGTAAACAATCATCAGCATCATCGTCGGTCTCGCGCTTCCCGGTTCGTTCGCTCCGAGGAGGACAATAAACGTCGTCGTCTCCGACTCCGAGGCCTCGTCCCTCACTCTCTCAATGGTTTATTTGCAGAACGTTGGCTCTTGAGGCGGAGGGGAAACTGGTGCGCCGATTGTCCAAACCGTCGAGAGGTCCCACCAGCTTCTTTCTTCTCTTCCTCGAACGTCCCTGTTCTTCTTCTTTAGCTACATTCCACATGTGTGAACTCCCCCGGTCGCAGACAAAGCCCTCTGGGCGAGTCACTGTGCAGTACGGGAGTTATAGCGTTTCAAGCGTGCCATGTGCACAACCTGTGTTTTCTTGCATGGTCGTCCACTTGTGGCTACACGTGATACCAGGTAAGTAACTTCACTCACGCGTTTCAGGACAATGAAGGGGCCAACGTAATGGGGAAGGAGTTTTTTGCACAGTCCACGTTTACGCTGGGGGGTCCAGAGCCACACGAAGTCACCAGGGGCGTAAGCAAGATCAGTGTGGCGGCCGTCATACCGCTGCTTTGAGCGTTCTTGAGCAGCCAATGTTCGTAAACGCGCAAGGCGGCGTGCTTCTTCTGCAAGACAAACTGTCTTAGCCACTGAAGGCTCGTCGTGTTCTTTGAAAGGGAAGATGGTGTCGAGGCAGCTGCGAGGGTTGCGGGCATAGAGAAGGAACAAAGGGCTGTAGCCGGTAATTCCGTGCTTTGCAGTGTTATAAGCGTACGTAAGAAAGGGCAAGAGGTCGTCCCAATTTTTGTGGTCGGAGGCAACGTACATGGCGAGCATATTTGTCAGTGTGCGGTTGGTCCTTTCGGTGAGGCCGTTCGTTTGAGGATGGTATGGGCTAGAATGACGAAACTGCACTTGACAGAGGCGAAGGATCTCTTCAACGATGTCGGCGGTGAACTGACGGCCACGGTCACTTATGATGACGCGAGGGGGTCCATGGCGAAGTAGAATACGTCTAAGCAGGAGTTTGGAGATTTCCGCCGCGGTAGCAGATGATAGTGCGGCTGTCTCGGAGTAGCGCGAGAGATAGTCCACGCACACAACAATCCAGCGGTTTCCTTTCCATGAGCGCGGGAACGGGCCTAGCAAATCGATGCCAATCTTTTCGAAGGGAGAAGTTGGCGGATGCAGCGGCTGGAGGTTTCCTGCCGGGATGGTTGTGGGAAGCTTGTGCCGCTGACATTGTGTGCAAGTCGCCACATAATGTTGTGTTGTTTTATGCATATTCGGCCAATAAAAACGTTGTTTGGTGCGATGCAGTGTTCGCGCCAGTCCCATGTGGCCAGATGTGGGGTCGTCGTGTGTGAAATTGAGAACACTGTTTCGAAGGCTCTGCTGTACCACGAGCAGAAGGCGGCAACCAACGCCAGAGTAATTCCTTGCGTACAGTAGGCCGTCGCGCACGCAAAAACGGCTAGCTCGCCTTTCATTACGAGCAGACTAGAATAAGAACTGTAGACTCTTGTCTCGGCGCTGTTCAATCTTGAAGGTTCCGACGTCAGGGAATGGGGTTGAGAGCGAAGCAAGATAGTCGTCAAAATGGTCATCGTCGCAGGGAGTGGTTACCAGCGGCAGTCGAGAAAGGCAATCGGCATGAGCATGCTTACGGCCGCTCTTGTATGACACGGTGAAATTATACTCTTGCAAACGCAGGGCCCAACGTGCAAGTCGGCCGCAAGGATGGCGAAGGTTGATGAGCCAGCATAGCGAGTGGTGGTCTGTCACGATAGTAAATGGGTGGCCATAGAGGTAGGATCTAAATCTTTGTGTGGCGAACACGACAGCGAGGCACTCCTGTTCGGTCACTGTGTAATTCTTTTCTGATTTGCTTAGTGCTCGACTAGCGTAAGCGATAACGTGTTCACTGTGATCATGGCGTTGAACCAGTACGGCCCCTATTCCAACACCGCTGGCGTCGGTATGAACTTCGGTAGGAGCCGAGGGGTCAAAGTGCCGAAGTATAGGTTCTGACGTCAAAAGAAGCTTCAGCTGACGGAAAGCGGCGTCACATTCAGACGTCCGCGTAAAGGGAACGTTTTTCTGAAGTAGCGAAGTCAAAGGGTTGGCTGTGTCAGCGAATCCAGGTATAAAACGGCGAAAATAAGAACAAAGGCCTAGAAAACTTCGAAGCTCCTTGACAGAACGTGGCTTGTGAAAATCGCTTACTGCTTGGATTTTCCGTGGATCAGGCCTGACGCCGTCTTTATCGACCAAAAGGCCCAGCACAAGCGTTTGGCGGTCTCCGAATCGGCACTTCTTAGAATTTAGGACTACGCCAGCTTTTTCCAAACAGTCAAGAATGGTGGCTAAGCGACTGTTGTGCTCCCTGAAGATTCGTTCAAAAATAACGACATCGTCTAAGTAGCACATGCATATTTCCCACTTCAGCCCGCCCAGAATCGTATCCATGAAGCGTTCAAAGGTGGCCGGGGCATTGCAGAGCCCAAAGGGCATTACGTTAAATACAAATAGTCCATCGGGCGTCACAAAAGCAGTTTTTTCTTTATCCTTAGCGTCCATGGGAATTTGCCAATAGCCTCATCTCAAGTCAACGGAGGAAAAGTAAGATGCTGAATGGAGGCAGTCTATGGCGTCGTCTATGCAGGGCAGCGGGTAAACATCCTTCTTGGTTATAGCGTTGAGACGTCGATAATCTACGCAAAATCGCCATGAACCGTCCTTTTTTTCACAAGAATGACAGGTGCTGCCCAGGTACTGCATAATTCTTGAACGACGCCATTTCTCAGCATTTCCTGGACTTGCTCGTTGATTACTCGTCGCTCGGGCAGGGAAACGCGGTAAGGTTTTTGGCGAATTGGGCGTGCTCCTCCAGTATGTATTGAGTGGTGAGTCCGAGTAGCAGGAATTACAAGGCACCGTTCCAGCTGAGAAAAATCGAAAACACCCGCGTGCTTGGAGAGAACATCGACTAGGGCGCGGCGTTCATCCGGTTCAAGTGACTTATTAATCATGTCGAGAAGGTTGGAGGGGCCCATTGGGTGAGTGTGAACGGATGGGCCCGACTCTTCAGTTAAAACGGCTATCGAAGTGAATGTACACTTAGTTCCGTGGGCAACATTGAGACCACGAGGTAGCATTACTGGTTCGCTGGAATAGTTGACTGTCCACAACTGGGACTGACCCTGGACAACTGAAACAGCGGCACGGGGAACTAGGGCGTTCTTCTTGGCACAATTCTGGGTTGTAGGCTCTACTACAGCGTCGAAATCATGGACTGGGGAGCCCGGCCATGCAACTCTCACAAATAGGGCACACCGCGCGGGAATCATTGTGTCCTCTAAAACGCTAAGTGCGCTCTGATGGCAAGCAGTGTCGTCAACAAGGGCAGATAGAGCAGCCCCATCAATGAAAATTTCTCCATTTTTACAGTCAACTTTGGCACCACACTGCTTCAAAAAATCAATACCAAGTATCACGTCGTGGGTTGAGCGTGGGAGCACTGTGAACTCCGCCGTGAAGTACTGACCTCCGAAGCAAAGATTCACCGAGCATACGCCAAGAGGTCGCAGCGACTCACCACCTACACCGCGAAATGTTCTCAGAACCAAATGTTCTCAAAAGGTTCTCAGAACCACCGGAACCAGAACTGACGGTGAGAGTGGGGTCCTTATCAGAAACTATCTGGAAGCCTCAGATCAAAAGAGAAGGTAGAGAAGGGGGGGAACATCTAGGTCAAGGAAAAAGAAAAAAAATAAAAAAGAGGAAAAAACAAAGACAAAACAAAAAACAGGGATGGAATCCACACAAACCCACACACAAAAGAAATAAAGAAAAAGCAATAACCCGACAACTGAAATGTCTATATATATATATATCTATATATATATATATATATATATATATATATATATATATATATATATATATATATATATATATATATATATATATATATATATATATATATATATATATATATATATATATATATATATATATATATATATATATATATATATATATATATATATATATATATATATGTATATACATATGTGTGTGTGTATATATGTACATAATGGGAAATGAGGTGCTCGTTGAATTAAGACAGAAAATAAGCATTGGGAGTCAAGAAAACATTGGAAAGCCAAGGGGAGAATGTGGTACGTCATTGAAACACATAAAGAATTTGGAAAGATAGAAAGTGGAGAAAAAATGCCCGCCGGGTGGGATCCGAACCGACTACATCCAGAATACGCGTCTGGTGCGATGACCACTACGCTACCAGCGGGGCTATTTACCCTCCACTTTCTGGGGTATTTATTTTAAGGTATTTTTGTTTCTGTGCTTGGGGGTGGTAGCCAGCGCCACTCGGACTACTCGGGGTGAAGGGGACCTTTTTACGTGACTCGAGTGTCTGCGACATGTCAAGAGTGGTCGATCAGCGTTGAACCCTCTTAAGCTCCCTATGGCACCAAGACTGCCAGAACAGAGGCCCTCGCTATGCATGTAGCGAATATATACATATATGTGTTGGACCTCTGGGTCCTCCAGCTGCGGCGCGATTCTCAGGAAGGAGAGCGACACGTCGTGATCCGATGAGGCTTTAATGGAACCTAGAAGAAGAAGTGGAGCGAGCCGACGCAGCCACGAGAGCATGCGGCAGCTCGTGAAAAGCAGCATGAAATGATGATGATAAGTGTCTTCTGCTAGGAGCGAGGAAGTCACAACAGTCTCCCCCGCCGACAGATGACGCTAGGTGGCTTTACAACGGTAAAGTCGGGGTTCGGGACGCTTGAGTGGGTGGAGTGCCGCAAGAAAAAACATAGGTTGTTGGACCTGAAGACTCTGTCCTTGCTCGCCGATCTCGATTCTTCCGTTCATGTCAAGGTCTACACATGTCTTGGAAGAGCTTTTCCGAGTAGTGTGCTATCCTTCAATAAGTCCGCATTTTTGGAGGACGTTCTAGGTGAACATTCCGAGCTTCGTTCCTCTTCGTTCCTCGTTCCAGAGCGCTTTCTCCGCCATCGGTGTTTATACCGCCTAATCTGCTGCTGCTTACAATTTGTCCAGGGTGTTTTGCTAGCCAGAGGGGATTTGTAAGGATAGGAGAAGGAACGCTTTCTAAAGGAGAAAAATGTGCTGTAGACGGAAAACTTTTCTTGCACGTGTCGGACCTTCTGTGAGGGTAAGCTTTTGCTGCCTCTTCTTTGTGCTAGCTGGAAATCTTCGCGTCTTCACTTCCGCTGTGTTCCGTGTGTGCAGCGCGACAGTTTTCCCTTGATGCCTCACTTTGGGCTCGGCATGACGTCTTCTGGGTCGTTCTTTTTGGCGCTTGCGTCTCTTCCACTCGTTTCGCATTTCAGACGTTGGCTCACGAAGATTTGTAGTTCCCTTTGCGTCCTCGATGTAGTGCAGGATGTTCTGGAGCTTGAACGAAAGTGTGTTGAGGCGCTGGTTCCCAAGACGGCTCAGCGATTTTAAGGTTCCACGAGGCGAGTAGTGGGATTTTTTCTGTTAAGTCACTCTATGCTCGAATGTGGGAATGACCGCAGTGGCTTTGCTCGCTGGTTTGCAAATGTTCATGGAAGCTTCGCGTGAGATTTCATTCTTCTGCATCCTGATCGATTGGTTAGTGGGCTCTGCTTCAATGGGGGAATCGTCCATATATATGGAGTCTTGCGGTAGTTGGGCTGTCGTTGGGTGCCAGTTTAGCACAGATTGAATCTGGTGGTTTAAAGTAGGCGGTAAAATTCCAGGACTCGAATTAGCTCCAAAGGGCACCCGAGTGATTTTTCGTGCGTCTAAGTCCTGCTGTGGATGTTCTGCTAGTGGGGATGTGTGCTTGCCGGTTGGTATTGAAAGAACGCTGGCCGGGCGTGGCGTCAAAGACCGGCATTTCTGCATCTTGAAACGTAGACTAGCCGTCAAGGTGACAACCTTGTCGCGGTAATGTCCGGCGTCTAACGTTTCACTCTCTCGTAAGTCGTCTGGTGTTTCCTCGAAAACCGCATCATCCACGTTCTCAATCTGTGCATAAAATGCGCCGATTCGGTCGAGCAGTACACTTACTGCCGATGGTGTCTCCTCTCGATGTACTTTTATATGGCCTTCCGCTTCCGCTAGAAGGCCATCCAGTTGCGCCCGTAGTCTGAGGCGTCGTCGAAGTTGCCGCTCCATTCGGTCGCACGCAGATGGGAACCCTCGCCAAGATCGCAGGCGCCGCGTCGTTTCCTTTGCTTTCGCGGCTCCGTACGTCGATGTGCTTGGCGTCGTCTAGAAGTCCCGGGTTCTCGGCACCATGTGTTGGACCTCTGGGTCCTGCAGCTGCGGCGCGATTCTCAGGAAGGAGAGCGACACGTCGTGATCCGATGAGGCTTTAATGGAACCTAGAAGAAGAGGAGCGAGCCGACGCAGCCACGAGAGCATGCGGCAGCTCGTGAAAAGCAGCATGAAATGATGATGATAAGTGTCTTCTGCTAGGAGCGAGGAAGTCACAACAATATATATATATATATATATATATATATATATATATATATATATATATATATATATATATATATATATATAAGGTTAGTAGAGACAGAGACACACGAGAAAGACATTGAAAATAAAAATAAAAGTTTACTGACGTTTCAGGGAGAGGACTCCCTTTCTTCAGAGTCCTCTCCCTGAAACGTCAGTAAACTTTTATTTTTATTTTCAATGTCTTTCTCGTGTGTCTCTGTCTCTACTAACCTTATTTTTTCGCGCTCTGTGTGAGTTTTTATTCCAGACTAATATATATATATATATATATATATATATATATATATATAGATATATTGTTGGACCTCTGGGTCCTCCAGCTGCGGCGCGATGCTCAGGAAGGGGAGCGACACGTCGTGATACGATGAGGTTTTTATGGAATCAGAAGAAGAAGTGGAGTGAGCCGACGCAGCTACGAGAGCATGCGGCAGCTCGTGAAGAGCATGATGAAAATGATGATGGTCGGCGTCGTCTGCTAGAAGCGGTGAAGACGAGGAAGTCACAACAGTCTCCCCCGCCGACAGATGACGCTAGGTGGATTCGGAACGGTAAAGTCGGGATTCGGGGCGCTTGAGTGGAGTGCCGCATGGAAAACGTAGATTGTTGGACCTGAAGACTCTGTCCCGTCCGCCGATCTCAACTCTTCAGTTCATGCCAAGGTCTACAGATGTCTTGGACGAGTTTTTGCGAGTAGCATTCTATCCTTCAATGAGTCCGCATTTTTTGGGATACGTTCCAGGTGAAATTTACGAGCTTTGTTCCTCGTTCCACAGCGCTTTCTCCGCCATCGGTGTTTATACCGCCTAACCTGCTGCTTCTTGCAATTTGTCCAGGGTGGTTTGCTAGGCAGAGCCGATTTGTGAGTATAGGAGAAGGAACGCTTTCTAAAGCAGATAAATTTGCTGTAGACGGAAAACTTTTCTTGCACTTGTCGGACCTTCTGTGAGGGCGTGATTTTGCTGCCTCTTCTTTGTGTTTTCCGCCCTGGTAGTCTTCGCGTCGTCACTACCGCTGTGTTCCGTGTATGCAGCGCGTCCCTTTTCCCTTGACGCCTCACTTTGTGCAAGGCATGATGTTTCCTGGAACGTGCTTTCTTTTTGCATTCTCCTTTTGACTCGGTCAGTTTTGTAGAACTCCACTCGCGAAGATTTCCTGTATCCTTTGACGCCTCCTCGCTGGAGTGCAGGATGATTTTGGACTTGAGCGAAAAGATGCCCGACTGCTTTTTGCATTGAAGTCGTAGCTCTTTTGAGGTTCCAGAAAGAGAGCAAAAGGATTTTTCCGCTGAAGCCATTCTTCCGAGGCGGCAAATACAACAGCTTCGTTGCTAGCCAATATACCAGTGCTAGTTAAAGCTTCCCGGAAGATCTGATTCTGGTGCATCTCCATTGCTTCTTCAGGAAGGAACTCGAATCCAATGAGGGGATCGTCCACACATATAGAGCCTGGTGGCAGTCGCGCTGTCGGTGGGTTGCAGTTTTCCGGAGTCTGCCGAAGCATGATAGAGCCTGCTTGCTTGGATGTGCTCTTGCCTGTTGGTATTGAAAGAACGGTCGCCGGGAGTGGCGTCGAAGACCGGCATTTCTGAATCTTAAAACGTTGACTAGCCGTCAAGGTGACAACCTTGTCGCAATACTGTCCGGCGTCTAACGTTTCACTCTCTAGCAAGTCGTCTGAAGTCTCCTCAAAAATGGCGTCATCCACTGTCTCAATCTGTGCGTACAATGCGCCGATTCGCTCGAGAAGCACACTTACTGCAGATGGTGTCGCCTCTCGATTTCCTCTGATGTGGCCTTCCACTTGCGCTAGAAGGCCATCCAGTTGCGCCCGTAGTCTGAGGCGTCGTCGAAGTTGTTGTTCCATTTGGTCGCCCGCAGCTGGGAACTCTCGCCAAGATCGCAGGCGCCGCGTCGTTTCCTCTGCATTCGCGGCTCCGTGCGTCGATGTTCTTGGCGTCGGCTAGAAGTCCCGGGTTCTCGGCACCATGTGTTGGACCTCTGGGGCCTCCAGCTGCGGTGCGATGCTCAGGAAGGGGAGCGACACGTCGTGATACGATGAGGCTTTTATGGAATCAGAAGAAGAAGTGGAGCGAGCCGACGCAGCTACGAGAGCATGCGGCAGCTCGTGAAGAGCATGATGAAAATGATGATGATCGGCGTCGTCTGCTAGAAGTGGTGAAAACACATATATATATATATATATATATATATATATATATATATATATATATATATATATATATATATATATATATATATATATATATATATATATATAGCAGGTAAGAAGTTCCGGACTACCGTAGAAATCGGTCAAACCTTGGGTGCACACACTTGGAAAACACTGAACAAGGGTTTTATTGTTCCCAACAGTTGCGAAAGGATAACCTTTCTTCTTCAGGGGTTATTTTAGAATAGACAAAAAAACCCCTGAAGAAGAAAAGTTCTCTTTTCGCAACTGTTGAGAACAATAAAACCCTTGTTCAGTGTTTTCCAAGTGTGTGCACCCAAGTTTTGACCTATATATATATATATATATATATATATATATATATATATATATATATATATATATATATATATATATATATATATAAATATATAAATATATATATATATATATATATATATATATATATACATATATATATATATATATATATATATATATATATGTGTGTGTGTGTGTGTGTGTGGGAACCGGAACGAAAACATTTCGTTCCGGTTAAGTTCAGGTTCGACAAAATCACGTACCGAACCGGTTCGCGAACCCGTTCGATGATTTGAATTATCACTGAAATTAGAAAAAAAAACATATATTGCTTTAAAACGACCGTCAAATTAAAATACAAACAAAAATTCAAAATTCTGCTCTTCCCAAACGACAGTGGCGCAATTGCAAAGCAAACTTTAAACAATTACGAGATGTTAGAAAAACAGATGAAGTGACGACGATTTACCACCTACTTTCTCACCCAGACTTTATGTTGTCCTAGCGACTATTCATAAACCCACCGCCAAGAGATATGACGGTGGGATACATTTTCTGCCCTTTCCTTTTTTGTTGAAATCGCCAGCGTCGCAATGGAATCGCCCATCAAGCTAACCTTGGATCCTTAAATTTAATCCTCCGTACTGGCGCGTTCAAATACCAGCGCTTAATACCAATGGCACACATTTTTATATTTGTAACAACAGAAAAATCCTACAACAGGCACATAAATACGTACTACCAATAAATTAGATTATTTGGTCACCCTGATTAATTTGTTAGCTGTCACCTTACCAAATATGCTAGCCACACTTTTGTTAAAAGTAAGCTTTATTTAACGCTCAGTCAGTGCATTATTGCTCTGAGCACTGCAATTCCTTTTGCGATAGCTATACCGGATGTGTGCATTACAATCAGTATGTCATCAGACCGCCTGACCTCGCCTCCCCAATCGTTCCGTGTGCTACATTGCGGAATCATATAACGGATTCTGTTAAAAAATGAAAAGGAAATTTTAAGCGCGGAGCATGAGATGGGGCGTTTTAGGGTAGGCGCTCTTTACTTCGTCCACAGCACTACTTTCCTCCGCAAGGAGTAGCAGTAGAAGTAATCTAGCGAGTTGGGCAGTCAGTACAAGTGCACGTTCCAAAAAAGCAGATATGAAAGAGAAAAAACTGCAGAACAAGCAGAAAAGATTATCGCTGGGCGAATGGCACAGTGTGAGGTACCCGCCCGCCTTTCTGCACGTGCCATCTGCTTTATTACTGTTTCTGCATCCAAGACAAGGTCGAGGCCCGCATGCAGTTTTTTGCCAAGGGATTAAGTGCGCACCTTAATAGTTTTCCCTGACATATGTGTTGTTATTTGTATCTGTAAAAAACGGAACTTGTCCACTGTAGTGTCCTAAAAACCTGACCACTGAACTCACCTCCTTCGAATTGATATCACGTTTGCTTGTGAAAGGCAGGGCAAAGAAAAGTATAGGCATTATCCACGTTTTGGTGCTTTTTTGTACTGATTCGGTTTTACTTACTTGGTGCCTAATATTTTAAAATAACGTGGTTCGCCTTTTCTTTTTGTTGTTTTCCGTGTAAACACATTTTTAAAAGAAAACTGGCGCATTTGATGCCCCGTGTTATATCTCTGCTCCGCGGCACAGCTTATGTTGCAGGCCGGCAGACTTATTTTAACCAGCTGGTGATATTAATCGTGGATCAAGTTGCGCTGCTCAGCACAAGGTCGCGGGTTCGATTCCCGGCCGCGGCGGCCGCTTTTATGATGGATTGATTGATTGATTGAAGGGTTTAACGCGCCGACGCAACGCAGGCGATGAGGCGCGCCGTAGTGGAGGGCTCCGGATTAATTTTGACCACCTGGGGATCTTTATCGTGCGCCGAAATCTCGTACACACGGGCGTTTTTGCTTTTCGCCTCCATCAGAAAAGCGGCCGCCGCGGCCGGGAATCGAACCCGCGACCTCGTGCTCAGCAGCGCAACGCCTTAGCCACTGAGCCACCGCGGCGGGTCTTTTATGATGGAGGCGAAAAGCAAAAACGTCCGTGTGTACGAGATTTCGGCGCACGATAAAGATCCCCAGGTGGTCAAAATTATTCCGGAGACCTCCACTACGGCGCGCCTCATCGCCTGCGTTGCGACGGCGCGTTAAACCCTACAATCAAATCAATAATCGTGGATCAAAATCTCGATACACGGACGTTCTCGATTTCCATCTACTTCAGAAAAACGGTCGTGGGGAAGGGAGATCGAGGCCACTTGTGGTCAGCAGCCAGCGGCTTAGCCACTGAGCAGCTCCTGCGGTCGCACTTGTCAAGTATTAACAATTTGCAGGTGCCGGACCTTTTAAAAAAATTATTAAATGCAAAAAGTTTGCCCACATTGGGTGTGGGCTTTCGCTGTTGCGCAGTGGAGGACTACTGCAGCCTGATTGCTCCAATAAAGACGCAGCTAAGGAAAGGCAAAGTCGTTTTATATCCCCTGCACGCTGCCGAGAATGACATTTCGTTTGGTCAGCTTGCACTATTCTCGCGCTTCCAGCAGCAACAGACCATTGCTACATTGATGCTCATTCATTTTCCCTGTTGTTACACAGAGCGTGATAGTGTTCAATAGTCTGGAGGGTAAAGCGCGCGAACGAGTACGAAGTTGTGTGCAATATCAACCACGGAGGGTCGAACCATTTCGGCATGAACTGGTAACCGTTATTTCTTTTTCGATTCAGTTCCGGTTCGACACCCTGAGATATATATATATATATATATATATATATATATATATATATATATATATATATATATATATATATATATATATATATATATATATATATATATATATATATATATATATACATATATACATACATATATATATATATATATATATATATATATATATATATATATATATATATATATATATATATATATATATATATATATGTATATATATATATATATATATATAGATATATATATATATATATATATATATATATATATATAGTCTGGAATCAAAAACTCACACAGAGCGCGAAAAAATAAGGTTAGTAGAGACAGAGACACACGAGAAGGACATTGAAAATAAAAGTTTACTGACGTTTCAGGGAGAGGACTCCCTTTCTTCAGAGTCCTATACAGGGTGTCCCAGCTATCATGCACCAAGATTTAAAAAAAGAGTAAAGGCGTAACTCGAAGAAAACCTATTGCATAATGTTCGCAGTACTGTGAAGAAGCGGAGAGTAATTTTTTCGTTAACGAGACTTAATTAACTAATTATAATTAATTATCTAACTCGAGAAATACTGTCCTAATCACTAAAGTGTCAATGAGGCACTTGTAGGTAACCACGAGGGGCATCTAACTGCGATATTTTCAGCGATGAACTAATTGCGTACACATTTATTCTGACTGATAAAGAAAACCCGCGAAATATGAAAAATACCACGTGACGGCGCCTCCGCGCGCACCGTAAAGCAACGCCCTCAAACAGGCTGCCTCTGAGTTAGCCAGAATGAAATAGACAAAAGAAAGAAAGAAGAAATCGCGACCGAGTTTGTTCCTTATCTGCACACGCGTCCCGCGAATCTTGCTGCTGCTGCTCCTTCCATGCATGCTATTATCAAGGTGATGCGCTGTCTCTTCGGGCGGGTAACACGCAAAGCAGTTGCTTTCAATCAGCTTTGTTTGGGGACGCTGCTTCACAATGCGGGCGTAAGCGTCGTCACGTGGTATTTTTCATATTTCGCGGGTTTCCTTTATCAGTCAGAATAAATGAGTACGCAATTAGTTCGTCGCTGAAAATAGCGCAGTTAGATGCCCCTCATGGTTACCTACAAGTGCCTCATTGACACTTTAGTGATTAGGACAGTATTTTTCGAGTTAGATATTTAATTACAATTAATTAATTAAGTCTCATTAACGAAAAAATTACTCTACGCTTCTTCACAGTACTGCAAACATTATGCAGTAGGTTTTCTTCGAGTTACGCGACTTCTCTTTTTTTAAATCTTGGTGCATGATAGCTGGGACACCCTGTATATATATATATATATATATATATATATATATATATATATATATATATATATATATATATATATATATATATATACAACGCCAAAGGCATAGGGGTATGGTTAGACTATGTTTTACCATTAGTGACGTTACATTTTTTATTATTATTATCATTATTAATTACATGAGAAAGAAAGAAAGAAAAACACGCGCCCAGAGTGGGGACCGAACCTACGCCATTCGATTAGATCTCGAATGCCTTACCAATTCAGCTACCTGGGCGACTGTGTTCTCCTTCACTTTCTGGGGTATTTATATTTACTACAACTGTATCTGACGCTTGAGGGTGGTAACCAGCGCCACTCAGACTACACGGGGAGAAGGGGACCTTCTTTTCAACCCCCGGGGCGTGACTCGAACGTCTACAGCCTGTCATAAGCGGGTAATTGGCGGGAAACCCTCTTATGCTACCTTGGCATCAAGGCTGCCAGAACTGAGGCCCTCACGAAGCTTTCGCACGATAATATGGTTTGGAAATGAGGGGGCTCGTTAGGAAATACAGAAAGAAATGCCGGCAGTCTACAACATCAAAGCAGGCATGAGGGAATGGTTAGACTATTTTTTTACCGGTAGTGAGGTTACATTTTTTTATTAATTAACGTTAGAAAGAAAGAAAGCAAAACACGCGTCCAGAGTGGGGACCGAACCCACGCCTTTCGATTAGATCTCGAATGCCTTACCAATTCGGCTATCTGGGCGACTGTGTTCTCCATCACTTTCTGGGGTATTTATATGTTAATACAACTGTATCTGACGCTTGAGGGTGGTAGCCAGCGCCACTCAGACTGCACGGGGAGGAGGGGACCTTCTTTTCAACCCCCGGGGCGTGACGCGAACGTCTACGGCCTGTCATAAGCGGGTAACTGGCGGGAAGCCATCTTATGCTACCTTGGCATCAAGACTGCCAGAACTGAGGCCCTCTGTCCTTGACGTTGAATGACAAGCATCGGAACTTCCAGTAAGCAAATAAAACAACTGCTTTAATTGGGCTAAACGCTGCGCATACAAATTCACATCTTCTTCAGTCGCGTTCCTTTTTGTTTCTGCCCGTCCGTCCTACACTTCCCTCGTTCTCGGCCAGGGCTCAGAGTCCGATCGCCGCTGGGCGGCGGGCTCTCCCTATCTGTCTGGGTCATGAGGCCCGATTTGGGGGCTGTGCGCGAGACGTTGTGTTTAGGCGACGGGCCACGTTTTCAGCTGGTCGGGAGGCCCCGATATGAGGGCCGCTTTCGATGTCTTGCGCAGAAACTCCAGGGGCCGTATACTCAAGACTGTCTGGCGCTTCGTTCGCGACACATTCCCCCCCCCCCCCCCCGAAATGACGATGTCATTCCTCTCAGTCTCTCATCTCGAGAGGGTAGAGCACTTGGATGGGGCGCCTGACTGTCGATCCCCCGGATACCCGCACCGTACAGGATCGCACTTTTCCGTCGCGGCCAGGGAAGGTGTGCTCAACCCGTCCCATTTTCCAAAGTTGTCTGGGCTGCAGGGACTCTTTCAGTAGCACCAAGTCCCCACTCTTCAGGTCCCTCGGTGTTCCTCGGGGAATTTTAGATCCCTGCAGTTCGTTCAGGTATTCTGATGCCCACCTCTTCCAGAAGTCGCTTAGCAGTTTGCTTCGACTGGTCAGCATTTGTTGTAGGTTGCCGCAAGAAACTTCGGCGATCTCCTTGCGCTGTAGTCCTGGTAAAGATGTTAGCCGTTTTCCGGTCAAGAAGAAAGCCGGACAGAGGGCACCAGGCTCAGATGGTTCGGTGTAGACGTGGGTCAATGGGCGGGAATTGAGCACGGCTTCCACTTCCCTCAGTGTTGTCGTGAGTTGCTCAAAGGTGAGGGAACTAGTACCCAACGTCTTCTTTAGGGCTTGTTTAGTCAGGCCAACCAGGCGCTTGTAGAATCCACCCCACCACGGTGCACGCTCCACGATGAATTTCCATTCAACACGGGCGTTTGCGATAAAGCTCTTCACATCATCGTTTCGTATGACCCTCCATAGCATGGCTAGGTCCTTGCTGGTTTTCTAGAAGGTGAGGACGTTGTCAATATAAACGGTATTTGGTACACCGCGGCGGGCAATGAATCGTCTGAAGGCGAGAAGAAAGGAGACCGCTGACATATCGCTGACCAACTCAAGATGTACTGCTCGCGTGACACCGCAGGTGAACAGCGCAATGTAGCACTTTGTCGTAGTGGCACCCTTGACCAGCAGTGGCCCTGCGAAATCAACACCTGTCACCTCGAAGGGAGCTGCCTCAGAGATGCGATCGGCTGGAAGCGGCGCGGTAACCTGAGTGGCCGGCCGTGAGCTAAAGCGCTGGCATGTTATGCATTCCCTCAGTGTCTTCTTAACGAGTGGCCTCGCTCCAACCACCCAGTACCTTTCTCTGAGCTGCGCCAACGTATCACGGATGCCTCCGTGAAGCACTTGACGGTGGCACTGGACGACCATCTGTTTTGCGAGGCAGCTCTGTTTAGGCAGTATAATAGGGTGTTTTGCGTTGTAGTCGAGTTGACTTCGTTGTAGTCTTCCATCGACTCTGAGAAGGCCATTGTCATCCATCATAAGTGACACGTTCTTTAAGGGTGAGTCTGTAGGCATTTTTCTTTGGTTTTTGAGAAATCGATTTCTCTTGGGAATCCTTTTCTTTGTTCTTAAAGGACCCAGTACTGTTCAGCCCGGTCCAACTCTTGTGCTGTCAGTGGTCCAGGTTCGTTATTTTCTCTCTTGGCTTTGCCAACAAAACGAAGCACCCATGCAGTGATTCTCAGTATCCTCGTTAACGAACTGTAGTTCCGCGCGTCAATAATGGCATCTGTAGTCGGTGGTGATGACGCCATCGGTAATACATTCGCTTGCCTTTTCTGCTCAAGCTCTGAGTCACTGAACACAAAGTCTAGAACATCATGAGGCCACTCGCTCTCCCCTAGGCATATCCAGGACGGCCCTGCCCACCACAGTTTTGTCGTTGTCAAGTGGGCCACCGGCAGCCCGCCAGTCAGGAGATCCGCTGGGTTGTCCTTTCCAGGGCAGTGCCTCCATGATAGATCGCCGGTCAGTCTTTGGATCTCGACGACTCGGTTGCGCACAAAGTGCTGCCAGCGGTCCGGGTTCCCGAAAATCCAGTGTAAGGCAATGGTGGAGTCTGTCCACAGGTAGGCCGTTGCCGGTCGCTCGTCTAGAATGTTAAGGATGTAGCGGCACAACCTGGCTGCGAGAAGACACACCATCAGTTCCAGTCGCGCCAGGGTCAACTGTTTCACTGGGGCAACACGTGATTTGCTCATCACGATGGTTGACATGGTACCTTCGTCGTTAGTGACTATGATGTAAGCCACTGCTCCGTAGGCGGCTGGGCTGGCATCTAAGAAGACATGTAATGATACCGATGTTTGTTGTTCTGAGATGTCGGCTCCGTAAAACCGCGGCACCTGGATTTCAGGGAGGTGTCGTAGTTCTTGGATCCACACGTCCCAAGCGTCAGCAATGGCACTCGGCAAAGGGTCGTCCCACTGGATACACTGGCGCCACAGCTGCTGGAAGAGTATCTTGGCACGTACGATGAAGGGTGACAACCAGCCAAGCGGGTCGAATATCCGTGCCGTTGTTTGCAGCATTGAACGCTTAGTACTGCACCCAGATATGGCGTTGTCCAAGCAAGGCGAAAATGCAAGTACGTTCGTTATTGGATCCCACGTCAGTCCCAGGACCTTCAGCACACCGGACAGATACCCGAGCGGCTTAGATCCACGAGAATCTTCTTCAAACTGCGAACGAAGCCTTTCGTTGTTGGATGACCATTTGTGGAGCTTCATGGAGGCGTCAGCGAACATCTCGTTAGCCTCGTTGTAGAGTTTCAAGGCCGCTTCCTCGTCGTTGGCTGCCGTTAGGAGGTCAGCCACATAGAGGCTGCGTCTCAATTGATGTGCAGTGAGGGGAAACTGCTCCTCGCAGCCACTCAGGTTGTGCTGTAAAGTGGCCGACAAGAGAAATGGGCTTGCCGTCGTCCCAAATGGAACACGTGTCATTCTCCAAGTGTCAATCGGAGGCATCGTGTTGCCAGGCTGGGGTGTCTCACGGAACCACATAAATCAGAGGGCATTTCTGTCGTCTTTCCTGACGCCTATTTGCAGGAAAGCTTGTTCAATATCCGCGACGAGAGCTATTCGATGTCTGCGGAAGTTGAGTAGCAGTCCGACAAGGTCCGCCGTCAAGTTCGTCCCAGTCTCTAGGTTTTCGTTGAGGGACTTCGAGTTCTTGTGGTGTGATGAGGTATCAAATACTATTCGGAGTTTTCTGGACTCACGAATCACTGCCTAGTGTGGCATGTAGTAGACGTTCTGCCCATCGTCCACCTCTCCTTCGACGCGTTCTACAATGCCTTGAGCAATGTATTGTCTGATGACCGCATCATATTCTTCAAGCAGCTCTGGCGACTTCAAGAGCCTGTTTGTTAACTACTGCAGCCTTTTCGTAGCGATTTCCTTGTTGTCGTCAAGAGATATCTCCTTTTTCCAAGGCAGTGCCACTTCGTACCGGCCGTCGACCTTCGTTAATGTCTGTTCGAAGACCTCCATCACAGCGCATTCGCCTGGCTTGCATTCTTACTTGTCAGTGATTCCGATGGATTCCAAGGTCCAAAATTTGCTAAGGACATCTGCCGTCTTGTCTTCAACGACCGATGTCCGCAAAGTAACAGTCTCAGTACACTGGTTTTGCTGAATGTCCCTTCTATTGGACCCTGCACGCTCCAACCGAACACCGCCTCAACAGCCCTCAGACTTTCGCCGAGTTTTCTCGTTCGGCCAGTTGTGAGGCCCCAGATGTTCTCGGAGCCGATGAGTAAACCAATGTCCTCAGGAACGTCGCCGTTGGCGAGGTCGGCGATGTCGCAGTCAAGGTGTCCAAGCTGATGCGCGACTGACTGTGTCGGAGCCGGTATTTTATGGTCGCAACTTGAACCGGCGTCCCTGTTTTGTGTTCAGCGTCACCGTTATTCGCTGGAACATCTTTTCTTCTTGACGACCACCGAACACGCCAACTGTCAATCTTTCGTTTCCAACGACTTTACATCCGAGCCTCTTCTATGTGGCAGACGTTATAAACGAGCGTTGGCTTCCCCCATCAAAGAGCGTGCGAATTTCAGCGTTGTAAGTTTCTCCGCTGCACATAACCTTCGCCGTTGGAAGCAAGACGACTGTCTTAGCTGCAGGCACCCCATCATGGGTTACGGTTCCTAGGCTCACGTGCGAGTTGTTGACAGTTGTTCGAGCGACTTTCTCGCTGTATACGTTGGATCGCACATGGTGGTGGCATGCTTCTTGTTGCATTTCATGCATTTTACGTTCACACGGCACGCGCGTGCTTGGTGCTTCCCCGTCGTGCAACGAAAGCATCGTCCGGCAGAAAGCAACATCCTTTTCTTTTCCCCGATAGACTTTCCAGAGCTGCAGTTCTGGGTGGAATGTGCGTTGTCGTCGCAGAAAAAGCAGCATTCTTGACGTGCACTCTGGGTCAACGTTGAAATGGAGGATGCATGCCTCTGAGGTCGCTGTTCAGGTTGTTGCTGGCGATCTTTTTGCTCATGCTTCACTTCCTGCCTTACGTCCATGCGACGGAGAGCAGCCAGGTTCTCCCGACTTTCCACTTCTACTCTCAAAAAGTCCAGAAGCCGACAAAAGGACGTCACGGTACCTTTTTGCGAGTCAGTGGTAGTCTCGGGCACACCCTCAGTGTGAGGCGTTTGTCGGCTGTAGTGGCCGTCGTTCGATGTATCGAGGACGCGTTTCCGACTACAATCGAGCAGTAGTTCCCCTGGAAACGCCCTCTGTGCGATGGGTAGCAACATAGAACTGAAGGTCTCCAGCTTGCGCCCGAGTGTCTCCAGGCCTCTGATGTGGGCTGCCAGGGTGTCGTGCAGTCGACGCAGTCCGCGCACATCTTCCGACGAACGAACAGGCTTCAAATCAATCAGCTTTTTCAAGTGCTCTTGTATGAGGAGTTCCTCGTTTCCGAATCGTTTTTTTAGTAGTTGCACGGCATCGTTGTAGCAACGAGCTGTCGGTGGAAGTCCAGCGATGGCGGTGGCAGCATCTCCAGTGACGGACGCCCTGAGGAAGTTGTACTTGTCGATAGATGAAAGGTCTTCATTTTTGTCGACAACTTCCTCGAAGAGCTCCCAAAAGTGCTGCCACTCGTTGCTTCGCCCGCTGAACTTGATCAGCTCCAGTTTTGGCAACTTGATCTTAGACCGTTGCGTTTGCTCTGTGCTGACCACCTCGTTGATGACCGTTGATGGGGCAGCACTCGGCACTGAGTCGCCGTCTATGCGTTGCTGGAGTCTTGTGAGGCACGATAAGATGCGGTCGTTGTAGTCCAGCACCTGCGCGCACTCGTC
This sequence comes from Haemaphysalis longicornis, assembly GCF_048455015.1. NCBI lineage: Eukaryota > Metazoa > Arthropoda > Arachnida > Ixodida > Ixodidae > Haemaphysalis > Haemaphysalis longicornis. The sequence goes on from NW_027526203.1 coordinate 185,071,424, forward strand.
CTCAAAGTCTTCATCTGGCACGAGCGTCTCGATTTTGTTGTCGAGGGTCTCCAGGTTCTTCGTCACTTTTTTCAGCCGAGTGTGCAGAACTGCAGCTTCGCTTCTTAGGAGGTCCCTCTGCATAGCATCTTGGCACTCGTTCAATATCCGGGTGACTTGAGAGCGGAGAGCGGCACGTTTTTTGAGGCAGCGTTCCATGGCGTTGAGTTTACCAGAAGGTTCGATGTCGTTCGTTGGCGGAGCGTCCAAGTCGTTGTGGAGACACGCAGTCTATTGAAGCCAATAATTGGACGACTCCCGGGTTTCGGCACCAAAGTTTTTGCCCTTGACGTTGAATGACAAGCATCGGAACTTCCAGTAAGCAAATAAAACAACTGCTTTAATTGGACTAAACGCTGCGCATACAAATTCACATCTTCTTCCGTCGCGTTCCTTTTTGCCTCTGCCCGTCCGTCCTACACTTCCCTCGTTCTCGGCCAGGGCTCAGAGTCCGATCGCCGCCGGGCGGCGGGCTCTCCCTCTCTGTCTGGGTCATGAGGCCCGATTTGGGGGCTGTGCGCGAGACGTTGTGTTTAGGCGACGGGCCACGTTTTCAGCTGGTCGGGAGGCCCCGATATGGGGGCCGCTTTCGATGTCTTGCGCGGGAACTCCAGGGGCCGTATACACAAGACTGTCTGGCGCTTCGTTCGCGACACCCTCGCTAAGCTTTCGCACGATAATATGGTTTGGAAATGAGGGGCTCGTTAAGAAATACAGAAATAAATGCCGGCAGTGTACAACGCCAAAGAAGTCATAGGGGAATGGTTATACTATTTTTTACCGTTAGTGACGTTACATTTTTTATGATTATTATTGTTATTAATTACATGAGAAAGAAACAAGGAAAAACACGCGCCCAGAGTGGGGACCGAACCCACGCCTTTCGATCGAAAGGCGTGGGTTCGGTCCCCACTTTGGGCGCGTGTTTTTCGATATATATATATATATATATATATATATATATATATATATATATATATATATATATATATATATATATATATATATATATATATATATATATATATATATATATATATATATATATATATATATATATATATATATATATATATATATATATATATATATATATCGTTAGTCATTGCTACCCCCAGCCTATCGAGTTCTATACGAGAGAGATAAGACAGTGGTGTTTATTTTATTCCCTTCTTGTATTTTCACCACAAACCTAAACACCTCGAACATGCGGCTCAGATCTTCCGTCCTCCTGTTTTCATCACCTTGTTTTCACCCAATTCATGCACCTTTGCCGCAGTTTTGGAAAAGAGCCACTGCGGTGCATTCCAACCACGAACGCCATGAAATAAAACAGAGCGTATTATCGACATATCGATCTAATATTACGCGATTCCCCTAGATGATAATATATCTGCGTCCTACAGCGCGTACAGTCACAAGAGTTAGGAGACCGAACAGGTACTACTACCAGCGATATATAGCCACCGGCGAAATGGGCGTAGTGGGTTCTCAAACCGATGACAGACGTTCCAGTCTATCGTCGGTGCCCCTAATACGGCGCTTTTTTTTTGCTGGTAGCTATAGAGACCAACTCAAGACCCACGCCACCTGCCAGTATAGGATAATCTTACTCCTAGTGAAAGTGTCCATGAGCACTCTGGAGCGTTCCCACCAAACAACGAAAAATAAATAGATCCAGGCCTCGTGAATGCGGCATCACGGGAGAAATTCCTTCATCGAGCAGCACTCGAAGCCCGGCTCGTCCCATCCTGTCTCGATCCGGGTGCCCCTCACTGTACGATCAATACCTCTAGTGGCGGCCCACGTGATTCCGCCTCGAGCGATATATGGGACGCAGGTGCCGCGGCGCCGTCGCGAAGTGCGCGTATCGGGGCAGTGCACCTGCCATGCATGCGGCGATAGTTGGGTGCCGGCTCGTTCTTTGTATTTCGGAGCGCAGAAGACTGGGCCATTTCGGGGATAAACTTAGAAACTCTTTTACAGAGGAGGGAAACAACTCCAAGCGCTACACTACATGGGTATGCATACTTCTGAAACCTGGGTTTTGAGGAGGTAACTTTTTGCGCCGCAAGAAAATGCCGCGTACAAGCTCGTGTATCCGCCGCTGCTCGAGGCCGCTACGCCGTAAGCCGGCACTACGACGGATGGCTCCGCCAGCTCTATGCGGTACCTTCTCTCGTGCGCACCCAGGATGCAGCACCGGAATGCCGTGCTTCTTTCACCCCCCGCAACATTGATCGCGATACGGAACAAAATGTTCGAGGAGGCAAGCAATGCCGTACTGTGGTTTAGTTTGTGTGGCCGTGGATACGTCGTAGCGTATTATGGCGCGAATTGTGTAGCACCTACAGTGAATGACAGAAAAGGTGTGCATTGTAGCTTAAAAGGTAACACGTTTCCTTGCGTAAATTCAACTCAACGTGATTGCGAGGACTTCAAATGATATTACTGCCCTATCAAAATTCTTCAGCCTGGCTGTCACAAAATGCATAACATGTTCAAAGAGAAAAAAACGCGAATACATTACAGATAGGAAGAATTTGAATTGCCATTTTGTTATTAAAAATACACTTTGTAAACAAGCAAAAAAATACACCTACTAATAACGCAGTTCATTAGAAATACAGCAGTGAAAGAGCTCAACTCGCGAATTATGAGGGAGAAACCGATTACGCGGCTTGCCGGAAATTTTCGGCGCTTCATTGGTCTTCTAACGAAGACGTTTCGCACATGATCACTTGGTAGAAAGGAAATTTTAGTTCTCGTTACTGTAGCGAGAAGCTGTACCCCAGCAGAAGGCGTCCAGCAGAAATTTGTCCTGTCGGGACTCACGACTTGGTTGGTCCTATCGCCTGTATCCAAGTTTTCTGCCGCAGCAGCAGCAGATACCAACGTTATATGCCGGTAACGCATTGTATATCCGGATGGTTAGTACACAATTAGGCAGAATCTCTTCGCGCAATGTTAATGAAATTGGGGAGCATCCTAATGCATATAGACCAGCTGAACGCCATATACCGCTACAAAGGTCGAGATGGGGAGGCTGCAACACTGCAAACGAAAACTAGCCGGAAATTGAGTTTTTAACACGCGATGTGCTCTAGAAACTCCCTGCAGAAAAAAAAAAAAACAACTTCCTAGGTATGGCGTAAAAATGTAGATTCACCGCATTTTTATTCCAGTAGCCAATATGAGGAGTATAAAAGTGAATTAAGAACTTAATTACCTCATTTTTTCTTAATGGCGCTCCAGGGCTGGGTTTGCTCCCAAGCCAACCAAAAGCTCCCCAGGTGTGGTAATCTTGTGAAGCGGACGGGCGCCATGTTAGTCTTGCGTTCTTTCCGCGTATCAGCACTTCAACGGTGACTTAATGCTAATCAGAATGAGTGAGCAGGACGCGACGGTTGCATGCATCTACAAAACCGATACCGTACGTATACCCGGGTAGATACTTCAGCCAGCGCGATCACAGGCAGATAGCGCGGCCGTGCGTTTCAATCTGTTTATTTGGGTGATAGCTGTTGCCAAATTCTGCTGCTAACAGAGAGACAGAGCTCGCCGTTGCAATAATTGCAATGTTCATCTGCCCTGCTTACTTGCGCACATATAGACGATTTAAATTCTCGTGCCAGCGCGCAAACGCACCCGAGTGCAGCGACTCAATTTTCCCTACCGGCATGACTGGACGACTGGACTGTGAAATCCGGATGTAAACATTGAAGAGCGGTCGGCGAGTCGGCGACACGGTGCGGCCGGAGCTTGAAGCCTCGCCTTGGGCCATGTTTTTTTTTTTTTCTTATTTGAGAGGGACGAGTAATGCCAATTGATGAATACAACGTGCTCTGCACTTAAAATGCAGCTTTCGATGAAGCTAATCTGCATATGATTTCTCACTTACTAAAGTTATCCGATTGACACGCTAGCGGGCCATGTTAAACCCAAGGTTACGCAGGAAAATGACACAGGTCCTCAAATAATATTGAGAAAAAAAGACAAGTAATCATTATTAATGAATCAGCTTTCATTAGTTATTTGCCCAAAAAGTTGGTGCACCCAAAATTTTGGAACGCGAAATACTGAGGCCAGACAATTGGGTGTGATGAAGTTTACGTGCGAAAGATGATTTGAGGGCGAATCGACGTGGAGACGGCCCTGCAATGGCGGAGGCTGCTCAGGTGCGGTAAAAGTGGTAGAAATATCTTTGGCGGTGTGATCGTCAACAAACTGGGAAAGTTTTCTCTTCTTTATCAAGCCAAGCTCTCCATTAAAATTATCATTGGGTTTCTCTTTAAAAAAAAACATCTAAAGTTCATTTAGGTTTGCGAAAAGCTAAGAGGGACGAGCTTCGCGCTGGTCTAAAACCGCTACGCGAAGCCTCGCCGTTGTCTGAAACGTCTCCGCGTGGCTGTCGAACGCGAGCTCACTTACGCGTAGGAGGCCTCGAGGTGCCCTAGCCGGACTTTTCTCCGTTCTGTATGATCTACGACGTACACGTTCTGGCCAAGGCTGACTTAGGTAAAAAGGATTGAGCTCTCGACGCAACGTCAGCTGAACGACTGAACACATGGTGATGCCCATTGTCCATGTCTCTGCCACCTAGCAACAGAGCAACAAAAGAAAAGGGGGGGATGGGCATGAATTCTTCATCATTCGAACGGGAGCCACAAGTACGAACTGTCCATTTTAGTTACGGAGGAAAAATCGTAGCGAGCTGTAGCAAGCGGAGCCGAAAGAATTCATCTGAATGGCATTCATAAAATGCATTTGAGCACGCACCTATAGTTCATTCCAGAAGCTACGTGCCGCACTGTGGAGGCTAGATTGTTGTCAGCAGTCCGCCCACTGAGCACGCTTAACTCACCGGGAATGGGGTTTTGAAAGGACATTTACTTCTCTCCCTTTTTGCAGGTGGAACCATAAGAACCCGGCGCCTTTTGTCGCTTGCTGATGATGATTAGAGGCCCTTCCTTTGTATCGGGACGGCGGTTGCGGCTTACATGTGTTATTCCACTTATTTGTACAACCCTTAACTAACCTAGAGGGTTTGCCCCCCCCCCCCCCCCCCCCAATTCTCTACCCCTACCCCACATTTTGTTTTAAACTCCCATCGCCCCCCCCCTCCTTCCTGCCCTTGCACACTTGTTTCCCCCCCACTTTCTGTTCTAAATTCTCATTTGCTATATTACTCGTCCTACGTCCCACTCTCTTCCCTACTTTTGGTCCACCACCACCACTCCAGCCGCCTCTTCGTCACCTCTATGGCAATGAAGTTGAGGCTGCCCCTCACAGCAAATCCCAAAGCCTCCGTCAACGTAGTTCCCCCATTGTCCCGCCGCCGTCGTATCTCTGTGCAGTGTATGGCAATATGCCGTACGGTTTCCCGATCCCTGCCGCAGCATACACAAGTTTCGTCCTATTGCCTGTAGTTAGCCGTGTATGCCCGTGTTCTGAGACCCCGCCCGTGCTTCAAAAATCAATGCACTGCCTTGCGTGTTGCCATATAGAAACCTTCGTTCCTGATTTCTAGTTTCTCTGTTCTATAGTTCTCCAGGGTTTTTTTCCCTTCCATTCTCTGCACCCAATTCGTCGCCCCTGCTGTTTTTACCTGCTTTTTAACAGTTCTGTATACCCCACCTTGTCCTACCGAATTTCTGTACCACTTGGTCGGGTGTCTGGTACTCCGCCGCCACCGCGTGTCCATGCTCCTCATATACAGGTACCTTAACACACTCGCGGCCCATTTTTCCTCCTCCATGTCACGCAGTCTCTCTTCAAATTTTACCTTGCTCTGCGCCTTCCTTGCCTCATAAAACGACCAGCCCCCATCATCCAGTACGTCTTCATTCGTGGTTTTGTTACGGGCCCCTGCGACCAGCCTGCCTACCCTACTCTGATTTACCTCCAAGCCCGTTTGGGTCTCTGACTTCATGCATATAACCGCATTTCCGAAAGTCAATCCTGGTACCATGACCCCCTTCCGGACTTCCCTTACCACCTCGTATTCGTTGTAGCCCCACAGTGTTCTATGTTTCATTATAGCCGTGTTCCTTCTTTCTTTTGTTTTAAGATGGGCCTCATGCGCATGCGTGTAATCTGCGCCGTCATTGAGCCATACTCCTAAATATTAAATGCGAAGCTGCTTATGGTCGAGCCTGTTCCCTCCGCCGTTGTGTGGGTGCCGTTGTGCGGCGTCCACACCCCCACTGCGCATGGCTGGCCAGGCACCGCTGAAGATGATTGTGGCAGGATGCCCCTGGGGATCCATAACGAGATAGCTTCGCGTTCAACCACCGTCGTCATCTTCCTGTAGGGGAACCCTGAGTAGAATTCGAGGCATTCCTCCCTCTCCTCTCCGGCATTCCTCCTCTCCTCCCTCTCCTCTCCGGCATTCCTCCTCTCCTCCCTCTCCTCTCCGGGATTGCGCAACGAATGGCAACACGTGCGGCTCCCAGCGCGATAATGCGAAGCAGCTTAGGGTTAGAGACGCGACGGTAGCCGCTGCATACTCCGCTGGGGGCGCCACTGTAGCTCCGCGGTATATAAATAACGCGCGCGCGCGCTCCGCTCCCCTCATTCTCCTCCCACAACGCCGCCATCGAACTGAAAACTAATGGGAACTTGAGTCGACCCCATGGCTGCTTCGCATAGTACTCAGGGTTCCCCTACGGCAAGATGGTGAAAATTTTTATACTCCTTTACACATGGTATTTCTACTTGTTGAACTGATACCGAATTGTGCTCCGTGTCCGTCATGGTGAGTTAGGCCCTCTCAGTGAGATGACAGTTGACAACAATGTATCGGCCACAGTGCTGCCCGTGGTTGGTGGAATGAACTTAGACGATCTTGCCCGACTTTTAAAGCGAAGAGCGTGCATCTCAGCACCCGGATGCATTTATTGTGTTCATGCTGAGAGGTCTCTCTGTCATTTTGTGTTAAACACGCCACGGACCAGAGGGGTCGAGACGGATTATCAATTTCACGGGAACCTCATTCCTTTTAGTCATGCCATGAAGCTATAGCAGAGCTGTGCGGAAAAAACAAAGGTACAGGTCCGCGCAGAAGTAAACGGAGCACGGGAGCGGTGGCCGAACTGCATCGCTGCGCCGCGTATGGGCGCCGATGGGAACCATTGAGCGCCGGTCAAAGAAAGTGTTCGCACTGCCCCCGCCGCCCTATCTGATATGTTTAATCGCCGCTCTGCTCGCGTGTCGTGCTCGGCGAGACGGTCTTCAAAAGGCAGCGCTGGGCTATAGAGTGGCGCTGGTTGCATTGGCGCTCGCAGGCATCAGCGGCGACCGAATCCGCTGCTCATGGGCTGGACGAAGCTGCGCGCGCCCGCAAACGGGCCTTGTTGCGCGCTGTAAGGGGCGGCATAAAATTGTAGGCTGCTGCGGTTTGGCATAGCGTGCCATTGCGATATAATTAATTGTAAGCCGGCAACAAAATTGCCACGTAGAATATAGAATGCACAATCACAGACATTTTCGTTGTTCGAAAAGAAATCTCTTACGAGATTTCTTCTTTAATGTTGGGGTTGTCCCAAGTTATTGCTGCCGGTCAGTCCAGGTCTGTTCTGAAGAAAGGGAAATAAAAAATGTCCATGCGGTGGAAATTCTGTATTAGAGAAAACCATAAAGAATAGGTACAATTGTTGTCTGCTATTACAGCGGATCTCATAGGGCGCATATTTTGTTGTCGAATTAAAACCGATGTTATTATTTTTAACGAGCACGTTTTATTAGTTAAGAAAGTGTTGCAGATTTAAATTAAACTCCGCACTGAATTGAAAGATGGCTTCACTGCATAACCTTCATGTTCTGCAAAAAAGCGCTGTCAAGGCCTTAAAATGACCGATGACGCGTATTCGCCCTGAGCGCGAATACAGTCGGCCCCTGGCGGCGGCGGGACGAACCGCTCCTAGTGTGGATGGCGCTCTCGCATCGTCTGCTTTTTCACGTTGCGTGCGGCGCAAGACGCGTGCTGCACACGACAAAACAACCAATATGTGTGCTCGTTTTGCAGTAAGCAATGACATAGTTACCTCTGCTTGCGCATTTCCTCTAGAAACGCAATAATCAGCGGCCGTTGCGGGTTAATGCGCTGGTTTAATTCAGTGTTGAACGGAACGGCGTTACAAGGAACGGCGTTCCTCGAACTAGTTCCTTTTTGGAGGAACGGAGGAACGCCACCGTTCCATTATGGGGCGGTGGAACTGTAACGGTAACTCGTTACGTTTTTGAAGGAACGACAGGAACGGCGTTCCTGCCGTTACACCGCTAGGCTCGAGTACAAAAATCTACAACTCGCTGCTGCGTTTCTCTTACTATAAGCTGGTCAATTTGCCCGCCCTTCAGCCGTAAGTGCTTCCTCGAAGGTCAAAGGCAGAAGAATAACCACGCAGCAGGCCGCAGTTTCTGCTTGCTTTCATGCTGGTTGAACTTGCACGGCGTTCGACGGGTGAAGAGCGTAGCCGCGAGAATGCTTTTTACCTTTTATCGTTTGCTTGCGGAGGCCGGGACGCGCGTCTGGCCGATAGAATTGGTTTCCGGCCGGGAAAGATTGTCTAGTACGGGATCCGGAGATTTCGGTGGCAGACATTTACGTGCAGGACGTTTCAGTGCGGACATTTCTGTGTACGTTCATTTTGGTGCACGACGTCTTGGCCCAGACATTTTGAGTCTCGGGATGTCCCAGGCATTCTTTGAACATTTTATCTTTAATATTGTAATTTCGTGACTTGATATGATTTTACGTTCGAGACTTGTGCTTGCGCCACCATGTGTGAAAACGAACGCTAAACCCTGGCGGAGCATTGCCTCGTAAAACCCAATTTGTGTAGTAGATGGTAAAAACTAACGTTGTTAATTTGCATCCGTTCAACCTTTTTTTTTTATTTTAACAATCATGTGAACAACTCCACTACTTTAAGTGTTACCAAAGCGCTTTGCTTTCACTTCACCCAACGGTACAAGACGCTGCTGCTTTTATTTCACATTCCCCCCCCCCCCCCCCCCCCCCCCCCTCAGCAAAACATCCGCGAAAAAATATAAACAGAAAAACCAGGTAGATTAAGCGCGTGTGCATACCGTTTTAATTATGTTCTCAATCAATCCCGTATTCGTTGCATTCGGTGTCGGTTCTACCTAAAACTAACCAACCAACGATCACAATTACGGTGGTGTTACTTAGGGGAAGGGAAAGCTGAGCCCCGCCGACTACCAACCCCCTTGATAGAGAGAGAGGGGTGTCACTTGTGGTTCACCATTGCGTCAACTGGACTTCGAAAACTTGAAGACGACTGTTGCCGCTCTCGTCACACTAGCCTATTCAATTTTTTTGTTCCTTGAAAGCAATGTATGCCTGGGGTGTCCTTGATATGCGCGACTTGAAGAGTTATTTCTCAATGGGGAGACTGAAGGCGAAGAAAGAGCGATTCCTGGAGAGGGGGCGCCATCCGTATAACCGCGACGCGCGGAAGGGCGTAGCCAGCAAACGATAGTGGCCATTGTGTTCTCAGCGGCTTTTTGGGTGGCTTTTTGTTGCACATTATAGACGTTTCGTGGGCTCCTGGTGAATGTAAAGCTTTTTCCTGTATCACTGTGGTGAGGTTTCGGGGACCGTGAACTCTTGTAAGATTTTCAGTCGAAACCTAAAATAATATGACTGAAACAGAACTCTGGCCAAGATTCGAGAGTGCAGGCCTGGAGGGGGGTGGGGGAGGAGGGGGCGCTAGGACAAAGAATTAAAATGTGGTGAATGTAGGCATGTAAACATAAAACCTAGGTTGGTTTTCCCGAACAGAATGCTGGCAATTTGTATACACAACCCGTACGCGCTAAATCAACATTTAGGACATTAGAAGCTGTGGCTGTTTTCAAAAAGGCCCGTTCTTCCTCCACGACAATATCCTAGACCAGTGTACGTAAATTCATTTTAGCAAGGCAGCCCAGCCTACGTAATAGCCTTCACAAAGTTTTCTGCATTCTAGGGGGCTAGCTAATGTTTGTTATGTTTTGGATATTGAGAGTGTGCATGTAATTTATGTAATTTGAGGTTGTGTATTAAACAAATACAAAAAGGCGTCGGACCATTGCAAACACCGGTTAATTGTGTGAGGTAAAAAAGAGCGAAAATAAATTAACAACCTGTCTTAAACGAAAAAAAACGTGTGCTCAATAATTCAATCGGCTGCATAACAGGTGTCTCCTGGAATAGGTATTTAACAAAAATATACAAATGTAGAACTTAAAAAATAAAAAAATAAATTCACTGCCTCATATTGTTGTCCATTACCCACGTTAAGCGAAAATAAAAATATAACGGCTGTCGCGAACAGGCAAGCACCGGATGATTTGGTCGCCGAAAACTTCGCGCACCGAAGTGTCCATGCACCGAAACGCCCGTACACCGTTATGTCCGTACACCGAAATTTCGGCAGCGAAACATCCTGCACCGAAATGTCCTACAGCCGTCTGGAGTTTGTCCGGTGCTCCCTAAAAAAATTCGCCTAGGAGATTTTCTTTTATTTTTATCTCCAGATAATCTGCTGCCGGCGGTGTTAATATTCATATAATATACGTACTTCGATGTGAGTTTTAAATTTCTCACTTAATTTCGCCCAGGATTATCCGACACTATATTTTAATTTAAAAACCTAATTGTAACGTTAATGTAACGACACGTTCCAATTTTCGAAGTGGAACTGGAACGCGTTCCTTTCGCAATAAAGGAACTTGTAACGGGAACTCGTTTCAAAATTAAGAAGGAACGAGGAACGAGCTTTCGTTCCTATTTTAGAGGAACGTGTACAACACTGGTTTAATTCCACGAAACATCTTCGCCCTGGTCACCGCTTGAGTGTGAAACGTGTTATAAACATTGCTTCCACACATTGCACTTTTCTTATTGTTGAGTGCAGTCGTCTGCCGTTTCGGGAACGTCGAAGGGTGCTTTTTGAAGGTGGCGTGGTGATTATTTAAAGGATAAAAGTTTAGTACGCGAAACGGGTAAGAAGCGACAAGACCTGTGCATACGCTGGCAAATTCCATACCCTTGTAAAATTGCGCTGTGTCCTTATAGAAAGAAGAAACAAACAAAAACAATTACACTGCACACGACCCGTGCGCTATCGCCCATACATTACCGGAGACGTATTTTGCACCCGCAAGCGCCTGTGTGATCGTGTCCTTCCCATACCTTTTCTAAAATAAATACAATTTTTGGACAGTCGTTGTTTATAGGAGGAATAAACATTTATTCAACTGTATCGAGTTGCTAATTTTACGTATTATTTAAAATACGTTAATATGGATGCGCAAGAGTATTTAGGGGGATTTTTCGGTAAAATTAAGCAGTTGTGAGTTTGCGTCTGTCATGTGGCATTTCGTGTGTCATGTTAATATATACCTTTTTCAAATCCGACATGAATCACCTTGTCCAGAAACGTGTCTCATTCAGCATAACCAAATGCCTAATATGGTCACGTCTTAACCTCTTAAGGTGGACCTAAGTTTAAAGAAAGAGGAGAAAACGCGTAATATAATGCACGTTGTTGCCCACATGTGTGAGGGGTGTGTGCCATGAGTCGCTCTTTTTTTATAATTTTTTTCCCACAATGCTTGCTTTCAATACAATTTTGAAAAAGGTGAGCCACAATTCCTGGACAATCCCGGACCAAAGGGGGGTTAATCAGTTTTAAAAATACGTACTGCTTTCTCAACGCTACAGAACACGACGCCTAGTGTAGTTTCGATTGTAACTAATACTGATAACCATAGTTTGGCTTTTCGCGTTACAGGCGTTCTCTTCTCCCTGCTCTTGCGACGTTGGCAGGAACCCCCCCCCCCCCCCCCCCCCCTCTACCCGAAAACAAAACTAAATGCACAGAATTTAATTTTTTAACCAATCCTCAAGAATTGAATGCCAAGACAAAGGCGATATTCAGTTTACAAAACAAAGTAGTTACCGGGAACCCATTGCGCTGATTCGCAACGAGAAATGAAAAGGAAATGTTTTACTACATCTGCAACAGCACAACTTCATTTATTGCCATCTTTAGGGTTCGTAAGCGACCTTATACGCAAGAATGCAAACACATCTCGCTGTTGCAGGCACCTGTTAGATTTTAAAAGGAACGCAAATGGTCAACAGAGGCGCCGTAACAGAACATTTGTGCTCACTGTGAGGTCCCAGAAGCTTGGTTTGCACACTGTAAACCTGCTTGTCACTTTGCGAAAACTAGCTAAACATGAGATGTTGATTGTACTGCGTGCGTTGACAATTCAATTCGCAAGTTCACTTGCGACGAAAACCGTAAATAAGTGATCCGAAACCGTTATTCATCAAACCTTCCTTCAGAGTCGTTAAAATTTCATTTAAAACACCCGTTAGAGCGGTTACATTTATAATTTCTGCGCTGATCAATATTCAGTAATTTTATGTTGCCTTTTGAACACACAAAAAATATCGTAAGCTCTTAAAAAGAATTTCGGGGCAGTTAAGTAGTGTTACCATTTCAGGGCATCCCACAAATGCAAGAATGCGTCATGCTACCAGTAAAAGCGATTGAGATTGCCGTTGCAAACTGAATTTCAGAGATCGATGCTTCCTGATTTGTTTCTATTTATTATTTTATTGAAGGCTCAAAGCCGTAGTCTGGAAAGATCAAGCTTGCTACGAGCCACAGCGTACAAGTTCATTGTCACAATTACGGCTATTTTGAGATTCCCGATGAGCCGTCGTTTTTTTTTTTTTTTTTTTGGCGTAGTAATGAAAACTGACTGCCGCTTCCATGCTATACGCCTCGAGATTCGCGATCGCTGCGCCGCCTGCCGCCGCTTCTCTGCGGCGTTTGCGGGATTAGCACTGCGTGGCTGATAGGTGGTCATGCAGTGTTTTGGTTCTCTTTCGCTTCTCTTTGCCTCTCCGCGCTCTAAACAACTCGTTATGGTGACGTCTTTAAGCTAACTGCACGTTTAGGGCACTTAAAAAAACAGCTGCGTCTTGGTAGACCGCTCTAACGCCAACAAGAGCTACCCGGGGAGGCGGTTCTGGGCGCTTCTTGGCCGCTCTTGCAGGCGTCGGCGACGGGAGCAGCATATCACCGCTGTCACCTTCGAACACGTCAGCACAAGTTAATTCTATTTATTGTCGCCTCGTTTAGACCTGATATTGGCACTGTAAGAGGTTGGTTCGTTTTGCAGCGCAGACAACAAATGCGGCTTTGCTTCGATATGTACGTCGTAGAAAAATATATTTCGGGGATGTGATAACAGAATAGCTGAGAAAAACTTGTGCCTTTTATGGGAACAAAAGGCCCGAAAATGTTAATTACACTCAAAGGCTGTGCATTGCCAGGTATGTGCCCACTCATGCCTTATAGTAAGAACCAAGGTATATGTTAATGAAACCACGGGAAAATGAATGGTCTGCAAGTCAAAAATAAATAGAATAGTCGTACGGGAATGAAAAAAAAAACCGAGTGCAGCTTCTGAAATGCTAAAGACGTTTGTTTGAGCAAGGTAGTATTCACCAGACCAACTAGATGCGAAATTCATTGATATTTCGCTAGACATGGGGGGGGGGGGGGGTTGAGGAGGAGGACGCTCAACTATCGTTGTTTACAAATGCGGAGCGAAATCAACGAATGAACGTTTTAGTAATCACACAAAAGCTGCGTGTTCACTTTTAGTTTGTTTTTCGCCTTCAACGAACGGCTGATCACTCGGCGGACGCATTTTTTTGAAGAATACAGGGTAGGCAGTTCACAAGCGATACGAGGTGCCGTTGGAAGAGTTGATTGATTGGTTGCAGGGTTTCACTCGCCGACGCAACGGAGACGATAAGGCACGCCGTAGTGGAGGGCTCCGGATTAATTTTGACCACCTGGAGATCCTTAACGTGCGCAGAAATCTCGTACACACAGGCTCGTTGGAAGAGTGTCGTATCTGATAAGGGTCTCTGATTTCGGTTTATGCTAGATTCTGCAGTCTCCCTGTGTCATATGACGATGTTTCGATGAAGAGTTTGGTCACGGACGCGGATCACTCTATAAGCCCATCTTCGCGCTTTTCGTGGAGGATAAATGTAACAGGTGAATCTTTGCGAGCGCTCACCTCGGGGCAAGACGACCCAGCATTAAATTTGTCGTCGTGTGCTGACTCCGGAGTGTAATTTTGCATTATCCATCGTACTTCTTCGGTACAATGTTTGTGAAATTTATGCCGCATTGGCTTGTTCATGGTACTGATCGATATCTGATATGTGATATTGGCAGGCGTAACTTGCGTGCTGTCCGGTATGAGTGCTCCGCTGGATTTTGTAAGTGCACAAAGTCGATTTACATCATTGTGTGTATGGCCGCAACATGACCATCGGAGGAAACACTGCTTACGGAGACACTACCACTAAATTTCAGGGCAGCGGAATTTCAATCAGCTGCATGCAAATGATGGCTTCGGGACGCCGGCCCATGACACACGACAGGCGCTCATATAGATCTCACTATGATCGCGTCATAAACGTTTATACTCTCGTGAACACACCACGCTTGCAAACAGAGTGCCTGCTCCACGTTATTCGGTATTTCGAACGCGGACAAACGGTGGATCGCTGTTTTGAACGAGCCCCAAAAGCAACGGCGACAGGGGGAGCGGGCCGGGGACTCCCGCGCCTGCTTTCGAAACGGGCCGCTAGGGGGATTTAAGTGGCGCCCCTACAGGCCGCGCTCGAGGCGTATACATTGAACGTTGAGGAACCGAACTACAGCATACCACTCTTGTTTGCACCTTTCGTGCGCACATACGGCGGGAAAAAGGCACGAAGCGCGCCCACAGTGTGCATTCTTACGGGCCGCTCAGCGGAGCATCCACACTAGCAGCACGACGCTGTCGCCACCTACATGCGAGCTCGCGGCGAATAGTCGTCATGACCGATGGCGACCATACTCTTAATTAGTTAATTTGGTACAAAATCTTATGACGGCTATCCTCGTCAACGGGAGAGAAAGTGTTAATGCGACAACAAAATATGCGCCCCATGAGGCACGCTGTAATAGCAGGCAACGATTGTACCTATTCTTTACTGTCTTCTCTAATACAGAATTTCCACCGCATGGACATTTTTTATTCCCCTTTCTTCAGAACAGACCTAGACTGACTGGCAGCAATAACTTGGGACAAACCCAACATTAAAGAGGAAGTCTCGGAAGCCAGATTTTTTTTTTTTTCGAACGGAAATGTCTGTGAATGTGCGTTCTATATTGTTCGTGGCAATTTTGTTGCCGGCTTACAATTATATCGCAATGACATGCTATGCCACACCGCAGCGGCCTACAATTTTATACCGCCCTTTACAGCGCACAAGGCACGTTTGCGGGCGCGCGCAGCTTCGTCCAGCTCATGAGCAGCGGATTCGAGCGCCAATGCAACCAGCGCCCCTCTATAGCCTAGCGCTGCCTTTTGAAGACCATCTCGCCGAGCATGACACGCCAGCAGAGCGGCGATTAAACATACCAGATAGGGCGGCGGGGGCATAGAGTTTCTTACAGCACTAGAGAGGAATCTGGCGCAAGCGTATACGCCTCGAGCGCGGCCTGTAGGGGCGCCACTTAAATCCCCCTAGCGGCCCGTTTCGAAAGCAGGCGCGGGAGTCCCCGGCCCGCTCCCCCTGTCGCCGTTGCTTTTGGGGCTCGTTCAAAACAGCGATCCACCGTTTGTCCGCGTTCGAAATACCGAATAACGTGGAGCAGGCACTCTGTTTGCAAGCGTGGTGTGTTCACGAGAGTATAAACGTTTATGACGCGATCATAGTGAGATCTATATGAGCGCCTGTCGTGTGTCATGGGCCGGCGTCCCGAAGCCATCATTTGCATGCAGCTGATTGCAATTCCGCTGCCCTGAAATTTAGTGGTAGTGTCTCCGTAAGCAGTGTTTCCTCCGATGGTCATGTTGCGGCCATACACACAATGATGTAAATCGACTTTGTGCACTTACAAAATCCAGCGGAGCACTCATACCGGACAGCACGCAAGTTACGCCTGCCAATATCACATATCAGATATCGATCAGTACCATGAACAAGCCAATGCGGCATAAATTTCACAAACATTGTACCGAAGAAGTACGATGGATAATGCAAAATTACACTCCGGAGTCAGCACACGACGACAAATTTAATGCTGGGTCGTCTTGCCCCGAGGTGAGCGCTCGCAAAGATTCATCTGTTACATTTATCCTCCACGAAAAGCGCGAAGATGGGCTTATGGAGTGATCCGCGTCCGTGACCAAACTCTTCATCGAAACATCGTCATATGACACAGGGAGACTGCAGAATCTAGCATAAACCGAAATCAGAGACCCTTATCAGATACGACACTCTTCCAACGAGCCCGTGTGTACGAGATTTCTGCGCACGTTAAGGATCTCCAGGTGGTCAAAATTAATCCGGAGCCCTCCACTACGGCGTGCCTTATCGCCTCCGTTGCGTCGGCGAGTTAAACCCTGCAACCAATCAATCAACTCTTCCAACGGCACCTCGTATCGCTTGTGAACTGCCTACCCTGTATTCTTCAAAAAAAATGCGTCCGCCGAGTGATCAGCCGTTCGTTGAAGGCGAAAAACAAACTAAAAGTGAACACGCAGCTTTTGTGTGATTACTAAAACGTTCATTCGTTGATTTCGCTCCGCATTTGTAAACAACGATAGTTGAGCGTCCTCCTCCTCAACCCCCCCCCCTCCCCATGTCTAGCGAAATATCAATGAATTTCGCATCTAGTTGGTCTGGTGAATACTACCTTGCTCAAACAAACGTCTTTAGCATTTCAGAAGCTGCACTCGGTTTTTTTTTTTCATTCCCGTACGACTATTCTATTTATTTTTGACTTGCAGACCATTCATTTTCCCGTGGTTTCATTAACATATACCTTGGTTCTTACTATAAGGCATGAGTGGGCACATACCTGGCAATGCACAGCCTTTGAGTGTACTTAACATTTTCGGGCCTTTTGTTCCCATAAAAGGCACAAGTTTTTCTCAGCTATTCTGTTATCACATCCCCGAAATATATTTTTCTACGACGTACATATCGAAGCAAAGCCGCATTTGTTGTCTGCGCTGCAAAACGAACCAACCTCTTACAGTGCCAATATCAGGTCTAAACGAGGCGACAATAAATAGAATTAACTTGTGCTGACGTGTTCGAAGGTGACAGCGGTGATATGCTGCTCCCGTCGCCGACGCCTGCAAGAGCGGCCAAGAAGCGCCCAGAACCGCCTCCCCGGGTAGCTCTTGTTGGCGTTAGAGCGGTCTACCAAGACGCAGCTGTTTTTTTAAGTGCCCTAAACGTGCAGTTAGCTTACAGACGTCACCATAACGAGTTGTTTAGAGCGCGGAGAGGCAAAGAGAAGCGAAAGAGAACCAAAACACTGCATGACCACCTATCAGCCACGCAGTGCTAATCCCGCAAACGCCGCAGAGAAGCGGCGGCAGGCGGCGCAGCGATCGCGAATCTCGAGGCGTATATGCGGCTCACATCAAGGTCGTCTGTGTCGTCATGGGCCGCCATTATACATCGCGCTCGCCTTAGTTTCATCATTGGCTTGGATTGAAACGTTTTAGTGACCGCAAATTTAAACAAAGTGCCACAAAAACGCGAAGAATAGTGTCAATTATGTAAGTGAAAAATAAAAACAGGTTGTTTTAAAACTAAGAAAAAAAGAAGTAAAGCTTATTTTTGCCGGAACGGTTCTGCCTGCTATTCCGCAGGCCAAGGTTGTAGTTTCGAACAATGTTATTATTTGGGGGGTAACTCATTAGAGAATGTGATTTTATTAATTTTACCATTATTTCAAATAATAAGTTGTTTGAAGAGTTTGGAAAGTTTTTTGAGCGTGTTTATGAAAACGTTGCCTTCGTGGTGAACCGGTGCACCGCTACCATCAGCTAGTATAACGAAAAATGAAAAAGTGGCGTTAAACAGTCGTGGACAATGACAAGATAGGATGCATACAAGCGCCCGTATCTGCCGTATCTTGACTTCGGCGAAGTACGTTTTGTTTCTTCTTTTCGTCGGCTAGAAATTTCGCGGTGGCATATTACCCGCTCAGTCTTACGTCCTTCGACTGCGGCATGAGCAACGTCAGGTGCGATCACGCATTGCCTGCTGTTTCACTGAACACGGCTGCCACAGAAACGGGAGGATTTCGGCTTCATTGTAGCTCGTAAACGCGTGAATGCATAGTGAAGAAAGCAAATCCCAAAAAACCGCTTAAGAATCCAGTTGTCATGCCAAGCCCAAGCCAAAAAGGATGTTCTCCCATGAACCCCCATGACGACATGGCTTACTAGGCGCAGTTTCCTCTCTAGTATACTTACTAAGAAACTCTATGGGCGGGGGCAGTGCGAACACACTCTTTGACCGGCGCTCCATGGTTCCCGTCGGCGCCCATACGCGGCGCCGCGATGCAATTCGGACACTGCTCCCGTGCTCCGTTTACTTCTGCGCGTACCTGTACATTCCGACTGGAAGCAGCAGCTTCCGACCAGCATGTTTCGCAGGAGAAAACGCACAGAAGCCATTCATTCGCACACATTTAAAACGCGTCTTGAGTGGCTCAGCACCTGCTGTTAGGCGGGGGGAGGGGGGAGGGGGAGGGAGAAAGGGCGTCGTTAACGAGGCATAGCTAATCCAGAGGTGGACAAAGTAGGTCACGAATTCGAATTCGTCCAAGGTGAAAACGTCGGTTTTTTGAGAAAAAAGTGTTAGTGGCACAACTCCCAAGGCATAGGCGTCTGGCTGGCTTAGGTATTTGTTTGTGGTGTCTATTTGCGTTCCCGCTAAAGCAGCACCAACAAAAGCGCACCCTCCCACCCCCCCCCTTGTCTTTTTCTGACGTTGGGGTCTCAATAAACATACTGCGAAGTCTCTGATCACCAATTTCAGCGGAAAAACAAGCAAGCACGAATGGAGCAGGGGGCTGAGCAAGTGTGGGGAAGGGGGGCACGTGCTGGTGCTGCCCCCTGCCGACGCCAATGTTTGAAGCTACAGTATACATACATACCAGCGCATAAGCTGCACTTTTCTTTAATCGTTCGTATGAGCTGAAGTATGCTGCGGCCGTTTGGCCGATAGGAGGTATTTTTATAAATTCTCTACACGTATTCGCTATTCTGTAATAGGTATAGGTATTCAGTATTATAGGTATTATATATTTTCTTACAGTAGGTATTCTCTAATAGGTATTCAAATAAACCTCATTTTGTGGCGGCAGACACTGCAGTTTGGGATGCAATGCACAGATGTCCACACGCTTAGCTAGGGCAGCGCATTTGACAGCGTGGCATATCTAGCGTGGCATATCTAGAAAATTCTGACAAAAAAAAATAATTCTCTCCAATGCACGCTGTGAATGTGGTAGGCAAGCAAAACTGTAAACGACACCCACAACAATTGCCCATGCGACGTATTCACACTCGTGGCTCTACAAAGAGTGTTCTGACCGCCGTTACCTGGGATTCACGGTGGCGGCCTCCCGAACGCAGAAGCGTTGGCCACTGTCGGGGTCGGCAGAAACAAAACGGTGAGGAGCGTCATTCAAAGGGAGACAGCGGAACCTAGCCATCCTGATGTTTTAGCTTGGGAGTTATACCACGCCGCGACACAAGCGCAGACACCGAAACAATGCGGAAAGTGAGCTTAGTGGTTCCCATTTATACCGATTTAAACTAGTTAGTTTAGTAAGTTTGAGAATTGCGAGAAAGCTGAGGGAACTCTTATAATCACTATTTATCAGAACCAGTTGCTCCTTTCGCTTTTTTTAATAACTGTTAATGCACAACCAAATTGGTATTCAATTTAGAAAACGGAGTCCCGTTCGCGGCAAGCAGTGCGGAAAGGTAGTGTTCGTTTAGCGGCCAGATGTCTGTATGTGGTCTCAACATAATTTGTTTTCGTGCCTTGCAAACCAATCCTTAACGTATCTTTGCCGTACGACCACTTAATTCCGTCGTGTCCGGGTTATCCAGGAGGTGCTGTCGAACAATTTAATCAAGCCGCGCGAAGGAAGCACGCAATGGACGCGATGCTGCACCTAAAGCAGACGACAAACGCGGGTCGCGTGGTTTCAAATGCTTAGCTGCACAGAGCACCCACATGACATGCGTGATGTCACTACTCGCGCTATCCTTTCGAGCACCTGCTAATACGAGCCCGCCATTCGGGCTCTGTGGCCTCGATGTAGAGTACTGAGTACTGGCGCTGACGACTTGGGTTCGAGCCCCAGCAGGTATGGTTTTTTTGTTGTCATTGCTCAATTTTTTTTCTAATTTTTTTTCCAAACTCAAATCTACGAGTTGTTTTTGTTAATAGTGGTGATTTGGTAAGTTTTAGGTCGCTTTAGGTTTGGGGCGCAGCCAATAACAACGTTAAATTACTGTTCTCCATCGCGCGAACAGACATGCCACGTGGGTGCTCTGTGCAGCGAAACGTTTGGAGATACGCAGCCGGGTCGCGCCGATGCGCCCGCCGGCGTGAGCGCGCGAGGAACGCTTTGTAAATTCACCGCGTCATCTACACTGGCTCCATGTGCGAAAACCGCCCTTCCCTCCGCAGCCGCGTTGGGAATTTCTTGTCCCGCACGCCACGAAAGCGCCGTTGGCTGATAGAGGTAGAAAGCTTTGCTTTAAAAAGCATTCAAATGAATGTGGGGGGCTTAATAACCGCCTTAAGCTAGAAATGCAGCTGCTGTGACCAAGTAAGCAAAGGCAGAAGAGGGCGATGAGTGCGTTAAGAGCTAGTGGCCCCAAGACGGTGGACGGTTGTACGAACATATATTTGCTAATCCCCAGGTCCGTGTTGTTTTCGCTCCACCAACCTCCCTTCCCGAAATCACCCGCGCCTCTCAACACAGCTCTCTCTCCCCCCCCCCCCCCCCCCCCTTTCTCTGCGAATAAAGAAACAAAATCACCGAAGGCAATTATTTTTCCACGCGCGAGACGAAGGCAGCCATCGCGTTGGCTCCTCAATTCTCCTCCGGTTGCGGAAGCCGGCTTGTAATCCGATATCTGTTAGCTGATATTTTATCTGATGCATTATGATTATCGTTTGGCGCAAAAGTCGCGGGAGGTAACAGCTTGGCGCCACTGTGTATTTCTAGTATAATAGCCCGCCATCTCGTTTCTATACGCGGCGGCATGGCTGGAAAGATGGCGGCACATTTGGTTGAAAGTAAATACCTGTCCCGAGGTCGCATTGGCCGACGTAAAGGGAAGGTCGTCAGGTATCACGTGTTCCTGCGAGGTTAAAAAAACTTATAATGCGTGGAAGTTTTTGCAAACACGGTTATAGTGCCAGTCAATTTGACGTAGAACGTGCAGATCGGGATCGCAGCCCTGCGTCGCGGGTTAGGGCGGGTTGAGAGAAGTGCCGAACTGCTTCGATGATCGAATATCAGAACTTTCGAAATGTTAGGAATTTTAATATTAGGAACAAGAACTTGGAGTTAAATTATGCTCGAAGACGTTCCCAAATTTGCATTCAAAGCTCCAACAATCGCGAATTCGTAGAAACAGGTGTAACGAAGCAAATTGCATCTTCTCTGTGGTCGTTAGCTGCGTGGTAAGATGTACAGAAGCGGGATCGGACGAACGTCGCAATCACGGCTAGCAAGAAACACACCCTCCGCTAATGTGACGCGCCTGTGAATGGATGCCATAAAGGTCACTGTCTCCACACATGGCGACATCGTTTACCAGATACGTCTTGAATTACCAATCCGCGTCGGATCGATTTCTATTTGCCCGCGACGTCAACCCAGCATTCGTTTTCCTTATGTATAGCAGCGCAAGTCACTGCTTACGAGCAATCCTCCCACGACACACGAAGGACAAAACCCTTGTAAAGGTAGAAGGGCAAATCGTCTCGTTTTGTAGATGAATGGGTAACGAATAATTTTGTTTTCCCATTCATACGAGGAAGACAAAGGAAAGAAAAAAAACAGGGTAAAGATATTCGCCATCTATCTGCTTGAGTCGCGAGAAATGTCGTCAAACGAAAATTGTGTTCCCGGATCCGTCAGGTACTTAGCCTATTTTTAACACCAGAGCTGTTTATCCCTTCAGTTTCACCGTGGAGCGTTACCACAAAAATACCAACCGAGCGCACGTGAACGTGCGCCTCGTGAGGAGCACCAGGCGTCGGCCAGGCTTGCGCCATGTGTGGAGCTGGCGAAAATACCGTGAAAACACACCGAGCGTACGTGAGCGTGCGACTCGTGAGGAGCGTCCAGCGTCGGCCAGATCGACCTTTGGGAACACTCTGCCCTGAGTTAGTGGCGTGATCCATCGCGTGCTGTTATCCTCGCCAGTTCGAGTGCATTCGCGCCTGAAGTAGGCAGCAGAGACGCCGAGTTTGCGCTACAGACGCCGAGGTCGCGAAGCCGGTTGCTGCGGCTGCGAACAACTCTCAGAGGCAAGTTCGAAAATTCATGTGAGGTGCAAGAGCCGGTCCTCTGACAAAGGGAGACGGCCGCCAGCTGAGCTGTTTCTCCAGCCTTGCACCTCTAGTGAAAGATACGCCTCTTTTAGGGCGCAACCCTTTGGCGACAAGTGAAAGAAAAAGCGAACGATGACAGAAAGCAAAGGAGGAGAGTGTCACGAAATTGGGTGGGGAGGGCGGTTCGCCATGGCAGCGAGAGCCAGCGCTCTCTGAAAGTGTGTGGTGGGGGAGAAAGGGGGCAGTATGCTGCGCGAAAAAGTGAGGGGGCGAAAACGTGAGGGGGGCGTGTGCGTGTCTATGACGTGCGCTCGCTTAAGACGAAGTTTGCGCTCCCTTCCTGAGACGCACTTTGCGCCGCCGACGCAGAGGCTCATCACCGCTGCCCTCGAGAGAACCCACGAGTGAGTGCTCCCTCAGCGCACTGCTGCCTCGCCCAAATATCGCATTAGGGAGTACCGTAATCGCCAGCCAATCTTTTCTTTTAGTCCTGTTGTCATTTCGTATTTCGCAGACAATTCAAGAATTAAAATTTACTTTTAATTTGTTACCCGATTTCGCACCAGTGCACTAGAACGTCCACCTGATTGTGGGGGCCGATCGCAAAGCAAAGCTTTCAAAACAAGAGCAGCTGTGTGTGATACATGCACGTTTTCACCTGGCCGCCACTGCCTCTGAGCATCTAGTGTCAAGCGGCACTATAGGTTGTATCACTGGCGGGGCACGCAAAACATGCGAGTGCGCCATCACTGGTTACGTACGGCTCCGCGGGATGGCGGTACTTGTCCGTGCTAAGCACATGGCGTGTGTCGGACGTTCCAACTCTACCCTACCGAACGCGAAGTAATGCCTCGACCCCAGTGTGAGTGCGATTAATAACATCTCTGCTGACACCATCGTTGAGAATCGGTTTGAAACGAAGCAGACGCGCACGCGGGTGTTTTTTCTTTTTTGTTTTCTGCGGCGTGCGGGCGCAGTGGCACAAGCCGCGCCATGTCCGTGGCGCTACGGCCATGTTCGCGTGCCGTTTCTAGTGTTGCCAAGCGAAGAAATTGACAGCTAAACTTTTCAGTGCATATAATCTACAGAGTTTTGACATTAAACCCACTTGGACGCCGCCTTTGCCGACACTTTCACGCGTGCTATGAAGAAAGTGTGAAGACAGTGGCCTCACAAATATTCTGCGCATGCGGATGATTTGTAAAGAAAAGTTCAGGAGTCCAGAAAGGACGCGATTGAGCTCTGCTTATATGGAATGAAAAAAGTGCCTACGTGGCACAATCCCGGGTAACGCCAGCGGAGGCCTGAAGCCGCCTTCTTCTACGTTATGGTTACATTGGTTGGCACAGTACGTCAGGTTTATGATGGAGGGGGGAGAGGTAGTGTGCGTTAACTTGGCGTCCGATATACAAGGTGTTACATCGAAAAATGGAGCACTTTAAAAACAATTCCTGAGCGAATCGCTCCTCCGTTCACGCCCAAACTTCGCGCGAAGGTTGAATTTTGTGGTCTATTTTGTTTGACACCGAAAACAACGATGTCACGTACCTTTTTATTTTGAAAATAAATAAAAACGATCTTCGCCTATGGGATAATGCGCCAATTCCGACATGGGAGCTCATCTTGGAACAGCGGTGCCACCTGGGATATGCAAAACGAAACACGCGATGGTATCCATGGTAGGAAAGAGCCAAATCAGAGAGCAGACGATCAGGAAATTTCTTTCCCGATCCCGACAATCACGATCAGAAAATACCGATCAGAAAACGTACCGTCGCTGTTCTTGGTGTCAAACAAAATAGACCGCAAAATGCGACCTTCGTGTGAAGTTTGAGCGCGAACGGAGCAGCGGTTCGCTCAGGAAATGTTTTGAAGTGTTCCATTTATCCATGTAACAAACACCCTGTATGTTTCGAATATTTTGATTTTGATTTTTGGCGACGTTCTTAGCGCGCTCGTCACCCTACACTGTTCCCATATATTAGCAATTGAGTGACGTATACATTCTTTTGAGACCTAAGCGACTTCAAAAATTCTTATGATGGCCATAAATAGTTGCATAAGAGCTCAAACGAACCATTGTAAAGTATTCCCGCAGTTCATAGCTGTAAATTCCAGTATTCAGATGTCATATCATCTGTCGTGGGCTGTGCCATGTTACCCCGTTTTCCGAAATAAGGCTCCCGAAACTTTGTTCACGTCTGTGTTTTTTTTTTTTTTTTGTTCTCGTTTTACTTTTATTATGTGCGTGCGTGTCTGTGCTTGTGACATGGCGTCATAAGTAATTCTGGACGTCATTAGATTACTCCCAGCAGACGAAAAGGCAGCCTTTTCATCGCCATGTCCCAAGGACAGACACGCACGCACAGAATAATAAAAGTAAAACGAGAACAAGACAACCAACGTCAACAAAGTGTTGTAAGCCTTATTACGGAAAGCGGGGTAACCTGGCATAGCAGATGGCAGACGATCTGAAACCAGATGACTGGTATTGACAACGATGAACCGCGAGATTACTTTCCTATGAATTGTATGAGCTCTTATGTAACTAATTGTATCCACCATAAACTATCCACTAAAGGGATTTTCTGGTCGTGTGCTACCTGTTGGCTCCTTCCCACTGTGTAGAGCCATTGCGCGCTTCGTTTTGCATATCCGAGGTGGCGCTGCCGTTTCAAAATCAGCTTGCACGTCCAATTGTCCTCCATTTTCCCATTGGCGAAAATCTTTTTTATTTATTTTCTGAATAAACAGGTAAGTACCGCCACTGTTCCCGGTATCAAACAAAATACCCCTCAAAATGCGACCTTTGTGTGAAGTTGAGCGCGAACGGAGCAGGGATTCGCTCAGGAAATTTTTTTCAAGTGTTTCATTTATCGATGTAACACCCTTTATGTTCGTCCTAATCGAACCATGGCCGCGGAAGCATTTGCAGAACCAAAACAATGACCGTCCGCTAGAGCGTTATATGTAAAGCGAGAAAGAGGACGGGGAAGATATGAATGAAAGGAAGTAAATTAACGATAAAATCTCTACATTTACTGAATACGGAAAGCGGCGTTTTAATTGAGATCGACAGCTCAGACACTCTCGATACAAGCCCAGAAAACGACTGATAGCTTCAATCTGACTTTCAAGCTGAGCCAAGGTCAAAGAAGTGACTCGTGCTGTTGCGCAATGAAAGCATCTAATCGCCCGTTGGTTTCAATGGGAGGGTTGCGCAGAGGGGGGCAAGGGTAACGGCACGTGCTATCAGTGGTGGTGGTGGTAAGAACATTTATTTGAGCTTGACGGGAAAGGGAAGGGGTAGTGGTTAGCCTCCCATGTCCGGAAGGCCGAGAGCCCGCGCCGATTCCAGAGCTCGTTTCACCACGTCGAGTTGCTGCTCCGGTGCCGAGCTGGTCAGAGCGGACTCCCACTGTTCAAGGGTGGGGGAGTGAAGGGGGGTTGTGTGATGCGGGCCGGAGAACACTAGGTGATAGGTGCTGAGAGGAAGGTCACACGCTTGGCAGTTATGGGGGAAGAGGGATGGGGAGATGTGTGAGAGAATCGTGTGATTATAGAAAGATTTGTCTGAAGGCGGCGATAGACATAGGCTTCATGTGGGGTAAGGGATGGGTGGGGAGGAGGGTACCTTCTTTTGTTGCTTGTGTAGTGGGAAAGGATGGAGCTATAGGTAGAGTTGAGCGGTTGTAAGGTGGTGCTTACGGAATCTGGACGTCCTGTGGTGTCTAGCCTGCAGAGGGAAGTGCCCGGTTGTGGAGAGCGCGGGCTGCAGCATGGGCCGCTTCATTCCCAGCAAGACCAGAGTGGCCAGGGGTCCTAACTATTGTTATCTCCATTTCTTCGGGAAGACAGTGAAAAATGGGAAGAGCTTGAGGGGGTGCCAGGCCAGCTTGATACCACCGGCATGTTTGCTGAGAATCGGTTATGATGGTCAGGTGGGGCTGTTTTTGGTGGGTGGTGGTCGCCTGAGCGACGGCGAGTGCCTCTGCCGTGGGAACTGGTAGCAGCTTGTAGGTGGGTGCAGTGGCGAGATGGCCGGTAGAGTCCAAGATGACAAGGGTGGAGTGTGAACCGTTGGGAGCACGGGCGATATCTGTGTAGCGCGTTTGGGCGTCGGTTCCATATCGCCTTGTGAGCGTTCTGACAAGAGCTTCTCGCCTTCCCCTATTGGACGTTGGATGCATATGTTTTAGGATTGGGGCTACCCTAAGCCGCTGGCGAATGTGAAGAGGGATGCGTTGAAGTTCGTAAGTTGCAGGCGAGGTGGACCGGCCGATGGTGCGAAGCACATTCCTGCCAGGGGGAGTAAAGGCCAACCGTTGTAGCAGTGAGGTTTGTTGGGCTTCAATGATTTTGCTGAGGGTATTATGCAGCCCAAGTTGAAGCAGACGGTCATTGGAGGTGAATGTAGGGAGGCCCAAGGCAGCTTCGTAAGTTTTGCAGAATAGGGCATCCAGCTTGCTGGTTTCTTGGGGCCTGAGATTCACGAACGGGGTTCCGTAGGTGAGACGGCCGACCATGAGGGCTTGGACTAGACGGCAAGTGTCTGGCTCTTTTAGACCGTATGCAGATCCCCGCATTTGGCGTATGAGGTGGATGAGCTGGGAGACTGTTCGGTGCAGTTGGAGGAGTAGGGCACAGACTGAACCATCCCAATGGAAGGGAACGCCTAATATTCTGAGCGTGGTAACTTGGGGGAGAAAAGAGCCACTTATGATGATCTGTGGGTCAGGGGTGGCAGCAGCCGAACGTCTTGTGCGGACGCGGAGGACCAGTAGGGCGGACTTAGATGGCTTGCAGGTCAGTCCTATGGGCTGAAGGTAAGCAGTATTGGTTCGACTGCTTGTTGAAGGATGTCCTGTTGTTCACCGCTAGAGCCTTGGGTGGTCCAGAGAGTCAGATCGTCAGCGCAGAATGCGTGGCGGAGGCCGGAATGGCCAGAAGTTTGTCAGGGAGGGGAAGCAGAGCTACAAAAAAGAGAAGAGGCGAGATAACCGATCCTTGTGGTGTGCCCTTTGCCGGGGTGTGGAAAGTAGGCAAGAGTAGAGGGCCGAGTCGGAGTGCAGCTGTTCTTTTCTCAAGGAATGCTTTTTTACAAAGTGAAAGGTATTTACGCCACAGTTCGTGGTACTGAGGTTTTCCAGTATGGCTTCGTGGGTGACGTTGTCGAATGCGCCCTTGACGTCGAGTGTTAAGATTGTTTTGGGGGAGGTGCCGCTCAGGTGGTCGACCACCTGTTCCTTGAGCTGCAGGAGGACGGCTTGAGTAGATAGGTGTTGCTGAAAACCAACATTGTGAAAGGGTAGAGGTTGTGGTCTTCGAGGTATGCGGTGAGGCGCTGATGTACTAGGTGTTCGAAGAGTTAACCGTTGCATGAGGTCAGGGAGATTGATCGAAGAGTAGTCGGCGTCAGTGGCTTGTTGGGTTTTGGGATCAGTATAATGCCCGAGTGTCGCAACTGCTCAGGTAGAGTTCCCCCTGCCAGTGATAACTGTAAAGTTCGAGGAGGTCTTGGAGTGTGTCCTCGTCGAGATTGCGGGGAGTGTGGTAGGTAATATGGCCCTTCCCTGGGGTGGTGTTGCGGGTGAGGCGGACCAGGACAGCCTGAAGTTCACTGAAGGTAAATGGGGCGTCTAGTGCTTTGTTAGCTAAGCCCGTGTAGCATGTGTTGGGAATGGGTGGGTAGGTAGTAGGGTCGCCAAAAAGTATGCCATGGATCGACTTGAGGAGTTCGTGAGAGGGGAGAGCGCTATTGCGGATTAGTTGATGTATTCTATAGTTTGTGTATCTCTTAGTATTGGTGTTGTAGAGAAGGGAACGGAGGAGATGCCACGCTTTCTTTGCGTGGAGAGTGCCTTGGAGCTTATTGCAATTTTGTCGCTGGAGATCGGCGGCATATGCTTGCGCCTGCTGGGTTACGAGGGCTTAAGTTTACCATTATGCTTCTGCCGTTTCCAGCGTTTAGTAAGACTAGGACGCGAGTCCCAAATGTGCATAGGTGGGGGTCGACTGCCGGAGTGCTGTCAGTAAGTGCCATTTCTTGGTTGTGCTTTTTACCCCGGTGTTCGAAGGCCTTGGTGCAGTCAGTTCAATTTTCGCTTATTGCAGGGAGAGGGGTTGGATCTTCACGGAAGGCGGACCAGTTAGTCAGGCATGCGGTGCCCATCCGGGTTGTTTTCTTTTTGGTTGGGAAGCGTAGAGGGAGGAGATTAGGGACACTGCCGAATTCTTCCTCGAGACGAGACAATTGGATCCTGGAGATGTTTTTAGTGAATGATAAATCAGGTGTGGTGTCTTTGGTGACACTGTTGCCGGTGCGGGTAGGGAGAGTGAGGTCGTTTTGGAGGATGAACTGGTGGTTCTGGGTGGCGCATAGGAGGGCCGTGCCTTTTTTGGAGGTAAAGTGATATCCCTATGCAGGATGTTGGGCGTTGAAATCTCCGAGAAGAAGTAAAGGGACGTCCTTGAACAGGGATGCGGCTTCGTAAATCAGTGCCTCAATGTTGTGGAGGTTATCAGATGGGGGACTAGATATTGAGAATGAAGATTCTGGGGCCAGTCGGCGTTGTGGAGATGAGCTCTAGGAAGGAATGAGGTATGGTTTGATTAAGGCGATGTGGTTGTGCCGGATGGGAGTTACGCACAAAAGTGGCGGTGCGATGCTGGGGTCTTGCTTGAAGGCGGTATAAAGCGATAGGCGGAGGGTAGGAGTATTGGTGTCTTGCAGGGCAATGACATCCGGAGAATCTTGTTTGGTGAAGAAGTCTAGCTGGTGTCGCTTGTTGTTGAGGGAACGGCAGTTCTACTAGAGTACGACGAGGTCGGTACCCGGGGGATTAGTCATGATAAGGGTGGTGTTTAAGTTCCTTGGGTTGGTTACTCGAAGCCAGGGAGTTCTGTATGCCTTGGATGGTCTGCTCTAATTTGTTTTGCCGTTAAGTTATTGCCTGGATATCACTACGTATGGGGGCCAGGTTCTCGATTTGTGATTCTATCAGTTCTTTTATGGCTTCCATTATTTTCGTGTCAATTAGTGCATGAATCTGTTCAGGAAGGGGTGCTGGTGGGGGCGGCGGGGCTGGGAGGGGAGGCTAATAGGGTGTCAATTTTGGCAGTTAGAGAGGCGAGTTGTGCCTGGAAACCTTGCCGTTGCTGTTTAAGCTCAGCAATAGCAGCGGAGTAGGAAGGGTGGATTGGTGCTTGGGGTTTTGCGGGGGAGGGGGGGGGGGGGATTGTCGTGAATCACTCCACTAGCAGTGCTCGGAGGGGGCTTTATACAGGCAAATACTGTATAGACCTTATGCAAAAGTGCCGCCATTTACCGGAAGAAAAACGAAACGTGCACTCGACGCCATGTTGGGGGATGGCGGTCGCGGGATTGCTTGGCACGGAGCGTGTGAGGAGCTTTCTCGGCTTGGCGATCCTTTTATATTCAAATTTAAGCGCAGCAAAATGAGCGACGAGTGATCTGTGGACCTTTCTCTGTTGCCCATTACGCATTATGCTCCGAAAAGCAATCAGGGAGGCACCGGCAGGGAAGCTGTTGGAGGCTGTCGCATTTCTTCTCTTTTTTTATTTTATTATTATTTTTTTAGGGGGGGGGGGGGGGGGGGGGGGCTTTGAAAGTACTACGTCCGTGTCGGTTCGCATCCGGCGGGTTTCTCAGGAGGTCATTCCTGAAACGCTTCGAAACTTGCGGGCCGTCCTGGGGTTGAAATTGGGGGGGGGGGGGGGGGGGGGGGGCACTCGCGATATAACTATACGCTGAGGACGCAGAGGAAACCAGGAAACGAAAAAAAAAACACTTAAAAAATAAATTAAATACCTGTCATTTTTTAACAGCGGAGCTGTTGTAGCTGGCCGTAATGTGTAGCGCATAACGTGTGTGGCGTGTAACGCGTTAAACATTGCAAATAAATTACCAATAAATTGCCAATGAATAATTAAATTACCGATAAATTGCCGAGCGCTGGTGAGCGCGTGCCTGGCGGCGACCGCCGAGTGTCCCCAGCACACGCAAAGGCTTTAGCTAAAAAAAAAAAAAAAAAAAAGGCTGCGAAATTCTCAAAGAGCGAGAAAATGCCGAGCGCTCGTGAGCGCGTGCCTCGCGGCGACCGCTGAGCGTCCTTTGCTTGCGCCGTGGACAACAAAACTGGGTGCACACTACCGATTAGAAAATTCCGCTTGAAAATTTTGATCTTAGGAAAATAGGCTACAGTCGAACAGCAGGCGGCGAGCGGTAAATGACCGATACACGGGTTTGTTACTTGCGCTACTCATGGCGCTACGTGCAGGTTGCAACTCTCGCGGATCCCTTATTTCCGGTAACGTTTGGCAAACAAATGAATGCGTAGTACCTCCATAAAAGCCTACCGAACGTTCAGAATAAAAAGGAAAATGCGGGCGCGCAAAGCACGAACGGCAGACTCAAAACTCTACCCGCACGATAAAGTACGAGCTGACCGATGCTGTGCGCCTTAACTACCAGCAGGGAGGAGTGCTCCACGGCAAATACAGGGCTGGAAAACAGCTCACTTTGGGACCTTTTTAGTCCTGCACATATTATTCGTTTCCTGGCTATGCATGCGATCTAGCTATAATATTGCTGCGCGAAGGGAAGTCGACACCCGCAAGCGACTTCACGCAGGGCTTGAGTCACGCTTCCGTTGAGAAATAATAATAATAAAAAAAAGATGTGCACGCTATTTCCGCGATCATCCTCGTATCATCTTTGAGCACAGCAAGTTACACGGAAGTATTTGGGCATCTTGGACAACGATAAATGCCGACGTGCGCGTCGCTAACCCCTGGCTATCATGTATACAGCAGTATCCGGAGATCCGGGAATCCCCCAACATGGCGGAAGCGCACGCGGTTCCCGCAAGAGGGCACCAGTTTTTGCATAAGGTCTATCGGTAGTGCTCCGGAGGGTTAACGCTGCGAGTTGGAAGAGTCGATGAGCGATATCTGGGTCAGGGGTGGCAGCTACGAGGAGGTTTCAGGCTGGCTGTACTTGCAGTGTGACAGTCGCACGGAAGAGGGGGCCGGGGATCTCGCTTGCCGCGACGAGGCTGCATAGAAGGTCACGAGCAGGCCAGTCTCCGACGCGGAGGCAGTCATGCGGTCGGATGACAGTTTAAAGTGGTTTGGCGGAAAGCGAGGAGGCGGTGTTTTCCGTGCGGGTACGGCAGGCGTTGTAGCGTTTGTGGGGAGGACCTGGTTGTCAGTAACGGACTTGTTCCTGCGGGAGTTAATGATTTGACGCCATGGGTTAGGTGTCGGAGCAGTTCTACCTTTCGAGACGTCGAAATCTAAGTGGCCGTCTGCGCTGCTTCCGTTGACAAGGTCTTGCACCGGTGACGATGTGTTGTCTTGGTCTTGTGTCGGTGACGATGTGTTGTCACGCGCCGTAGCGCAGCTGCGGGATGGCGAAGGGGCATGTTAGATGGCAGGTGTACGTGCGCGTGCGGCTGTGGCAGCTCAGGGAGGCCGCCGCTCGTACTAGGCCTGTAATGTAGGCCTAGCGGCGGCCCCGGCGTAATAGGTGGGTTCGATGGTTCTGAAGGGGGCCCGACGATCGTAGATGGCAAACGATGATGTCCAGAGACGCCAGAGGTACTCACAGAGACGATAGGGGCATCAACTTGGTCAGTCAGGCGGAAAGATCGTGATTGGAGCGACAAAAACTGGAGTCGAAGCGGGGCACAAGCACCAGTGTCGGCCCCCTGGCGGCGATCCTTCCGTGCTATCAGAAAATCATACAAGGACACAGTATGCCGTATGCCTGTATACAAGTTAACTGCGCTCTCACACCTAAAATGCCGAGGCGACGTCGGCGCTGTCACGTGTGTGTGCGCGTTCACAGCGTCCGTTCGGCGCCAAAACCAAGCTATCGCTGAAAAAGTTGTTTTAACTGCGTTAAACCATGGCTTTTTTACTGATAATGTCCATTGTCGCTCTAGTGTCCCTGTAAAGGGTGCAGCACCCAAATAGGGCACATTGCTGTGAAGCTCCAGCAAGGTGTGCTTTGGCATGAACCAGTTCTGTACATAAGCCTGGAAAACAGAAGCTAAGGTAGCCACCGAATCCAAATGTGCCTACTTATTCTCCTAGCGCAGGTAAAGTAATCGCCTTGCAGCAGATATTCCAGCCACCAAAGTACGTGCAATCAGTCAACGCCTTTGTATGTATTGACGTCTTTATTCCTTTGACATTCGCAAGCGTTAACTGGACAGTGAGAAGGAAGTTCTAAAATTTTAGTATAAAATATGTACTCAATATATAAAACTAGCGTTTTTTTTTTTGGTCAGAGGCCGAGGCAGCCAATATTTGGGCATCGAAAGCAATACTCATTCTATTGGGGGCGCTGGCGTTATTAGGGGGCCGACACAGAGTTAATATTTTTATACCGTTCACTTCCCTTGGTCACCAGAATGCCCAAGCTTAAGTATGAACGACCTGCGCCACCTGAAACATCTTTTTTTAATCGCGCCGAGGGAACAGCTCAGGAAGCGGCACGCTGCAAATGGACATCAGCGTGGCGCCCTCCGTTTGAAGGGGGTCAATGTGACGTCACTCCAGTGTCACCGACGTACTGCAGTAATTTGTGACGTCACTTCACTCGCACGGCTTGGCGGATAAAGTGACGTCTCAAATTCTTGCCAGGCGTTGGAGACACTCTATAGAGTGTCTCCAACGCCTGGCAAGAATTTGAGCCTGGCAAGAATTTGCTTCACGTCACTATAGCGACCAGAAGCAGGCGAGCGGTGATATGACGCTGGCTGCGATCTCGAACTGATCGAGCTAGCCATAGCTGCAGGTGGCACCGCTCGCTAGAGATGCAATCTCGTTGGAAACAAAGTTTCACGCGTGGGAAATGATGCGGTAATATGGCACCAATCGCAGTGAAAGTCGCCATCCGCGCCGCTAGTGAAAGCGATAACCAGATACCCATCGATACGGTAGGCACAAACCTCTTCAGGCAACTAATCCAAAGACACATCGCCTGCTCTAAATGCTTTGAAACCAGAGCCATAGGTGCGCCCTATTACCACACCCTATAGTCTATTGCCGCAATTGGTCAAGGACCGACCGCGGAGCTTTGATAATTTAGGCACCATAGTTCGACATACTGAGAAAAATAAAGCTTAAAACACCTTTGGAGTTGTGTTTAATCAGCGTACCGACATTTACGAGGATGGCTGCGCTTACGCCCTAACTGAAGAGGACTCTCAAATGAAAGTTGTCGGTACGCAACGCACTTTGTACGTGCGTGCGCATGTGTGTTTACGGTTTTATAAATACGTCTCTCATAACCTTCCCCTTTCTGACTAATTCCTTCGAAAGTCAAAATCGTCACTGAACAGAATCATTAAGTAAAATCCCGCCTTTTGACGTCATGCCTTGTAGAGATACACGCTTACAACTAGGCTTTTATTATCCGGTGCTGCCGAACACATACAACATATTTACTCGACATATGTGTAGTCGATCAGCAATGACGTCGCTTCTTCGACGCATCTTCGAAAAATATCTGAGCTGCATCTGTGCTCCCTGATATATTTTTCATTATAAGTTAAGCTGGCTTAAATGAATCCCGGCTTTTTTTTTCTGTCGACCCGCCCGAGTTTTCCTTGCTTTCAATGGGATTGGCCGGTGCGGATTAAATTCGAGCCGTCGTAGGCGTGCAAACCTTCAAGATCCCAGAATCTGTTCGCGAAAGAGGAGAAATTTGCATTGAAACGACGATTCCAGGCTTGCAGCTTAGGTTTTAAGCGTCGCAATATACGTGTCAGATACAGTGTACAGTGCGGGTAGTGTTGGCTAGCGATAGCACAGTAGTGAGGAGTATCCTAAGGAGACCATTGAACTCGAACTAGTGAATATTTATGAAACACTGCGCAGCCATGTCTTCCAGGCGTTGTACATGTGTGTAGCTTGCCGTGCAGGTAACGGCAACTTGGTTGGGCCTCCCGCTTTTGAACAATGGGGTCGTTTCCAAGAGGCCACCGTTGCCATTGCCACTGTCCCTCAATTTGTCATGTTCGCGCATTTTATGGCATTACTACTCGACTAGGAAGATTTTAAGCATAACTGGGTACACTTATTCACTGCCAATAATATGGCGTAGACGAAATTTGTTTACCATTTTCGCATGTATACGGGCACGTAAAAAAGCGCCGAGTCTTTGATGCTGTGGCCCGGTGTTAACTAACGTGTATACACTCTCCTGAAAACGCACATTACTGCTACCACGGTTGCTTTGGGATTCTACAAGTATAAAGCCGCTGTCAATTACGCAAACGAGTGGAGAAAAAGAAGGCCGGCCTTATGGCCCGTATGGCAACGCTACGCTGGAGTCACCACACTAGGTTGTTTCATGCGGTAGGAGTGATGGTCTTCTGGTGGGAAGGAGTGCGATGTTCTATCCCGCTTTTCGCGTGGGCGGGAAGATCCGTCGGGATCCCACTTTTTGTGCGAGACGCCTAGGATGACCATAAATCTTCGCTAGAAGTAAAAGCAATGCTTTCTGCAGATGCCAAAAAGAACATTCGCGAGCACGCTCGAAGGATACCTTACGCAGGCGGCAGCATTCGAGGTATATCGTTACGGATGCCGCAAGGCCACCTGCCACAGCAACGGGGCGGCGGTTCTTTTCTACATCTCTAATCTCACAAATTAGAGTCCGCCGGTGAGCTCTAATTAATGCGCCGGTAAAGCGACCGACAAGCGGGCGCGGTTCATTGCGGGAAGAGCGCCGGGATTCCCCTCCCGCGCGCGTCGATTTCTGGCAAACAGGGCGGGAATGACGGGCTCCCGCGGCCACGGGGTTCGGCAATGGGGACAAAAAGCGGGCAGCAAAAGTCCGCCGGCGGCTCGTTTTTGCCAGGTCGATTCCGAGAGCCTGCCGCCGTGCCCGCGGGCTCGCTGCGCGACACTCGGCCGTGACTCTTGTCGGGTCAGCCTGGCGTTTATAGTAATGACATTACGCGCCTATCAGAGAACTATAGTCTTACCTGCGCACCGCCGCAGTCGAGTGCCGGCCTCTTTAAAGTGAACACGCGCAATCCGTATAAACTGTTCTACTTTCCGTAATTAAAGTGATGTTGGCTCGCTTTCGTTCGCTGCCGATGTGGCCTCTGCTTTCTAGTACGTTGCAGATATTTTATTGCGTTGAAGAGATTGTTTCTGTTGCAGAAACAAACACAAACGTGGCGTTGCCTACACTGAATTGTCACCGATGCTGTAGCATTTAATTCCAGAAAATGTGTTCTCACGGCTACGCAACGCAAGGCCAGCGAGGTCGCTTCTCCACGACGTACCTGAATAGTTAATCATTGCGATTTATTAGGCCGGTTAGCCAGAAAGAAGTCGTGCCTTATGATATGACACTTAAAATGTGGTCTGCGTTGTGGTACTACATAATGCCAGAGTGACGTTTTGCATAGCGTAATGTCTCACCCAGGTCGAATTTTTGAGCCAGCTCATAAATTGCGCCTCGTTTTCGGTCAAAGTTTTCCTCTTGGAAACAGCGATTAGTAATTCAGGTGCAATGTGGCAAAGCATACCCGCATGTTTTTTTTTTTTTTTAATGCGGGTCTTCGTCAACACAATAAACCCTAAGACCAATCTTTTCGTTAAACGACGCAAATACGACGAATAACGACAAGTGACGCACGTAAGAATAGGGCGCTAAGCAGATGAGGAGGAAGGTATAAACAAACGACATGTACAGGCGCCATTCATGGCATTTGTTTCTATCTTCGTCCTCGTCCGCTTAGCGCCCTATACTTTTTTATACTACAATCGTAAACCGACTAGCTCAACAGCAAGTTTTTTTTTTAAATAATGCACAATTTGATCCGAAAACTGCGATATGCGCTGTGACGGAACCTAAAGGAAGGTCGGCGCATAATGCGATTGCACTTTTCCGGTAAAATCACACGTGCCCTTCAAATGCTCCATGACATTGGCCCACTCTGATGGCCACGATGGGCCATTCAGGTGCCTTGAAGTGCAGCAGACCCACGGGTGTTTTTATGCGTGCACACTCTAAGGCAACCCCATGCTTATGCTTCACCGCAGTGCAGTCCGTTGACAGTCCAGGCCGCCGACAACGGAGTTTCGTCGAATTACGACGCCCAGCATACAATTTGGCGTTAACTTCGCTCTGCGCTGTGGCATCACGCGTGGGGAGCGTTCTGCATTACGCAGTGGTACAACGCAGATAACAACTCTCAGTCAAATGCAGTACGTTCCTGTAAATCGACCGATCTGTTTTGCTGGAGGCATGAATCAGTCACTCTGGTGAATTGTGGTGAAGCCGAACAACGCGACTGCCTTACAGTGTAGGAGACGGTTGCCGGGTTAGTTTACTAACTACACCGGTTACCACCACTGTAGGAAAACTACTATG
The DNA here is from genome assembly GCF_048455015.1 of Haemaphysalis longicornis. NCBI lineage: Eukaryota > Metazoa > Arthropoda > Arachnida > Ixodida > Ixodidae > Haemaphysalis > Haemaphysalis longicornis. Next base: position 185,108,377 of record NW_027526203.1, read on the forward strand.
ATGCGAGACTGCACTTCGCTACCCCAGTGTAAGCCATTGTAATAAGGTACGAAAGTTCAGACTGGCGAGCGGGGCTGTCGACTCTACTTTTTAACCAAATTCGTTTCCTTCTAATTTCTGTGGTCATGTGTGCTGCAGTCGCTCCTTCACGCAACGTACCCATTTGAAACATTCGGCCGCGCCTGTGACACCTGCATTTAAAGGACGACCCACCGCCCATATCAATTCCGCTGCATGACCCCGGGGGAAACTCATAAGCTTACTCATGCTAGCTCATCTTGTCGGATCAATACTTCACAAGGTAGAACGACCGCGACCTGTACGCGTGAGCTCAACGTATGCGTGAAAAACGCGCCAGCGCTTCATTTAATTCATTGCTGGCTTTATACCGTATACGTCTCCTACTGAACCTGCACTGCAGTTGCCAACTTCGCTTGCACTTCTCAGCATGCCTTACGCGAATTCATAACGTGTATGCCGACTCAACGGCCCTCTGCATGTTAGTTCGCAATAATGAGAACACCACGCTCCGCCCGATTTCCTGCCTACACGCTCTGAAGCACTTCTTTTGCGAAAAATGCTGCCACGCGACATAGCGGTCCAAATTTAGTCCAGCGCTGTAGCGCATGCATCAGTGGCTGATCTTTTTAAAAGGGGACCTCGTTAACCGCAGGATACGTAGCGCGAATAATGCGCCCTTTCAGGCACGCGTTTAAAGGTCTGAAAAAAAAAAAAAAACAGCGCCACGGCAAACATAAAGAGAAATAATGAATTTTTATGGCTGCCTGCGGTTTGCCAATCTGTACCAACATTTTTGAACGTTGATATTAAACCCCATAATTGGAGCGCGGAAAAAAAATGTGATTTCGTACGCCTACAATATGCACGCTCTGTTTTTAAAAAGGTTGAAGAGCGGCGTATAGTCGGTGTCGAATAACGAAATAATTCTTCGACCACAAGGAAGTGTACCCGGAACATATACGGGAGAAACAGCGCGAGCAAAGCCGTCTGTGACTTTGTCAATTTTACCGTTTTAAGAAATTCCCCGAGAATTATTACGTTCTTTTGTTGCATGCATACGCATCCAGCTACTACCATTGATCTATCATGTGCCTATTGTATCTAATGAATGCAAGCGTAAAATACGAGTAGATGACACAATGTACTAATGTGTTATTTTATTTATGAAATAGCTTTCCTCCGAGCCCCCCACCTTCTCAATCTCGCCGCGTGCTTTCATGTGGTGCGAAATCACGTCGTTTTTGTTTTCCCCTTTTTAGATAACCGCTTCCATCCCAGACACTCCGTGTTTTTACAACACACGGTTCCGGCCACAGCATTGCCTAGAGTTTCTTTTTTCCTGTTGCAAACGCAACTAAGAAGTGCGATCCAATCCCTTAAAACAAATTTATTGATGATCACAGGTCAAGAGTAAATAATTACTGACAAGATGTGGTACGAATTCATCCTCGAGCTGGTGTTAAGCAAGTGCAGAGAGAATGGCCCTGTACCTTTATGATCCAGTGCCTCGTGAGACCAAAACAAGAACCACTTCTAATCCGGGGAAACCCGTTCGTTTTCCTTCTGAAGGAAACAGACGGGCGCAAAATCGAGAAAGACTGATTGATTGATTGATTGATTGATTGATTGATTGATTGATTGATTGATTGATTGATTGATTGATTGATTGATTGATTGATTGATTGATTGATTGATTGATTGATTGATTGATTGATTGATTGATTGAGGGGCTCAGCGCACCGACGCTGCCCAGGCGGTGAGGCGCGCCGTAGTGGAGGGCTCCGGACTAATTTTGACCACCTGGGGATCTTTAACGTGCGCGGAAATCTCGCACACACGGGAGTTTTTGCTTCCCGCCTCCGCCATAAAAGCGGCAGCCGCGGCCGGGAATCGAAACCGCGTCATTGGGCTCACGCTGCACAACACCATAGCCACTGAGCCGCCGCGGCGGATAAAAGCGAGAAACACCAACATGCATTAGAATGCAGCACGTGGGCTAGGGCGCGAAAAACCTTAGTTATATAATAAATGAGAGCTTTGGCAATTATATTATTATTATTTCATATTATTATTATTATTATTATTATTATTATTATTATTATTATTATTATTATTATTATTATTATTATTTAATTTATAAGGGACAACTATGGGAAAGCGACGAGCGGATTAAACAGTGAATGCAGCACACTGGGGTCCCTCATAATTGCTTATTTTGGAATGGGGTCTGAGCACTGTATTCCATAGAAACCTCAGCCGCTTCATTGCAACCGAGAGGCTTGTATCATGCGACGGCACATTGCGTTCATTTTGTCTGAGCGTATTTATGACTCCCTAATGCCATACAAGGCCTTGGCCTTTGGAGCCTGTCCCGGCACATCGTGCCGCGGGCGTTCCTCCCCCAGCGCTGTCCCGATTATTTTCCCCGGCCGACTGCGCGCGGTGACCACAAGAGCCGAGCGGCGGCAGCGCCCGGGTCTGCGCCCACCGCCCTCGCACGCCCGTCACGTATTGCTCGCGTGTCATCTTACGTATACAGAGCACCTAGCGTGGCTATTGTAACCATTTAGGCAGGAGGAAAGACAAAAAGCTTCGCCTCCAGAGCACTATTTGTAAAATAATAACGACCTTGTGACGATATGCGCTACAACAAACCTGCGCTTTTGTGTCCGCTTTCGTCGCAGCGTTTGTTCGGAAATTGCCGTATGCACGTCGCGTTCGCCGCTATGCCAGCGTTGTCTCAAATGAACACGGGTTCAGCAGCTTCGGCGTGATGCTTTCAGGGCTTAACGCCGGAGGACATGCGCAATAAAGGTAACTCGCGCACACACCCCCGGTGCACATTTAACGAAGTGCTAGCGTGTCGTAGCGAGCTGTAACGAGCGTATACCGCGTTATGCACTAGCGGGCGCTTCAAAAGAAATAGTTCGCGCAAGACAAGGCGCACCGACCTGTGTTCTTTTTAGTGCATCCCCCGCCGCTCTTATCGAGGACACCTTGGGCGGGCAACACAATTACACCCAGGGGCAGGCAACTGCCGCCGCCGCCGCCGACGTATTACAGCCGCGAAAACGGCGCCATTAAATGTCTGCGCGGAAGCCGCCGCCGGGCGCGCTTACAAGCTGGGCAGTAAGGAAGGAGAACACGTGTTCTTTAACGCTGCTGACTCGCTCCGTCGCTCTCGCCCTCTCCCCGCGCTGTCACGCTACATTCGCTTTTGTTAAAATTTCTCTCCCTTCTTCCGAGTCAATATCGTGCTCACAACGAAGCGACCTTTGGCGCCGTGCTCGTTGGCTTATTGTTTTGATTGCCTCCTGCCGCCGCCCGCACGCTTCGGCCGTCTCGCTTCTGTGCAGCCGCTGCTTCCCTCCACCGTTACGTCGCGAAGCCCGTAAATCGCTCACTCCTCGGGATTTCTGCGCGTCGCACTCCGTCAGTGGAAGCAGCTTTGCTGCGGAGCCAACTTTCGCTGCTCTTTGCCGGCCAATCTAACCTGCGTATCTTGAAAAAAATGTCAGTGCAATTGGCCGCTAAGGCGGCTGTATTACGCCGCAGAGTTTTATTTACTCCTCATAAGTAGTCAGCGCAGCATGGACTTGTAAACAATTCCGAATTAAAGCGTGCTGTCGATACGTGGCCTCCTGACGGAGAAGTATGGCTACTGGAAATGGCTAGAACTCGTGCTTTGTCAGAATACCGCGATTTAAATTAAACGCCGCTTGTCTGCTCAGACTATTACATACAAGTGGGTAGTTTTTGTCTCAGCCAGAATCGCGGATAGCGATCAGCCGCAGCTTGAATAGAAAAACATTGAACCGCCGCTCCGAAGCCATTCCGGTCGCATCGCAAAGCCACCGTGGAACGGACAGCTCCATTGCCCGTTAGGATAAAACTGTCGTCCTTCTAAGTTCCGTCAAGCTAATTAACTGATACGTACGGTTAACCGCTAATTAGAAACAATTGTTTTGTTTCTTGAACTCGCTGGAACTGCACCCGGGTCAATACGCTCTTAAATATTCAAATTGTCAGTCAAAGCCCATTCCTCGTGTATTTTGTAATACAAGAGTCATGACGGTTTCAACAGCTTCACTCTCTAGTGATGTCAGCAGATCTCAGCGGCCATCATTTCACCCCTCAACTGCTTCCGCCCCTACCACAGAATCCCAGGGTTTTGTTTTTCTTTCGCAAATCTTGAAAATAAGTCGCGCTTGTTATGATAACAAAGACGGACACAGGAACAAAAAGCAGCACTTTGACAAGAAAGCGCCGCTTTCTTGTCTGCTTTTTGTTCCTGTGTCCGTCTCTATTATCACAACAAGCGCATCTTACCTTCAAACGCATGTTACACGAAGTAGCCCGACATCAAGCCTTACTGAATTTAGCAAATCGCCAGTCTAGTCGGACAATGTGCGCTACTTGTATACCTGCTGCCACGGCCCATAAAGACACCCACGGTAACCGAGCCATTTGGTAACGGGAGAAGGGGCATATTTCCCGACTTTACCACGGACAACAGAAAACTGCAACATAACTCCTTCCGCCCATTGTCTTTGACTAGACCATATCAGGCGCTATCTTCGCTATGTTCCCTAGGTTCCTTCGAGTTGGTCGTTTCCGCCCCGTTGTCCAGAGCTTCCCTTCCTCTTCATTCGTCCCTATCTTGCCTTCCCCGCCGCCCCAGCTGCCCGTGGAACATGTAGCTTGGAAGGACGAGTGGAGGGAGAAGGGGTTTCCTGCCGTTTTAAAAGGCCGACAGGCCTTGGTGTTTCGTTAAAGGGGCGCGTTTGATTTCATTCGCGCGTCCAGCGAATGTCCAGTAAGAAACCCTGCCCTCGCTGCTGCGGCCAAGAAGCTTGGAATTGTCTCGCTTTCAGGAATATAACCATCGTACCCGTTGACATGTAATACCATGGCCGGGCTGGAGCGGTGGCGCACGCTGTGTTGGTACGGCCTTCGCAGCGGCGGCGAGAACAATGCAGCCCAGTTTCGACGTGAAGTTCCGCCGCTCTGCGCGTGGGGGCTGCGGGAGCCTATTCTTGCCTGGTCCTTGCGCGCTTGCATTTGAAGGCCGTTTTACGCGCACGCGGGCTGTTTTCTCAGCGTTCGTGCTTACGCGATTTATGAGAGATAATATCCGAGCAGAATTTCGTAGCTCTGTTATATTATTGCGGTGAAAACTGCATGCTGGACGCCGGACTTCGATGAAATTTTTGTCATGGCCAGACAACGCCGGACAACGAATGATATTGACCACTTTTCGCCATCAGGGGCGGATTTGTGAGTACCCCCTGGAGAGGTGGGAGGTTTTTGTAGGGATTGCGATGATATTCCACTATAGGATACTACTAATATTAATATTAATAACCATGTTTTATTTTTCTATCGTGTTTTCATACGCTTCCTGGGATTGCCAACGGGCCTTTCTGGCCACCGCTGAAAGATGGTTAATTTTACTATTAGTATAACTATTGTGCACATTATTGTATTATTATAATGTAATAAATAGGGCTGGGCGTCGATTAGAAATTTTAATTCGATTGGTGGAACAATCTATTTATTAACCAATTAGTCGGACGTGTTTATTGAAAAAATGGCTTAGAAAGGGTTCATTTTTAACGGTTGTTTCTATTTGATTGTCGACGCTACTGAATACAGGTTATCTTATGCGATCAATGGTTACTCGTCCATCAGTTGCGGAGGCCGAAAAATGCGTTGACAATTCGATCCGACAACAGGGAGTTTCTTTTCTTGTTGACAGTCATCCCGGCTGTGCTGATCCGCACAGCACGCGAGTGCGTGTTCAACACTCACTCGCGTTGAGGACAGGAAGTAAATGGTATTAAAATGGCGTTGAGGTAATCGGGAAGCAAAGCAGAAATTTTTTTACAATGGGTGAGAGTTCCAGAAAGGAGGGATTTATGCGCATGGCACCCTTCCAAGGGATCCAGACCATCGTTGGCGCTTGGCTCACCTAGAATTCAACCAATTAACTGATTTTAAAAAATAATAGCTAGAACATTAATCGATTAATCGGAAGGTTAATCGACCAATCGCCCATCTCTAGTAACAAAAAAGCCTTTACTACTACTTATAATGCACAAAAGTGCGCAGTAGCAGAATTCGGGGACATGTCTACGAAAACGAAGACTGAACGCGCGTAGCCACTACTTCTGTCCGTCAACCGAGCAGGGCAAAATTACATAAGTTACGCGCAATTCACTAAAGCACGTATACAACAAATTAGACAGAAGAATAACCAAACGGCTATCGTACCAAACGATCAGAGTTTCAGACAACCTACCAAATTGATGTCATTTTCACGTGTTGCTGCCAGTCGCGGAACCTGAATTGGTGGCCATAATTAGCACACTTGACGGAGCATAGCTTAAGTCGGCGCTGCGTGGTACCAGAATGCCTCCACGCCAAAGGATGACGACGCACCCTCCTATTTGTGCTGCTCATACTTGCCTTACATTCGGGGTTAAATCGCGAAGCTGATAGCTGGCTTGGGTTTTGACTCTTACACCCGAAATAAACTGTACGAATAAACTCGTTTCCAGTCTTCCTCGTGCCCTTCAGTTCGCAGGTTGTAATCCACGATACTTTTTCTCCTGCAAAGTATCTTAACAGCCGCTGTGCTACTTTTAATAAGTCACATATGACAACTACAGCTTATATATTCTTTAAGCAATGTACTCCCAACCTGCATCCGAAACCGAAACATTGAAACAAGTAAAGACGAATCAGTTACTAGTTGAGAGCAAGATTAGTAAAATTTTGCTGCGATGAAACTGTTGCACTCAGTGGCGGGGGCCCACAACCGCTGAGTAGCCTACTGAGGGTTTCAGTTTTTTTTTTTTGAGGGGGGTGGAGGGTGGGACCTGAAGGACCAAAAAAGTAAATGAAACAAAACAAGCGAAGGAAAATTTGATTGCTGCGTTGAGGTGGATGTCAAATTTTTCTTCCCAGAAACTTACTCCGCCTTGGGGTGTTCCCCTAAACATGGCCAATTAAAATAAAACAAGACAACAGAAAGAGCCAAAGGTAACAATTTATATGGGTGATTCCGTGCTCTTTCTCATTTTCCAATTATAGCATTAATTTCTTTAGATAAATTGCAAACATACATTGAAGCCGCGTATGGCTGGTGCGTAGCGTGCGTCACAAAAATAATTATCGGAAGCCATTATTTGTTGATGAGCATGGAATTGTTGTCTTCGCCGGTTGCTTCCTACCCCTCCCCCTTCCCCTTCTTTTGCGTAGGCCCGTAGCCAGGGTTGCAGCAAAAAAGTAAAAGAAAGCAAGAGCTGCAGCGGCGCATAGCTGTCCCGCGGAGTGGGAGACGCGCGCATCAGCAGAGTGGGCTCGCAGCGCCAGCCCCTCGCAGCGGCCGCAGGCAGGAACTAGGCCCCTTACGAAGGCCGCACCGACGCGCGGCGCGCACGCCGCCTCTCTAGCCAGGCCGTGGTAATGCCTATGCTACACAGCCGTTTCGAAGGACTTCTGAAGGCCTTCGTACCCACTGTCTATCAAGCGGTGCATTCTCTGTGTACACTGCTCACTTGTGAGTGAGTAGTGATCTGTGAATTGAAAGTTTCCGTGCAGCATGGGTATAAGACGCCAGACGATATGCTACTGCTTAATGGTCGTAATATCTACTCACAGGAGTGTTCTTGTCCAGCAACAATCAGCTCGAAAAAAAAAGCGCTTCGTGACGTTGAGAAGATGCGCACCATGGACGTACATTTTGTTCAAGACACTGCCGTAAGCGAACTCGATAATTTACAATAAAGACCGTCTTGAGGAGAGCAACTATATACTTTGCGCGCTATTTCCACAGTATACCACGGAAGTTTGTTTTCGACAGTGTTCGTTGAGCTTAAGCACCGTCCTTTCTATTTTTTCTGTGGCTTTCATGCGCTAAAAGATTAGGGCAATTCTGCGTCCCACCATGACGCATCTTCTCCTGAAAGTCCCCACGCATGCGCTCTTGCTAGCATACGCACGGTTGATTGATTGTAGGATTTAACGCGCCGACGCAACGAACGCGATGAGGCGCGCCGTATTGGCGCGGGCTCCGGGATAATTTTTACCATCTGGGTATCTTTAACGTGAGCCGAAATCTCGTACACACGGGCGTTCTTGCTTTTCTCCTTTATCAGAAAAGCGGCCGCCGCGGCCGGAAATAGAACCAGCGGCCTCGTGCTCCGCAGCGTATACGCCTTAACTGAGCCACCGCGGCGGGTTAGCATACGCACGGTACTGGCAGGTATAATCGGCCTACCTTGACAGAAAATTATATATATATATATATATATATATATATATATATATATATATATATATATATATATATATATATATATATATATATATATATATATATATGCATATATATTGCCACGTCCCATCTATTCAGTGACAGCTCACAACGGAGCTCTACAGAGATTACTGTTCATGCCGTCAATCCAACCACCCCAGCACGAAACCAGCTGGGCGTGTTCTGGCGCATGGAAGTGGAAGAAGAGGAAACTCGTGTGTGTCACCCGCCGGTACCGGCATCGCCACTACCGCTGTGATTTAAGCCTTATTATGGCATTAAACTAATTTATTACGCGTAGCGAACCTCAACATTACGCTACAATATATATATATATATATATATATATATATATATATATATATATATATATGTATATATAGACAGAAAATAAGGGTTGGCAGTCAAGAAAACCTCGGAAAGCAAAGGGGAGGTTGTGGCGGGTCATAGAAAGAGATGAAGAATTTTTTGAGTCGGAAAGAAAGTGGTGAAAAAATGCCCGCCGGGTGGGATCCGGACTGGAGGTCGTGGGTTCGGATCCCACCCGGCGGGCATTTTTTCACCACTTTCTTTCCGACTCAAAAAATTCTTCATCTCTTTCTATGACCCGCCACAACCTCCCCTTTGCTTTCCGAGGTTTTCTTGACTGCCAGCCCTTATTTTCTGTCTTATTTCACGGAGCCCCTCATTTGCCATTTTCTGATTCGCTATATGTATATATATATATATATATATAGTAAGGAAATGAGGGGCTCGTTGAGGAAATACAAAAAGATAGGTCAGCAGTCTACAGACTGCTGACCTATCTTTCTGTATATATATATATATATATATATATATATATACATATTTATAGGTTAGTAGAGACGGAGACACACGAGAAGGACATTGAAAATAAAAATAAAAGTTTACGTACGTTTCAGGGAGAGGACTCCCTTTCTTCAGGTACTGATGAAAGGGAGTCCTCTCTCTGAAACGTCAGTAAACTTTTATTTTCATTTTCAATGTCCTGCTCGTGTGTCTCTGTCTCTACTAACCTTATTTTTTCGCGCTCTTTGTGAGTTTTTGATTCCAGACTATATATATATATATATATATATATATATATATATATATATATATATATATATATATATATATATATATATATATATATATATATATATATATATATATATATATATATATAGTATAGAATCGCCACGAGAAACAACATTTATTACGACGTTTCAGCTGGGTCTAGCGTTTTTCAAGTGAAGTACAAGGGTCGAATACAGGGTATATAAAGGCTCGTGTGGAGCGCTACGACCACGTGGATATATATATACATACTCTCATAGCAATTTACTCATAGGCATCTTGCTATGTGACTTCTGCGGTCCCTTTTCATTTTTATGATTTCAGTGCCGTATATATTGTCATATGTGGCTCGTGAGCCATTAAAAGGTCATCCCAAACGGAATAAAAAGAAGTGAGTAGCCATGTCACTTATCAGTTGAGCTAATCACACGGTGCGAATATCCATCGCTCCATTAGCTGCTTCCGTTTTTTCAAGAGCGCCCTTATACATCAGCGTGGCGAAGCAGCCGATGCTGACGGTGCAGCATGCTTCGGCAACGTCAATTCCCTTTTGTGCTGTCATCTTGATAGATGCGCGTATTTTTCATCCATACCAAGATGTTCTGCCGAGCGACCTTTCTGTGTTTTCTGCTCGACGCTCGTTTTTTATTTTTCTTTTTGTGTTTCTTCTCGCTTGCGTATAAGCAGGACGAGGGGAGACGGCGCAGTGCCGATCACGGAGCAGCAGACACGTGCGTTCGAATCGAAAAATATCTCCCCGCCACTGCCCACTCGCCATTTTGGGACGAGTACGCGCGTACAGAGTTGGGCTTCCGTGCAGAGCTGCTCCTATTATAATGCCCGCGAGGTCCCGGACGTAATCCGACAGGATTACGGTCCAGCGTCCTTTTGCGTAGGACGGTGGAAGTCGCAGGCTGTCCTTCGCGGGACGTCTGGGCCGCTGGATCCGATCGAAAAAGCGAAAGCCTGTGAGTTCCTCCCTCTACGCCGCTGTAATGGGATGCAGAAGGAAGCGATGTGGCGTCCGCGCCGGTAGAAGCTGAACAGGGATTGACTGGCCGGCAAATGCACTTGATGAGTTCGCGGGCTTGTTATGCTCCGGTGCCGCACTTTCGACGACTTAGCGGCGCCCACCGGTGTGGAAGGGACAAAGACGAACGTAACACCAATAAACGTCGCAGAGCATAGCCGCGATGAAGGCACCACCAATACGGACGGAAGAAAGAAAAAGGAAGACATTTTGGGAAGAGATGTCGAACACAGGTTGATGAAACTGCCCACTCAGACAAACACCTAGGGCACACACTAACAAAATTGAATGCGCAACGAAGTAGCAGCGAAGATGACATTGGGTTTTAACTTTTAAGTCCACTGGGCAAGCACCAGATCGGTGACGCGAGATGTTGCCACATTAGAGTTGTAAGTGTGTACCTGCAGCCCTCTTTTTCTATGTTAAGGTTAACACGCACGTCGATATTATTTTCAAAATCCTCACATTTCTAAAACCAACCGCTCAGAGAAGCAGTGTCTTTCTGTCTCCCCTGTCAGACAGCCGCTGTTAGCAGCTCCACCTTCTCCGCCGCCTTACTTGCCGGAAATGTCGCAAAAGCAACACCAGCTTTAGGGGTATTCATAACTGTTGTTGATAGCCTTTCAAGAGAGTAAATATATAGGTGGCTGCCTCTGATGTACACATTGTTGCCGTGTAGCGCAATGTATTGCCGCAGAACAAACAGTAATCAAAGGGCCGAATGACAAAATTATTCTTGTTTAATTTGAAATAAGTAGCTTTTGTTAACTCACTCAATGACATTCCAGCTATGAAAAACCTTTTTTTTCAGCATAAACAGGCACGAGAAATATTGAAAAACTTTAGAGCTTCGCCGTACACAGGTCAGCCATGAAATAACGGGAAATATCAAATATCCATTTATCCGTGTGTTATCTACTCGTTAGCATCAATGTGGTACGATCAAAAGGAACTACAGGCCCTACTACAATTGGGCCGTCAGGTTTCTTGGCTGCGACTTTGGTGGGCGCCCGTCAAACACACGAAGAATCCCTGTGACGTCATATAGGCTCAGTGAGAACTAAGCGGCTGTGATTCGACGCTGCTACACGTTTTCCTTAATATCTCTGTTGCTTCGTTGAAGTTTTCGTTAAAATTAGCATCATCATTATTAGAACAAAGCACGCTTTTGAATTATCCTTTTATTTAGTCTTCAAGGCCTCTTTTAGGGGGAACGCTGAAGATAGTGATAATAAAGCTTACCTTATCTTATTACTCCATTAGGTTAGAGCATCTGCGTGTCATGTTTTGAGTTTGCGCGGAATATTTACCCATATTTCTCACAAGAAACTTACATTTAGAGGTGCCCCGACCTTCTCGCCACTTTGTGCTCGCCGCCGATATGCTGTGTGCACTGGGAATACCCCGCGGTGATTCTTATGAAATCAACAAATTGTGGGTCCGTTTCACCTGCACGAACTGTGCTGAACAAACGACGAATCAGCATTCACCAAGGATTACGTGAACACCCAAATTTTGAAGCTGCATTGCGAAACAGTATGACGTCGGTAGGGCATAATTATCGAGACTGCAATCATCGCGTGAAAAACACGACTAATTTGTGGCGGAAGGAATCGATTGATTGATTGTGGGGGTTTAACGCGCCGACGCAACGCAGGCGATGAGGCGCGCCGTAGTGGATGGCTCCGGATTAATTTTGACCACCTGGGGATCTTTAACGTGCGCCGAAATCTCGTACACACGGGCGTTTTTGCTTTTCGCCTCCATCAGAAAAGCGGCCGCCGCGGCCGGGAATCGATCCCGCGACCTCGTGCTCAGCAGCGCAACGCCTTAGCCACTGAGCCACCGCGGCGGGTTGGCGGAAGGAATCAACGTCGGTGTCAGATGCTAAATTATCCAGAAGATCATTCCATAACCGATGCATTAAAAGAATCAAGTTGTTTGTAAACATAAAGAGGCCTTGCATAAAAGCTCATAAACGCTTTATCTGTTTCTTTTGTGTGACAAAGTACTGCGGAAGCAATCACCGGTAAGGAACGAAACTCCGTGATTTGGTTGCTCGTACAGATACATTTTTCGATGTGCCCGTTACTGGCGTTGCGTTGGCACAGCCAACCCGTACGAGCGAGCGAACAGCGCAGCTTAGGATGAAAGTGATACTATAGGGAAGAGAGCGGGACGAGTAAAGCGAACAAAGAGGAAAGAGCGGACGAGGGAGAAGAAAAGCGGACGAGCAGCTCAAGTTGGGGGTAGGGCGAGAGCATGGGCATACAGCGCCGCAATTCAAGAGTATTGCGATAGTATTTTAGAGATACCTTTATCCGTATTTCTGTATATGGATTGGACGAAGGTGTTTCGATCTCAGTAGTAATTAATATCTTCACGGCGTATCGACTCTATCGAGACACCCCGCCAGACACGAGTATCTCGTAAGCATTATTGCCGGAAATGGTCTGTGTAGTTTTCTCAGTCTTGATTACTTTCCGAAGTTTTTGTTATGCATGTCACGGAGCTTCGAAACGTGAAACAGGTGTCTATAATGTTACAAGAGTTTAAACTGCTTCACAGCGGTAGAAAGGCGCCTCTTGTTCGCGATCCTTGTGATTCAAGCCTAGAACGAGCTAACGCTGTATGGATAGAACGACTGTCTTAGCAAGGTGATGTTACTGAACTCAAATTAACGTGCCTAGAGCCCTTCAGTATCAACTCTTCCTTACACAACAATGCTGCGTATATTCATTGAGAAATCACGTTTGTTCTTTAGAGCCATACTTTTATCCTGTAATGGGTAGCCGATCGCTTACACTACAAAAATAATCTTTCCAGAAGGTCGCCTCGCCCTGAATACATGTATATAAAAAGCTAGAACCATTTCAGTATTCCCTTTCTCTAATCTGCATTCTATGGTAATTAACAGGGTGTGGAACCGGAACCGAACCCAAACCGGAAACTGGAGCATAACGCCTATTTCTGCCATGAACTGAACCTGAACTCTAGCCGCTGTTTCTTTAGCACGGCGAATGCTTACCCGATCTCAGCCGAAAGCAGGCAGTAACGGTTACCGGTTCACGACGAAACCGTTCGACAATGGCTGTTTCGTGGCACGCGGTCAATGTCATAAGGGGTCTTTCTTTTCGCGTAGCGTTGACCTCGCAATCGTTTGCAGATATTTCCACTCCCGATCAATCATAGGCATATAAACTGCCTAATTGACAACGCCGGAAAAGGGATGCCAGTAAGAGTCACCGGTAGTCCTGCGCGCGGTGTACAATGGTACGACAGAAAAATATCATACTCTCCGCAGCCTGCAGGCGATATGAAATAGCATTCCGAAGGCATAGGTCTTGCTGTGAGTGGGCAGGAGCAATCTAACGAAAAACTTGCTGCACTGCTAATAAGTGAAGGTCTACAACCTGACCTAGAGAAGGCAAGCGTGGCAGGGGATGGGCAGAAGAGATCAAGAAGAGAAAGTTAGATGGGCAGAAGAGATCAAGAAGTTTGCAGGGATAAATTGGTCGCAGTTAGCGCAGGACCGGGGTAATTGGAGATTAATGGGAGAGGCCTCTGCCCTGCAGTGGGCGCGTAGATAGGCTGGTGATGATGATGACGATGATGATGATGATGACAACCTGACCATCTTTGAGGTTGTAGAAGTTGTAAAAAGGTTATAAGTTATAAGTTATAAAAAGGTCTCACTCAAGGAAAGTGTAAATGCTTGCGAGGTGTTTTTTTTTTCCTGCTAACGGGCATGCACGGGCATGCATGCAAGAACGGGCATGCACGGGGTTTAAAATTAATCCACACGATTAAAGAACACCAATAATTTCCGCCCTCCTTCACTGTTCCTTGCTATTGAGAAAGCACAAAACGAAAACTTAGAGGTTTGCTTTTGCTGTAGACATCCCCTCCCTTTTCCTGATCTGTCAGAGAGACAGATGTGTCTTATGATTGCGAAGGCAGCGAGATCCGGCGAGCGTGCGGCATAATCGGGGCTTTTGAGGATCGACACACATACGCGCGCGCGCGTGTGTGTATGAATATAAATTAATAAGTATAGCGGATATGTTCTCTTTGTTTAATGAATCCAAATAATTATAATGCATATAACCAGATAACTTTTAGCCAATGGCGCGCACTTTTTTTTTTTTGCGGGAAACGTGATCTCTCGACATATTTCGTCTTTGAGAGCGAGAAAGGCAGCACTAAAGTATATAACTCCTACAGCAAGGCTTAGGGGACGGGCACTGTTTGGTTTGCCCAGCGCTCACCACCTCTCATATTTTCGCTATTTCGTGTTTCGGCGCCGGTTTCTGAAGGAAATGAACATTTACCGGTTGCCCCATATCGCAGTTTTGGTGCCACTCACTCTCGTTTTCAGATGGAGCAGGCTATTGTCCGCGAAATAAAGAGCGCTTTCTTCGAAAGAACGTTCGCTTCCTTCTTTTATCGCGAGTTTACCACATTCAGTTTGCGAATCGAGAAGGCATCGTTGGATTGCGCATTTTATCGAAAAACGCGATGGCAGGTGTCAGGGGGAAAAGGGACGTAATTATACCCGCACACATGACAAAGAGCCATCTTAAAATTCATGCTAGCGATCAGAGAAATAATGTGACTGAGCGGCAAGTAAAGCTTACTTTCAACATGCCTATTGGCTTACAACTTGCAGCCAGTTACTGCGAATAACTCATACTAGTTGACCAAACAATCGAATTGATAGGTAGGAGTTATGCTGCTAATGTAGGCCTTTTTCTTACGCTACAACTGAGTAATATAGTCTACTGCTGTATTAAACATGTTCTAATCTACGGAGGTGGCGCGCTGGTACGCAGGCTTACCTGTCATGGCTTTGTGCCGAGCGTGATGAGTGATTATATAGGAGGATTGCGATCACAAAAGAGAAAAAAAGGAAAAGAGACTCTAGCTCGACGAAAAACTAGTTATAGTACTTGCGCCTGTGTCAACAGAACTTCGAAGGGAATTCGAAGCATAGTGAAAATCACTGCAGGTAATTGCTTCAAGATTACTGCGGAGTCGCAGAAAAAAACAAAACCAACTAGTCAGAGGGCTTCCGGGGCTGTAGAAGCTAACGAGGGTTTTGACACGCTTGGGGGGCGTTATTAAATTAAAAATATGAAAGAAACTCAGCACTGGTCTCTCAATCCTTCGCGTTCTCCTTCAAGAAATCAAGCCGTTTTATGCGAGAAAACCTGGTCTATATTGGCTTCGCAATTGTTGTTTCAGTGGCCAAGGATGGCGCTGTAATCGAACCATGGGGCCGACATGCTGTATAAATAGACCCAGATTTATTTGACTATACTGTTTTCACGTCTTTACCGAACTATAATCGATTTACATGGGTTTTCAAACCCTCTAATATGGAACAAAACACGGCGTAAGAATGTCTAATTCTTAGTTTCCAGGCTTATTTGGTGCCCAAACATAGTGCGCGCGAATAAATCACCTTTTGTATAACCGGCTTATCGCATAATGACCCACTTTTTGGGTGCCGTATCCCTTCTACATTCTCGCTCTTTTATCTAGTTTGGCGCTGCTTCATGTCGAGAGAACACGGTGTGTATATAGTGACCGCATCCATATCCCACTGCAATATGATGAATTCCTGGATCGCTGATACGCGAATTGGGCTATAACCGGCAAAGCTGCCCTTCGCAAATGGTGCGAACGCTCTGTTGCGGGTGCGTGCGTCCGTGCCTGTGTGCGTGTCTTCTTGATGCCTACGCCTTTTTATTAAGTATTAGCGTAACAGAAAGGCAGAATGCAGTTCCCGTAGTGTGTGTGAATGGACGCTCAAAACTGAAGGCGCCGCACTCTGTGGTGGGCGCTAATCCTGTGCTGCGTTCCGGCTAATTGGGACCGAATAACCAAAAACATTATGTGATTGCACTTGGTTGTAGATTTAACTAACAAAACCGATTCAAAACCGGGACACTGCTTTGATGGGGGGTTCAGTCGAACCGGAACTAAACCGGAACAAAATGAATTCGCCCGAGTCCGGTCCGGAAGGTTTTTTTTTTTTTTATATATTCGACACACCGATTTAACGAAGTATTTCTAAGCCATCCAGTTAATCCAAAGGAAACTGAATCCCAGTATCGGCATTTTCCGCTTCCAGCACGTGTATCTGGTATTTCTATTCCGCCAGGCGAAAGCCTTATAATCACCATATTTCATGAAACAAACGAGGTGCAAATTGGGTCAGTTTTAACACTTGTAAACCTAGTTATGACGACAGAAAGGTAAAACGCACCCACAGATGGCCTAGCCGGCGTGCTATCCATGGCGAGACTGAGCGACCAAGCGACGGCGAAGCAGCCGCAAGACCCTCGCTTAGTCACGTGATACCACAGCGGAGAGGGGGCTCCGAGCGAGCGCAGTTGAGACGCCTCTCTGCTGTGGATCACGTGGCATGACGTCCCACCTGCCACACCTGCGGTCCGGCAGCTCAAGGTCATTCCGAAACGAGGAGTGACCTGGCGGGGAATGGCGCAGTAAAGCTTTAGCTCTAACAATCGTGAGGTACACAGAATTATAGAGAAAACGGGAGCGCGAGGGGTGAGCTGGGGATCCCGCGCCGAGAAGTGGAAATAGCCGTGTAGGAGGAGGGTCGAAGGAGGACTCTGAGAAAGGGCGACGCAGCGCACGCCGGGAAAGCGAATCAGCTGCGCCGCAGAAGGGCAGGCCACTGCCGCACGTACAATACGAACCGCCTCGAGAAGTACAGGCACCGGCGGGGGCGAATAGCTAGGTGGCTCCTGGCGATGGCGAACATTCTCCCTTCAAGGACACTGGTGAAGTAATGTCGGGCGCGGCCGCAAAGTTCAGCGGAAAGTTCAACAGCAGATCAACGGAAGGTCCAACCAGGCTTTCGCCTTTGCATTCTTAAGCATCCCCCGTAATTTCGGGGGGGGGGGGGGGGCATCTCTGCACAGGCCTTGAGTAGGGGTCTGCGGCGGCTGCAGTGAAACGCGCAGCACAACACTGTGGGCTGAACGGTACAAGTGTTTAGTGTGCCGTTACTGATGAAAGCAATACCAGAGTAGATAAATTAGCGACGCTGGCGCCAGGACTCAGTGGTGCGGGTCGCCGAAGCACACGCCAACAGAGGTTTATGATTATACATGTCCGTGTCTCAAGTTCTCTACTCCACTATATAATAAAATAAATATATATCGACAGCTGAGCTCAAAATACACATGGCACAAAAGTGTAATTGTTGGCCTGTTTTAGGTGAATTTTCCGTGGATAGGTTCCCGGATCTTATTGCGTCGGTGCGCGCGAGGGACAACGCAATGGGGGAAAGTTGGCTTACAATAACCAAACTTAACAAAAAGCAAATGCGTATCACCGCTTGCGTAGGAGCTGTGTGACTCTGTGAATCATGCTGTGAATAGACCTAGTTTGTCATGTAGTGCTCGCCGATAAGTGGACCAAGCGCGGTGTTGGAGAATGAACTTCCCGGTGTGGTATGTGTGCTATTAGAAAGTGGTCACCACAAAACCGCATGCTGTTCATAACACGATTTGGATCTCAAGCTTATACGTGTCATCACTTGGATATTCATTTGCAGCGGGCTGGTTATCATTAATAGGTACCATTTTCAAGACCAGTAGAGTCAAAATAAAAGTGTGCGCTGACCCCCATCAACACTCAAAAGAAATGAAATTTCCTCGTACCTTTCATTTAAATTGTGTGCCACGTGTATATTGTGTGTATACCATTCACTGCGCAGGGCCGGAATGACGTGTTAGTTTTTTTCATATGCGCTTTTTCTTTCATCCGTTACTATGACTAAAAGCCGTAGCAACACCCCCTTGTTAGGCCTATATTTACGCTTAACAGTAGGTAGCCCAAACGTTAAGACCTGCGACGTGTCAAGCAACGTCAAACTCATTGTACGTCAAGTTGCAGGTGCCCGTTGACGACGTTACACCTCAATGCGTAACTTTATGTCGGCGCATACCTTGGTGGCTCCTCCCGGTGCGCCACCAGGCGTTTATCTGGCACCTCATCAGCGGTGACGCCATTGTTAAAGTGCCGCCTTCCTTGGACCATTTCGGCGCTACGAACACCGCCGCCGGGTTTCCTGCTCAATAGCCATTAAATACTTGAGAGCTAAAAAGAAAAAAAAAATGTTTCAGCGGCTTTGAAGCTAGGAGCACCAAATCGAGTTTCAAACGTTGTAAACTTACGTAACCACATTGACGAAATTTAGAATGAGTAGGCGTATTCTTAATTTTGTTTTCGTCCTATTTGCGCACTTTTGTTTCAAGAAAGAAGTGCGCTCAAAAGTGCGGTTCCCCTCCATTTCACCTTCAGCGATTTGGAGAGGTTGGGACGAGACACTGGCAAGTCCGCAGGGCGTAATTAGGAAGATTGCGAGCACTCTGAGATTGCACTGACGGGGTGGGAAAAGACAAAAGCCCGTTTTGAACTATCAGAAAGTGGACACTATAAATTCTGAGGACTAGTAAATCTCGGCGTCTTTCAGCACCCTGTGTTATCTCATTGCGGTGGTTTGTAAGGCGGCCGCGAATAATGCATGCATAGTGTTCTCTCTTCTTCTGAGCCATTTTGAAAAAAAAAAAAAAAAAAATTAAAGCCCCTTTCTCAAGAGAAAGATGGTTAAAACGCCAAGCATCCTCCCTCCACCCAGTTTCAGTCAAAATCAAAGTCTAAAATGCAAACTGCTTCGACCGTGTCGGAATGGCGCACTCGGATGGACATCGGCATCATAACGCGATGGACACAGGTTATTGAGGCGGTTGGTGTACCTACGGTTATCGTTCTCACCGTTTTGTGAAACCCACTGCGTAAAGTTGGCTTTTCTGCAGTGCATTCTGGTAAATGGGCGGTTGCCATCACTGAGACATAAAAAGCTTCGCTTTCAAAGGAATTGATGCAGCTTGCACAAGTAGTGCAAGGCTAGAGAAAGAGAGAAGCTAGGGGTCGACCAAGGTTCTTCAAGATTTCTGAAGTTTATGCTAGGTTTTGCTAGGCTTTGCTAAGTGTTGTTAGGTTTTGCGATATTCTTGCTAGTCTAGGGGTGAGGCTAAGTTTAGCCGGATTTTACACGGCCGTTCGGGTCGGTCCCCCACACTGATAGCGGATCCCAGGGGGGAAGAAGCTAAGTCTACCCCCAGCTCCGCTGTTTCTCCAGCCTTGCACCACTAGTGCAAGCTGTGCCACTTGTTTTTGCGTTTTAGGAGCCCAAGAAAAAAACTATCACCTTTAAAATGGTATAGTACGGGGTGTGAATACGCACATTCCTCTTGTGCATTATTTCGAGCAGGCGCGAAAGCCGGCTTCACTGATATAATACCCCACCTGCGGTGGTGCACCCTTTACAGGTGGCGCAGTCTCTTTTCTTGGTATTTCTTTTGCTAATACTGCAGGACTAAGTTTAAGCTTAAATAGCTCTGCTGTTAAAAGCAACTGGAGGTCTAGACTTCAGCATGATAGGAAAATAAAGATGTCGTTAGCTAAACTGCACAACACAGCAAGAAATAACAGTTTGACCTATAGCATTCAGGTACCTTCTAGAGCTGTTGCCGACAATTAAAACTGCGCACTGACGCTTCCATTGCGAATTTGTTACTGCGAAGCTGCTTCGGAACGTTGACAAAAATCGGTCATGTCTGCGTCAACAAAACTTTACTGCGGCTAAGCCTACTTTGTAGACTTGCTTCACCACTCGGGACCAGGAAAATGCGGCGGCCGTGTCTTTGGTAGCCACTGGTGTTGGCATAACAAAAAAGCCCTTGGAAAGAAAAAAAAACAAGCGCCCCAAAAAACAAATCTGGCACAATAAAGAACAGATAAGTTTAAAACAGTAATGCACGCTGCAGCGACGCGATACCATACGACACTTTGAATAGCGGCGTCCGCAAACTGTATGCATTCCGGTGGGGATCACCCACAGTTTCCTGCTGTGGCAGGTATATATCTCGTTTTCTGGGACATCCAACTTTATGACGGAGAGCTAATTTAAGAGAAATGCCAATAGCGACAGCAACGATGTACCCTACGTTTACGTGTCCATACGCCACCCCACGAAGTAGCCCAAACTAAAAGTTCGCCACAGGCCACAGCGAGAGAGTTTCCAAGTCACTAAAATCGCCCTATATGCGCAAGTGGGCACGGGAGCTACCGTGCGTTCAGTATGGCTCACGTTCTGAAATTTCACGTCTTGCTGGTCATTTCCACGTGTCTGCTTTTTTGTGCGCTACCAGCCCACGCCTGTTCAACCAACGTCCCCTCCTCTCCGTCACTGGTTGATATCAGCGCATGTGGTCCTGAACCGCCAACGCAAAACGTCACCTTCACACCCTCTTGGATCCCTTGAGTGTTCACCCCAGCCACTTCATCGACGCAGCCATTATCGCAAGCTGCGGATATAAAGCCATGGAACTCTCAGCCGCGCTTCAGTGGGCACGGGAGCTACCGTGCGTTCAGCATGGCTCACGTTCTGCAATTTCGCATCTTGTAGATTAGTGAAAGGCATTCCTTGTACGCTAAAAAGAGCAACAATGTTAGTTTAATGTTGCTCCCATGCCCACAAGCGCTCTTTGACTAGGTATGCGATGGTATTAATATTGGTTTTCTTCTGTTACATTCGGGAGATGTAGAGTCAAATTTCGGCCCCCCTAAAACTCACACTACTACAGCTTCCGAGGCAGTCTCTCGAACAGAAGTAGTCACGACCGACGATACCGCTGAAGTAACAGAAAATGCCGCAAGTTCCTTGGTATACCGCGAAATCATAGGGCTGCTGAGAGATATTCAGGCTCGGTCGCTTTATCAGTCGGCAAGGCATGATGTACCAGTTCAACATGTTCGCGACATAAAAGACTGCCAGAACGATATTAGGCTAAAATTACATGACATCAATGAAATAGTCACCAACGTTGAAAAAAAGTCGTTGGAAATTGAATCTTTCCGCTGAAGTGTCTGAGGCACGAACTGAGATTTCGAACCTAGCTACGCAGTACGATTCTCTGGCCTACGCCACAAACGACCTTGTAGACCGTTCCCGCAGGAATAATGTGATTCTTCGTAATATTCACGACTGTAAAGAAACATAGGCGGAAACCGAAAGCAAGGTTGTGGCAATCTTGTCCAGCTGCACAGATGAACGTTTTCACACAAACAGCATTGAACGTGCGCACCAGTTTGGGTCATACTCTCAATCTCGATGCCGTCCTGTGATCGTTAAATTTAATCACTACAAGACAAGAAAAAATGTTTTTTCTCTGCGCACTCAACTGAAAGACCAAGAAATAACCATATCTGCCGACTTTTCAGCTGGAACAAGATTGGCCTGCAAAAACCTATCAGAATTTTCTAAATCACAGGCTGGTTATCACGCTTTCCAGCTCAAATACAAAAAGTTGCAAATAAACAAAAAGCGATATGTTTACGACCCACTAATTGCCACAATGAAATAAATCGACGAAAAACCTCAATTTTACATGATATTAACAACTAACGCTAACCGTACCTTGGGCTTTGTAAGACGCAACTTCTCCCAAGTCCCATAATCCACAAAACTTCTTCTGTACAAAACACTTATAAGATCACAGCTTGAGTAAGCCACTTCAATCTGGGATCCTGACCCGATTTTTTTAATTCATAAACTCGAAATGGTTCAGAACAATTCTACCGGTTTCACTCTCTGCAACTACACCAGAGCTCTATGAAATCAACACTTAATTTACAAACCTTAGCGCTCGGTAGAACACTTTCTCGCCTGTGTCTCTTTCACAAAATTTACCATCCCCCGCTCTTGAAAAAAGAATTCATTCATGCCCCCGCTTACGTGTCTGAACGACTTCACCAGGCGCGCAAAATTGCTGTCCCCTCATGTCCCTGTCGTTCTTACGCTGCTTCATTTCTCGCACGGAGTTCAAGTGACTGGAACCGCCTTCCCACCACCACAGCTGCTATAGATAACGTTAATAAATTCAGGTCTGCTATCACCAGTGAAATTGAAGCCCCTAGCCCTGTATAGCCTTTTGTTGTCGATTACCCCTGTTGTATGTTTTGGACGTGCACTGTTTATATCCTAATCGATGTTGCATGTTATTGTTCTGGAGCCTACTTGAAATGTAGATGTATGTTTTGCTGCTTACAGTTTTTTATGTTTCTACTTACGACTCCCCTCTATAATGTTTCGGCCCTGAGGGTACATTTAAATAAATAATTATTTAAATAAATGAAATTAGGCTGATGCAAATATTTAGCGGCAGATGCGACGTGATCACAGGAGAGGAAAAAACCTGTAATACCTTGCCACAAATGCTGCCACTTACGGTTATGACGCGCGATTCGCTTCCGATAGGTCGTCCGCAGTGAAATCAGTGTAGTGCAATGCAGTGGAACGCGCTCGGAGTCAGTATCTTAAGTGGCCGAAAAGAGTCTGAAACACGAAAATAAAGTCTCTTTAATGTAGTCAGTTATAACTCACAGTTTTAGATATACAATCGACTACATAATCAAACATCAAAAACAAATCTGAAAGCGAACAGGAAGTAGTGAGTTCAAAGATAAAGCCGGCTGAGCGCAAAACACTGTATAAGTTGTAGGGAAGCCCAATGTATTGTGGCAGCAGGTGTAAGCGAAAGTGACGTAAGGGGACGCGAGGTACCTCATGTCTCTTGGCTAGTCAGGAGACCCGTATAAGTGCAGCATCTCTGCCAACAGCCAGTTCAGGCGCTCTGTGAGACCATTAGTTCGTCGGCGATAGGGAGGCTTATGGTTCGTGGAGCAGGAGCGAGAGAGGTTGTCAATTAACTTTCGACAGAAAGTTTCGGCCGTGGTCTGTGCGAAGCTAGTGACGAGCGCAGTGGCGCAGATGGACATTGCACAGAAGAAAGTCGGCTAAGTCACGGGGGAGCTGACTGCAAGGAAGCAAGCGATCGTGTACCACACTGTGTAATCTGTTGTAACGGTGGCTCACGTTATTCCAGAAGAACATAAAGGGGTAGTATCAAACAAATCCGAACCATCCGGAAAGAATAATTTGTGGAAAACGTAGAGTTGGGAAATACATCTAGGTAGTAACGTAGGCGGCTTTCTGGAGCGCTGGAGCCGGTCACACGCAAGGGAACGTATAGCGGCGCGTATACGGTACAAGCCGGGCCGGAAGAAGAGACGTTGCACTGTTCGTGTAAGCGAGATAAGCAATGCTGTGGGCACGATATATGGTTGGTACAGCACGAAGGTGTCTAACAACACCTGAGATGAGCTTAGGACCTTTGGAACGAAAGTTGTGGTGGTGTAACGCAATTATGAGGGGCACAAATGCACAGAGACGGGTGCGATGAGGGAGAGCTCAGACGTTGGATGATGAAACGGAGCGAGAGGTCTGCGTGTCGCTCTCCACCAATTTGGAGCAAGTCGGGTATTTGGAAGACGCAGGCGGCATAGTCAGGCGCTGTGGTCTCACAGGGGCGGGGAGTCATCTGGTGATGCGAGATACAGCAGTTGGTATTCTTAAGAAGGCAACCCTGAGAGTGATGGAAAACAAATATACTTGGAGACATATTGCCGGGAAACCAAGCAGACCAGTGGGATACTTCAGCGTGGAGATGGACCATAAACACGGCACGAACTCAGGCGTGCCTGAAAGCCCGGGCCGCGTAGGGCAGTTAGGTGCGGGTGTATAGCCGGTCTTGGGTTTTGCACAGGCCCGGCTTTGTGGCTGTGTCGCCATTCTAGAGCCAGTTATCCTCGCGCATTCGAAAATAGTTTCCCGGTGGTGGTGCGTAATGCTAACAACACCACTCCTACGTACTTCATTTTACTGCAAAGCAGTATTTGCCCCCTTCCCCCCAGTTTTCATTCCGAGGTCATTGATTTACTTGGCGCCGCTCCGGGGCTCCTCCTCGCCACCGCTGACACCTGTTTCACGACTATTTTCCCCCTCGCCTCCACCGATGCCGCTTTGGCAAGTTGCGCAGTCGGCAGCTAACGGCGGTATGCGGCTATCGGATGATTGCGAAAAATAAACGGAAGCACAGATGTGCGTAAAAATGCCCTGACGATTACTGTACTTCCTAATATGGAATTTGTGCGCAGCGCGAGCTGCAGTTTTATCGGTCACGGCGCATTTCTGCTGCCTCTCAGGAAGTCTTCGCGTGATCAGCGAACGCCCAGCGGCGTAGGCTACTCTGCTGCCACCTCGCAGCTGGCCGCCACCGCCGGCTAGCATGTTGCAAATCGCGTCTGAACCTCCCGCGCAAATGTCACGTGGTTCTGATTAGCCCCGCGCAAGGGAGTAGCGAGCACGTTGTTGCAAATCGTGTTTGATCCTCCCGCGTAAATGTCACGCGGTTTGAATTAGCGGAGAACGGAACAGCGTCTGGGGAAAGTGTCAGTGGGAGGGCGCTCCTTGGTGGCGACGCGTGAGACTTGTGTGAGGGAAAGGCAGTGAGAGAGATGACGCCGTAGCCGCACGTGTTGTATTCTACCTCACCATTCGCTAGACGCTCCTCTCTGTTTTCTTTCTTTCGTCGCTGCTGCGTTCGCTTACTCGGTTACGCGTACATAAACCGACGCCGCTCCCGCGAAGCCCAGGCAACGGCTTCCAAAGGGCTGCCTCTAGAGAGTTTTAGTATAGCGGAAAGCACCACTTTAGCGCGCCCATAGCGTTAGCGGGCACGCTAACCGTAGCATAACGAGGCGCTATCCGTTCGCGATTGCGGCCCGCAAAACGTTAACGCTACAGCTAAAACGCTATACTAAAACTCCCTTCTAAAACGACCGGAATCCGCCGTCGCTGTTTGCGCCGAAATTGCATGATTGAAACTTAAGCGCAAACTGACTCAGGGACGAGAAAGGGAAACGACACCAGCCCTTTCTCGTTCCTGTGTCAGTTTGCGCTTAAGTTTCACGCATGGATGTTCACCAAGTAGCTCATCCCTCCAGTCTGAAATTCCACATCGCCGAGTAGCTGCGAATCCCTTCCGGTTTAAGAGAAACGTGCCCAGTTGGAACGACGGTGGGAGCCCATAGTTCTTTTTCAGCTAGGAAGGCCTTCCAAGCGACACTTTCGCCGGTGTCTTTCACGGCGAAATATGCGCCATCACCGATTACCCGTTTACGCTGCACGGTTTGCGAGTGCAAAAAGGGGGGCGTGCACGCACAGCTAGGCTTCTTGCCGCTACCGATGAAATGCCGGTTGTGCTGGCGGGAGATTTAGATGTCGAAATGTCGAAATTACATGGCTCAATGCGCTTAGTCGGATGTCCTGCTTAATGGAGTGGTTCGGGTGTGGGTTGATGTGTTACACAGAGAGTAAGACGCCTACGAGGGGGAAGGGAAACAGACAGCCACTGGTTTGCACGCAAGAATAAAGCTCAAGGGCTTCCAGGTTTTAAATCGTTATGGAACAAATGCGTGCCGTTCGTTTGGAGGAAGAATAGCAAGAATTGAAGCGTTGGCCCGAACACAAGCGGGAGCGGGTGCAAAAACAAAACAATGGAAAGCTGCTGGCGCCACCGTTTCCGCCTCAATTTCAGCTCGTCGAGTAGCGGCGGATCTCTCCCAGGTGAACAGCAGCTTGCTCGCTTGGAACGCCAGCCTGAGTCAATATCACTTCTTCAAGGGACGTTCAGGGGATACTTTCGACCGTGTCTGCCACTTCTAAGCACGCGCACATGACCGGTTGGCGATTTTTGCGTTCGCTGGTTTGTAGTGGAGAATAGTGGAGGGGGAAAGGGAGGGGCGTGCACGAGCAGCTATACGTTTCATGCCCGTAATGATGGATGGTACGTCCGTTGTGCTGGTGCGGGGTTTGAACGCGGACGTTTAACGGCCCTATCGGACCTGTCCAGAGTTCTTAGTGGTAGGCGGATTGGGTTTGTGTGTTACACAAATAGTAAGATGCTCACGACGGGGGAGGGACACAGACAGCCCCATGTTTGCTTGCAAGAACAAAGCTTGGATCCTTCAGAGGTTCATTCAGCTAATTGGCTAGGAAGTATGCTCCATCGCAAATTACACCAAACGTGTTTTGTTTCGTGCACTCCGTGGACTACGTCCAGCTTTGCAGGTCATCCTTCTTCACAGAGTAGAAGGGCGCTAATTTGTTTTCTTCGTTCGTCGTATTTTGGGTTGCTCGTCTAGATTAAACAACTCCATCTGCCACCTTGTTTGCGCCATTATTCACCTCCTCTGGATAATGTTTAAGCTTTTTCGCCATAAAAAAAAGAAAATAAAAGTAGTAGGGCTCCTGGCATAAACCCTCGACTACAGCTGTAGCCCATTAGGCTCTCTATGTTTTGATAGCTCTGTTTTGACGGTGTTCGTTCCACAGAAACACGGAGAAAAAAAAAATACTGCGGAAATTCTTAGTTTTGTAGGCGCTGTTACGATTCAGTGAGAAGTGCTTCGCCGTTGCCCTATGCGCGCGTAGTACGCCGTCTCACGCTTCATGCATTGCAAGGAAGTACCCCGTGTGGCGGTGAAGCCAGCGCATTCCGAGCTTTGACATGTATCGACAAGTCGAAGTCTGGCTGCCGCGCGGCAGCCCGGGGTCTGTGAGTCACCGCTGTTGCCGAAGCTAAAATCCGGTTCGAAGTGGTCCAGCCGAGGCGCGTTGAACTGGATATTGAGAAAGAGAGGAGAGCATGCACTTTCACGCGCTAAAAAACAAGACTAGTTTTTGCGGGTCGACTCGCATCGAGTCCGGCGGCTCGATGGGCTGGCGAAAAGTACGCGAAATTGCGCAATTTCTTTGTTATTACAAATACAAACCTTAGGTTCATGGTCTCAACTTGGCGCATAAAATGAGCGTGTAGATGCTGATCAAGGTAGCCCTCTTGTTCAACTGATATATGGAGCAGCAAGTGCCTAGTTTTGTTCAGGAGCAACACCTCATTGTGTCAGTCTTAATAAATCAAATTTTTTTCTTACTTCGTATCTGTGATGCCTGTAGCAATTTTTGATCATAAAAACGTTTTCGCGATCTTACGCAAAAATTAAAGTTTTGGGAACCAAAGGACTGAGCAACTTCTCGCGGCTGTTCTTTCCTACCTTTGTTGCGATGATGGCTTCAGCTCATCAAATTTTTAAGAATGAGCAAAAGAAGCACTTGATCTGGGTGGCGAAGCATGTGAATGCATCATTTACAGTGTCTGGTTTAGTGCGGATATGCTATATTTTTTCCTTGGGGACAGTGGAAGCGGACGGTTCAGCACTCCCCCGTTGGTCATACGCCCTCATGACTAATGTTCTTCGAACTGGGAAAATTCGACGCGGCTTTCATGGCTTAAAATCAAGTAAATAGAGTGAACTACAAATCTATGAAAAAGAAACAGTTTACTGATTTGATTGATTGATTGTAGGTTTTAACACGCCAACGCAACGTAGGCGATGAGGCGCGCCGAAGTGGAGGGCTCCGGATGAATTTTGACCACCTGAGGGTCTTTAACGTGCGCCGTAATTTCGTAAACACGGGCGTTTGTGCTTTTCGCCTCCATCAGAAAAGCGGCCGCCGCGGCCGGGAATCGAACACGCCTCCTCATGCCCAGTAGCACAACGCCTTAGTCACTGAGCCACCGCGGGCGTAGAAACAGTTTACTAAAACATATACCATATTCTGAAAATCACACCTTGGAGTAGTGGTTATAGTATACGGAACACCCATAGCCGGAAATTTCTGTACTCCTGACTGGCACTTAAGTGCCCCTAACTATGAACGTCAGCCAATCAAGATATATTGCACCACTTCTATATCTGACGCTGCCAACTTGCACGTGCTGACGTCAATGCAATGTGCATGTCTTGTAACTATGAAGGCACGGTAGTGCAACAAGTTGTTGGGTAAGAGAAAACATGCCAGTTATGCACTGACCTTCTTTGGAGGAGGAGGATACTATTAATCGCATGGCCGTCGAATATTCCGCCCTTTCTGGGCCAATGAATGGTCCTTTCACGAGGATTATGGCAAGGACAATGAGCCGTTGCAGATCGTGTGTAACATCTTCTCGAGGCTGGTGCTGCGTCAGTGCTACTGGCCAGCAGCTGCGACGAATAAGGCGAGGGCTGTGCCGCCGTTCACGCTCCCTGAGGCGTACTGCCGATTTCTCGGCTTCTCCCGTCGACTGCGCCAAATTCGATTACGCTAATTGGATGTCTATGCAATGAGGGAGACGTTAGGAGTGCTCGGGAAGCCGGAGATGGCCAAAGGAGGAGAAGCGGGAGTCGCAATCCCAGTTTCCCTACCCGCCTCGCCTGCCTTCCACAAAACAAGAAGAAAGGGCCGAAAGAAAGCTTCCCAGGAAATGCGCTGGCTCAGATTGGACCGTAGCCACGACCCGTGAATCAGTCAGGACCCAACCACAATTGAGGAGGAGTAAACACCCTCACAGCATAAGAATAGCGAGCTTCTGTGAAGCAGCGAAGACTTCTCCGCGCCCTCCTTTTTGTGAATACTGCAGGGATTTTTTCTGGCCAGATGTGTGGCCATACTCGGGCTCTCGGGCTCGCTCTAGTGTTTTGCGCCATGCCTGTCGGCTTCTATTGAAACAGCGATCAAAAATTACAGGGGCACCAATATAAAGGGTTACGAAAAGTGAGTATCATTTCTCGCTGAGGTCTATCACAGAGCTATGTCGCTGGGGTTGGCGTCCCTGAGTTTCGCGTCGCAAAGTTTGTGCTACCTAGTGAATGATGACGCAAAAAACGCACGAAGCCAAACCGGCCATGTCTTGTACCCTAAAGCTTGTTTTTATACGTAGAATTTCTACTCAAATTCGTGTCATTGCAAGACTTTGCAGCGCTTCGTTTCGCAAGTACACCGCATTTCCGAGCGCGGAGAGCACTTTTCCGAACGAAGACAGTGTTTTTCGCCTACCCAGTAGAGGCTGTGCATACAGGCAATGATGTAGGCGTTTGGCCTATTGCTGTCGCAGCGTTTCTACACCTCAAGCGAATAGTACACGCCTAGGCGAGCTTGCGCCATTTAGTAAATCACCAGCGAAGCTTGGCCCATGGCGCTGCCTCCTGGCAATTCACTCAATGGCATCGCACATGGCGGTTTCTCGTCTTGAGGGCGGCTATTGCACCAACAATATCCGAGCAGCAACGAAGACGTCTCCAGGTATTAAGAGTATAGCCTGTTATGCAGGATATCCACCAAATTGTCATGACAGAAAGGTGGTTCCAGATGGAAGCGTACTTATTAGACAGATGGCGCCTCTAACAGCCAGGAGGGGGAAAAAGGAAGTGCAGCCCACACACATAAGCAGGCCGAGCTGTTCGCTTGTCAGACCGTTAGAGCCGCTTGCGGGAGGCCGCAACGTGTCAGCAGTTTTGTAATTCCCCTTCACTACGCCAACAACGTGGCGGAATTAGTGTGGCAATGTACGGTCTGCATTCTGGGATGAATCTCGACTCGTCGACGTCCTTCAGCTGTTAGGATCTGGATTACTGTTCTTTAATCTACCACGGACAGATCCCATATTCCACCAAAACATGTTGTTAATGGCGTCCAACCACACCACACCCTCAAGAAAGAAATCATGCACCACTCCTTCTAACGACGACGATGGTTGAACGCGAAGCATTCTCGTGACGGATTCTTTGGTTGTCGTCTGAGTTTGGACTAAGTTCCGACCATGTCGAAATGAAGCAATCAGACGCCGTCTTCATAACGCGAAGAATCCAGGTTACATTCCGGCCACTGAATCATTTTTCTCTTTCGCTTCACCCACGATCATTCACAATCATCGTCGTCAGAGAAAGTTTGCTTTCCTGGAGAGCGCTTTCACTTTACAGACGCCATCAGTGAGGAAAATAAAGCTTCGCTTTAAAATGAACTCACGCTCACTCGTACGGTTGCGTGCACTTGTCACAATAAGTGTAATCCCATCGAACCACCCGTACGTTGGTCTACGTGATGCAGAAAAAAACTGGTTTGATGTGATGATGCCTCATATATATCTGAAAACCTCAGTACGGCACGGTCATATGCTCTTGGTTCTTGTTTTCACTTCATTCTTGGCATTATATATTTGTATGGGTGAGCGTGTTCAAGCTAACTGATGTGCGTGACTATTTCTTAGGCTCAGAGAAAATTCGTGTGCTGGCCTACGCCGACAGCATTGCTTCTTAGACAAGGTCAGGGCAGAAGCAGGGACGGGATAAACAAAGCGATTTTGTACCGTTCCAGGGGCCGTAAACTATTTTTACCAGTCACTAGTTTTGGTTCACTTTATGGGCTGCAACTTGGGCTTATAATTTCATAGCTGAATTTGTATTTTCTAGCGCGGAAGTAGCTCGTTGTACACATCTAGTGTGATTCAGGAATGATCATCTTCATTGAAATATGTAATCACCTTCGTTTCTGTCTGACGAAGAACTGCTACCCGCCCTAATTGCACGGTAGATTTGACGTGTTAGTTGCGAAGATTGTAGTTACTTTATGGCATCATTTGCAGCGATGTTGGCACAAGGGATGTGGGTTTGTTTAGATCTAGGTCTTGGAAGATGTACGGCACGTCTTGTGTTACTGCCCGCAGCATACAACTCTTCGCGAAACAGCGAAAAGAACTCTTGCGCGGCTCCTACGTGGAAACTCTTTAGAGCTGCATCACTGTCTTGGTCCGTGGCAAAACGACGCTGACGCGGCGTGAGGTACAAAGGCTCTGTTAACTTTTTTGTCTGACTCGGGATTAATCGAGGGTGTTTATTATCGGGATCCTCAGATTTTTTCTCCTAGTGCTGTAAATTTTTCTACGTTCCGAACTGATCTTACTTTCTTCTCCCTATTATTCAATCTTGCTGCGTACTTCTTCCCCTTTTGTTTTTTTTTTCTTTTTTTGCCGCACTATGTTCACCCCAATCTGAAGTAGCAATCCCCACCGCTTGTGGGGCTAACCCCTTCAGTGTCCATTAAAGCTTTCTCTCGCTCTCTCTAGAATAAGACATGCCCTTCAACCGACGTCTTCTTATGACTTGCCGGTGAGAATTGGTGTGTGAGGTAATTTAAATTTATTTTGTTTAGCTCGACCTGATTTTTCGTGTTTGTTGTGTAACTCCCTTCTTTCTTGACATGGCGCGTGTTGCGCTTCATCGGATGCGCTCTTTGATGATAATGGCACCCACGATGTTTTTTTGGGAAGACATCAAAATAGGCATCCTCTTTTATTAAAGCTCATTGTACCGAGCAGGCTTATTCACCATAAAACTTCAACATGTCTCCATTAGTGATACTCTATGCGCTCTGGTGAAGGTCCCAATGTTTCACATGGATTTTGGCCGAAGTGTAGCGAGAGACATTTGACTGTGTTATCGGATTCACTTTCGAAGGAGTACTAAACTACTTGCTCCGCATTCTAGTGTAGCCTGTTACCGTGAACATCTGGAGAAGTGAACAACGGGCCCCCCTTCGTCCTGCAACAGTTTGGCTATACATCAGCTGTTCCGTTTAGTTAGGACGCTGCGCAGCTAATTTTGTAATATGTGCATTTTAATGGAGCTATAGCACCAAAGGAAGATATGTGAAGTCTTCGTAAGTCCTGCGCAGCTAATCTCAAGATAATAGGGCTTTGAGTCTTCATGACCTTTTACAAAGGTTTTAAATTGAAATTAAAAAATGGCTGTATCCTGCCACTCCACTTGAAAAGTCCTGTTAATGCTGGGCTTTTGTAATGCCGATGAACGCGGCGATGCATAATTTTACGCGTCAGTGTATATGCCGCCACATTGAAGATTCACCTTGAAGAGCGGCTGTACGAAGGTTAACGATAAAACCCAAAAAGAAGAATTGCTAGGCAAGGTTGTTTCATGGGAGTGCGAAGCCTATAAGTCAAGGTCATGCAAGAAAAGAATGCTGGGCGAGCAGAAAAAAAAAAAAAAAAACTCCACACCCAGAATAGCCGGTATGTGGGCCGCTGCAGGAAAAAGCGTTCCCACCGCGTCGCCGTCTACTACGGGCACAATCAAGCAGCTCTACCCGCCTCCCTTCCCCCCAAGCGCTACCACTCATACTCACGTTAGTACAAATAGTACAAATTATACGCGTCAGCGTATATGGCCTAATCTTGAAGATGCGTGTGAGTGAAGCTCTGCGATAAGGCAGCGACAAGACTGAGGTCAGCGGCGCAGCTGTTATGGTGGCATAATGCCCGCAATTGTTCTGCTCTGACGCGGGATAAAATAAGCCAAATATTTAGACAAATAGTAAGGTAAAAAATTATAGAATAATTAGATAAGAAATGAAGGCAGAAGGGAGAGGACGTAGCCTCACGCGAAATAATAGTTAAATTCACGAAATACCTTTAAACTTTTCTTTGATGGGAAAACATTTTCCTTTGGCATAAATAAGCGTAGTTCGATAAACAAGAGTTGCAGTTACAGGTTTGCCCGCATTTCTCGAAAGTAATCCAAGGAGGGAGCGGTGGTGGGGACCTCTGAGCCGTCGCTCGAAGTCGGGAGGCCTCCAAAGATGGAAGCGCCTGCCTCGACGGTGTCAGTTTTTGAGTGAATGCGGTGACAGCCAAGTCCACAAGAGATGGCTGGTGTCGCCTTCTTCATTGGAAGCCATACAAAAAGGCGCAGCTGTCGGAGAACGGGCATAGCAGCGTACCGGCCATGCCCGGGTGACGGCATGAGAGAGGACTAGTCATATTCGAAGTCTCCGCAGCAAAATCTCCTTCTAGCGAGAGAGCATATCAGGTCGGTCTGTTCCGCATGGTGGGTTAAGAGCAAGGGTAGTGCGGCAAAGTTCTTCTTTTGTCAGCGAAATTTATGAAATTTTTGAATAAGCAATGACCGTGGGATATCTGTACAATAGCAGGCGCCATCCCTCGTAATTTGAGGTGCCTCGACCTTGGTATGTTCGAATATGAAGTCATGTGGGCCTTGCTGTTACCGATAAACTGATGGTACAGCCAGAGCGGCGTCACAAGTGGGGAATGTGGGATGGTTAGTGGATGACCAGTGTAGCGTCTTGTTTACTAAGCTAAACCATAACAGGTTGGGTTACTGTTGCAAGGAATGCAGATATCACACGTTAAATGGTTATCGGGGTCTGGACTGGTCTGTAGTATACGCGGGAAATTAGCGTGTACATACGTGGGTTTTGAAAGAAAAATTGAGTTGTTCGCACATTCGTTTCTCCTTTGTCAGTGTCTTTCCCTTCAAGCTGGTAGGTAGTAGTATTATCTGAAGTGTTCGCTTGTCCTAACCTTTCTGTTGTATGGTTGTTAAAGAAGAATGATTTATTGCGGAATGTCATCAGGACCAAAATGCGCGCTCACAAATGCTGCTCCATGCCAAACCACCTTGCCCATATGATTCCGGGAAAGAAGGCAGCTAGCATTACTGATTCCGCATTACAGGCCACGTGACACGTTAAGCCCAGTTACCCTACTCAGTATCGTCGCCCCCGTTATTATCGTTCAACGCAGGAATACATCTCAACTGTAACGTTTTTATTTGTATGGCTAATTGTGGTTTATTCTACACTCTAAGAAATCGGTGCAGGTGGGCTTCACGACAACGCCCCAGAACGACCATTCAGCGTGCTTAAATGTGCGAATTTGGCGAATGACGAGGCCCAGCATGCGATTAAAGTAAAAACTAGGATCTGCGCTGGGACAACAGCGCACACGCACGCCTTGCGCAGTTGTCCCAGTGCAGATTCTAGTTTTTAGTTTAATCGCATGCTGGGCCTCGTCATTCGCCAAATTCGCACATTTAAGCACGCTGAATGGTCGTTCTGGGGCGTTGTTGTGAAGCCCACCTGCACCGATTTCTTAGAGTGTGCAAGGCCAAAACCGGGGAGACGCAATCAGCGGTGACAGTTCTCCGGAGAAGGCTGTGAGATTGAAGGAAATCGGCTGACTGCCACGTGTTTCCGTGTTAAACAGGGGTACACAAACACAAGCACACTGACAAAGACAGCCACACACACACACACGACACGTGCACTGCGCACACACGAAAAATAAGCCTGCATAAAACCTGAGGATGGCACCATAGCAACTTCAATGCTGGCAACTGATAATGAAATCAGATATGATCAATAAAGAGGAGCGAATGAATAGAAAGTAGAAACAATCAAGTAGAGAAAAAGGAACCAGCACAATCTCAAAAATATTATACCAGTCAGCAAATCTGTATGCAAACAACACTACTGAAAACGTGCAACATAATTAGTTTTTAGAGACGCACGTGCACGCAAAGGTATAATATGTTGTTATCTATTGCCGAGTCCCCTGTAGTGTGCGCTACCAGGGCTCCCTCGGGCAGACACACTGAGCTAGCGCCGCGCACCATGGAAAGCAATGCCCCGAATCTATCTGCACCGCCACATCTGGAACGTGGCTGGCGACGACATACGCGCTGATGCGGCTCGTGGATAGCGTTTCAGACTACGCTGAACGCCCTCCAGAACCAGAGCATGTCGGGCGCTGAAGCCAGTCCACCGAGTGAAGCAATAGGTGGGACGGGAGCAGCATGCGACGGCCATTTCCATTTTCGAAAGATGCACACGATTAAGCCCGCGCCTGAATACCTACGCTTTTATACTGCCTGTTCCACTAGGAAGTGAGCTACGTGGCGTCTTGGGAGGGAAGTAATTTGAGCGTAATAGCTGCCATTCTTGAGGTGATGCCCGAGACGGCAATGCCCATGTTATAGCAGTGCCAGTAAGGGATATCCCACTAATAAATTGCATATCTATGTGACTCGATTAGTGCATAGGTGATGCTGATCTTACACGTGAGTACAATAAACATGTGTATGTATTACTGTAGTGACAAGAGCGTTACTGATGCAATATTTTTTACTCAGGTGAGGAAGACACATTCCGGGGGTGCGGAGGCGACAAAGCACCATTCACAGGCAACCACCATTTCTAGCGATGCCTTGCCGACTGGAAGAATGCTTGCAGGCAACAGCCCCAGCACTGTTACTTTTGATCCAAACCTACAGGTGAAACAAAAAGTAAACGCAGCGCGCGTTGGAGATTTTGTGAGGATTTCTGCGCCATGTGACTAGCCATCAACTCGAAGTGACTTTTCAAGAAAGTCATTCCTAAATTAAAATCCGGCCGCACATACTCTATGCTGGCAGCCGCGTGAAACAGAAATAATTCTAAGTTCACAAAGCCGTGCTCCGTTTACTTTTTGTTTCACCTTTACCTGCGCCAGGACACGTTTTGCGGCTGTGGGTAAAGCTCTCCGAGAGAGTTGAGCGAGATGAAGCGATCCCGGGCAGATGAAGCTCTTGGAGGACATGGCTCAAACGACCCCCGTCGCCAGCCCCTCCGAGTCGGGCGACATGGCACCATTGCGCCTGACCCAGTAGTTGTGGAATGGACTTCGACGTTTGTTCTTCTGACATTCTATTGCGAGCACAAGTTCTACAAATAAACTTAATAAAGTACGAGAATGAATAATGTCTCAAGGTCGAATCTTTCTCCCTCTGTGTCTCACGCACCCACCCACCCATACCCCCCACACACGCGCGCGCGCACACACACACGCACGCACACGCATGCACACACACACGAACGCAGACGCACCCAGACACACGCACACGCACACGCGCAAACACACGCACACGCACGCACGCACACACACACACGCACACGCACAGGCACACGCCCACACACGCCCGCACGCACACGCACACACGCACACGCACACACACGCGCACACCGCGCGCACACACACGCACACGCACACGCATACCCACACACACACACGCACACTCACACACACGCACACACACGCAGGCACACACGCACACACACACTCAAACACACACGCACGCACACACTCGCACGCATACGCACACGCACACGCACACGCACGCACGCACACGCGCACATGCACACGCACACTCACACGCACACGCGCACACGCACGCACGCACGCACACACGCGCGCACACGCGCACACACACGTGCACGCGCGCGCGCACCCACGCACACACACGCACACGCACGCACGCACACACACACTCAAACAGACACACACGCACATACACACTCAAACACACACACACGCACACACCACACACCCATCCACCCACCCAGACACACACGCACACACGCACGCACACGCAAACACTTATGCACCTACCTACACCCCCCACACACACACGCACGCACGCACGCACGCGCGGGCACAGACACACACACGCGCACACACACACGCTAACGCACGTGTGGAGCCTTGTGTTGTAGGTTTGAGTGCTTGATCTTTCATTCTCAGTGCCTTGGCTCAGGTACCTAGAATCTGGACCGCTTGTGGCCTGAATGTCCAACGAGACTTAAGATCCAACGAGTCGAAAGGTCCAATTCATCACGTGATCAGCAAGCCTGAATGTCCAACGAGACGAAAGGTCCAATCGAGCCTGAATGTCCAACGAGACGAAAGATCCACCGAGTCTGAAGGTCCAATCGTGCCTGAACGTCCAACGAGACGAAAGACCCAACCAGACGAAAGGTCCAATCGAGCCTGAATGTCCAATGAGACGAAAGATCCACCACGTCTGAAGGTCCATTCGAGCCTAAATGTCCAACGAGATGAAAGGTGCACTGAAACGAAGGGTGCAATAATACTAAGGCCCCACTGCTTCATTCAAGACACGCATTTTTTTTAAGATTAAGTCAATAATGATAGGTTCAAATGTGTTCTGCCAAACGTTACATTACGTTAATAAAATGAGCGTTGTGACAGTGCAGGTAGTCGTGTGCAGGCTTCGCTTTTGCGTCAATATAAAGCGTTGCAAATGAGCGTGTCGAACCGGATGGCTTTCGTCAACCTCCTCAAAATAGTTCCACCACAAAACAAACAAAAAAGTGTGATTTTGAGTATGGAAACCTATAAGACTAATCTGTTTGTTCGCGGCACCAACCATCGTATGATTAACTGCGTGTGAGACTGGCCCGGAAATCACAAAATTTCGCCAATTACTCTTAAGCTAGAAAAACAAACTTCTGCTCACATGATTTTTTAGCAACGTATGGGCTATCTTCTCGAGTTAGCTGGAGCACTCCTTAACGGTTGACTAGAATAAACGTGCACACAAAATTGTCTGAACCGTTTCGAGAATAAAGAATTGCATTCAAGCAGCATCAGCAGCTGGCGCACCCTCTCTTGTTCGCTCCTTCGTTTCAAGTATAGTTGTCCATCCCTTTGTATGTTACTCCATCCGAGAGCGATCTGAGAGCGATATCCGACAGCGGTATCCGTTATACCGATATCCATTTCGAAAATATTAAACATGTTTAAAAACAGGGATCTCGGAACAAAATATACAGCCAGTATTTTGCGGACAGTCATGCATGGGGGACGGCTACTGATTAATTGATGACGCCTAATGATCTATAACGTGCGCGCAAATGTGGACACACTGATGCTTTTGCGTCTCCTACGTTGCAATGCGTAGTCACAAACCGCAAGTGTGTGCTCAGTAGCGCAGTCAGTACCTTGCACACTGGGCTGCCGGTGCGCTGCAGTAAATTAAACATAGAGGAAGATGGGCTTAGTAAATTAAACGTGATGTGGGAATGTGCGCAATTAAGCAATGTGGTGCGCTTGAACAGAAGAGACCGGGTATTTCTCTATTACGCACTGCTGTCGTCGTGTAACGTAAAATTTAAATGTTTTTCAATTGTTCGTATTGTTCTTCGGTTGAAAAAACGTCTTTAAGGGCTGGTATGCAGTTGAATGGGTGCCCAAAGGCTGGCTCCATCGAATTATACTGTTGCATTTGGCCTTCTTAACCCCTTTAAAAAAGAGACAGATAAAGATTTGAACAAAGAAAAAAGGGCCCATCTCCCCGCGAGAGGGACTCGAGTAAAAGCGTCGCATAGGGGGTGGGTGTATTGCGTTAACGTTTAGTGTTTGGGGAGTTGGTGGTAGTGAATGCGTTGTATCAGCAGCTTCTTGGCGTAGTTTGAATGAGTCAAGGATATAAGGCCCGTTCGTAGCCTTTCATTCTGTGTCGGTTTTGTGGCGCAGTGGGAAGAGCACCATGTACCTCGCGTTCCGCCCACAGGTAGTGAATGCGTTGTATCAGCAGCTTCTTGACGTAGTTTGAATGAGTCAAGGATATAAGGCGCGTTCGTAGCCTTCGATTCTGTGTCGGTTTTGTGGCGCAGTGGGTAGAGCACCGTGTACCTTGCGTTCCGCCCGCAGGGCCGTGGGATCGAAACCAGGCGCCAGTAAGTATTATTTTTTTATATTGTGTAGGGGGGAGGGGTGCGGACCTGTTGTTGAGAACGAGGAGGGTAGCGTGATGCGGGAGAGGAGGAGTGGGGGAGAGGGCGCACCTGCGCGCTGAGCTGTTGCGGACGGACGGCGGACGCTACATGTGAGTTAAAGAAATGCTCTGCATTTAAAATGAAAGATAATTATGAAGACGTGGCAGCAGGGGTTTCACCGAAATTCTGAGTATGTGTGCGCACAAGTTGCTATCTCCTCTTAGTGTTTCGACTTCGCGCACAATTTACTACTAATTTCTTTGTTACGCTCGTCGACTGAACACAAGCTAAACGTATGTGCCTTTTGAAAATTACGCTTTCCGATGCGTAAGTGCTAAATTTGGCGAGTAAGCTTTAAGGACGATTCTTTCTATGTTCTAAAGCTCATACCTCTCGATTACGCAGAAGAGTAAATTGATAGAATTGCTGCAAAAAGTATTTACCGGCATTAGTGCAACACGTGCATTATGCACAATCAAGAGCACCAAATATACTTTTACCGAAGGTTGAAGAAGCTCCGAGCCTATATGGTCAAAATATTTGCCTTTTCAGCTTCCTGCGTGGCAAGAAGTCTAAAGTGGGAACAAATTCGAGACTAAATGGATAATATCTGTTGTAGCTGTCCGTTTTGTTTCTTTTTTCTAGCGTGTATTTTAGGGCTAACGCTGGCCATCGCAGTTTTCAGTTAAATGTATTAGGTTAAGCAATAGTGCAAAACTTTTGGAAAGATAAACGCAAGTTGTTGCTGTACACCATAAAGCATTTCTAGGCCCATGGGAACCTTGGAAAGCGCAGCTTATGTATTTTATATCTTTTGTTTAAATATTGCTTTAAAAGTTGCTCTCATGCGAACACTCTATTTTAGGTTGACTCAATAAAACTGGTTGGTAGTGAAATAGGGTAGGCCTTAACACGTGCAATGAACCAAAATTAATGGGACACATTACTGAGACACCATGAGTGCGCCTTGGTGAGAAAGGGAGCCATATCAAAACTTGTGGCGCGATTTTACTTGTTGAGTTCTGTTGCACACCCCATAATGTGAGAAAAAAATTGTGCCAAGTTTTACTAGAACTCAGAATCACGCAGAAGTTATGAATGTTGGCGTTTGAACCAATCGCCAGAAACATCAATTCTGAGGAAGTCAACAAGAAAGAATTCAAAGAAGCGCAGCACATCCACAAGATAAACCTAAATGGCAGCTATCTCTGTTTTCGGTTTTGCTCTTGTCTGATTTATATCATGCTTCATTGAGCTCGCTGAAGAATGACGCCTCTAGGTCTGTCTCGCAGTTCGACCTCCTTGTATTGCTTGTTGGCAAACTATCATTTGTTTACCTATTGTTATATACTTACCATATTGTGGCTGCCAATAAGAACAGCTAGTAGACCGAGTAAGCCATCCAGGAAGCAATGAACTGCTTTTCTGACGCGCCCTCAAAGCCTCCGGAACTCTAACAACACATCCAAAATGTTCCGCGTCCGCACGGTCGGAAGTTTAAGGTTCCAGTTTATAAATACTCTGGTGAGATGAGTCTTGGGGCATTATTACATTTTTGTACGTGACATTCTTTTTATAATAACGAGAAAAAAACTGCAAACCAGGGCTATTTGTGTTACGTGCAAAACATGAGTACTGACACGATATTTCAATGCTGAGATAACTATGTGAAAGGCTTTCTTTGTATATGGAGATATGTCCCACCAAGTTTCAGCAGTAGCGGTTCAATATAACACATTGCCACTACGCAACTGCTGTTCAGCAGAACTGAAAAAAGCTTTTAATAAGGAGAACTTGTTCCTTGCTCTTTTAACTAGAGAACCACGAATGACCGGCTTGCAATGAATCTGTCGCGTTGTGCACAGTACTGCACTGCATGCACTTCAATACACATTTTCTACTGACAATTCCGTCGCGGCGTGGTTGCGTATTCTACTCGTTGGCTACTGTAGCGGTAGTCGGAGTTCCGATCCCTGCTGGTGCTAGGTTCATTTCTTTTTTTTTTATTTTGCGACTTCTTTTTCCGAGTTCGTCCTTTGGGGAGTATCGGAACTGACCAACCGGGTGGCAGACTAACCATTCGTCCGCTCACTTTTAGTCCCTAAAGGGTGTAATGATTGGGGCAAAGTCAAGTAGTCCCCCAGAAGACGAAATTTTAGTCCTTTTACGCCTAAGCATGCCTGGAGTCTTTTTAGCCCGACTATGCGGAAAGAACGTTTTCAGGAGGTTGAAATTTGGAGTGCAATTGGCCTTTGAGCCTACTCGGACTCACCATCCCACAGGACGGATCACGCTTCCATGCAGTACTACAACTCCAACGCTCCATGACTCAGCTAACCAAATTCATTCACCGCATGAAGCACAGACTGGCCGGAGTTAAGGAACCAAACGTCATCCGGCTTAAGCTTTTTTCATGAGCCCCGTTATGCACGGCACACCTTACCTGTCTCTCAAACCAGCCGAACGGCGAACATTCTGTGCTTGTGACATGACGACATGATATCATTCACTGCAGGTGAACAGGATATGCCTTTTCGTATGCTGTGAATGATCTCACGGCGCCATGTCACAGACACAGACACGCACGCACAGAATAATATTAGAAGTAAAACTAGACCAAAGCAACAAACGTGAACAAACAATCTTAAGACTTATTTCGGAATGCGGGGTAACCTGGCACAGCCGACGACAGCTGATCTTAAACCAGATGACTGGTATCGACAACAATGAACCGCAGTAATACAGTATTATGATTTGTACTAGCTCCTGTGTAATTATTTTTGACCATCCTAAGCTATCGACGAAAGAGGTTTTCTGATCGTCTGCTACCTCATTGGGCTCCTACCTACCGTAAATCGTCAACGCTCGTTTCCTTCTGCATATGACAGCTGGCACCGCCGATCCAAGATCAGCTTGCCCGTCCATAATGGTCGCCATTTTGCTCAGTGGCTAAGGCGTTGTGCTGCTGAGCACGAGGTCGCGGGTTCGATTCCCGGCCGCGGCGGCCGCTTTTCTGATGGAGGCGAAAAGCAAAAACGCCCGTGTGTACGAGATTTCGGCGCACGTTAAAGATCCCCAAGTGGTGTAAATTAATCCGGAGCCCTCCATTACGGCGCGCCTCATCGCCTGCGTTGCGTCGGCGCGTTAAACCCTACAATCCATCAATAAATGGCCACCATTTTGCCATAGTCGAAAATAGATATTATTTATTTGCAGAATAAACAGGATCTAGAGTCTTGAACGGAACCAGCATAGAAGGCACGGAGATGGAGAGAAGAAACACACAGGATAGCCGCTGGTCTAAGAACTTAGTTTTATTAGGTAGAATGGGAATATATATATATATATA
The DNA here is from genome assembly GCF_048455015.1 of Haemaphysalis longicornis. Classification (NCBI taxonomy): domain Eukaryota; kingdom Metazoa; phylum Arthropoda; class Arachnida; order Ixodida; family Ixodidae; genus Haemaphysalis; species Haemaphysalis longicornis. Next base: position 185,150,426 of record NW_027526203.1, read on the forward strand.
TATATATATATATATATATATATATATATATATATATATATATATATATATATATATATATATATATATATATATATATACAGAAATAAGGGTTGGCAGTCGAGAAAACCTCGGAAAGCAAAGGGGAGGATGTGGTAGATCATTGAAACAGATTAAGAATTTGGAAAGAAAGAAAGAAAGTGAAGAAAAAATGCCCGCCAGGTGGGATCCGAACCCACGACCTCCAGAATACCGGTCTGGTGCGATAACCACTACGCTACCGGCGGGGCGATTTTCCCATTCACTTTCTGGGGTATTTATGTTAGGTATGTTTGTTTCCTGTGCTTGGGGGTGGTAGCCAGCGCCATTCGGACTAATCGAGGAGAAGGGGACCTTCTTCCCGATTAGTCCGAATGGCGCTGGCTACCACCCCCAAGCACAGGAAACAAACATACCTAACATAAATACCCCAGAAAGTGAATGGGAAAATCGCCCCGCCGGTAGCGTAGTGGTTATCGCACCAGACCGGTATTCTGGAGGTCGTGGGTTCGGATCCCACCTGGCGGGCATTTTTTCTTCACTTTCTTTCTTTCTTTCCAAATTCTTAATCTGTTTCAATGATCTACCACATCCTCCCCTTTGCTTTCCGAGGTTTTCTCGACTGCCAACCCTTATTTCTGTGTTATTTTCAACGAGCCCCTCATTTCCTATATATATAAATATATATATATATATATATATATATATATATATATATATATATATATATAACACACACAAATGAAAGGAAAAAGCAAGAAAAACAAAAACACTGCGCATAGGAGTGGCACACTGATATGCTCGAGAAAAGCCCAATAACGACCCCAGCAGATAAGCAAAATCTTTTGAGTGAAGTTACACACTCGCTTGGCCAAGTTACACACACGCACGTGAGCCAAGCGAGTGTGTAATTTCCAGCATAACAACGAAGGAACCCTCCTTGTCAGACTCCAGCACACGTAGCTTATTGGATACATTCATTTTCGGAGGTTCATTGATGCTCTTTGAAAAATCTCTTTGGTCTCCTTGTACAGCTTCACAGCTTCCTCAACTGTATCTGCTGCAAAAATCACGTCGTCGACGTAAATTCCCTTCATCAGCTTCGCCGTGGTAACTGGGAATTCATCCTTCATTTGCTCCAAGTGATGTTTAATTGTCGCCGCTAGGAGGAACGTGCTTGGAGTTGTTCCAAATGTGACTCTGGACATTCTCCACGTTTCGACTTCATTGGTCAGCCCGCCTTCATCGTCGTGTTTCCACCAAAAAAATCATAATGCGTCGCGGTCATCTTCGTGAATTGCTATTTGAAGAAATGCTTTCTCAACGTCGCCCATTAGAGCTACCTTTTCTTTCCGAAAGTTGAGAATTGGCGAAAGCATATCTCCGTTAAAATTAGGACCGGCTTCCAATTTGTCATTCAGTGATTTTCCCTTGATTGAGCTCGATGATGCATCAAAAACGACTCGAACTTTTGTCGTTTCCCTGTCCTCCCGTATTACTGCCTGGTGCGGCATGTAATAATATAAATTGGACTCGCATCCTGAATTTTCGCTCACTTTCTCGGAAACTCCTGAACTTAAGTATTCTGAGATAGCTTTGTCATACCTTTCGATGAGCTTTTCCTTCTTGTTTAACCTTCTTGTCAGCTGAATAACTCGTTTCATTGCAGTGTCCTTGTTGGTTTGCATGTCGATGTTTTCCTTCCATGACAAGTTCACCTTATAGCGCCCATTTTCTTTACACACCTGCTCTTTGAACTTTTGGGCAACTATGCTACCTTTGTCCATCTGGCTAGTCCTTGCTTCGATTCCGATGGCTTCTAAGTTCCAAAATCTTTCCAGTTCCGTCTTCAACTCGACGTTACTTGCCTCAACCTCGAGTACCATCACCGCCTGTGCCTCTTTCAGTCTGATCCTATTGTCGCTGACTGGTCCATGCACTATCCAGCCAAGTGTGGTCTCGGCTGCGACCAGTTGGTTCTCGATATGTCGTATTTTCCCGTGACGAACTCCCAGTAGTGATCTGAACCGATGAGAAGTCCGGTTGTCCCAACGTCCTTAGTTTCAAATTCGTCTTCGGCCAATTTTAGTTTGATTTCCCGCATCTTGTCTCTGATGTTTCTGTCGGGTGCTGGGAGATGGCTGTGTGAGATGCTCCCTATTTTAAGTGCTTCGACAGCTATAACTGACTCCTTTTCTCGACTCTTTACCATCACCTTCACTACGTCCATGCATTGAAATTTTTCGTTCCCTCCAAAGGATCCGATTCTTAGCTTTTCTTGCCTTAGACTTCTTGCTCCGATCTTTTTCGCAAGAGATGTAATGAATGTCCTTTAACTACCACTGTCAAGCAGTACTCGACAGATGGCTTCTGATGCTTCTCCTTGTACCCAAGCTATTGCTGTCAGCAGCAACACGCAGTTTCTAGTCGGGTTCCCCACTGATTGCATAAGGGACGTTGCTGTTTGCTGTACTGTGGTTGATTCCTGTCTGTTTTTGTTGTCTTTTCTCTTGCATACTGATGTTGCATGGCGGCCTTTGCATCTCTTGCAAAACACACTTGCTTTGCAAATCCTCGCCGTATGATTTGGTCGAGTACATCTGAAGCATGATCTGTTTTCGGTTAGCAGCTTCTTTTTCTCTTCCATAGGTAGGCTTCGCGTGCAGTCTTCCGTCAGGTGGTTAGTTTGCTTGCAGAACCAGCAGGCCTTGTGTGCAGAGCTGTAGAAACTAGCGGTCGTGCTGTACGGTTTTTTGTTATCCTGTTTAGGTCCCGTACCTGCTGTCTCCTGCTCCCGCTAAGCTGCCTCGCGTAAGTACACTTGTTCCCGTAGAAATTCTATCATTCGTTGCAGCGCATCGGCACTTATCTTTCCCATTGGTGACGTTTCTTCGGTGTTAGCCGTCGACCTGTTTTCAGATGCCTCCTTTGTCTTGTACTGGATCAAAAGGTCTGCTGGCATAGCCCTCTTTAGTCCTGGCATCAGCATTGGGGCGTAGCACTCTGTGTTCACTCCGAGAGCCTGTAGTGCCAGTGTGTGTATCTGCACCTTTTGAAAAAGCTTTCGCAGGGCTTCCCTATGATAGACTGATGGTACCTTGTCGAGTCGTAACAGCTCTTTCATGTGCAGGTCCACGAACTGCTCGGGTCTCCCAAATGTCTCTTTTAGACTCTTAATAGCTTGTTCATAGTTGCTTTCGGACGAGAATTGAAGTCCTTCAATCGCTGAGGTTGCTTTGCTGGTTAGTGTCGACATGAGGTAGCTGAACTTCTGTCCATTGCTCATATTAGGCCTCAAGTGAACTGCTGATTCATATTGCGTCCAAAATATAGTCAACTCAAGAACATTTCCACGGAACCTAATCATTTCTAATTTCGGCAGCTTCACCATCTCCGTGGAGTCTTGCGCCCCGTGCGTTGCATGACTCGCCGATCCCATTCTCTGTGCTTGCGCTTGAGCTCACACCATGCCTTCCGTAGCTACCTTTAAATAGTTCTCGATCTTTGAAGAGATGCCTGCAAGTTTCAAGTCGTATTCTATCACTCTCTGGAATTCACTTTCCTCCACTTCATCCGTTAAATAACCTTCCATCTGCTCGTTGCACTTCGTTAGGCTTGATGCCATAGCCTTTATGTGGGCTTCCGTGGCAATCAGATGCTCTCATGCTCTCTATCGGCTCGTTGCTGCATTTGAGCCTCCGCCACATTAATTAGCTGCGTCACTTGCGTTCGCAACGCCCTTCTCTTCTTCGCGACTTCTTTGCTCATTTTCTTTTCCGAAGTAGATATTCCGCTTACGTTCGGGGATCCGTTGGTTCCGTGGGTGTTCGGGCTGCTGCGATCTTCTCGTCTTCTGCAGGCTGCTTCGAGTCGAGTCTGCTTCTGTTTCGAGGAGACGGGCAATCATCTAGCAGGCCCCGCCAGACTTCTGAGAGATGCGGCGAACGAGGTGGAGCATCTGTCCTCGTTACGGTTCCTCCAGGGGTGAAGCTTCTATTCGGCCGCGTCAACTTCTGGTTTCCGCCGAGTCGCCACCGCCTGGCCCACACCGACCTTTACCCCTAGATATGTCTCAACGCGGTCCGACCACCGCATGTTGAAGCATTTGCGCGGTTTTCTTTCCCAGCACCCCAACCAGGCTCCCTCGAATTTTTCAAGGTTCAGATCTGCACGGTAGAAACGGCAGAACTGATGTGACAGTCGGAGTGCTTCTCCGGCTTGGGCAGTTGTTGTGCAGACAAGGGCAACATCGTCCGCATATGCCAATACTCAGAGTTCCCGTCCGCCCATAACGAGTCCTTCGATTTTGCTGGACGCAGCAACCATGCGATACAGTGGCTACAGGTAAAAAGCAAAAAGTAGTGGAGACATGGAACAGCCTTGGCGGACAGAGTTTTGTACCATGATGGGGGTTCCTACTTGACCATTAACGATTATGCTCGTCGTGATTTGAGTGTAGCATATCTGGATCCACTCCATCATGGTGTCTCCTACTCCGCAGTGCCTGAGGAGTGTGAACAGGAAAGACCGTTGTATCCTGTCGAATGCCTTCCTAAGGTCCAGCTGTAGCACAGCCAGTGGTGCTAACCCCAGCTCTTCCACCTCACAAGCGGTCCTCATCCAGTGCAGGTTGGAATTTATTGTTCACCCTTTAACACCACAAGTATGGTGTGGGCCTACCAGCCGAATGGTCTGGGGCGCCAGGTGGGGCGCCCAGGGTACATTCTTTTTTTGTAAGTTAATTTTTTTGTTTTCGTCCGATGTTTTCTATACTGAGTTCAGCATTTTTGGGCCGTAACATTCACTGCACCACGAACGAGTTCGCAGAACGCCCGCAGACTGACACTGACGCGTTAGCGAGCTCTCGTTGGCCTGCTGTTGCCATAAGCCCCAACTGCTTGCGGGCAGTGGGCACAGGCCAGAATCAGCAGACCCTTGGCCTGGTGCCAACACGCTTTTTACGATGCAGGCATGAGTGAGGCAAGCTCCAAATACGGGGGAAAGCGCATGGCATTTGAGCGTCTGCGGGTACGCGGAGGGCGTTCATACACTGTGTAGTTCTCGGCTAGTGATTGCTACGATTCCATGCTGTCCTGCGAGACTTATCTTAGGCATTTTACAGCCGACAACACGGCAGAAGCGCGGTATGACGATTACTGAGATATCGAGAATGCCCATCAGATAACGTCGGATGTCAAGCATGTTGTTTTACAGAACGGAAACCGAAACTTGTTAGAATGCTAATCGGGGGCATCGTCAAATCACCGTGCACCTCCTCCCGTCGTCACAGCGTTTAGTTGGTGCGGCCGCCGCAGACCGCGCATGGTAGTTTTAAAGACGATAGTCTTTCTCGGGCTACTTAAACCGAGAAATTTTGGTCTGTCATACTGTATGTCTGTCTGTCTGGCCGTCTGTCGGTCTGTAACTCAATTCAGCCACCCGGTCAAAGTAAAATGCTTACTGCGCAATAGTCTCATATACTCACAGCCAAATGTAAACGTCTAAGCCCGGTTTATATGTTCATACTTGTAAACTTTGTTGAACAAGGACAAGACATTACGCAAATGTGAGAGCAAGTTAGTACACAAGGGATGTTTACAGTGTTCCTTTATTTAAAAATTATTGTATACTTGGTTTTTCGATAGCAAATGATATTCTACATCTACTGCAGAACAACACGTACCGCCTGCTGTTGCCCACACCACCTACGGGCGGCATATGAGAAATCACGCGGCAACAGCAAAGAAAGGTTCCACTAGCTAGGTTTCATGTTCTGCTTGGAACGCACGTGGAGCACTACATCGCGGTTCTATAAACGTTGAAGTCGGCCGCCTCGATTCACGCGCGTCTTTGCCGTACTGCAGCGCTGGCATCGAGGAACCCCGCCTGTAGCAGTGGAACGCGGTAAATTCAAATCGCCTTGAGCAAACCTTTAGTGTGTTTACCTTGGGATGAGCGCGACGGAACAGGAACAGCATGAGAGGTGAGCGGAAAAGCGAAGGAGGGCATTTTCTTGGCAAATGTCTACAAAGACTATTGCCTTTTGACGACATTTGCAACGAAAGGAGCAGATACGCGGCCAATTTTTTCTTCTTTCGAGCTTTATAAAATAATTACCGACTTATCAACCAGATAAACGATGAAAAGTGTGTTAATTTGAGCCAGTCTACGCAGTGAAAGCAAAAGCAAGAGCTTTACAAATTCACTTCAGTGTCCCTTTAAGCCCCCGTCCCACTTTCCCTGGCTACGCCATTGGTTTTGGGGCATCAGTGCCATCGGCATCATACGCTCGCGCAGCGTGGCAGTGGTGCGGCACGAGATCATTCTATTCAGTCGTTGAGCAGACCAGCTAAAAAACCGCTGCGCTCCAGCGCTGCTGCCCGATCAGCGACGGAGGCGCGCGTCTGAGCCTCGCTCCCTGGAGCTGACCCTCCCTCTTTCCTTCCCGCCCCGGATGAGAGCCGCCGAAGAAGGCACTGGCGACCGGAGCGGCTGCGAGGACCACGGCACGGAAACGACTAGTGCCCGGCAGCTTTTCAGCGATGGCGGCCGCAAGCAGGACTTCGCACCTGGAGTCGTGGCCCGCTCCATGCCCATGCTAAGAACACTGAGGAGGGCCCACAAGTACTGCGATGTCACACTACGTACCATTGGAGGCGCCAAGTTCTGGGCTCATAGCTTCGTTCTCGCCACCCGGTATGCAGGCTGCGATCAGTTCTTCTCCGGCTGCTATGGGAGACTACGCTTTGTTGTCGAGTCGATGCCCGTGCAGCGGGGCATCGTGCGGCCTCCCGTCCGGAACATCGTGGTAAGCGGGCTTAGCTCGGAAATGCTAGAGCTCTTTATCGACATTGCCTACCACGTCCCGATTCATGAGCGTGTGGGCCTGCACAACGTCCGTGAGGTCCTTGACGTTGCCGAGGCACTGAACATCGCTAAAGTACGGGACCACTGCATTCAGCTGCTGGAGAAGAGCTTAAAACCGGAAAACTGCATCGGAACTTACCAATTGGCTTTGTGCAAAGGCTACGGGATTCTGTCCAGCAATGCCTTCCACTACATGATTAAAAACTTCGACAAAGTGTGGAACACTAGCCCTGAGTTCCCATCACTGACGCCCGATGAGCTGAGTAGCATGCTGTACAATGACGAGCTATATTCCCCGAACGAGGTAGAGTGCGTCTTTAAGGCTATTCTAAAGTGGATCGCTGGGAACGTCGACGGAAGGCGATGCTACTTGCCGCGACTCCTGCCGCTGATAAGGTTCGCCTTCTGCAGCAGCACAGACATAGAGAAAGTCGAGAGCGATCCCCTGGTGCGTGCGGACGAGCAGGCGCTCGAAGTGCTAATTGCTGTTAAACGGACGCTGAGCCAGGAGCCTGGGGGCAACGTTTGTTGGAGTGGCAGACCAGACCTATGCGAGCAGCGCTGGCTCAAGCCGCGCGTTCCCAAGGACGTACTCTTTATGTTCGGCGGATGGACCAGTGGCGTGACCAACCACCTCGTCACGTACAACAACCGTTCCAGTCGCTGGCTTTCCCAGCCTCACCAGAACACGCATCCGAGGGCTTACCACGGCGTGGCCATACTTGATGGCCTCATATACTTTGTGGGCGGCTTCGACGGCCACAAATGTTACCACACGGTGGCAACCCTGGATGTGTCGCTGGGCGAGTGGGCCGACAGATCGAACATGCAAGTGTGCCGTTGCTACGTCAGCTTAGCAGTCCTCCAGGGCTACATATACGCCATGGGTGGCTTCGACGGTGAGGAGAGCACATCGTCCGTCGAGCGGTATGACGCCAAGCGAAACAATTGGGATTTTGTGGCGTCCATGCTCACAGCCCGGAGCGACGCCTGTGCCGCGGCGGCCAGCGGACGCATCTACATCATGGGTGGCTACATGGGCCGCGAAGTGCTCAACAGCGTCGAATGTTACGACCCGTCGGTTAATGCGTGGTCATACGTGATGAGCATGTCCAGTCCTCGCAGCGGCCTGAAAGCGGTAGTACACGAGGATGGGATATTCGTGCTGGGTGGCTTCGACGGTGAATTCACGCTGGACACGGCCGAGAGGATGGACGTGCGCAAGGGCCATTGGTCCGAGCTGCCCAGCATGAACTTCCCGAGAAGCAACTTCGTGGCCGTGGTCCTGGAGGGAAGCATCTACGTGGCCGGAGGGTTTGACGGCGGTACGACGGTGTCGCTGGTCGAGCGATACGATATACAGACCCGTCAATGGTTCCCCTCCACGGACTTGAGCCTTGCGTGCACCGGTGCTGCTGGTTGCGTTTACCCGGACATCCCTAACCCGTGGGACTGGCTGTGATGACCCAAGAGAAAAGTCCAGAGACGTTGTCAAATGCGCCTTGTACATCCTTCCCACCAAACATTTTCGCTGGGCATTCGGACCTTCTCCTCGCTGACCTGTTCCTTGCTTTCCCCTCTTCACAGGTGTCGGGTACTGATGGTTTAGCGCGAGACTCTACCCAACATATCTGAGCAATTTTTATTGCAGGCGTGCTCTGTATTGTTAATTCCCACAGCCAGCATTCAATTTAACACATTTTTTTTCGTGCAGGGCTGAACCTAGATCTGGTATGGTCGACTGCCCAGCTTCCTATAGTACAGATCACTAAGAAAGAATTCGTTCCAACAGTTCATGCTTCAATGTGGGGACTTTTCGCTTGCGTGAGAAGAAACTGCGGCAACAGAATAGCCGGAGACCTTATACCAGTGCTTGTGCAGAAAGCGGGCGGGTGAAGACGTCAAGAAAAGGGACTGATGTCACTTCGATGCGGCCGGTTTTTGTTCGACACTGAGTAGGATGGCTTGTATGGTGTAATTTTCTCTTTGACCATGGAAACATCCAACGAAGAAGATTGGCCAGAAGATGGGCCATTTTTCGGCACTTTTCTTTGTGTCTTGCCTTTCGTCCGCTATTTTGTGCTATCGTCTTTCTGTTTTACGGCGCGACAACCAGCGCTCTTTTTTGTCTTTTAACCGTCTGTACCTTCCCACTATTATCACTAACCACTTTCAAATTGTCAAACGTATAATTGAGGGATTGACCACTGTCCAGGGTACACTTGTAGGTATATGATTGAATAGATAGATTCATTTCGGCTGGGGAAGCAGTTCTGCCTCGTGTAGGGGATTGTAGACAGAGGTGGAACGTCTAAGAGACATGATAGACGAACGCGTGCTACCATCGAGGTAGCTATGGGGGTGGGCAACAGAAAATGGAGCGCACCCGTGCGGGGAGATTGGCCAAGAAGGTACGATTGAGGAAGGCTGTGGGCGCAGCATATCAGCGTCTTCCACAGACCGCTCTAGCAACCCCTCCCTTGGAATATCTTCCCTCTTTATTTTTAACACACCCCGCGGCTACCACCAATAGCTAGGGTTGACCGGAAATGTAATGTGATGCATGGTTGCCGAAACCAGACAACGTGTGGAACCAAGAGGAAAGAGAGTGGCCATGTGTGATTGCGAGACTTCTTCCTTAAATGCAGCGTTTATTAAGCCACGTTTATTAAGCCCGTTGTGGGTCGTTCACAGGATGCAGGATTTGGCCGAGCCACCGCGACGTAAGAGGAAAGGCGCCTCTGCGGCGGTGCGTGTTTCAGCTTGTCCACCGCGGGCGGTTTGGTCTGGTTTGGACGAGGCGTGAATCTGCCGCGCTGTCGGCACATCGTCCCGTGCAACGCATTTGAGCCGGCCGCTCTGGCACAACAGCACTAACCAGTAAGTTTTCTGGGGCGTCCATCCCTTCTAGGTGTAGGTACCACTCCTGGATAAGGTAGAGCATGTCACTGCAAAGTACCGTATTTACCCGATTCTAACGCGCCCCCCATTCTAACGCGCACCCGATTTTCCTGGCAAAAAAAACGAAGAAACTTGCACCTCGGATTGTAACGCGCACGGGACTTTGTGACCCAGACAAACGAATGCGAGAAAAACGGGTGATTTGTTTCCCGAAGTAATCTCACTCATCTCACTCCGCGTCGCTCTCCGCTGTCCACAACATCTCGTCCTCGGTGCCGTCAAGTGCGTTCGCGATGCCACACCTGTGAACGAACGTTCAACCATGGTCGATGGGATCGTGGCCCGTGCCTCGCACGGCCATCCCGAGAGCTTCTCCAGAGGTGCACGCTTCATCCGACCGCTCGTTTTGAACGCGTGGGAGCCGCTGCTGCCATTGCTGTTATCAAGCGCGCAAGTGAAACGATTTGACGATTTGTGTGAACGCCGATAAAAAACCCTAGGCGCCTAGGCTTCCTGCGTCCGAAAAATTGTTGCTATACGCCTCGAGCTTCGCGATCGCTGCGCCGCCTGCCGCCGCTTCTCCGCGGCGTTGACGGGATTTGCGCTGCGTGGCTGATAGGGGCGCGTTCAGTGTTTTGGTTCTGTTTCGCTTCGTTTCGCCCTTTCGCGCCCTAAAAAAACTTGTTATGGTGACGTCTGTAGGCAAAGAGTACGTTTAGGTCCCTTAAAAAGCAGCTGCGTTTTCGTAGAGTACGCGATTGCCTTCAAGAGCTACCCGGGGACGCGGTTCTGCGCGCTTCGTCGCCGCTGTTACGGACGTCGGAGACGGCCGCAGTATACCACCCCTGTCACCTCCAAAACATCAGGCACAAGTGAATTCTGCTGTCGCCTCGTTTAGACCTGATACTGGCAAAATGAAAGGTTGGCTTTTTTTTTTTTTTTGCAGCGTGGACAAAGTATGCGGCTTCGTTTCGAATATGTACGTCGCAGAAAAATATGTTTCGGGGATGCGATTACTCAATCCCGGACAATAACTTATGCCTTTTATAAGAATATAAACAATGCGAAAATGTTAAGTATATTCCAAGCTTGTGCGTCGTTAAATATGTGCCCATACACGCCAAGAACCAAAGCAAGTTAATGAAACCACGGAAAAATAACTGCTGTGCAAGTGCGGAAAAGAAACATAATACCTCTAACGGAAATGAAAAAAAAAATGCAGTGCTACTTCTGACATGCTTAAGATGTTCGTCCAAACTTAAGCCAGGTAGGGTTCACTAGACCACGCGAAATGCACTTCTATTTCGCGAGACATCGGGGGGGGGGGGGGGGGTAGGGGAGGGGGACGCTGTGTACAAATGCGGCGCGGAATCAAGCAATGAACGTTTTAGTAATCACACACACAAATCTCGCGTTCACTTCCCTTTTGTTTTTCTACTTCAACGAACAGCTAATCGTACGGCGGACGCATTTTTGGAAGTATATAGAGGACAGGCTGTTCAACAAGCGGTGAAAGGTGTCGTTGGAAGAGTGTGGTATATGTGATAAGGCCCTCTAATTTCAGTTTCGGCTTTATTCTGCTGGCTCCCTGTGCCATATGACGATATTTCGAAGTATTAGTCGCGGACGCGGATTATATTCTAAGCCCGTCGCCGCGCTGCTCGCAAAGTATATGTGTAGCAGCTATGTTTGCGGGCGCTCACCTCACGAAAAGACGACTCTGTCGTGTGCTGATCCCCGAGTATAATTATGCGGTTCCATCGTACTTTTGTTGAATATTCCCGAAATTAACACAGACTGGCTTGTAAATGGTGGTGATCAATATCTGAGGCAAACGTAACTGGCGTGCTGTCAGGTATGAGTGCTCCGCTGATTATGTAAGCGCACAAAACCGATCTAAATCGTAGTGTATAGCAGTAGCATGAGCATCTGAGGAACCGGTGGTTACGGAGAGACTGCTAGTAAATTCAGGTCATTTTAACTGCAATCGGCTCCATCATACGCCGGTTCCGCGACGCTGGCCTTGTGACACACACCTAGCGCTTATACAAACCGAATAAACCAAACTAAGATCGCGTCAAAAACATTTGCGCTCTCGTAAACACACCCCGTTTGCGAACAGAGTGACTGCTCCACATAAACATGGATTTCCAACGCCCGCAAACGGTAAATGTCAGTCGTGAACGTGCCGCAAAAGCAGCGGCGGCACTGGGGAGCGGGATGCGGACTCCCGCGCCTGCTTTCGAAACGGGCCGCTAGGGGGATTTCAGTGGTGCCCCTACAGGCCGCGCTCGAGGCGTATAAGCTTTGGCGCCAACTTGAGATGGCGATGGCGATAGGTGGAACGAAATTACCGCTGTTTCGGCAGTTTCGGTTTCGTATCCGATTCTAACGCGCATGCAATTTTTCAGCCTATTTTTTCGGAAAAGAAGTGCGCGTTAGAATCGGGTAAATACGGTAACTTTAAATTTAGCAAGAAAGAATAACCCAAAGACGGAGTTGTCTGATCATACTCTTGCGGTTAGGCATGTTCTGTGCAAGTTGAGGAAAATCTTCCTGCGTTTGGAATTTTGTGGTGAGATCTGAGGAAAGAATTATAATGAGGTCCTACCATTCTGTTTTCAAACATTAATGAAAAGACATACTTTTTTAGCAGACGCGTGCGCTGCCATTGCTCAGCCGAGTACACACTGCCGGTTTTAAAACTAAACGATAAAACAGCATGGGCGGGACTGCATAGGACGCCTAGGAATTTTGTAGTTTCGTTGGCGACTCGGGAAATGGAAATCATGTTGGGAAGCTTCTTGGTCCACCATAAAACAGGGAGCACTGAGAAGTTGTACAGGGAAGTCGCACAGGACCTTCGGGCTTGGTTCGATGCTCGAAACGAGTCACGTATTTTGATTTTCATACAAAAACAGCGCTCAAGACGGGACACAAAGAAAGAGGCAACACACCGCTAAGAGTGTGTTGCCTCTTTCTTTGTGTCTCGTCTTGTGCGCTGTTTTTATATGAAGTATGAACCAACGAGCCAAAACACTTCCATTGCTTCAGAATTTTGTTGCTCGAAGTGCACCAAGAAAACATGCGTAATGGCATGGCCCCACGTACATAAATGCTACAGACTACCGTGTTTTACCATGAAACGGGTAGTAATGGTACAGTTAAAGGCCAACTGCACTCAAAAGTTCGCCCTCTTGAAAACACTATTTCCGTACAGTCTGCCGACAAAGAAAGCAAACTGCAAAGTAGAGCAGCTGAAATGCGGTCGTGGACGCGGCAATCGATCCGCAAAAAATCGGCGATTTTGAAACCGAAATTGAGAGAGAGCGTGGCCTTTGAAGTTACGTAGCAGCCGGACAGGGGTTTTGCGGCTACCTCACAAGAAATTGCGTGCCTTTAAATAAAGCAAACTACTAAAACTGCAGCGAGAACAAATATATTTTTAACTCTTCATGCACTTTAACAGCGGACCCTCGCCAACTTTGTGCATCATAGAATATTTAGGTGCTTATATGAGTTGAATTTACGTCTTCCCTCATTCAAAGTTGCGTATCTGCTTCATAATGGGCGCTCCTTTTAACAACCAATTCCAACGCAAATATTGCATAAGAAATAAAACGAGATATAATTTTTTTTGGCTCGCAGACATAAAGGTACTGTGAAATCGTGTAAATATTAGGGAGCTGTTATTTAAATATTAAAAGACATCAGGAATCACGCAAGGATAGATCAGTGGTCAGAGGACGAAAATGACTTACAATTGAGGCCTCTTTTGTGTGTTGGCACTTCGAGCGTGAGCTTCCCAAAGCCAGAGCGCTTCTGTCCTTTTGCCGTTCTGTCCTGTCGCCGTTGTTGTGACTCAGGCCCCTGGATATAAATGCTCTGGGCAGCCGCCTCCCAGGGAAAAGGCGGCCGTGGACGCAATGGAGGGGCTTTAGTTGTGACCGAGGTCGAAGATGGCCATCGGGTATGTGTTACTATCGCGACCACCATCTGCCTATGGCAGGGCTGGTGAACGTCGTGCCTTCACGTTTAGGATAAAGTCTGGGACTCGCTCGGCGAGCCGCAGCGTGCCCTTTTTGTCAACTCGCTGTTCCCCAGTTTTCTAGGTTAGCGAAAAATACCGCCGAATGAATCTGCCTAATCGCAGAGGAGAAAATGGCTGTCTGCAACACCGCTTTCAGAAGGGGACACGCAGTGCGCGCAAGCTGAGACCACACAATTATCCCACGCAAACACCCGCCCGGGCTTCACAGAAAAGTGAAAAAGGAAGAATGAAGGGGTGACGTGCGGAAGTGGGGCATACTTTGCTGTGCGCCTCACCCACAAAGGCCTTCTACCCACCCACGACATTCATCCAGCTAAGCACACGTTTCGCTCAATACGCAGACCCATCGATTTCTTCAGTTAACTTGCAGGAGTATTGACTGTCTGCCACCGTCGCTTGCACGTAGTTGTGCTTACACATACAAAGATCGTCTTTTCCCTTTCGGCCCTTCATCGTACCTGTATTCACCCATCAATGTCCGGCGGTCTCTCTTTTGTTACGCCGCCAGTTAGTGCGGACCACTCCTTACTTCCCCGGCCATACCGTGACGAGTCAATCTCCTCTGCCGAGGACGACGCAGCCGGCCAATTATTCTCTCTGTGGTGAAATGCCACACACAAAGGGACACGACGCACGCCTGTGGCGTCCCGTGCGCTGAGCGTTCTAGAGGGCTAACATCGCTTTTGGAGCTGCACCCCTCCAACGAATTACCCTGACCCGGGCGCTTTGTTTTGTGTAGGCACCAATGCGTTATGACAAGCATTGAGTCGTGAATGTTTTCAATAGTGGCAAATCCGAAGAATAGGCGCCTTTGTTCACAGGCGACAGACCAGGCAAAACAGGCAGCACGGCGCCCATCCGGAAAAATTTCGGAAGGGGGGGCGGGGGCTGAAGCCTGGTCACCCCCCCCCCCCCCTTCCCCCTTGGCTACGCCACTGCGTGCTCGGACAAAATTATTTCGCGGCGTTGTTCCGGCTAAGCAGAAGTGTATATGTTATGCTTTTGTAATACACCAGAGCGTGCTTATGTGAAGGCCTAGCGCATGAATCGCATTACTCGTATTAGGAAAAAAAGTGGTTCAGAGCAGCTTAGAGGATGAATGAAATTCGTCTGACCTACCGCAACACAGCCATATAATGCATCAATTCATTTTTAAATATCAGGAAACGGACGAATTGATCCCCCTCATTGTAACAGGACGTCTTTATTGCGAAGGAAGTAGGGAAGGTGTTGTGTCTGGGACCTAACGAGAGAAGGCGTATTTCCAGAAATGAGGGCCACAGCTACAATGAGAATGTAGCTGCCGTAATCGGGATCAAACATGCGCACGATAGGATGCGATTCTCTTGAAATTACGTTTTAGCATACTCAGTGCCATGAAAATAGCCAGGTGTATTGTGTTACCTGTATACAGCAAGTTCTTAATATTCGTATTGGCACTAATTTCTCAAGAAACCTCCTTAACATTCAATTTGCCTTATCGGATGCGAGAGTGGTGGCAAGACATCATAAATACCATGGTTTTTTGTGTATTTATTGTACCAAATGAGGTCAAAATCAACCCCGTCTTATTTCAAATGTGGAAGAATGCATGGTAAAATTTTGCGTGAATCATAATGCTAAGTTCGAGTAACAAAGCTAAAAATTAATCGGCGCTAAAACAGGGACGAGAGGAACACGTAACTCACAACACGGTGCCGAAACTTGCAAACTTCCCTGGGCACTTATATCTGCTTACGTGCTTTGAAAGCGAAAGCCTGGCGATACGCATTAATAACATGTGTACTACTACATCATATCTGCATCTCTTTCTTCGCTGTCGTTTCTTTGTCTTTTTTCGCAAGTTTCTTCAACAGGATTGTTTTCTACACTGTTTATGCGACTCTTTCTTTACTTTTGTTTGTTCGTTTTGCGCAGGAATTAGGTTTGCAAGCAGACTGACACACGCCACAGCTTCCGTATAATCAGATTTCTGCGTGGCTGGTGTGCAGCTGTTATACTCACTTGCACCTTCAGGTGTAACGCGGCACACACTATTGTACAGATTTTGCTTTTGCAATCCATAGTTTTGTGAATTTTGTGAAGCGAGAACAATACCCCTTAAAACTCGAGATTTACTGGATACTCCCACGAACAAAAGAACAACGACAACGATCACAACTTTTGTCCGACGCTGGTAACGTGCGCAGATAGCAAAGTCGGTAGAGCACGCATGCATGGTCATTGCACGCACGGGTATTTAAACTGGACGCACGCATTAATTTAAGCCCACAAGGACGCACGTGGTACATTCAAAGGTGGCTTCAACTAAAGGCATCTCACGCGTACAAAAAATAAGCATGTAACAGTTACGCAAGACTTTCGATGGTACTTGCCATGCTATCGGTAGCTCACTGAGGGTTGAATGTCGATATTCCAGTCCTGAAAACTTCTCGGCTACACTGAAGATAGTGATGCAGTACGTATAAACTCTTATAATATCGTAAGGCTATAAATGTACTTCACAAATGTTTTTGATGGTAGTTAATCAATTCTGCGAGAAACTCAAACAGAACTACCACGAAGCCTATTCTCATAGACAACATCCACTGAAAGGGGTATCATCATCATCATCAGTTTTCATTTCCCGGAAACTGGTGGGATTTCCAGGGTAAAAGCTCCAGCCGGAAAACCCGCGCGTTAGATAGTGAAGGTGGTGGAGCGGAGGCCATCATGCCGGTCTCGGAGGAGGCAGAGCCACGCGAACAGAATAAAATCAAGCACCCGTTGCAGCAAGACGTTAACTTCTGTCTTTTTCTTGCCTGGGATGCGTTCTACAATCGGTGACCGCTAAGTTATGATGATGCTGCCATTACAGGCTTATACGAAGCCATATGCGGCCATGTGCAGAGTGGGTCGCATAATGCCTTGGGCGTGACCATGGCGGTTATGTATATAGGTCACACCGAGTACGTGGCCGCTGCGATGAAATGGGCCTCTATACACCGGCGATCGCTGGTGGGTTTACTTCAGTGTAGTGAGTGGGCTACTAGTTGAAGTTGCCTATTCCGGTTGGAAACGGTTCCCGTGTTTTGCTTAATGTTGATGCGGGTGTCCGCATACTTATATTCATTGCTATGGTGGCGCTGCGGTTGCCGCTTTTTGCAGTGCGCTTGCACGGAGCCGACGAATTCCGACTTCGCGCTCTTAACTCATGTTTATGAGAATCGGTGCCACGTGGGTACGATTGTGTCATGTGGGTGGAATGCTGGTGGCCTCGTTGTGAAAGGAGTACCCATCACGGATTTGGTACATTTGGTCAGTGAGGATGCATCGACCTTGAGCAATATCTTTGAGTTGCTGAATTTGATTAACACCGGCTGACATCGTTCTTCGCAACTCGCCTGACCAAAGCTATCAAAGCGGTTGCCGAGTCGGCCGCTTTGATAGCTTTGACCAAGTAAGTTGCGACGGGCAATGCGCTACTTGATGTTGTTGTTGGTTCCAGTGGCCTCCACCAGCGCGCTTGGTACCTAAAGGGGAGGGGGTCGAGGGCTTGTTTAACTGATGTCCTGATGAGCGTCTCTATTTTTTCGGTCAGCGTTTTTGTCAAGCTAAGGAGGGTCAGATGGCAAACAGCTCTCGAGGTGATGAGTGATTCTGCTTCTGGAGAACGTAACCTTGTGGACAACGAGAGAGAGAGAGAGAGAGAGAGAGAGAGAGAGAGAGAGAGAGAGAGAGAGAGAGAGAGAATAAACTTATTTATTAGCAAAAAAATTGTGTAGTGGTGTCCTCATTTCAGCACCGGAATCGTGGTACCAGCTGCGACGGCCCTTTCAAACAACCGAAGCTTGCGACATCGCTTTCTGTTAGTGACACCTAAAACTGTGCGTCTAAGTTTGGTGAACTGCCTGCGTAGTTAGCTAGGGTAATAGGACTGGACCATTTTCCTTGCTTTGAATCGTCAGGCCAAATACTTTGGTTGGAGAGTTCTCTCAGAATCAGTCTTTTTTTCACTTCTTTGTCGGTTGGGATGCCTGTTTCGTGATGACTGACTGCTGAATTAGAGTATACTCTAATTCAAGTCATTCAGCAGTCAACGCACTCAGTCAGTTCTATAGTGCAGACTACTCAGCAGAAAAACTGAAGTTTACCGCAGTGGAGCCTATACGTGATTCCGGCGTCTCCGGGTGCGCTCTTTTAGATGCGAAGCAGCTTATGGTCGAGCCTGTTCCCTCCGCCGTTGTGTGGGCGCCGTTGTGTGGCGTCCACACCCCCACTGCGCATGCCTGGCCAGGCACCGCTGATGATGATTGTGGCAGGATACTCCTAGGGATTGGCCAACCAAAGAATCCATCACGATATAGATTCGCGTTCAACCACCGTCGTCATCTTCCCGTAGGGGAACCCTGAGTACCACACCGCCACTGCGCATGCCTGGCCAGGCACCGCTGATGATGATTGTGGCAATATGCCCCTAGGATTTGGCCAACCCAAAAAATCCACGAGATAGCTTCGCGTTCAACCACCGTCGTCATCTTGCCGTAGGGGAACCCTGAGCAACAAAACCCCTACGGCGCATGCCTGGCAAAGCACAGCTGATGATGATTGTGACAGGATGCCCCTAGAAAATGGACAGCCCAAGAATCCATCACGAGAGAGAGAGAAAACACTTTATTCAAAAGCCCGGTTAAGTGCATTCGGTGACCGACAGCCGCAGCCTGCCAGTGACCACGGCAGCTCTTTCCGCGAGACTCTTCTGGGTCTGCAAGTCCGAGCTGCCCAGCGCCTTCTCCCAGAGCTCTTCTGAGGGGATCAAGGGAAAGGGGTCTTCAGAGCATACCCATATGAGATGGGCGACTGTGTCCTTCGCACCACAGGCAGGGCAATTAGGTGACAGATATAAATTCGGATGAATATGATGCAGTATGGAGCGAAATGGCAGCGTGTTCGTCTGTAGTAGGCGCCACAGACGTTCTTCGGCATTAGTAAGATCCCGATGTGCGGGCGGATACATTCGGCGGGAGAGGCGGTAATGTGCGGTGATTTCTTGATAGCTTAGTAAACTGTCTCGGGCTGATCGGGCTCCATGTAAGGGGACGAGGCTTGGTCCTGCTCGGGTCGTGAGCTCTCGAGCTGCTTGGTTGACCGCCTCGTTACCCCCCAACCCTGTATGGGCAGGAGTCCAGATCAATTCCACTTCGGTGTTAGAATTTTGAGTGCCTGAGGGGAAATAGTCCCTTTGGCTAAGTTTTTGATGGCCGTTTTCGAATCTGAAATTATGATTGCAGGGGTCGGCCGGTGAGCTAGTGCCAGCGCAATAGCCGCCTCTTCTGCCGTTGCAGGATTTCGGGTGCATACTGTAAGGGAATTGATGGGTGGGGTGTTGGGGTCATACAGAGCCGTCACAGCATAAGCGTCGTGATGTCTGTATTCGGCCGCGTCCACGTATACCGTGCTTGGGTGTATTGGGTATTTCTCGCTTAGAGTTCGGACTCGTTGTTCCCTGCGCTTTTGATTGTGTATCGGGTGCATGTTTCGCGGGAGAGGGCGAATGAGAAGTTGTGCGTGAATTTCATGGGGGATGGGGACTCCGGTATCGGCAGTTAGCGGGGCTCGCAGATTCAGTCTGTGCATGATTTGTTGGCCGGTAGGGGATGCCGACAGTCGCGATAGCTGATTGAGCCTGTGGGCCTCTATTAGTTCCTCGGCTGTATTGTAGACGCCCAACTGTTCCAACCTGGCAGTGGAAGTGCTGTGGGGTATTTGTAAGGCTGTCTTATAGACTTTACGAATGAGGCAATTTACCTTGTTCAGTTCGATCGGGGATGGGTTAAGGTATGGTAGCGAGTAGGTAATACGGCTGATTACAAATGTTTGGATTAGTCGGATTCTTTCAGCTTCTTTGAGTCCTTTATTCCGGGCTGCTACACGCCGTAATAGTCCAATTGTTTGGTTCACTTGAGTCGTGAGTTGCGCCATGAAGCGAGTGTTGGCACGATTGCTCTGAATAATTAACCCCAATATCGTTATGCTGGGTACATTCGGTACATCCGTTTCGCCAATACGGATTGTTATGTTTGAGGGTGGCTGGGAGACTCGCTTGGCTGGGAGCACGAGAACTTCTGATTTAACTGGGGAGCATTGTAAACCTGCCATTCTTGCCTCATCAATGACAATTTGGGCTCCTCTCTGCAGGGTACTTTCTATTTGAGCGTCACTGCCTCTCGACGTCCAAAGGGTTATGTCATCGGCGTACAGGCTATATCGAAGATTTGGGACCTGATCCAGTTTGCGTGGGATATTAAGCATAGCGAGATTAAATAGCAGCGGGGAGAGGACTGCTCCCTGGGGTGTGCCTATTGAAGGTAATTCAATTACGTCTGACGTGATGTCACCGATTTGGAGTATGGCCGTACGGGATGTTAAGAAACTTCTGACGTAGTTATATGTACGTTGGCCGGGAGCTATGGATTCCAAGCCATTCAGTATGGCCGTATGGGACACTCTATCGAATGCCTTGGTAAGGTCTAGTGTGAGAATGGCTGCCGCGTCCACCTTTGAGGGTGGCGTAATAACATCATGAAATAACTGCAGGTGCACATCTTGAGTAGACAATCACGCCCGGAAGCCTATCATGGTATGGGGGAGGGCGTCCGTCTGGGCAAGGTACTTGACCAATCGTGCATGGATGACATGCTCCATTACTTTGCCCATACACGAGGGAAGGGAAATTGGACGGAGATGGTCGAGAGAAAGAGGCTTGCTTGGTTTCGGAATAAGAGAAATTTTCGCGTGCTTCCACGATGCGGGTAAGGTACCGTTGGTCCAATAATAGTTGAAATACTGAGTGAGGATGTAAATTGATAGGTCATCTAAATTGCGAAGCATTTTGTTAGTTATGCCATCCATGCCGGGTGCCGACCCCGGGCGCAGGTGAAGAAGTGCAGCTCGAACCTCCGCTTCTGTTACATCTTTGTCTAATTCTGTGTTTTCTTTTCCCTGATAAGGAGGTAGAGTGACTCTGGTACCATTCGCTATGTAAAGCGTTTTGGTTCGCTCTAGGAGCTGTTGGTTCGTTCCCGGGTAGCTCTGAACTATTTGTGTGAGACGATTTTTTTGCACAGTTTTGGATTTTACAGGGTCCAGCAAGTGTCTTAGTAAGGACCATGTTCGGCGCATACTTAGGTTCCCTTTCATTTGATCACAGAGTTGTCCCCATTGGGCTTGAGCAAGCTCTGCGGCGTGTGTTTCGATTGCTTGTTCAAGTTCCACTAGTTTTCGTCTGAGGCGGCGGTTAGGTTTATTGCATTTCCATCTGCGCTGTATACTCTTGTATGCAGCCCACATATGGTGCAGGCGGGTGTCTACTATTTCTGCGGGTATCTCGGGTTCTAGTGGTTGGTCGTGCTTACGTTTATCCTCTATTAATTGGTCCACCCAGCTGTGTAGTGTATTCGCGTTAATGTCCGGAGGGTCTCGTTGAGTGCGGGTTTGCCTAAATTCATCCCAGTTTGTTAGATGCTGCTGTCTCAAGCGCGGTTTGAGGTTTGAGGAAAGAGAGATACTGAGTTGAATGATGTAGTGGTCGCTTCCTAATGAGTAGTCCGTGCAGCTCCACTGTGCCTTTCCTACCCTGCTAGTGAGAGTGAGGTCTGGTGCAGTATCTTTCTGCACGCTGTTACCAATTCGAGTGGGTATGGAGGGGTCTGATTCAACTGTTAACCGGAGGGACTGCACATGTTCCCAGAGAAGACGTCCTTTTCTGGTGTTCCTGTTATAGCCCCATGCATTGTGGGGCGCATTAAAATCACCTACTGTTGAGCTGTTTGTACGGCCCAGCTAAAGAGATTCTTAAAGGTGTGGGTGTGAGCCCGGGGCCCGCTATAAACATTGAGGACGTATAGTCGAGAGGCAGTGCGCTTTGGGGGGTAAAGAACCACCAGATCATGTGGTATGTCAACGCTGTCGAACTGAAACCTGTCTGCCGGGATGTTTCTTTGGACCAGGGTAGCCGTGTATGGGTTATTTGAAGTTTGGAACGATTGATATCCGAGAAGTTTAACGTTAGGGCCTGCCTCCTGTAGTGCAATTACCGAGGGAGCTTCCGCTTCTGTCGTTAGCAGCATTTGTAGGTTGGAACGTTTCCTGCCGAAACCGCGGCAATTCCACTGCCAGACTTTGAAGGTTTCACTGTGCTTGGCCATTCGCCTGATCATACATTGGTTGCGGGATTACTTGAGTAGCTGCAGGGGCGTTGAAAGTGGTTGTCATTCCCTGAAAGTAATTTTGCATTGCGGTTCGCATAGCTTCGATTGTAGCCTGCATGGCAACGTGATTGCTCATTAGGGTTTGATGGAGGTTAATGTACTCCTCTTTTCGCTCGGAGAGAGCCTGTCTACACGTATTTTCGAAGGAGGCTAGGCGTTCCTCCATGTTCGAAGATTCCTTTGGGGCGACAGGAGCGTCAGATGTTGCCCTCCGTTTTGGCGGCGGTGGCGTGGAGTTCTCAGATACATCTACCTGAGGGGAGGTTGCCTGTTTTAGTAGGAGGTTCTCACGTTTAAGTGCAGCATTTTCTTGCCGCAATAAGTTGATCTCGGCGCGAATCGATTGCAACTCTTTTAGGATGCCTGTTTGGGGGGTTGCGAATGGGGGGGAAAGAGAGGAACATTGTAGCGAGCTGCTGGGAGGTGCGCGTGGGCAGCGCACCTGTGTTTTCCGGCTGTCTTGAGGAGGCCCTTGCTGCTGGGACTCTTTCGAATGGTTTCGTTTGCCTGCGGAATGCCCCTTGGGGTCACGGTGTGCGGCGTTTGGAAGGGCTGGGAAGGGGTCCTTGTTGGGATCTTGAGCTTGGGACGCAGCTTGGGCGTAGGTGACTGGCTTACGGCGCGGTTGATATCGCTTAGGGCAGTCCACTGCCCCTGTTGGGTGCGGTCCGGCGCACACGATGCACTTCGGCACACACGAATGATTTTCGGTCGCGTTTACAGTCCCACATACAGGGCAGCAAGGAGACGCTTGTGCGTTGGGGCACACATCGCGACGGTGTCCTGGCTGCCAGCACGCTGCGCACGCCTCAGACTTTCTGCGGAACGGCTTGCAGCGATAGGTCGCTGCACGGTAGCGCAGCCAGTAGGGGACTTTGGTACCGTCGAATAGTATCTGAGCGATGTTGGAGTTATTGAGACGCCGAGCGTCCAGTATCTTCAGGCCGGGGTTGTACTGGCAGACCCCGTTGAGGACCTGCTCCGGGGTGTCGTCATCCGGTATATTGAATATTACTCCCATCACTGTGTTCGCTGTTGCGGCAACGTGCGCAGCAATCTCGTACTGCTTCCCCTTCAGCGTGAGAGAAGTTATGCTTGCGTATTTCATAGCACGTTATTCGGTTGGAGTGCTTATGATTATAAAGTTGGATACCTGCTGTATGCGGACTTGGTCTTCATTGTTAGGGCCCAGTCCTGCCTGTGTTTGAATTATGTCCGCTAGCGTAGCTAGAGCGACCGATGTAAGTGCCAGGCCGCCACGCGGACGCAGGATTATATTGATGTCAGTAGCGGGAAGAGGTTCCGCCGGAGGCTGGCGCCGAGCCTGGCGTTTCTTGCCGTTTCGCAGAGAGCGCGATGGGCCTTGCTGTGCACTTGCCTGCATGACACTCTGCTCAGCAGTCTGGTGGGCTTGTTGTTTCCGGCGTACTGCTATCAAGCCAGGCTGGGTTAGGTCCGCCGGGTCGATGTCTTCACCGTCGACGATATTTTCCATAGTACTGGCGCAGAAGCTGTGGCGATCCGCAGCTGGCCCGCCGGCGTGCTGTGGCGAGTGCGTCGGTGGCGCGCCAGGCCTGGTTAGGCCTAGCTACTGGGCGGACGTGGCAGAGTCTTCAGCCGTTGTTATTTGGCTGCTGGGTGCTCCGACGGCCTTGTAGCTGGTACCCAGATGAACCGGAAGCCTTGCTGGTTTGCCGGGTGCAACCCACGATGTCGTGGATATTGATAATCCAGTTTTATGGCCAAAAGTACTGGGAGCCGTTGTGGAATGCGTGTGCATGCTCGGGCCCCCTAGCGGCCTTTTTTCCATCACGAGATAGCTTCGGGTTCAACCACCGTCGTCAACTTCCCGCAGGGGAACCCTGAGTACCACACCTCCACTGCGCATGCCTGGCCAGTCACCGCTGATGATGATTATGGCAGGATGCCCCTAGGGATTGGACAGCCAAAGAATCTGTAGCGGCCACTTCGCATTCGACATCAAGCGCCCACAATCATTATCAGCATATTGGCCAGCTGGCACGGAGGACACGCAGCACTCGGCACCCGGTCTAGAACGGCACCCCGTTTATATTCGCCTCGTCCTAACCATGGCACAGCTAGTGCAACCTCAATAAACGTGGGCTCGGCCTCACCACCTCGTCGGCCGCCTACAATTTGGTGACCCGGACAAGCGGCTTCGCCATGGCTTCACAACGCTGCTTCCCCTGCCACAACGCGGATGACGGCACGCAGAGAACGTTCTCCGCCCTCCCAGACCTTCCCTTGCTGATTCCGTTTGACACCATCACAAACCATGCTGCATGGTTCGTCATCCTGGAGAGTCATTTCTATGTCAACGACATCCAGTCCCCGGAAACCAGGTACCTCGTCACTTTAGAGAAGTTACCTGCTGACCTCACCGCGCGCATCCAGCTGCCGGCCACAGGCCCAAGTTCCCACGACGATCTTAAGGCCGCTGTCTTAAACCACTACGGTATAGGAACGCCTTTATCTACGCCACCACGCCTTCCAATGGCATCCGCGGATTCCACGTCGCCGGCAAGTCCACCCTCGCCTGACTAACAACCACGAGCCCCGACTACGACTTGGGGCACTTCCGAGTTGGCGTTTCAGTCAGTCAACTCGACGCACCACCATAGCGCAGTCCCACACGTTGTTGCGTCTGCTGCACAACCCCACCCCTGCAGCAGTCTGTCCACCACCGCAGCTGCTCTGCCTCCACACCGTGCTGAACCACCAGGGTGGCGTTTGAGGCAACCGCATTTACCACCTTTCGTGAAAGCGGCTCCCGTCGACCCAAATGCAATTTCGGCAACCACTGCACCATTTTCGCCGACACAGCTGGATGCATCAGTCGAAGACGCCGCTTCACGACGCATGTCGACCGTCTGTGAGGTGGCGGACGAGTCTACTCCAGCTCCACTGCAGTCGTTGCATAGTACGCTCGAGAAGCACACTGTGGTACTCGTTACCAAACACCCTCTGGCCCACACAACACACCCCGGCCACGTGACGCTGAGGTGTAGCTCTTACGGGACCAGCATGGCTGAGCGGACGCAAAGTTCACGAGACACAAGTCCTCTACTTCCATCGGACCAGCCACATGGTCAACCTGAAAACAACAAACCCTCTCCGCCGTTGAAGGGTCGTCAACAAGCAGTCAAGAGCGCCGTCAAGCTGAAACGTCGCCGCCGACGTCGCAAGCACCGACCACGACGACCGCCTCCTCCGAGGGCGAAATGCCAAGTTAACCGTTTGCTCTGGCTACGCCGACGCCCATGGCGCCTGCGATGGAGCCGTCATATATGGGTCCTGCCCGAGTCGTCGCCTACTTCTGGTGACATCCCCAACACACGCATGCAGAGGAAATCCTCGGCGTCACCTTCAGATTCCGAGTCATGCACACGCATCGATCCTGTGCCCAGCTCTATCCCCTGAACTTAACTTGAACAGCTCAGGCGCGCTGCTAATAGACGGGCACACTCACGTCGGGGAACGCTACACTCACTGCGCCCGCCCTTCCAGACCCGTCCCATCATCTGCATTAATGTGGACATTCGCGGGGGCCTGACAGCGGACCAGCCGATTTGTGCTGAAGTTCGTCCGCTACTCCACTCCCAGCCTAGGCCACCGGAGGTTTTAAAGCGCACCGGAAGCCCTCATGACGACGACTTGGACTGTCACCGGACGTCATTACGGAACTGACCTGAACCAACCTTAACATCTGGATACCTTTTGACTCGGGACTCCTGTAAGGACCCCTGACCGTGGACACACTTTGTACATATAGTTATGTAGCCTTCATCATGTCCGCGTCACCATGTACATAGTTTTCCTCGCTAGTTAGCTACTCATGTTCCTGTTTTATCACCGCGCTCCGGGGTAGGGGGCGAGCCCTGTAGCAGCCACTTCGTCATCGACATCAAGCGCCCACAATCATCATCAGCAGATTGGCCAGCTGGCACGGAGGACACGCAGCACTCGGCACCCGGTCTGGAACGGCATGGAAGAAGAAAAAGATAGGAGACGGCATGACCTCACGCAGCTAGTCTTCGCAAGCCCAGCTCCTTTGACGCCGCTCCCTCCGCCGTTCCCCTTTCTCAAGCCGCCGCAGTCGGCCCAGCACGTGACCTCCATGGTCGGCTGGGCCGGCGGCGGCGGCGGTCTCCGACTCCGGCGCAGCTTTTCCCCGTCCTTCCTGCATTATCTGCTCGGCAATCTCATGCCCGCGTGCGGGCGGCAGTAGTGCCGCGTATGTGCGAAAGACAACTGCCGTGGGAAAAAAACCAACATGTAGCAGGCTTCGCGACAACGGGCCGCAGAGCAGTTTCGAGCAGACGAAATTGAAGAGCGCGCGGCGGCCCATACGGTGGCGGCGCTGTGGGGTCACGGGGTGCAGCGACGCCTGGGCCGACTTCGATTTTACTTTTTATGTGCAGGCTTCACGTTTCCCCGGTGGCGCCGTCTCCTAACTTTTTTCTTTCTCCATGTGGAACGGCACCCCGTTTCTACTCGCCTCGTCCTGACCATGGCACGGCTAGCGCAACCTCAATAAACGTGGGCTCGGCCTCACCACCTCGTCGGCCGCCTACAAATCCATCACGAGATAGCTTCGCGTTCAACCACCGTCGTTATCTTCCCGTAAGGGAACCCTGAGTAGTATGCGAGGCATTCCTCCTCTCCTTTCCGGTATTTCTCTTCTCCTTTCCGAAGCTCCTCTCCTCTCCGGGATTGAGCAACGAATGGCAACACCTGCGGCTCCGCGCGCGAAATTGCGAAGCAGCGTAGGGTTAGAGACGCGACGGTAGCAGCTGCATACTCCGCTGAGGGCGCCACTGTAGCTCCGCTGTATAAATGACGCGCGCGCCCGCTCCGCTCCCCTCATTCTCCTCCCGCAACGCCGCGATCGAACTGAAAACTAATGCGAACTTGAGTCGACCCCATGGCTGCTTCGCATACTACTCAGGGTTCCCCTATGGAAAGATGGTGAATTTTTTTCCTTCCTTTTGAAGGGCGCAGCCTGAATTTCTAGAACTATAATGGTCTCAGAGATGCAAGAGGGTTCGCTATCCATATAGGAATGATTCTCATAGGAGGGCGAGTCGTGCTTTGGTAGACACTTATGGGCTAGTTCTCTAAGAACTCTCGTTCATCCACTCCATTCACTGATGTGATCCTGCGGATGATCTGAGGTGTCATGGCAAGTTTATTGCATTAACACTGGCTGGAATCGTTCTTCGCAACTCACGTAATAAAAACTATCAAAGTGGTTGTCTAGTCGGCCGCTTTGATAGCTTTGATCAGGTAAGTTTCGACGAACAAAGCAGCCAGTGCTTTAATCTAATAATGGGGACAGAATCAAATCACTGACGCCTGACAAGTTCACAGCTCATGAAGTTCGTAGCGGACTGAAATAACACTCCCAGCGAAAACAACCGTGTGTGGAGATTTCGGTGAGCACTATAGGTCCTTAGGAGGTGAAAAGAAATCTGGAGTTCTCTGCTACGGCGAACCTTATAACCCAGATGTAGCTTTTGCGAGTAACAATGCAAAATTTGAAAACAACACTCCCTCGTTAAACTCGTTGTCGGAGCAACACTAGCTGCGTCCCATTGGGTCAAAATAAATCCATCTAAAAATGTAGATTCGTCCAATTTTTGAAGGAATGGTAAGGAATTGCGGACGAAAGAATACAGAGGAAAAATGAAATATTCGGGAACCGAATAAGATATCCGGTCATGGGGTATTTTTCACCGGTCACAGCGAACAGTGATAACCGTCCTGATGGGAACACCGGTCTGTCATTCTACTCTCTTGTCTACTCCAGCGCCACTTTCTCTCATGAAGAGATGGATAGCAATGAAGTGCCTCGTTTCGCACGTCGCTAATGCCAGGAGCGGGATGGCCCACTAGTGTCCATTGCGAGCAGGAGGATTGCCGCCCCCGTCCTTGTTCCTGTTCATGGGTACAACAGTGATGATGACGATGGCGGTGCGTCATGTGATACCTACGCATAGATGAGGTTAGTCTTGAAGCTCAGCATGCATTGCATTCTCCTAAAGAATGTTGACCGCTGCCCTGTTAACTCAGGTGGCACAATACCGAACAGGGGATCCAGATGTCGGGATTGCTGTTCTGACTCTCGCTGTTCGTTGGGCGCACTTTAACGAAACAATAACACTGACTTATATGCCATTAAAAACATGCAAGCCCGCATTTCGGACCCGCTCAGCCCCCGAAAGATCTAGGTTGAGATTCAACCAGGGCCGCATGTTCTAACCGCTCTATTTCTTTTTTAACATATCAAATTCCTGTTTTCTCTTAAGAAAGAGGCTAGCTGGCATACCCGATTTCCTACTTGGTGTTCTTGGCTAATGGCTTTCCTTTTGGTATTCATTCCACGAGCATCTCATCAACAATTATCATAAGCAACATGTATAGCGAGGGCCTCAGTTCTGGCAATCTACGTGCCACAGGTAGCATACATAGTCAACTGCTCCTCACAGGTCGTTGCCGATCAAGTAGCGGCCCAGGAGCAAAAGGGAGGCCCCCTTCACCCCTATTGAACAGAGTGGGGCTCGAGGCCACACCTAAGCATAGAGTACATTACGTACACATAAAGGCACCAGCAAATGGGGAAACTGCAGCCACCGCAATAGCGGAATTTGTGACGCATCGGAAACGTTATCCTAAGGTTGTGGGTATGGATCCTACCCGCAGCACAGAGTTTTCTGATTTTCTTGCTTTTAACAATTGATATTTCAGAATTTTGGGGCGGACTGATTTTTCTAACTTTGTGGACATTCTTGGCTGGTGTCTCCTTCGCACGTTCATTCAACGTTTATGTCGACTTACATGATGCATATTCACGGATCCGCGTGCGTGCGTGAACACGCGCGTATGTGTTTGTTAGCACTTCCATATGTATGAAAGCAGAGCTGCAGAGCCGCCAACAAGCCTAGGTGATGATGTCGCCAGCAGGAAAAAAATGACGCCTTACACAGAGTGCACTGCGATGAATGTAGCGCCGTTTTCGCTCCTCCCGTTGAGAGCATGTGAGTTGCGCAGTTTTATGCCACCCTCGATTAAGGTTAAATAAAAAGCATATAAGCACTCAATACGGATTTCAGCCGTTCATAGACAACGCAGACGAAAAACAAGAAGTTCGCCGACATGTTCGATGGGCTAATCCCATCGTCCTTGCTATAATGACCTATCTAGAGGAACTGAGAAGAGCGTACGGGGTGAGTAAATGTAAATCACTGTCGGCCCAGGCAGAAATTAGTGACGGTGTCCCCGAATACTTCAATCAGTACAAACATTGGTCGATTTGCATCTCCTGGGTCTAAATTGCCTTTGTCCGGGTCTCTCGCGTAACGGCATAAATATA
This sequence comes from Haemaphysalis longicornis, assembly GCF_048455015.1. Lineage (NCBI taxonomy): Eukaryota > Metazoa > Arthropoda > Arachnida > Ixodida > Ixodidae > Haemaphysalis > Haemaphysalis longicornis. The sequence goes on from NW_027526203.1 coordinate 185,179,905, forward strand.
GACGTACTGCGGAAGAATACGGCGTCACAATCAGTACTCTCAGTTTTTAGAGCGAAGCTGGTTATGGGTAGGTTACGGGGGAAAAAATGTGTCCGTGGGTGTTAACCATGTATGCCCGGATATGTATAAAGCTAATAAGCAGAAGTGCAAACAAGAGCTGGTGTTTTGTGTTACCTTGTAGAAGAGCTACTGCTGTGACATTTAGGCCAGTGGTTTTCCTTTCCAGCTTGAAGGGCTTCCGCGGCGACATTTTCGCCGGTGCATGTCTTTCACATCTGAGCACGAGCACATCACCGGTTGCCCGTACTTTCCCGATTATGCGTCCAGGGGGCGAGGGGGGAAGGGGGGGCATGCACGCGCACCCAGGCTTCATGCGATTTGCGGATCGGGTACGCTTTTCTTTGGCGCATGAGCTACGCTTTCCCGGCTGCAAGTTTCCTGCTACGGCGTGGCTGCAGACGTTCTACCTCACCTACACCAACCCTCGAAATGATTACCCAATGCACCCTATGCAGTGGTCTCTTCAAAATGGTGTAGCAGCTACAGTCTGTCCGACTCCCTAGAGTGCACCATGCACGCCCCATCCGCCCGAGTTAATTCTGTGCGACTAGGGAAACATTGAGTGAACTGAGAACTCTATATGAACAGCGTGCATTTGCCTGAACAGAGAACTTTGTGTGAGCAGTGAACATCTGCTCGACTGCTCTTTCTCTTACCTTCATGCTGCCTGCCTTTTTACCCCTCCCCAGGACAACTAGTCTCGTGGCCTCAATAAGATAATTTCTCTCTCTCTCTCTCTCTCTCTCTCTCTCTCTCTCTCTCTCTCTCTCTCTCTCTCACTCACTCACTCACTCACTCACACTCACACAAACACACACACACACACTCACACGCACGCACACACACACACACACACTCACACGCACGCACACACACACACACACACACAGAGGTATACTTTCCTGTTGAATTAATAAACAACAATAACAACACTCCATGATCGAGTTGTTTGGCTGTTGCACAAACTGTAAGATGCCTATACGACGCGGGAGGGAAACGGACAGCCCCATGTTTGTCCCCTATAGAATAAAACTAGTTGTTCTAAGATTTATTCAACTAATTAGCTGGTAGCTATGCTCAATCTCAAATTGCAATGAAACGTGTTTTGTGACGTGCACACCCTTAGACTGTACCCAGCTTCTCTGGCTATCCTCCTTCACAGAGCGGAAGGCACTGAATTTTTGCCACATGGTAAGTCTAAACCAGGTATTCAAGCAGTTGAGTGCAAGGTTAAGGGGTATCCAAAAAATTAAAAAAGAACTCTGATTCCCTTTAGCAATACTATATTCAGATCACGCATGACATCCCCGATCCCCGTTGAGCAGATCGAAAAATTTATGACGCGAACTTCTCGGTGCGGAATAATCTGTCTAAGAATTTTTCCTTTCTATTTCTAAGTTTTTCTGTGGAGTGAAGTAAAGTCGTGTATGGGCGACGCGTAATATGGGTAAGCTATCAAAGAACCGATTCCACACGAAGACGTCTCGGCCACCGTCTTCTTTACTGCTAAATGATGTCCTATTCCACGAAGAGTGGCAAACTCATGAACGTGAAAAGGGATGCACATTCAGCCCATACATTTGTGGGCGCCCCTCCCCCCTCTACCCACAAAAAAATGAAACGAGAAAAGCTGGTCATAAGTTTTATGCTCGGTGGGCAGACGGTCGGGTCGGTGAGCGCTAAATGAAGTTGCCCTTGCCACGTACTTTCCCGCTTAAATAGAAGAAAAATAACGAGAGAACTCTGCGCGTTCATTCCCCCATGCCTCCTCTCTAGAAAAACGCATAGCGAATAAAAATGAGGCGTACGGATAAAGTATAATTCTCGCCTATGGTGCGACTGGCGTGAAAAATGAAAACTGAACACTTGGTGCGTTAAGAATCCGCTCTGAACTCTTTGCGGTGCGCTTTCTTTCGCGTTTCAGTCCTGTTCGAGGAGAAATGAAGACGCTGCTAGCATCGCATTTTGCGCTACGCCGCGGGTATACGCAGCGGCAGTGCGAGGGAGGGCTGGCTGACCCGGAGGCATCCGGAGCGCGCTCTTCGCCGGTCGCCCACCCCTGAAATAATCATGGCGTGTCTCGCACGCACCGCTCTCCTCATGTGCTGCCATTGTTGTCGGTTTCGGTTTCCAGGGAGACGGGGCGGTGTGCACCTCGCGATGGCACAACAGAGCCCAAACTTCCCTCTCCGTCGACTGCGGCTCGGCGGCGACCCGCCAGCTCCCCCAAACACGGACGGCGTCATGAGAAATATTGGCGAAGTATTATCACTGATGCCGATCGCGCTCAACGGACCGCAAGCGGCCGCAAATGTGCGCTCGTTGCGAATAGATTAGGCAAGATAACCGCGCTCTCTTAACTGACAAAGCACCCGTAACCACACGCACACCTATTCCGCTTACACTATTGTCCCTACCCCCCCCCCCCTCCGGCCCCCTCGAATAGGTAATTTTAAGACGACAGTAAACGAAACGAAACAGTAGCGTGGCGAAATGTGTGCGCAAAAAGTTTTGTTTGCCCGGGCTGGTATTAGTGACGCTCACCTATGGACAAGCCGCTACGTGGAATTTGCGAAGAGCAGTTCATGCCTGAGCAGCGATGACCTCTTTATAAACGGACTGATGTCAAGCAAATTTGCTACGGCATAAAGCAAAATGATCGTGGGAATCCCGTTGTCCTTTCATTTCTGGAAAGCCTCTTTCAACTAGCGTAACATCCGCCCTACACGCTGTGAAGCCATTTTCCCACATGGCTCGTTGCGTGCATCACTGCCGCAGGCCGAGAACAGCAGGCCCCTCGGATTGTTTTTCTCTACACGGTTTAGCGTTATCATCTCCATTGAATCGTTCCGTCAACCGCTCTGACGAAGTAGGTCTATGCTGTTTGGCATTTTCATTCAACTAGCGTACCGTTTTTCTCCTACCGTATTAAATTTGTACAACATAAACAACTTCGCATTAAGTACTTCTTCCGGGAATGTGGTAAATTGACGTGCATGAACATTTATCAATCATAGACTTTTTTAATTTCAAAAACAGGTCTTGCTGTATCTCTCGTTTTGTGTTCTTCGTTCTTTCGACTTGTTTTCTGCCCGGCAGGCAGTCACCAATCGCCACACTTGTGTGCTTTGAATCGTGAACTGGCTATTCGAGCTAATAAAGACTGGTATCTGGCTTGTGCTTGATACAAACGTATATGTAGCGTGGTGTCATTCATGTCGGCACTGGTGAGGCCCACTGGGATTGTATTGCACTATAAGACCCGGGGTACGGTGAAGTGGCGCACGCAGCGTGTTTTCTTCCGCGCTGCCCATGCAATAGGGAATAAAGTAAAGTGAGTATAATATTGGGTCTTGTTAGAGGTCATGAACGTGCATGGCACGCGCTGCGTGGATTATTGGTGCGCAAATAAATAAATATAAGCAAGAATAGTTGATGGATTTCGTTAGTGGGACCTAAGGGGACATTTCCGGCTGAATACAAGTGTACACACAATGACGTGAAGTGTCTGAGGGATTCCACTGGTGTGTACGAGGGCTCACGTTAGGTTTCCGGGCGGCACGTCTCGGTACGTGCAGTTGGAAAAATTTCAGGTGGTTTCGATGATGCAGATCGCTGCACGGCGGCACGCATAATCGGCCTGTCCCCTGCTTCGGCACGTAATATTCGAGTTTGAAGATTTCGCGGTGCGCACACTGAGAGTGTCGGCTAATGGAAACACCGTGTTTTAACGACAGCGCGCAAGGATCTCCCGCCGGAGGGAAGCGGCCGAAACACGGTAGGCTCATTATTCGATCCACGTGCCAGCACTGAACAATCAGGAACCTTCGATTTGTCTACTTCTCCGCAGATCATATACAAGAGCGAGCTGAAGGTAACAGCGAAATCTTAATGAGATTTGTCTTATACTCCTTCGTGTGGGGCCAGCAGGTCATGTTTTCCCAAGCATGGCTCAACAAACAGAGGCTTCGACGTTTCCACCTCATGAAGCAGCCCTCGTCACCCGTGGCCTCCGGTATCCGCGCGCTCAGACTTACACGTCCAGGCGTTGCCTGGATTTGTCATCTTCCTATTTTCTCTGCTTCTTCCGAAAACTTCTGTTTTGAGGTCAATACAGAAGTCCACGCTGGCATCGCAGTGTCAGCCAGCTCCGGAAGCTGCGACGTCATGGCCACGCTGGCTGCTGTAGTGCAACACGGTCTGAAAAGTTTCGCTCACTCGAACAACTCGCACACGCATCAACACCGAATGCGGACCGCCTTTGGGCATTGTTTACTGGGGAGACCTCTCGGTTTGCAAGCTTTACGGGTTTTCCTCCCGCCGCCAATTCATTTTGCGAACGCACATGAGTCATTGTGTCGCCGGGCGTTCCCTGCGGCAGAGTCCCGATTTCTAATAATTCTCTCACCCCTGTACTTCTTCGTTGAGTACTTTCCTGTAATTTTTATGCACACTGCACTCATTGTCTTTTAATTGCTTGCGACATCCTGTAGCTTTGACATTCTGGTTTCGTCTGCAGCGCATGCATCTATTTTGTATGCTGCTCTGCACGGCGGCCCATGGCAACACGATGGCAAGGGAGGCTTTGGAATATATATCTCGGCGCACTTCGATTAAGATCTGGGGTTGAATGAAGTTGAAGTGGTTTGTCTCGTTATTATATTGAAACAAAAAAACTTGCAGGATTTGAGGATTTGGGCACGTCTGCTTAACATTGCTTTCTGTTTCATCGTATACATTTGAGTCTTAGGACGAAGCTTTTCGAGTGCATTTTCTGTAGCATTTCTCTCATGTGTATTCCGCACAAACATAAAAAGACAATGCCGTCCGCAAGCCTTAAGTGTGTCAAATAATTCCATTTACTCGTATCCCTGACTTCTTCCATTCAAGCTTCGTAAGTACGCTCTCTACAAAGGCCATTAACAATTTTGTAGAGATACTATTTCCTTGCCTCGTGGCCTTCCTCATAAAGAAATCTACCTGTCCTTACGAAGGCCTATTGTGTTAGTGCATACCTTATGTATGTCCTCCAAACGTCTTTTGCAATGCTGTCCTTTCCTTGGTCTTCCAAAGCTTGAAGCACTGTCAAGGTGTCTACTCTGCCAAATTCTTTTTAGTACCAGTGAAATGTCGCATAAATGGTTTTCTCACACACTAATGACTTCTCTATTAGCTCATTGAGGATGTGAACATGATCAATTGATGAGTAGCATTTCCTAAACTGTGTGTAGCATGCTGAGAGAAATCTAGGGCGTTGCCTATACGGTTAGCTATTACCTTAGTAACAACTTTGATAACAGCTTATATAGAACAGAGAGTAGGCTGATGGGCCGGTGATTCTTGGGATTTTTAGCATCAGCCTCTTCGTGAACCCCAATTATGCTGGTTTTTTCTTGGCCAGGTTAAGGCATTCTGAGAAAAATTTTGCGAACTTTTCAGTTACCATGTGGCGTCTATCTTTATTTTTGAGACGTTAGTACGTTAAGTACTGTTACCTGACAAACACTGCTAGCGTTAGCTAAGCACAGAACAGTTCAGGTAATTTCGTTATGTTACCCATGTTGTGACTGTTAGCTCTTCCTTCTTTCAGGGCATATAGTATGCATTTGGCCAACGTAAGCTAATTCTTCCTTGCTCTTAAACGTGCGGCTTTTAAATGCTTCTTCAAATCTTTGCCATGTTCTAGGTACAGATGTCACTAAACGTGCTTCAGCTCATCCGTTTCGGTAGCTCCGCCAATTCTATCTCCTCCTTGGTTCTTGGAACTTTCACGTCCATCAGCTTCGCGAGAAGCTCCTTCGTTGTCTGAGATGGTTTACCAATTAATTTGTCTATGTTCTCTTCCTCCTACACCTGCTGTTGATTCGGTAATTACCGATGTCAGGTTGACATCAGTATTTATTCGGCATCTTCACCCTCTGCGGTTAAGACTGCAAATTTGTCCGGAAGCGTTATTCTGAGCTCCTGCCTCCTGTGTCCTACTGACAGCAAGTGAGGTTTCCTTGTCTTTGTCAGTTTGTTTCAGTACCTTTTCACATTGTAGAAACTTTCGTATTGCCATCGCCGCTGCATAGGTGACATAATCATCCTCTGTGCCCGTCATCAATCTGCGGCTTGCTCTAGTTGCTTCATCCTTCCCTTTTTAGTCGCCATTAAAGGGGCACACAACCAATTTTTTTCGAGTATATGTTCTGTATCCCAATTGAAAGGGCATCTCTTAAAGCACCTTAACGAGAAATGGTTTTGCTGATAATGCCCTAGAACTTTTTAAATCAAAATTTTTAGATCTAGGAGTCGTATGTGTCCTACCAAAAATAATGCTGGCCACCATGACATACAACAGCGTGGCAACATACTTTTGTCTGTATGCAAGATGAAAAGCGATATTTAAAAACTTGTCCCCAGCTAAAAAAATGTGAATGGCAGGATTTCTTATTACTTTATGTTTTCATTAGACTATTTCGCACGAACGCTCCATCTGTTGGGATGGACGATAGGTAGAATCTGACTTCACGTTGTGGAGATCGGCAGTTCGATTCTGCCCGGGCGCGTTCTTTTTTTTTTTTTACTTTTTATTCAAGCTGCTGTTGGCATATTTTCAGCAGAAGAAACACCCCTGACTCAGGCAGAATCGTCCGCGCTCCTTCACTGGGTCTGTTTACTGAACGCTGCCGTTGATTCTGGGCATGGAGTCTCAGCCACACTGAGAGCAACCCAGCGGCGGTGGGCGGCGTGTCTTAAAAATTTTCAAAATAATGTTTAAGAATACACATACGCTTTAAAGTTATACGAATACCTTGGTTAAAATGTTTTCGATAAGTGAATAAACGTTTCAGCAGTTACAGTAGCTGCTAGGTCTGCTGGTCACGTGATCGGGACACATATTGTCAAGTTTCTACACTACGAACCGCCACCCTTCCGATTTCGGAAAGTTTGGTGCCAAATGAAAATTATTTCCGACATTTTGCTCATCAATTGCTTGTGGTTACCGGGCTATATAAAACTCTGGCTTTCATATGAGCTAAAGAACTTAGGCGATGAAAATCGGTGGTCCGTTCATTTAAAGCTTGTAATCTACGCGGTCGCCCTTCTCTGCACAAAGGTCTTTGTCCATTCCCACACACATCTAGCTTAATTATAATGCTCACCATCCTTTCTTCAACTTACTTAGCACCTCAACATTCTGAGAAATACGTCGATTTGCATTTGGAAAAACGTTACTTTATTTTTGGTTTACGGTTGGAGCTTTTTTATGCCCATTTCCTATTCCATCGTTCGCGGAAGAGCATATTCCTTATCTTTAGGCTATTTCTCTAGATAAATTTAACCAGTGCACTACTTTGGTCAATCCAAATACCGATTCCGCATTCGTATGCTTCATTCGAATGCGCGTTCGTGTGCTTTATTCTCTCCAAATTATGTTTTAAGGTCTCCAGCCACTCTCGTGCACCCTCGTAGAAACTGTTAACAGCCTCACCATCGCGTACATATACGTTGATGCATATTATTGCGCTAATTTTAACCTGTACCTCTTGTTTAGTTTGATTACATCGTCTGTGACCATCTAAAAAAAATTCCTCCACAGTCCTTGCTCTCTCTGTGTAGATCAAGAATCCAACCCCAAGCTACCTCTTTGCTCGACGACGTCGGTAGCACAGAATATACTAGCTATTCAACTCTTTAAGTGTTTTTTCTGTTCTTCCAATTGTTTAATTCTATGATACAACCTACTTACAATAGTGAGACCATCATTGATAATAATGATAATTTTTTTTTATTTTCGTCTATATCGGCGTGAAATAAGAGGCTGTAAGTCAAACCCGTTGCTCCAGTGCAAGGTAGACTAGGCCCGCAGCTACCAGTGCAGAATATTCGGCAAAAGCAATTGGTAATCTCTGCACCAAGAGTGAACCTGGTGGCAGTTTCCCTTGTAATACTAACAAAACCACAAGTCCGAAGGATCAGTTTATATTACCGTACAGACAGACAGACAGACAGACAGACAGACAGACAGACAGACAGACAGACAGAGGCGAGCAAAATGTTTTATAAATCGTTTGGTGTATGTTTTGTTGGTAGCACCTGGCCCCGCAGGGTTGGCATATCACGTGCGTAAAGGCACCCGTTTTTTCCTCCCGGTGTTAGGTCGCGCCCGGCTGCCTTGGTAAATAAAGAGTGCAGCTTGCTCGTCCTTCCACTAGACTGTTCGCGTTTGATCGCAAAGGTCCGCGATCACGTCGAATGTTTCTGGAAAGTACTGCGGTGCCAGATCAGTGCATGCAGAGAAAACGCCGCGGGATTCGATTTGTCGATGCCCGGTTGTGCACGTCCTTTTACTGCTTCTTCAATTCCTTAACCCTTCCCTCTACCCCTCACCTCATTGCTCCGCATGTGGCGACCGCGCCACACTTCGCCACTCTATGTGGGCCTGTCCATCCAACCCCTTCCATTTAATCACCCGTGACGAGCAATGGCAGGGTGCGCAGGGTAGCCCCGACGCGGGCGTTCAGATCGTCATGGTGGAACGAGCTGCCATCGTCACCGCCGACCTCTAACCGGCGGCCACCACGCTTCCCTAAACCCAGTGGCTCAAAAAAAAGTTTTCTCTCTCTCTCTCTCTCTCTCTCTCTCTCTCTCTCTCTCTCTCTCTCTCTCTCTCTCTCTCAAAGTTTGGGCTATTCTTATAGTTTATTGCGGAGCTGACCTTTTACTTCAATAGGTTTTAATTACTGCAATTACGTTGCGTCGCTATTGCCTACATTGCCTACATGACGTCTTTTAGGTGCTCGGTAATGTACCTTACACCTTCATTATGTCGCCAAGCAATACCAAGCTGTGCCGGCAGCCGACATCAAGATCTACCACACGAGTTTGGTACCCTGCTAGAGAAACTGAGAAAGGATGTCATGGCCGACACCATCAACGATGCTGCAGCCACACATAAGAGAGAGAGAGAGAGAGAGAGAGAGAGAGAGAGAGAGAGAGAGAGAGAGAGAGAGAGAGAGAGAGAGAGAGACCTTTTAATGAGCACGATAGCGGGAGTGGAACTCTAGTCCGGGAATCTACGTGTTGCCCTAGCCATCTTATACGGGTCAACAGAAAGGTCTAATCCTACAGCCGACAGCTGGTCCACAGTGTCTCCCACAGCTCAGGAAAGGAATGGGTAGGCGAGGAATGGTAGGGTTGGGTTGTGAGAATATTCCATAATTATATGTTGAAGGGTACCTAGCTGTGGAGAAAATTGGTGTATATGCAGCAGTGTACTGTGCGGGGAAAAATAGATTCGGACTGGGTACACGAATGTTCCCGTTTTCATTCCGTTTTCACTCGTCGGAGTGTGATTTCCTGATTTTTGTCATACATGACCAGTACTGCCAGCTCTCCCGCAGTTTCAGAGAGCGTTCGGGAGCTGCCATCACCTCATGGGTGACCTTTGAAGAGTCCTGGTTCGAGTAAGTCGAGCAGGCCAGCATGTTAACCCACCAGGACGACGAGTTAACACTATGAAAAGGGTTCCACATGAAGATTCAGTGCTTGCTTGGTTGTAAAATCGTTCTGGATTTTTTTCAAGACTGAGTTCATGAAAACATTCACTTCGGTCCGGTGAAAGAAGTGCGCTGAGCTACTACTGCAGTTGCGCACGCACCGCCCTAATCAAGCGATTGTTGGAATTGTTGAGGAGATAAAGCTGTTGTTCCGGCGTTCCGTAGCTAACATGGTCGAAAAGAAGAAACCCAGGTTTTTGATGCGAGGTGTGGAACAAGAACCATTCGCTGCCCCCGTCCGTAACCCACCAATGACTGTTGCTGAATTCACCTGTGAGGACTCGATGTTCAAGTCCCACGACATGCCTTCATATCAATATAACCGCCAAACTGCTTGATTATGGCGAACCCCCCTCCATCATTGGGTTCTGGCCAAACATTTAACGCAAAACTAGCCGGGGTAGGGTTTGTGAATAATTAAGGAAACTTTTCCCAATGACACAGCAACCCCTGGTCGCTTCTGTAATCGACGTGATGCGAGAAGTGCCAGAAGCGCTGGAGACTTCTAATTAGTCGTAGCCAATCTGCGATCGATGAGCCATGGCTTACGACACTGCCGTTTGTCGTCCCGTCAAACCACCGTTAACCGCCGCCAGCACGACCACCTACGCTGCGACACCCCACCCCTAGAAGACCACCGCGTGCTGAACTCTCGGTAGTGGTTTGCTGTGCTACCAGCGAAGACGCCGGCAACACGTAGTGTCTCTGCCCTCACATGCGACTCGGTGTGCGAGGCTTCCCTCTGACACACTATTCCCGTTGCCCTGACAGCGCCCAAACGAGACTGACGAGTACTTGTACAAGACCAGTGGAAGACCAAGGCGTTCAAACCGTTCCCGTGGCTTCATTCGTACTGATCGCCGAGAGAGAGAGAGAGAGAGAGAGAGAGAGAGAGAGAGAGAGAGAGAGAGAGAGAGAGAGAGAGAGAGAGAGAGAGAGAGAGAGAGAGAGAAACATCTTTATTTGTCCTGCAAACGCGACGCGGCCTCACGTCGTGTCAGCTGGCCACTCGGCTTCCGTCACCTACTCATGCCTACCCCCGGGTGGGGGTGACACTTTCGGGCGTTGAAGCTCGAGGGCGTCCGACACTTGCTGGACGGCCATGTGTTGTATGACGTAGTCTTTGCCCGCCGCCGCACTGACAAGGTGCGGCGGGAACGTCTCTGCTGCACTGGCCTCGTTCGGGTGTCTTCTGCAGTCCCACAGGATGTGGGCCGCCGTGGCCCTGTCCTTCTTGCACATCACACACACATCACTGGGGTACACCTCCTGGAGTGGTACCGGACTAACCGCCGGGCGCTACACCCACCCCACCCTAAGCTGACGCGACGCGAAGCAGTGGTGTTTAGGCAGCTGCAAACACGTGCGCTGATGACTCCAGTGATAGCTAAACACATACTGATCGCCGAGCAGCCACGCAACGGCTACATCACTGTAAAACATTATTCCTCCAAAAAATAAATTTTCTGGCAGCTGTCCTGCCAGAAATTTTCTGTAAAGTTATGTTATGTTTTTCATGTTTCTGCTATTTTACCAGCATTTCCGTTTTTCACTACAGAAAATTTATGTGAATTCCCTGTTTTCGGTTTTTAGTGTTCTGCTTTTTTACAAAGTTGTTCTGTTATTTAAGGTTATGTTTTCCTCCACAGAAAATCTGTGAACCTTCTGTTTTTCACTGTCAGTGTTTTTATTGACTATTTGTGTTGTGCCTACATGGTTTATTCTTACCGACATTATAATGATGTATTATTTCACGTTTCCGGTAAAATTGCGTTGCTTTGAATTATTTTGACATCAATCTCTGTCAAAATAAGTCAAAGCAAAAGTATTCAGCAACTTGACAATTTCGGTTATTGTCCTTCATACAATATATTTTCTGTTTCTTTTTCACATTTTAGAAGTACTGCACTTGACTTCGCGGCTTTATGCTTCATGGGCGAGAATAATAACACCTTGAAAATAAAACATAACCCATAAACATAAAACATAAACTGCCAACACAATTACTGGTGTGCACTACATATATAACATAAAGTGACAACTCAGGTACACAAGAAAGCAGGGTGAAAGTATCAATGACATCATTTAATTTTCTGCCAAACTTAAGGCTATTGCTACCACGAATTAACTCCGTTTCAAACAAGGTATCAACAATATCAATCCAATATGAGTATCTATGAGTATGAAAACAGGATCACATTTCATCATATTGTGGCATAAGGAACAAAAGAAGATTTTAGTGACAGAAGTGTTGTTAGACTAGAAATATCACATTTTTTTTAATTTTCAGAAATGCACACAAATACGCCATTGAGGCAAAACAAACTATTTACCGAACGCAATCAGTGACGTTAAACTGAGGATACCTTTCCTAGAATGACATTAAGCAACAAAATGTTTATATTTTACACTACTACATTACCGTACTACTACGATGAGAACTCCGATACGACTACGAATACATTTTTTGTAGTTCAAAAAAAAAAAGAGAACGATAAAATAAAAACCGACATATTTCCTGCTTTCTGGGAACAGAAAGAGGCAACTTAACGCAAGTAACGCGGTAGTTAAAAACGAGGGCGGAAGTGTTGTGAAACTAGGAACAAGACATCTTTTACATCTTAATGAAATCACAATAAAGCAAAGAACATTTAAATTCAATTCATGTAATAGCAGAGTAACCAAGGGTGCGGCACGTTTGGTGCAAGGTGCTTCCGTCAGAGACATCTTCATTGCTGCTCAGGGAAACTAGAGGGGGGGGGGTGGGGGGGGGGGGGGGGTCTTTTGGTCAGTTCTTTTGGTCAGATGACATGTCATCACCCCGATACAAAGAGGAAACCAATAGAAATCATCATCATCGGGTTTCTAGTAGATTTCGTGGTCTTTCAACACTGATCAGAGATGCGACCTTTGGAAACAGGAAATACTGCTTTTGCTTTGACTTCTTCCCCTTTGCTCCCATGTCCAGTTTGTTGGCTGCAATAACCCTGCAACAAGAATAGCATACGTTCCGCATATGAAATACATGTGCACGAACAAACCAACATCGTTTGCAGGGTTTAATGTGTGTTATCATTCTGTAATAACAGCTGCCAGTTGTTTGAAATCAAGTGTTAAGCTAGACTCAGGTGCTTGATAACTACATTCCATTTCTTGTGCTACTGAGGCGACCCAGACGTACCACGTAAACACAGACAAGAAATATATACAGCAGACTTTCAACATTGCAAGGTGGTGAATAAACATAGTCCACTGCATTTCTTCAGTGCCCGTTTCCCAATACGCAGCGGGAGAAGTCAACCTTGGTTTTTTTCCCAAACGGCCAAACTGGTTCCGCTCACTGACGAGCCAGTCACTGATAGTTATTAATCACTATTAATATTTGCACATTATCCTGCGTAACTCTATCAATGGCTGCATCAGCCTTGGCTTCAGAAAGCGGCAGCGGTTCGGCCGCTAGAATAAAAATCAAGACTGACTGGTCTCACCACGTGAATGGACCTTTTTTTTTTTTAGAACCGATAGAGTTTACTAGAAGATTTGAGTGGGACGAGCCTCCGGCTCCGCGCCTGCTTCGTCGCGAAGCGGTTTGTGGCAAGCTGGTGTGGCAGTGCTGCGGTCGCAGTGGATTGGGTTGTGCCGGTGAGAACTCCAAGCGCCGGCATAGGGCGGCCCATGGGGCGGCCACAGATCGGAGTTCCCGCAGTCGTTTCCGCCGCTACATACTGCGTGACTGCACGCACGTTATCGATGGTAAAGAGGCGATTCGCCGGTGGTGGGTCCTGCATGACGCCCGACGTAGAAGTGTTTGAGCGCGGAAATCACGCTTAAATGCGCCACTTGCAGGAGTCACGACTCATCACATTAGCTTCCGACTGGCATAGCATTTAATTGCCATGAACAAAGATGTTGACCAGCTACAGCTTGTTCTGCTGACGAGGCGGTTCTTCTGTATCGCGGGATGCTGCTGTTAATGATCAAAAAGTTTGTAGCCTCGGTCCAGTGCCAATGTTTCGGCAACGGGCTTGTTTTTCAAATCTGGACTGATACTTTTGCTAGCAATCTCGTGCTTTCGATATTTATTTCCGTCGAAGCAGTCTTCCCAATCATTAGTTGTGTCTGCACTCCCAACTATAATTACGTACGCTAGACAGAAGCTTTATATTTATTCAACGCTCGAATTAAAACCTCAATTGCTCTAATTAGATATCAGGACTGGTATGTATGGCATATTCTCAGTACATCTGTAATATACCGCGTCTAGTCGCGATGTTCTGGGAAGAGTATGCATGGTCAAATAGAATATAAATATCTCACTAAAGTTTCGGGGAGTATGCAACGCGCACGGGCGTATAGTCAAATCGAAGGCCGCAACTGTGAATATGTGTAATAGAAAGTGGCACATGCGGCACTTCTGAATAAATAGCATACACACTTCAGCAATATAGCTCCGGTCAAAGGGTTACGACCGCAATATTTGAAAAATCATTATTTCGTAGAGAACATGATAGAAATTTAGTGTAAAATAAAAATATAGCCAGATTCCTCGATTGGCTTCATGACGCCGCATGAAATTGTCCGGTATCATTAAACAGGCGCAGGCAGAGTTAACGCAGCACTGCCGTTGTTTTTTTCTATTCATTGCATTTAACGCCGGGCGAGTTCAGCGGGAACACGGGAAAAAAAATAGTGGAAGCTGTTACTCCAACGCTTGTCCCTGTCACCTCCGTTCGTCTGTCGTTCCTTTTTCCGCGTTGTAAGCACTTCGCTGAAGAAAAAAAAAGGGGGGGGGGGGGTGGCACGTTTCCCCCGCAAAGCCTCTAAAAGTCCCTTTTAATTCATTCTGACATGTTGTTTTCTACCCTGTTGTCACTTTGGCGTTCCGTTAACATGAAAATTGGGCGAAAAGCGAAAAAGCGCGGCCTGTGCGAGGCCGCGCGCTTGGGCGAGCGCAGTCGGCTAGAGTCCACTTCACCCGCTGTGCCCTCTATTCAATCTACAATCGCCGCTTCAGGTGGAGCGCTGTTAATTTCGCCCGAGGCTACTGCCAAGAATGGCGGAGCGGCAGCCCGCGCAAGCGGAGATCGCTACTGGAAAAAGGTCCACTGTACAGCGGGGCGTGAAGTATAGCTACAGCTATTACAAAAAGTCGGCCACGGCCACAAAAAAGAAAAAGAGGAAAGCTTGGGGAGAGTCGAACCCGTGATTATGACTTCTGTACGCAGAGACGTAATATCTACACTAAACTCCACTGCGGGGAATGGTATCTGATCTGCCGAATTTTATTTCGTCTGGGCGGAACTTTTAGCAACCCACGCTAGAAACAGACAACGCGCGAGGCGGTGTTGATCCGCGGTCACCATCGCATCGCAGTACAGCGGGTAAATAGAGAGGAAAAGACGAGCACTGCGGCCGCGACGTTAGTATAACATTCTTCATCAAAACAACAACAAAAAAGACGTAATGTTGAGGTGAGCGTCACAATCGAGGCACGGCATAAAGCTCGCGTCGCGCGAGGCGACGTATCGTTGCGCTACTGCACGAGCGCTTCAGAACTATCTTTTTCCATTCAACAAGCGAACAAACAACAGTGCAGGCACGAAATACAGAGGCATAAATATGAACAAGGCGCAGCCTCCACACGACAAAGTTAAAATTTAGTACTCACCTTTGGAAGATGAAAAATTGAAGAAAAAAGCCAGCCGCTGAATCGTTGTGCTGGTGGCCATTTGCAACGGCCGCATTTCAAAATTACAGGACCGCAACAAAATGAAGTCGGCCGAGCGCTGTTTTGACGGTTCAATAAATTCCTGTGAAACTTTAAAAAAATATTCATATATTATGCGATTTTATTCAAATAAATAGTCGAATATTTCCCCGATTTCACGCCTGTTGTTGGTGAAGACGAGGAAATAACAGAAAATTTGTGTTTTTTTCTGTAACATGTGTCTGTTTACTAACCATCACAGGAACGTTCTGTACAGCAACAGATTGTATGTAAAAACTCTGTAAATTTGCAGAAATTTTTCACACTGCACATACAGCTATCCTACATACAGCTCAATGTAGGTCCATCTACGGTCCATCTATGGTCATGACTAAATGGTGCTGAAACACACGAGTACCCACGGCTCAGGGAAGGGAAGATTTTTCGCTTCGAAGCTGAAAAAAGGTTACGAGTGGGGCAGCCCGTTGATACGCATAGCAGGAGATCATCTCTTCGTGTCATGTGGAACGCTGACGTCGGGCGTCACCTCAAACGGCACCACGTACCCTGCTGCATTTTTTGTACTCCCCTAGTGTTCTCGCTCCATAATTTTAGGAAAAAACCTTCTGGTTCACGACGGCGCAAAACGTGTTGGCAGGTCAAGTCATCAGCATTCTGGACTTGAACAATGCCACTAACAACGAACTCCTCTAAAGATTGCTCATCACCACGTCACCCTGCCTCCCCGTGCAATCATGGTGATCGCCGTCTACTGTTATGATGGTGTTCCGGAGGTGGAGCCATCGGAGTCAGCGATGAGATTGTGCTTGTCTACCACAGTGTATCTGTTGCAACAGGCGTTGTGCTCGTGACACAAAGAAATTCGCAAGTTTGGGGGATGAATTTTGCTGCAGAATATCAAGGTCTTAACAAGGGCGCATCCATAGCGTGCCTAGAAGAAATTAAGAAAGCCAGTGATGTAAGCGCAGCGGCAAGCTTTCAACCTGAGTCCGGCGACGCTTGATAGTCAGCGCACTTCTAAGGTGTGAACGCGATTGACGACGTTGTGATCGACGACGTTGTCGTTATCACCCTGAGCTTGGACGAGCCTTTTGCAAGTCTAAAGCCGGCAATTATGGAAGTTCGGAAGTCGAGGTTAACGTTGGAGCCTGAATTGTGTGGGTTCGCGCACAACGAACTGAATATTCTGTACCACGCCGTCAACGCGGAAGGATTCCTGTATGACCAAGCAAAAAATAAGCTACGGCCCGAGGCCCGAGGACAACAAGGACGTGCGAATATACCTCGAACTGTGCGCGCACTACCGCTGCTTCGTCGAAAACTTCTCACGCATAGCCGAACCCTTCGCGTGCTTGACGAAGGACATCGTTCCTTTCTGCTAGAAAGAAGCGCATCAGAAATCATTCTGCGACCCTCAAAATTGTCTACAGTTCGCGCCTGTTCTTCCAGATTTAGAGGAATATGCCTAGACAGAGATGTACACATGCTCAAGTGAGAAAGGCGTGTCCGTCGCTTTAGTCCAAATGGTAAACGCTGAGAGAAAGTAATCGTCCACGCCAGCCGCGTTCTGTAAAAAGAAGGAAAAAGCTATTAGTCCTCCGAAAAAAAGATTGCCTTGCGTTTTTCGGGCGATTTGTAAATTCAGCCAATACGACCACAGAAGATCATTTAACGTGGCAAAAAACATCATGCGCTGAGTTGGCTCGGCGATTCGAAGCACCCTCTGACCGTCTCGGGCGTTGGAGCAGGAATTTGACGTGACCATCATCTGCAATTCCTACTGGAAATGTTGGACACTTGGCTAGATATTTCAGCTTGGACGTAAAAAAAAATTTAAGGCCCCCTTTCTGAGATAAAACATGGCTAAAACGCGAAGCTTTCTCTTATGCAACATGAATTAAAGTAGAAGTACGAAATGCAAACTGATTCAACCGTGTCGGAATGGCACAAGCGGATAGGAGTCGGCTTCAAAGCGCGAAGGAACCAGGCTCGATTACGAGCACGGGAAGCATTTTCTTTCTTGAGACGCTTTGCGTTTCATCCTCATCATCACCACCGTCATCATGTGCTCTTTACGAAAAGCCATTATACAAAGTTGGCTTTCGTGCGATGGGTTTTGGTGTTACAATCTACGGCGCAAGTGAGGCACAGAAAGCTTCGTTTAAAACCATGGATGAAAAAAATCACCTTCGGTTTCTGAGGAAGACTACGCGTTATTCGGCAGCGTGACAGAGACCGAAATGGCTTCCGACCACGAATTGGGTGACATAATCGACCACATCGAACGACGCTACGTCACCGTGTGAAGGGCCACTACGGTTTTCACAAGAAGACGAAGCCAGCCATTCCGGCCGAACCCAATTCGGTATTTCACTTTGATGGCGAGCTCTGACACGGAGGGTACGGCGGTGGCACGAGCCTTCTCGATAATGCCGACGAGAAACACGAAATGCACACAAGAAAGCCCGCGATTACTTTCCTGCATTGAAACAGAGTTGTGTTTCATTGATCGTAAAGAAGACCGTAATTAGGAAGCAGCATCCGGAATACAAAGCACCGGTGGAAAATGAAGCTGCTAACGACCAGTGACTGAAATGCTTAACGGATCGGAACCAGGCAACTAACTTACTGTTGTTTTACTTTTCCAGCGTGTTTCATTTACACGTATTTAGGAGTGTCTGCACAAGCATTGCGCTGTGGTAAGCAACAGGATGCTACAAAAAAAGAAAGAAGACGAGCGGAGGAACCGAGCTATCCCCATCATCAGGTAAGAGAGAAAGAAGGGTCATTAAACGGTCTTCTCAGCAGAACCACGTCCTTGGTCCTGCTCTTGAACCACTGTTTACCACTGTTTACCATGGGTAACCAGCGGCCAGCAGTGGGTCGTTGGTTACACACCGGTAGGTATACTGATGACCGAGCGGTGATGCAATAATCGCTAGTAAGCCAGACACCTCTCGCCATTGCACCACAGAACACGACGAATACGGGGTGATCCATGGGAAGTACGCGATGTCTACGCTTTGTGTACCCAACACAATCGCATAGCACTTTTCCATGCATTTGCTCAACGCAAATATTCTTAACCGACTCGTCCTGAATTTCGTTATTAGCTCAAAAGTGCGTTGGGGGGCCACTCTCGAAGCTGATGGGCTAAGAGGTCGCATGAGCTCGCGCATGTGCGCGTTCTGAATGCTCGGCCGCGGTTTCAACGCAAAACAAACATCTCGGTTAGTGCCATTTGCGCGTGTTCATTGCCAAAGCAGTCCGTTTTGCGAAACGTAGGGCCGTATTTTGAGTCCCTCCTCCGCTCCATTTGCCCCCTCCACTCGGCTGAGGGGACGATTCCGCAATGCTCATGCATGGGGAAATCGATTTCCCGGATCTCCTCCTATGGAGGCTCGAGTGGAGGAAGGATTCGGAATACCAGGGATAGTCTGGATCCAGGTCGTGGCTTGGAGTTAAGAAGAATTTAGGTCGCACAACCGAGCGCCGCAACGCCCCCGGGCCGCACCCCCTCTGATTGCGTGGTGTGTGACGTCAGTGTGTACACACACTGACGTCAAGTCAGTGTCAAGTCAGTGTGTCAAGTCAGTGTCAAGTCAGTGTGTGACGTCAGATGCTGGCGTCACACACTGACTTGACGTCTATATTTTCGTTCCCTTATCGCCTCCCAGATGGGAACAAACACATGTAAAACATTTTGTTCTGATTTTGTTTTCTAGTCAAAGGATCTGGCTTTCCAATAAGCAAAAGCTGTTCTGCCATATAAGAAAACGTAAATTCTTAGTTCTAATTTGATTGATTTATTAATTCGGACTATTGAACCCGCCGCGGTGGCTCAGTGGCTAATCCACTGTGCTGCTGATCCTAAGAACGCGGGTTAAATCCCGGCGACAGTGGTGGCTTTTCTGACAGATTTCTGGGCTCGCTAAACACTCCCCGGTGGTCTAATTAACCCAAAGCCCTCCACTGCGGCCCGCCTTATAGCCCATATGTAGCTTCGACGCGTTTTGCACCCCTCCCCCCCCCCCCCCCCCATTTCATTTACTTTTTTATTCAAACACGTGCAGGCAAAATGTATGCAAGGCAATTGATTACTTGGATGCCATGACTCTGATCGGTATCGGTCCTTTAAACTCTCGTAAAAAACCCACAGCATATGCTTCACAATATTTACATTAGTTTTTGACACCCATTAAAGGAACCAATCGATTGATTGATTCAATGATTACTTGATAGACCCCACTCTGACAAGCGTAATGTTCGATTGTCTAACTGCTAGGTCGATATTATTGACAATCCCACTAAAGCTAACATTCATATAAATGTAAGGCAATGGGCTACTTCAATAAGTGGATTGCGCCGCGCGGGGGGTCCCATAAACTTGTATAGTCCTTCTGGAATAAAGACAATGCTTGGCGAGCATGTACACTCTGCAGAGAATAAGAATAGTAAGATAAAAGATTAAAGGTCGCACACGGGAGGAATTACGTCGACTGTCAACTAGGATAATCCATTTTTCCAATTTCAATTTCACCCGCCACACACTCACACACACACACACACACACACACACACATATATATATATATATATATATATATATCCTGAATAGTATATATCCTGAATATATATATCCTGAATCCCACCTGGCGGGCATTTTTTCTTCACTTTCTTTCTTTCTTTCCAAATTCTTAATCTGTTTCAATGATCTACCACATCCTCCCCTTTGCTTTCCGAGGTTTTCTCGACTGCCAACCCTTATTTCTGTGTTATTTGCAACGAGCCCCTCATTTCCTATTCTGATTCGCTACATGCATAGCGAGGGCCTCTGTTCTGGCAGTCTTGTTGCCAAAGGGAGCTTAAGAGGGTTCAAAGCTGGTCGACCACTCTGGACATGTCGTAGACACTCGAGTCACGACCCGGGGGTTAAAAAGAAGGTCCCCTTCACCCCGATTAGTCCGAATGGCGCTGGCTCCCACCCCCAAGCACAGGAAACAAACATATCTAACATAAATACCCCAGAAAGTGAATGGGAAAATCGCCCCGCCGGTAGCGTAGTGGTTATCGCACCAGACCGGTATTCTGGAGGTCGTGGGTTCGGATCCCACCTGGCGGGCATTTTTCTTCACTTTCTTTCTTTCTTTCCAAATTCTTAATCTGTTTCAATGATCTACCACATCCTCCCCTTTGCTTTCCGAGGTTTTCTCGACTGCCAAGCCTTATTTCTGTGTTATTTTCAACGAGCCCCTCATTTCCTATTCTGATTCGCTACATGCATAGCGAGGGCCTCTGTTCTGGCAGTCTTGTTGCCAAAGGGAGCTTAAGAGGGTTCAAAGCTGGTCGACCACTCTGGACATGTCGTAGACACTCGAGTCGCGACCCGGGGGTTAAAAAGAAGGTCCCCTTCACCCCGATTAGTCCGAATGGCGCTGGCTCCCACCCCCAAGCACAGGAAACAAACATATCTAACATAAATACCCCAGAAAGTGAATGGGAAAATCGCCCCGCCGGTAGCGTAGTGGTTATCGCACCAGACCGGTATTCTGGAGGTCGTGGGTTCGGATCCCACCTGGCGGGCATTTTTTCTTCACTTTCTTTCTTTCTTTCCAAATTCTTAATCTGTTTCAATGATCTACCACATCCTCCCCTTTGCTTTCCGAGGTTTTCTCGACTGCCAACCCTTATTTCTGTGTTATGTATATATATATATATATGTTGTAGAGGTTGTAGTGGGTCAAAGAAACAGATGAAGAATTTTTCTAGCCACAAAGAAAGGGGTGAAAAAATGCCCGCCGGGTGGCACCCACTGTTTCTTTGACCCACTACAACCTCCCCTTTGCTTTCCGAGGTTTTTTTGACTGCCAACCCTTATTTTCTGTCTTATTTCACCGAGCCATTTACCATTTCAGATTCGCTACATGCTTAGCGAGGGCCTCTGTTCCGGCAGTCTTGGTGCCAAAGGTAGCTCAAGAGGGTACAACGCTGGTCGACCCCTCTCGACATGTCGTAGACACTCGTGTCACGGCCCGGGGTTTAAAAAGAAGGTCCTCTTCACCCCGAGTAGTCCGAGTGGCGCTGGCCACCACCCCCAAGTGCAGGAAACAAAAATACTTTAAAATAAATACCCGAGAAAGTGGTGGGGAAACAGCCCAGCTGGTAGCGTAGTGGTTATCGCACCAGACCGGTCTTCTGGAGGTCGTGGGTTCGGATCCCACCCGGCGGGCATTTTTTCACCACTTTCTTTATGACAAGAAAAATTCTTCATCTGTTTCTTTGACCCACTACAACCTCCCCTTTGCTTTCCGGGGTTTTCTTGACTGCCAACCCTTATTTTCTTTCTCATTTCACCGAGCCCCTCATTTACCATTTCCGATTCGGTATATATATATATATATATATATATATATATATATATATATATATATATATATATATATATATATATATATATATATATCTATATATATATATACATATATATATATATATACATATATATACATATAGCAGAACAGAGAGATACGGGACGAGAGACTCGGTAAAGATACATATCAAGGTTGCAGTCGTCATTGCCAGTGCTATTCGGCTTTTTTTTCGAAATATTTAATAGGGCCGAATGACGTGTGCTTGTCACGTTTCTTTGATTCATTGATAAATAAGCGAAAATATAAGTCGGGAAAAAATCCGCCGTTTTCCGGGAGCGGGACTCGAACCCACATCTCCGCATAACCGGTGCGGTGCGTTCGCCATTACGCTATCCCCACAGCGGCTTCTCTCTCGACTTTAAAGCGGGGGTTTATATTTACAAGAGCTCTGAGGCCGGTGAACTAGCGCCGCCCCTCGACTACCGCGGGAGACGTAGAACGTCTTCTTTCCCAGCGGCCGCCACGTAGAACGTGGTCGGAGGTCGGGGTTAGCAATTGTCATATCCGAACTGCTGGAGCCAGTGCCTCGTAATGCATGTAGCAGAACAGAGAGATACGGGACGAGGGACTCGGTAAAGATACATATCAAGGTTGCAGTCGTCATTGCCAGTGCTATTCGGCTTTTTTTTTCGAAATATTTAATAGGGCCGAATGACGTGTGCTTGTCACGTTTCTTTGATTCATTGATAAATAAGCGAAAATATAAGTCGAGAAAAAATCCGCCGTTTTCCGGGAGCGGGACTCGAACCCACATCTCCGCATAACTGGTGCGGTGCGTTCGCCATTACGCTATCCCCACAGCGGCTTCTCTCTCGGCGCTAGTTGACCGGCCTCAGCGCTCTTGTAAATATAAACCCCGCTTTAAAGTCGAGGGAGAAGCCGCTGTGGGGATAGCGTAATGGCGAACGCACCGCACCGGTTATGCGGAGATGTGGGTTCGAGTCCCGCTCCCGGAAAACGGCGGATTTTTTCTCGACATATATTTTCGCTTATTTATCAATGAATCAAAGAAACGTGACAAGCACACGTCATTCGGCCCTATTAAATATTTCGAAAAAAAGCCGAATAGCACTGGCAATGACGACTGCAACCTTGATATGTATATATATATATATATATATATATATATATATATATATATATATATATATATATATATATATATATATATATATATATATATTGTGGGCATTGGGGGTGTACTGTTGTGATATTTATGCGTGGAAGCGACATGACCATTGTTATATCCAGTGTGGGACACGGCGGTGGGTCAATCCCTCTGTTCCTTTTACCCATCGACACCCATCGCCACTGTCATCTGTGTATAACCATCATCATCCCCGGGACAGTTCCGTCTCTCGGTGGCCTGTCCTCGGGAGCCTAATTAAAAGTGGTCCTTCAGCATCTCGGAGCTCTTTCTCTCAATATATATATATATATATATATATATATATATATATATATATATATATATATATATATATATATATAGCGAATCAGAATAGGAAATGAGGGGCTCGTTGAAAATAACACAGAAATAAGGGTTGGCAGTCGAGGAAACCTCGGAAAGCAAAGGGGAGGATGTGGTAGATCATTGAAACAGATTAAGAATTTGGAAAGAAAGAAAGAAAGTGAAGAAAAAATGCCCGCCAGGTGGGATCCGAACCCACGAGGGATTCGGATCCCACCTGGCGGGCATTTTTTCTTCACTTTCTTTCTTTCTTTCTAAATTCTTAATCTGTTTCAATGATCTACCACATCCTCCCCTTTGCTTTCCGAGGTTTCCTCGACTGCCAACCCTTATTTCTATATATATATATATATATATATATATATATATATATATATATATATATATATATATATATATATATATATATATATATATATATATATATATATATATATATATATGTGTGTGTGTGTGTGTGTGTGTGTGTGTGTGTGTGTGTGTGTGTGTGTGTGTGTGTGTGTGTATATACATGCGCACTGAAAGCAGATTGTAAAATCAGTGTATTCTATTTCACGTTCTCCTAGATCCCTCGTTTGGTGCCAGAAAAGAAAAGCTGCGTTTGATCGTGCCGCCGGGACTAAAGCTGGGCAAAAGACCGACGGGTTCACATTTTAAGACCCTTAACGGCGGAGAAGAATTTTCCCAGTCAAACACACAAACGGCAACGGCCACTAGTAAAAAAGACTGCCCGTTGGTTTTTCAAACATAAGCTGTTAACACGAATGGGCATTTTCTCTCTAGCCTATTAAGACTGCGCATAATTTTCTTGCTGTCAGACTGATCGTTTGAGCGTGGAACATTGTTGTGCACCAGTGAACAGATACAGCCACAGAGTAATGCACCTCGCCACGAACAGCCAGCTTATATTGCATCCCCGCCTTTCGCTAATGTCAGCCTTCAGTGCCATCACGCTGGACCACAGAGCCATGCGTCTTTCAATAGTCGAGATATCAATGCAGCACTATGTGAAGAGGCCGCACATGACGATGTGATCTGCATGACACTTGCAAATTCAATCAATCAATCAATCAATCAATCAATCAATCAATCAATCAATCAATCAATCAATCAAGCAAGCAAGCAAGCAAGCAAGCAAGCAAGCAATCAATCAATCAATCATGTGATGCCAGTATGGGGAGAAAGCTTGCCCCTGTCAGGCTGCTACATGAAGCCATTGCATGGTCATTAGGCAAGTTCAGCCGACTCCAGGCCCAACAACATGAACGCGTAATAACGATGCACTCGCGCATCGATGTACAGACTAAACTTTTGTACGCCCTTATTTGCCAAAAAGGGTTTAAAAATCTTCTCCAATGGCAGACACCATTAAAAGGTGTTCTTACTAAAAAAGGGTGCGGGGGTGAAAAAAAAAATTCCCGCGCCTTCCCGCGAGGGGAACACGAGTAAATGCAGAGCATTGGGGCCTCAGTACTGGTTGAAGGCAGTGTTGCTTCCATCGCTTCTTCCGTGATGCTGGAGTAGCAGACACGAGTAAACGTGGGAGCGGGCGTCAACCAAGGAAGGAAGGAGCAACGCAGTGACTGAAGCACGAGCGACCGCTAGCCGCTTTATATTAGCAGCGCACGCAGTAGAGGGAGAGCATTACGGGGGGGAGAGCGCGCATGCACAAGCAGCGCGCGCCCTTCCACGCCCCACCACGCTGCTATCACGCACCTGTTACGCCGAGACCGCGACGTAGCAAACGGGCTGACTACGACGCATGCGCGCGCCAGCTGCTGTTGAGAGAGAGGAGGGAAGGAGAAGAGGCGCACCTGCTGCGGACGCGGAGCTGTGGACGCCGTCCGACGCAGGAAGAGGCGAGGCTAAGAAATGCTCTGCATTTAAAAGGGGTGGGTGTTTGAAAACCTTAAAATAAGGCTGTGTGCAGCGCAGCTGCGTGTTGCAATGGGGATCGGCTGAACGTACTGCACGATATGTAATACATTGCACACACACAGTAGTTACTCTTGGACCGCAAATGAACTAAATAAGATAAACACAAGACATGGGAGAGCCAGTGTATACTTAGTACGTTACCTCACATTTACGTCTGCTCTCCTTGCTTCTATAGCCAGCAGAGGAAATCATTTTCGAGAGTCGGTGGGCTTGTCTCAAAAATTGCCCATTTTAGCGCTAATTTTGGAATTAGGCATAATAAACTATTTCGGAAGGTCCAACGAGTCAAAGGATCCAAGAAGCCGCAAGGTCCAACGAACTGTGGGAACTTTTGAAGCCGTGCCTAGATATGCGAGTTATAAACTACGTCATTCCTTCGTATTATGAGAGTTTTTGGCTCCCATATCATAATTTTTAATTTCTAAGTTCAGAGGTACAGCAAACTGAACCCTGGCTAGATATGGACGGCATAAAGGGAGCCTTTGATCAAACTTTTTTTACAGAGGAACTGCATATGGTTAGGATTCTGCGTATTTTTTTTTTGGCCCGTCAACAAAATTACAGAAATTCAGAGAACTTCCCACTTTTCTTACGCCGTATGTCGTCATTGCGAGTTCTTAATAGCCATATTTAGATATGAGTAGCCGAATACAGTAGGTTATTTTATTGTTGTATAGTTTTGCTTTATTTCTTTCCTCCAGTTTACATTTACGCTATTATTGCGATTAAGTGCCTTAACTTCGCCAGTTGTGTATTTTTGTGCAGATGCAAAGCTTTTAAGGTTGTTATAGCGATTATATGTATAGTGATTGTATGTGGTAACTCCACCAATTATGCAGTTCGCCTGACTACGAAGCGTTACACGGTTGGTCCGCTTCCCTATTATTTTATTGGAGTTTCGGCCGTTCTTTTTGGGACTTTGTTTTCATGTCTTCATTTTTTCAGCCGGTGGATAAGATGGGTATTGTTTATTTTGTTATTTCGTTTACTATAAATCCTATTTTTTCTATTTTGTGTCATCTAATTTTTGAAAATACCTTCGAACAATTATACCTATTTACGGAATTATACGATTAATTGTGTTTATTCTTCCAGTTATACATTTTTGTGAAAATGCAAGACATGGGTGGTCTCTCTTCAGGATTTTTTATTTGAGTTCCTGTCGTTTTTTTTGGGACGGGATATGAATAACTTTGTCATCGTTCCGTGGGAGCGGTGTATAAGATAGATATTTTTATTCTGTTACTTCCGTTTATATTTCGATTATTTATATTTTGTATTTTTTGTTGTTTTTATTTCCATTCGACGAACTATCCCTCTTTCCGCTTTTATAATGAGTAAGGGTGTTAACTCCACCATTTATGCATATTTGTGCAAATGCAGGGCGTTACACGGTTGGTCCATCCTTACGATTTTTTGTTCGCGTTTCCTTTAGTTCGCTGTACTTTTTTTATTTTTGCCTTTTTTCTGGGGGGGCCGTTTATAGATGCAAAGTTTTGACCCCGTTAGTTCGTCTTTATCAATTTTAATGTGTATGTTTTTCTGTTTTTTGGTTTTAAAAATTCCGTTCAACCAGTCGCCTCCATCTAAGATATCCTAATGACTAAATGTGTGAACTCCGCTAATTACTCGTTTTTGCGCGACTTCAGGGCGTTAAACAGTTGGCCCGATCTTTGACAAAGGTTTCAGCTATCGGCTGTCCTAATTCTTCGTGACTCTTAAGAGCTTCGGAGGTACTCATCATGTTTAAAAGGGCTTATGATTTCGATGTTGATCCCCTGGTTAGAGCCCACACTGGGATGATTGTTTTCCTCCCGGAAAGATCTGGGAACTTGGGCTCGAGCGCGGCACATGCCTCTAACGCGTGGAGACAGCAATTCGTTCATTGGTGCTACTTACCAACCATGATGAAGTAGTCTGAGTTCGGGACGGGCGTGTTCCGTGCATTTTTGTTCAGCGCGAGCACACACACCTAGTCGCAAAACCAACTTTACCGCGAATGCTATGGTTTTTAGGTACCTATACTTTTTAGGTACCTATACTTGAAAAGCGTGGACACGCAGTGGTTAAGAAAGAGTACGGAAAGAACAGTGGAGAATCCAAAACAGCCAAGGTAACCAAAAAAAGAGGCAAGGCAGATTGAAACGAATAAATGGAGAGAAAAAATGGAAGGTAAAACGTCGTTAGAGATGTACAGTGCTGAGAAATTGAACATCAGAAAGGAAAATTTCTACGATAATTCCCAGGGCAGTGCTTTGCTTTTTGAGGCTAGAGCAGGTTGCCTGCGAACTAAGAGTTTTGTGGGGACGTATTCACAAAATGATGGAGTATGCGTGGTCTGCGGAAAAGAAACAGAAACTATGCGGCACATAGTGCTAGAATGTGAGGGTATCCATCCAAATCTACATGAAGGGAATATTGGGCTTTCAGAAGCCCTAGGATTTAAGGGTGTCACAGAGGAAGTTAACTTTGAGGCTGACGAGGGGACGAAAAGAAGATTAGAATGCTGGTGGACGAAAAGCAGAGAGGGGAATATTGCCTAGGACAGTTACCACCTGTAACAGGGAAAAAAGTATTACGGGCCTAATAAGCTTCAGTGCCTGCCCTAAGCAGCGCTAGTATTAAACCAAAAGTGTAAAACATGATTATATTAGTCCTTTTTGGTAAGATGACATGTCATCACCCCGCTGCAAATGGGAGACCAATAGCAATCATCATCATCATCATCAGCTAAGCAGAAAATGGTTGTAACTCTTGCTTTACGAAAACCTTCCCAAATACAATTACATAAAAATTGCTGGGTAAGACGGCTGTATCCTCACAGTGAATATCATTTGCGCTTAATAGTTATTCCTTCCTTTCGTGTGAAGACACAGCGTATATCTTTCGTTGGCGCCGCAGTTGGACGCCGTAGTTCGCGGAGTTAGGCACGGCGCCGTTTCGATCAATACACCCACCGCGGTGGCTAAGGGCTAAGTTGCTAAGGCGTTGCGCTGCTGAGCAACAGGTCGTGGGTTCGATTCCCGGCCGCGGCGGCCACTTTTCTGATGAAGGCGAAAAGCAAAAACGCCCGTGTGCACTTTCGGCTCACGTTAAAGATCCCCAGGTGGTCAAATTTCACCCGGAGCCCTCCACTACGGCGCGCCTCATCACCTGCGTTGCGTCGCCGCCTTAAACCCTACAATCAATCAATTACAATCGTTTTGATCAACACAGCGCAACATTGGGCAGACGATAGTTAGCCGATTACTGCACGAGTGCATTTAAATCCAAGTTTGTTGTTGGTGGTGACCTTACTTAATTTCCGGTGTGGCCCAATCCCCTGCACCTTTCCGTTCAAACGGGGTATATATATATTGAGGGAAAGTTTCTCTCCAACAGATAAAAAAAAACAACTTATCAGTACCTTTCATTTGACAGCTACCAACCTCATGAAATCAAACAATGGTCACATGCACTACGATATTCCAGTAAGTGTCATTTTACGTTTGCTTTGATTTCTACTTTACGTAAACGACGTTGTTAATGTGCACCTAATCACTGAGGTAGTTTTATACGTCCATGACACAAATGTACTTTTCTTTAGAAGCAACATATATTTGATTGACAAACTAACACATGGCTAAAAAATGGTTCCTAGAATGAATGCACTTCTTAAAGAGAAAGGAAACAGGTAACTGAATTGCAGACTCGACCCTTAGCAAACAAAAGTTCAACGATATGACACCCTCAGAAACTTGTTTGATCTCTTGAATCGCCTTAGCCCCGTCAAGAGATCCAAGTCAGAAAGTCTAATATTGGACCTTTGACTGGTGGAACTTTGTGACTCCCCTTAGCCTCATCAAAAGGTCCCATATGAGAAAAGATATAACTAGTCAAAAGTTCAACAGCGAGTCAAGATATCCGACGAGTCAAAAGTGCCAATGAGTGAAGAGGTTCAGATTTGTATCTCTTGACTCTTTGAATCTTTTGACGCACCTTACCTGCATCAAAACGTCCCCTTTGGGTCAAAAACTACGAGTCAGAAGGTTAACAGTGAGTCAAGATATCCATCGACTTAGAAGACCCAACAAGGGAAGAGATGCACATTTGTATCTCTTATACGTTGGATCTTTTAAATCCCCTTAGCCGCTTCAAAAGTCCCAATGGGGGTCAAAAGATCAATGAGTCCCAAGATCAAACGAGTCAAGAGTTGAAATAGCAAGTCAAGGTATCCAACGAGTTAAAAACTCCTACGAGTCAGAAGATCCAATTTCGGACGTCTTGGCTCGTGGATCTTCTGACTGGCCTTAGCCGCATCAAAACGTCAAATATTGGTATAAAGATCCGAGTCCGGAGATCAAACAAGTCAAAAAGTCCACAGCGAGTCAAAATAATATGACAAGTTAGAATACCTAGCGAGTCCAGAGATTCAATTTGGGAGCTTATGACTCTTTCAATATCTTTGAAATCCTTCAGGCTCGGGGGAAGGGGGGGGGGAGAGTATGGCAGAGTAGCATAACTACTCTGCCATAGCTATTTGCTGAAACGAAAGTTCAAGTACAGCTGTGGGGTCCTATGTACAAGTTTTATAAGGTGTTGTCATACTCAAGGGGGATTCATTCGCCATGTCTTATTGCCTGAATGGTCAACGGGAAGTGGCGGCAGCAACACAAGAACAGTGATTTGCAACATAATTCTGGAGAGGAATCCGGTGAAAATACTGTTCCAGGTTACAGGCTAGTCCGGACCGCCACCGCCGCACGCATGAACATAACAGCGGCATAAAAATAGGCATTTCCAACATAAATTCTGGGGAGCAATCTCTGAAAAGATCAGAGCCCTTCCACCCCGTGAAGAGGGAACTTCAGAGAAGCTGGCGCTGTGGTAGGATTTTCTATGTTGGGTTTAGCTATATTGGAGATTTGCAACGTTGAGTTATAAGGACAGTGGCGCGATCTCGACGTCAGAGACTAAGAGCACACACGATTGGTGGGCAGAGGCAATGACTTTTTATTATAGCATGCTACTCCAATCACGGCGGAGGTTCTAGTGGGTCGCACAGGCGGCCGCCGAAGGGCAGCCGTCATTGCGCTGTCAGGAGAGAGATGCTGTGCGTGGCGAGGAGTAAACACAACTGGCTAGGGAAATAGGCAATGACGGTGGAGATAAGTATACTGTGGGGCAGTAACCATACTCCCTTCATTGACGACCATGCTTCACTGTGCAGCACATACTCTGGAAAAGCCAGCTTACAAAGTTTACAATAATTCGCCGGAAGTCGGCTTCACCTCTAAACACAAATGAAATGCTGGGAGTAAATATTTACAGGGCTAACATGAGCCACCTTATATCAAAATATGGAGGCCCTAAGACAATTTTTTATTTTCATGAATTTTTTGATAATCTGAAAATTGTTCTACACTCGGTCTGTCGCCGGAGACAACCTGCGGCATCCTAGCCATATACAGCTTTGCTATAAAAACGGTTCCAGAATACGAGACTGTTCCAGACCGCCACCGACAAAGAAGCGGCCACCATCATCGCAACCACCATAGCCTCCGCAGACTTCGTGACCATTCTCACGGAATCACAGCAAGCATGGCGCAGCTTTCGGAATTGTTGCATCTCACCCACAGCCCTCAAACTTCTATAGGAAAATAAGAATCTCGCCTGCACAAAACTGATATGGACCCGACGTCCCTCCTTCCTTGAAGAAAATTATGCGGCTCACGCCGCTGCACGTGACTGCACACTCCAGGCGTTCCCATAGGGGAGGAAGGATCGGCCACGTTCCCCTCCTACCCAACCATCCCAGTGAGCTACACTGAAATCCTTTGCCATTACCGCCAGTCTGGAATAGAGTATGCCCCCTTCCCCCAACCCGTCACTCATGCTCTCAGATGCACGCATGTGGAGACGACTTCAAATCACTGCCTTTTACAACTGCCCTGCCGGGGACGTAACGGGATTTGCATATCACCTCGCACGGAAATTCCCCTATCACCCACACCCTGTGCTTTTCTCTTCCCCAGAGCAGTGGGAGAGGGGGTTGACCAGCTGGCGGCTTGGGGACCAGGAATTTGCGGTGCCACGCCTGAGCAGCAGCGGTAGGCCGCAACTTTCTTAGATAAGAATTGGCTACCCGCTTTTTTTCGTTTCTTTTCTTTAACATCAGCTCCAGCAACAGTTTTTGTTCTCCTCGTCCTCATCCACCTCCAGAATGCACCTTTATTCCGCAGAGGCATATACTCATGCGGAGATGGATGAGAGTATCATTCTGGCAAAGTTGGGCATTGTTTGCGCCCGTTGCACCTCAACAGGGCCCCAGCGGGGAAGAGAGAGAGAGAGAGAGAGAGAGAGAGAGAGAGAGAGAGAGAGAGAGAGAGAGAGAGAGAGAGAGAGAGAGAGAGAGAGAGAGAGAGAGAGAGAGAGAGAGAGAGACTTTATTATGAAAGGAGGACCACTGGTCACGATGGGCGAAAGAAATAAGGAGGGAGATAAACACTCACAGCACCAGCTTCCAATCAGTTTTACTGTTCCCCTGTGCTGGTCTATGTGATCAAGAAGTGTGCAGTGCACATTCTTATGCATCAACCAAATTTTACAAGCCAAATGATGCCGCCGCCAAAGGAAATAAGTTATTTGTCGCTGAGCGCTGATGAAGACAAACTAACGCACCGAATACCCAGACTAACATCGCCTCGGATTCCTTCAATTCTCAATTAAGCTGCGTAGAACTAGAGGGCACAGCAGCGCACTCATTAAGAGCCGGTTTACAACCGAATTTTAAACAACGAATCGCCAGGGAACAGCTGTTGCTGTGGTCACGTGACCAGTCATTGAAGCACCGCCCGGTTCGCCCAATGACTTGCCCCCCACACGAAAGGGGAGGCTGTACGCAACACGGTCAGCACTCTCAACAAACTTATTGTAGGTATAACCGCCGCGATATTGATACCTTCGGGATAACGGACGCCACACATAATCACAATTTATCTAAACCATATACAAGTGCCTGCATTTGCGCTCTCGTCCTAAGTTACAAAACCGGATGCAGTGTAGTATGGACACTTGAAACCAGACACACCGGGGATACTGGGATGGTACGCCTGCCCACATTTCAGAAAAGCATAAGGATCGACAACTGGGCTAGTTGGTAGTGGTTTTTGAACGTATTGAAGTAGCGCAAACTCGAAACAGACACAAACAGAAGGGAGTAAGTGATGTAGTCTTGCTACTCCCTTCTTGTGCCCGTGTCATGTCTGCGATACTTCAAGATGTTGACAAAACAGAAAAGTAGGGTAGAGGCGCTTTCTTCGCAATGAGATCATGCACGATCTTAAGCATGGAGCGCTAAAGAAGGTACATACATTAACTGCGGCTGCAGCCATTGAGTGAGCATAATCGAAAAGGGCCATGCGCTTGGCAGTAATGGTCAGTAACCGACAGTCGTCTGGGCACGTAACAACGTTTTTCAATGTTTTATCGGTGTTTTTCTGTGAATACAAGGCAAAAACTAAAGATATTGTGCAGCAATGCATCTCGAGGGGTGCAAAAAACGGGCGGAGAAGATGCGGGAGTTTTATGGCGCTCAGCCGAGTTTTGAAACTGTGCCAAGCGTTATGAAACGGCCGTGGCGAGGGCGGCGGCACATGTGGTCGTGTGAGCTTGTTTTGCGCGCATCGTATTTGCCGAGTGACATGAAAAGGTCGCAGCTAGGCGGCTGCATGTCCTGCAACGCGTGCCACTTTGTCCGCGTTTTAGTGTGTGTATGGCGGCCGTGTCCTGAAGGCGGCTAGGCGGCACCAAAGGGCCCAAGATTGCTTCAGTATAATTTTTTTAAAGATAACGGTAATTTCAAAACATATAATGCACATAAACGGATGTCACATGCACTCAGCGTCTGAGGTCCCCTTATAGTATAGTGTCTATCGGCTATCAACGGAACAGTACGATGATGATACAGTATAAAAGAAGGCGAAGACGAGGCGTCTGGACGTGAGCGGCTTCGACCACTTTGGACTGCTGTATGTATATCGTCGCCAAGTTTATGGTGACGAAACAAGTGGGGAGATGCCAAACTGCCATCGTTTTCAAATTGCAGTTTAGGCTAGTTCTGGACCATTTGGAGTAACAAAACTCGCTGCAGACACACTTCCATCCTCACATTGTAGAAAAGTCGCCTGACAGCTCGTTTTAGTTTCGTCTTTTTCCGAACTCCATAGAGACGCGGAAGAAGCAGCCTTGTATAGGCAGTTCTTAAAACTCCAATTTTTATTGCCTTCCGTCATACTTATAGTGAGATAAACTTCTCTCCCCTTGCAGAGACTTTGGCCCGCAGAGTTGCGTAATTGGTTGAATTCGAGCGTAACAGAAAGCGAGTTACAGTTGTTTTCAGCAACTCCAATGAAGAAGCCCATGCAGTTCAAAGTGCTGATAGAGGAGACGCTTGAGCTTGATAGCCTCGTTGAAACTCCTCCGTGCACGAACTAGTACTCAAAAACACGTGAAAATCCAACTAATGTGGAGTAACCTTCCTAATGTGGCCTAATTCTTCCCAGGGGAGATACATAACAATGCAGGTTACAGATTCCGGTGCCGTGCTGGTAACCGGGAAAGTGTTCCTTTTCTTTCAGGGAGCCATCGTGCATGCCAAAGGTCTAACATCTCTATTGTCAAGTAACTATATAAACTAGGAAAGAGGAAACTAGTCTACTTCATAAAATTGGCTCCAATCCACGTTGTGAAGGTGGTCGAATGGCGAAGCTGCAAACGACACCCACAACCAGTTACCCTTGCGGCGTCACTCGAATTCACACACGTGGCTCTTCAAAGAGTGAAACCAGAGACTCTGCCAGCCGTTACCTGTCAGCCAGCCGTTACCAGGGACCTTACAAAATCGCGTCAGAAAGATCTGCCGCAAAAACAACAAAGAAGAAAACGGGGGGAGGAGTGAAATATTTTCTTCTCATATTCAATTATATAATTATATAAAGAAGGTGTCCGGAGCACCTCAAAGAAACTAAACTAAACTACATTGATACGGAGACGAGCAGTGAGGCAGGTTGGCCTAGAAATGCAGCTACGTTAATAAAACCAGTTGTAACCCTTCACGTGGTTCAAACTAATTTTGAAGCCTTGTAAAACTGCTGCAGCGATACGAATATTTTTTTTTGTTGCGCATAAAGTTCACGTGCTTAAGGGGGACTCACCTGTTAGCATTCCTATGGGACTTACTACGTCATTACCCACAGACCTAAGAATCATCGTGGTTCAAACTAATTTTGAAGCCTTGTAAAACTGCTGCAGCGATACGAATATTTTTTTTTGTTGCGCATAAAGTTCACGTGCTTAAGGGGGACTCACCTGTTAGCATTCCTATGGGACTTACTACGTCATTACCCACAGACCTAAGAATCATCGTGCACGAATACGAAAAGCTTCACGCATACGCATCGATGTTCACAATGGCCTAGTTTGCCTATTTAAGAGATATGCCTCTCCTGTAAAAATGAAACTCTTACTTGCTAAACCAAAATGCGTTCCTTGTTTATTTGTTGTCTCAGCAAAGAAGTGATATAGTCTTCAAACAAGCAAATTAGCCTGTTCAGAACATTTTTACGAATGTGTAAAACCTTTCTTAATGGTACACGACGCTTTTTAAATTCCTGGGTCATCAATTAGTAAGTTTAATAGAAATGTCATCAGGTGAGTACCCCTAAATATAAAGGGACACTAAAGGATACAAAGAAGTTGGTCTGCATCGATGGGTTATGGTGCCGAGAATCTAAATACATCATTCTCGCGACTAGCAGTGGTTTATTAAAGGGACACTGAAGTGATTTGTAAACAATGCGGGATTACGAGCGCAAACTGTAGTCCGGAGTCCCTGGGCCCTGTTTAGACCACTCTGTGCGCGTTTACGCGAATTTATTTAGTAGAAAAATCAAATCGAAAATGCTGTCCTCCTCTCTTTACGCTCGCCCATTTTCTGTGGCGTTTTCGTGTGACGTCAGCAGGAGAGGAGCTGACAATTGGCTGCGCTACTGCACGGCTCGCCGACCTTCCGCGACCGAGTCAGTCGGCCCACCGTTTAGTCCGCCGGCTGCCGACGGGTCGCCGCAATTTGTTCGATCAGTTGAAACTAAGCCACTACACGTTTGGGAATGGAAGAATGCGCCTTTCTTTACTTCGTTAGTTTGTACACTGTATCTAGCTCCAAGTCAAGGTCGCTTCACACAAGCGCTGCACACGCGCACATGCGACGCTTCGCTGACTGGTACGCCAGTAGGAAAATATAAGGCCTCTTGAAGGGGGAGAGGAGTGAGCGAAGTCAATATAGGTACTAAGGAAATATAATCAACTGATATTTTTACCGTACAGCGGAAAACTAGAGTGCGGGAAGCACTTTTTTGCGCTGAGCGAACAAGCAGAGCGGTCAACAGCACGACTACGCATCTGCGAACGCTTTCCCGTCTACGAAATGCAATCGCTAGACGTGAGCTATTGTGGAAACTCGGGGGACGCTTACTGCACGAGCGCAATACAACAAATAGTCACCTAAGCTGCTTGAAATACTAAAACTAAATAAAAGTGTAAACTGGTTATACATTATATACCTTATCTTTTCCATTGCCGCCAGCGGCCCCCTGCGGCCTAGTCGTTTTGGGTGCTAGGTATGTCATCGAAAGTGTTTTGCCAGTCACAAGTTCGAATCGCCGCGGGGACATGCTTTTTTTTATGAGTTAACTTTTTTGTTTTTCGCCGATGTTTTCTATACTAAGTTCACCTTTTTTTTGGACCGCAACGTTCATTGCTCCACGAAATAGTCCACAGAACTCGCGCAGGCTGGCACTGCCGCGCTAGCGAGTTCTCGTTGGCGTGCTGTTGCCATAAGCACCGACTGCTTGCGGGCAGTGGGCACAGGCCAGAATCAACCGACCCTTGGCCTGGTGTGAACACGCTTTTTACGATACAGGTATGAGCGAGGCAAGCTCCAAATATGGGGGAAAAGCGCATGCATTTGAGCGTCTGCGGGGACGCGGAGGGCGTTCATGCACTGCGTAGGCCTCAGATGGCGAATGCTACGATTCCGAGCCGTCCTGGGAGGCTTATCTTATGCATTTTACAGCCGACAACATGGCAGAAGCGCGGTACTACGATAACTGGGATATTGAGAATGCCCATCCAACGACGCCTTCGAATGTCAAACATGTTGTTTTACAGACCGAAACCGAAACCGAAACTTGTTTGATTGCTAACCTTGGGCATCGTCCAATCACGGCGCCCCCTCCTCCCAACGTGACAGCTTAGTATGTGCGGCCGCCGCAAACAGCGCATGGTAGTTTTTCTTCTTTCGCGCTTTGTAAAATAATTACCGATTTGTCAGCCGGATACACGACGAAAAATGTGCTAATTTGAGCCAGTCTACACAGTGCAAGCAAAAACGGGAGCTTGACAAATTCACTTCAGTGTCCCTTTAAGGCAGAAAAAGACAGAAACGTGAAAACAGAGGACGACGCCCCGTACTCTTTTGGTTAATACGGTGGGTGACGCCACAAAAGTGGTGTACGGGTGTACGGTCCAGAGTTCATTTCAGAAGTATCTATAGATCTTTTCCTGAAATAAGCAGTTCCTAAGTGGTCGAGCACGTGAAATAAATATAAATGAAAGCTTTCCGTGAACTCACAATACCCAAAAAACACAGACTACAGCTTTTATACACTGCGAGGCAGGCTGCTTCCCTCGATATTCAGCCAGCCATCATGCTTTCAGTTTTGTTTTCGAAAACCGTTGGTGCTCAATTAGCGAAGTCAATAACCTACGACAGTGATCGCCCGAGCTTCTGCAAAAGAAGCTGAAGTCCCTTCATTAGAAGAGGCAAAAGGAAAAAGATGCACTGCAGGTGGTTAAGCGACACGCCTGAGCTAATCTCCCGCTCTCCGCGCTGCGGCGAAGGAGAAGTAACAATCTATTTACAATGTTGGTACCGGTAAAGCGCGCCCGGTTCGAACCATGAAATGAGCTTAGTGCCAGTGGTTAGCTGACAGAACCACACTTGTTCTTTTCTGTTCGCCTCGAGCCGCCGTTGATATCCGTAAAGCGTGATCCGGCTAACGTGAAGAGGTTTTATTTCACTCTAGGTCCCCGCCACGCGACAGAACATAACATGAGATGGCTGTGATCCCCAGGCGATGGGAAGTGAAGGCGCCCTCCTGAACGGTGCCAGCCGGGGGCTCGGAATGCCGCGCTTGATATTCGAAACGGCGATTTTTGCCACTGGCTTCGCCGCAGCCCTCCATGCTCGCAGCCGGTTCGATGGAGTCTGAGACGCCGGTCTAGGCGGACACACCGGCCGCTGGAGCATCTAAACGCTTTTGTCGATCCGTCGGTGAAAAAGCATAAAAGTCCAAGCTAGCCTCCACGGCCAGAGAAACGTTGCCGTAGTCGGCCATTAATTGCTCGGAGACATAAAAGCTACCGATGCCAGCGTTTACACTCCAGACCATGTGGGGACTACGTGGGTCCCCATGGCGGCCGCGCAGCGCCATTAGTACTAACTGCCCCGCGCCGCCGACATGGTGATAACCCCTCGGCAACAAAGCGCGCGCGAGCGCACGCACCCCTGGCAGTGCATGGTGGGCCGGTCGCCCCACAACCTCCTTGGTCGCCCCGCAGCCGGCTTCTTCGCCGGCATCCTCCTACCCCTCTGAAGACCCTTCGCTCCCAACCGAGGTAACGTCGGAAAGCGGGATTGCTCTGCTTGGGGCTTTTCTGCGAAGGTCCGGAACCAGGGCGCGGGTCGGACAAAGGAGCTGATCTTTTTTGACCCTAAAGCGCGAGACACATTGACGTCTGGTGCACGCGATTCGCATGCGACTCATCATTACGATTGATCGTTAGGACCGGTTTTGGCGTCATTCGCTGGTCGGAGGAGGCTCACGACGTGCGACTGGCAAGCCAGATGCAGTCAATGCTGTCGTGCCATCGCTGCGATCGTCGTGAGGATACAGCCAATGAGATCCCGTTGAGAAAGTTTCTTTCAGAGCCCCGAGGAGGCGCCAGTGGTAATTCCGAGTATTTTGTGGGGAGCAGCTCTGCGCCACCCCGCCACCGACCCGTGCGCCATTTTAGAATAGGGGAAGCCGGCGTTGGGGGCCCCCAAGAAGTTAGGGGAACCCAAACGCAAGGCGCTTGCGCGCGACGAGTTTTAGAAGAGGGCGTTCCCAACAGCCCGCAACCGGCTTGCGTTGCTCGGGTCGGCTGGGGTGATGGGAACTTTAGGCTTAGCATCGTGACGGATATTTGATCGCCGCTATCTGTGCAACTGCGAATGACAATCCGTAACACAACTTTAAATTTCAGTACACTATCATCCTCTTTCTCGCATGTGGAACTTTATTTCAACTATGATTGCCGTTTGAGCGATCGGTGACCAAGACATCTGCGTAGCCTGTTTCGATATGCTTCCGCGCAGGTAGCGCCATCTTTCGGCCACTCGACGCACCGCGCGCCGCGGCGTCGCGGGGCGTCGAGTGGCTGGTCAGCGTAGGCTTAGCATCGCGGCAGATATCTGATCGCCACTTTTAAATTAGGCCATGATAGGAATCTCTAGCGCAATTTTTCACCACACTAACACATACTTTCTCGCGCGTGGAACTTCTTTTTAGCGATCAGATTGATTCGGAAGAGCAGCGACAAGCGGTTGCTACCGTGGTCTGCGCCGGTTCGAACCGCTGAGTGCGCCGAGCTGGCAGGCGCGGCCGGCGTGTGCGCGGAGTGTTTCCGAAGGCAGAAAACGCTTCACGATTGCCTGCTTTATCTATTTCTTGCGAACGACACGCGGAATCTACAAATTCAGCTCAGCGATCGTCGTAGTTGATCGGGTGAGTCGAGGAACGAGCCGCAGGCTTCGCTTCAGCCATGGTCACGCGCAGTCACGCTGGCTGCGATAGCGACGCAAGAACGCAAACTCCAGCTTTGAGGCGCCCGCTATTTCGGCAAAATAGCGTGCGCGCTAGACGCAAACCAAAAACCCCACGGACGGCTTGGGTTCTCCGCATGCGGAGTACAACGCCCCAAGACGCTTGGGGGCCCCAGAGCGTTGGGGCCCCCTATTCTAAAACTCCCTAATACTACTGACTGGTAGACACATGCTTCATGAATTCACGGATTCATGGGTGCTAAATGTTCCCACACCGCTGTACTGAACATATAAAAATGCAATGTATAACGTAATAGCACTATTCACTTTCACTTCAAGTTGATAAATATTTTCGTTTCCTGCTCGGATTTCTCTTGCACAGCTCTAAATCGGCCGGAGTGCGCCTAAACAGGGAGGCAACCATGGAGCAAAAACTGTGGGCGGAGCGACGCTGACGACGCATCGCACGTGCGCATCGGACCATGTGTCCCAAATTCACGCGGACGACTAGTCGTGGCGACAGTCGCAACGATCAGTCGCATGCGCCAATCGTTCATGTGTCTCGCGCTTAAGGCTAGGCAAGTCTCCCCTCAGGAGACGAACCGAGTCGGCGGCCACGGACGACTTACCGATCTCGTGGAGACTCCGCCTCCTGCCCAAGGTCAGGACAGCGTGTCCAGTGCGTGTTTCACGTAATGACCGAGCAATAAAGCTGTGGTTTATCCAAGCGCATCCGTGGCACCTCCTGGTGAGTCGGACGAACTCTTAGCGGCGTTGCCATCTTTCATGCCAACGAGGGCGTTGCCAACGAGGGCGCTGCCATCTTGCATGCGCAGCGCCCTCTCGTAGCTGGCCGGTTTGCTGGCTTGGGCGTTTGCTCCGCGGCGCATGGGCGCCTCCAGCGGCTCGGTGAATTTTAAATGCATAGCATTTTAGTAACTCACAATGTCACGCGGCGTTGGCGTGCCTTGTCGTAGTCCGCATGCGCGCCTTGTCGTAGTCCGCAGCCAGGCCACTACACTATAAAAGAAATAACAGTTTCCGGCGCCCGGTTTCAAACCCATGACGCCGCGGGCGGAACGCAAGGTGCCCGGCGCACTACCGACCGAGCCACGAAACCGACACAGATTTCGATGCACCGAACGCGCCTTATATCCTTCACTCATTTTTCGTTTGTTTCGAAAGCGCCACAAGTTGTCCCGCGCCTCCAAAAGATGGCGACACGGGTCCGGCGATCGAGAGATACGACTTGCCGGCGCACCCCCTCGGAAATGCTGTGCATTTGATCGTGCCCCTCGCGAGGGGGATGTCTTTTTAAGTGCACTTTATAAGCGATCCCGAACCTTCCGCCGTCCGCATAGCAACAGCTGCGGGTGCGCGCGCTTTTCGTCTTCCTTAGCAACGGGGGGAGATGGGCGCGCGCTGCCTGGCCGCTGACATGGCACATACCCACGTGGGAGATTGGCCAGGAA
Organism: Haemaphysalis longicornis; assembly: GCF_048455015.1. Classification (NCBI taxonomy): domain Eukaryota; kingdom Metazoa; phylum Arthropoda; class Arachnida; order Ixodida; family Ixodidae; genus Haemaphysalis; species Haemaphysalis longicornis. The sequence continues at coordinate 185,220,456 of NW_027526203.1, forward strand.
TAAGTGCGAATGCACTTCTTAAGCGAGCCTGAATCGTCCGCCGCCGTAGTCCGCATAGCAACAGCTGCAGGTGCGCGCGCTCCTCGTCTTCCTTAGCAACGGGGGGAGATTTCCGACGCGTGAGGGCGCTCGCATAGCGCCTCCTCTCCCCCCTCGCCTACTCTCATAAAGCCCCTTTACTACTCTCCAGCTCGCAACACCCTCTCTCGGCGCGCCAGCCAGGCCACTACACTATATATAAAAAAAAAAACAGCATCCGGCGCCAGGTTTCGATCTGCGGACTTTGCGGCCGCAGCGCGACGCTCTACGGACTAAGCCACGGACGCGACGTTGATATCAATGTTAGTAACGCGCCTTATATCTTTAACGCATTCAAACTACGTCGTCAGCGGCGTGCGTTGGCGACTCAGCGGCGTTATAGCGGCTTGATAACTGCGTGGTGTACACGTGATACTACAAACCCGCTAGTTCTGCATTCTCTCACGTGACTGCGCCTCCTCTCCCTTCACTTCGGTCAGCGCTTCGCAGCTGCGGTGCGCTGCGGTGCGGTGCGCTCCTCCTCTCGAACATACACGTTAATTCACCAAGATTTCCGCAGAGGGACAAACGAGGCGTGTTAAGCCGAACGTGATCACGAGGGGGTGTTAATGTAACTAACGGGCAAAATGCCACCAAACTTCAACAAACTCCCCCTCATAGCATCACCCCGTGCTTCGCACTTCCTCATACTCCCCTTCGGGGAAATGCGGGGGAATTTTTTCGTTATAGCGCGTTGTACGTTCTTTTCCGTAATATACTTTAAATTGGAAAGTTGTTGCACAGGACCAGTTTAAGCGATCTGGCTTATATTGGCGGCTTTTAAAGGGGTGCTGAAATACCTTCCGCCGATGCATGGATGTACATGTAACCAAATAAGGCAATGCATTAGCAATCTCCTCCCGCAAGAATTTTGTTAAAGCGATGAGTATTAGCTGAGAAATCGTAAATCAAAAACCCCGCATTATCGTCGCGCCGCGTTTCCTCCTCCTTTCAACTTACTCTCCGCTGTTGACGACGCGCGAGCCTCCCTCCCATGATGCTGCGCTCCTCAGAGGTGACGTACTTCCGCTATTGCGCTGCTCAGACTGTCGTCTGATACGGGCAAGTTTTGTTGACACCATGAATCCCGCACTTTGTTCAAGGCTGGAAAAGCGAACGAAAAATCTGGCCGCATGTGTGCCCTTTCGCGGTGTACGTTGGTGCAGTTGCTATCGGCGGCACGGGACTTTTTATCGGCGGCGAACTCGCAGCCGCACGGGGAGGATCGTGTGCTCGTTCTCTTTGATGCACCGCGAACTGTTTATCCAAAAAGCGCCGTATCAGATGTGGCCCCGCTGGTGCCGGGTCTTATTTTGCGGCGGTACCGTGCTAATTCCTGCCGGCGGCATGTGAAAAAGACATTTGAAACCTATACAGAACCCGTGCACAAAACGCTTCAATCAGTTCATCTTGGGGCGACACGTGGTGGAGAGCGTCAACGTTGGCAAAACAATCTCCGCCGCGGGTCTGAGCTTTCTAGCGGTGGAGCGAGCGCCATTTCTTTGACAATCTGAAACATCGGTTGCCTTGGCAACAAGGCACAAGCCACTTAGAAGTCAGTTACGGTTCCGTGATCCCGGTTCAGCTCGGGGCCCCACCTCACGACATGTGGGTACTGCAGGCGTATCATTCATTCCCATTTGGAAGTGCGAGATGCGTTTGGCATCACAGGGGGCGATGGTGTGTGTGTTGCGGACGCCTTTGTTTCGCGATGAAATGCGACGCTGTGCTTCTGCGGGTGGATAGTGCTTCCCATGGTCTGGATTATCTTTCTCGAGCGACGTACGACTCAACCTCGCATGGGGTATGTGCAGTGTGCGTGGCTAAAAGCCATCTCGGCTTGTGCGCCATAGTTTACTTGCTGTTCGTCCCCGCAAACCGCGCGCGAGGTGAGTGCCGAATTTACGACGGGCAGGTGGAGGCAACCCATGGTCTTTCAATCGCTTTTCAGACTTGCAACGCATGTTGTGACGTTGTGTTCGTTCGAAACGCATCTCTGGATTGTTTTGAAGTTGAATAACAATGTGTGCGTCAAATCCGGGCGTTCGGCTCAGGGCGTTCTCTGCGATTGCACGAAAGAAGTGCCACGGGGCTTCAACGCTTTCTTTATGGAACGTACTCAGGTAAGAGAATATCCATGTCGTGTTATGGCCGTGTTGCATTAAATACAAACGGCTAAGCGTTTGTTTACACTTGTTTCGTTTGTCGTAAAATGTCCAAGCACTCCGGCACTACGCTGGCAGATCAGCCGGCGAGCCGACGCTGAGCAGACGACTCATTTCTTTGCCGGAAGTGCGTGAAAAAGCCGCCCAATAGCAGGATGTCTAGCTCATGACGAACATCTGGGAATCGATGACGTAGACATGTGAAGATGGCGGCGTCCAAAAACACGAAGGGAAGGGTGACAAAAAAGCGACGAACTTTGCAACAAAAGTGTGAGCTTTCCGCTGCGCGTAAAAGAGTAATACTTGGCACAGATAACGTTGACGACCCAATCTAACGATTGCGCTAGTTCATTTAGTGTGCTCAAAACGCCTTTCGGGGCCCCTTTAAGGCGGCGGTGGAGCTGAAATTCGCTTCGAGGTAGCGTGGTCCACGGTGGGTAAACGATGCCGTGTCGAACACGTTTGCAGTACTTCATCAATTTTTTGTTTGTTTGCGTGTGTGTGCCCAGGATCACGTAAACGGGTATTTTGACCGCTTTACTGCAAAGGCTGATGTTTATTAAAACGATCTAACCGTGATACGCTTGGCGCCCATGGGCAACAAACAGAAGCGCGTGTCGACGTCAGTGTAACAGACTTCTGGTCTCACATCGCTTCAGGGTTTAATACAGGTAGTTTTGGTAGGACTTATTAAATATTTGGCATATTACATAGTTTATATTATATATTATCGGTATGTCAACACTGCCGCCAACTATAAACAAAACTTCCCCTCTTTAGAATTTCAAGCTGCTCGGCAGCACAATTTAGCCGTGCAACTAATGTACAACATAAATAAAATGAACAGCACAGCTCCTGGAGAGCGTCCGCTGTTGGCCAACTTATTATTAGGCGTCCGCCGTTGGGCACCCAGACAAGCGTTCACTCTTGCGTTGCTTTTACCTAGGTTTGTTGTTGCCGACAACGAGACATCACATTTGGGTAATACACTGAACACTTGGCTGGAGTGAGTGAGTGAACAATTTTATTTTGCCCGAGTCGGGGATGAGGGAAGAAGGGAGGTGGAATCCCCTTCAGTAGCCCCCCTTCCGCTCAGATTGGCTGGGGAAAGGGACAACCTAGGGAGGTTGTAGTCACTGTGAAAATCGCCAACTCCAGCCGGGTATGCCTAAATGTGACCGGAGCAACGGTGGATGGAACAAATACCATCTGCGGCACAGGCAAGTTTCAGTGACCCATTTAAGTTTGGAAAGAACGTAGAAGAATTTTGTGCCACTATTCCAAGGTAGGACAGTATGAGCTCAGAAGAACTAAATATCCAAAACTTTTGTGTGCTTTAAAGTGTGCAACTGATAGTACCGCTCATTTATGAGCAACATGTAATTAGAAGAATGCGTAAATTATTGGTAAACCGGCACGCGCGATGCTTACGAAGCGTAGTCAAGGCAAAGGAGCAGCCGCGCCGGGCCCGCCGTGATCCTGCGCCCACTCCAGAGAGGAGGAAAGGCGGCCGCGCGCCACGACCGCTGAGTACGAGAGTACGTTTCCCCCTCGCCCGATGAAACGGTCTATAGCTTGCTAGCCAGATAATACGGCCCATTTATAGCCGCGAACCCCGGCGTGCTGGTGCCCAACGGTATAGCGTGCACATTCTGGCATCTACCGTGCCCACACTCCGCCGCCCAAATTCATCCGGGCCCACAACCGAACCGGGGCTTCACTTCTATTTTGTGACGCAATGGCTACGTCACAAAAAAAATGAAAGGGAAACGGGGGAGAAACACGTCAGCTTCATTTCTGTATTTCTCGACAAATCACGCATCGTTGCTCGTAGAACAAAAGCCGAGAGAGCTACGAAACGTGTGACCTTCCAGTTAAAATAAAATTTCACACAGCCTTTAATGTCACTTTAAGCAGATAGCCCTGTTGTCGCCATCCCTTTCTGCATTGGTGTAAATATTCATATTTAGTTGTACGTGGCACGGCTTCCCAAATACGGTTGTCGCCGAAGGCATTATTGGCATGCCCGCAACAAAGTCTATAACGGCGCGCCGGACCTTGCCACGTGTGGGTAACATGATCGCTCGTGATATTACACCATCGTTTTAGCTAGTATTGTTTTCCAGTAGTGTTTAGTGTTTTCTCCAATGGTGACAACAGTGGAAGAGAACCGCATCGCAAAAGAGGCAAAAAACGGAAGAAAGCGAACGTAACAGGATACAAACGGAAACCTCTGCGAACTCCGCCTACCTGCCAGCGGATGCGTTGGCGTCGCGCGTTACATAAAAGCGCAACATCATCAAGGCTGCCGGGTGACCTTCGGGTAGTGGAAAATTCGATTTGCCTTTAGATTCGTTCTGTAGCATGTCCCACAGCGCGCGCAGCGTTCTAAAGCCGCGAGAAGCAGCGCACGAATGAACTGCGGGAGCTGATGCCGATTAAACTCATTGTTTGTCCGAAGGTTTTGTGACCACACAGCTCGAACTTGGAGCGTTTTTAAAGGAAAGCGTGATATGGCTAGTATTCCGCGCTTTTGTTTATGTGCAGAAGGGAAAGCGCCTTCGTGCGCTGCTTCGCGCGGCTGGAATAGTTCACGCAGCAGCGCGCGAAGCTGCGGCAGCATTGCCGATTAAACGCAATGTTCGCCCCTAGCTTTCGTTACCATAATGGTCGAACTTGGAACGTTTTCAAAGCAACGGGTTATATGCTTAGTGTTCCATGCACTTTTGATGCGTGGGCGCAGAAACGTTTCGTGGCAAAGCCAACATTATCGCGAATGAGCAGCAGAAAACGGCCGTGACTCTCGTTTCATCATACCGTTTTTCAATAGAGTTATGTCAATATTTCCCGCTGAGACGGCTCTACAAGCTGTAATAGTTATAGAATTATTGTCTGCTGTACAAGGGCACATAAGAGAGAAATATTGTTACAGAAAACAGGTATAAATCTTGTTTTCTTAAAATTTTTCCAATAAACATTATTTGGCGACTGAGCACAAATACTACTCTATCATTACACCACGTTTAATTAAATTGTCATATTTAGTTCGAAATAACTAAGTTTGTGACTTTCTTCAAAATTCTGTGTCACCTCTAGGAGAATCCAAACAACTTCATTGGTCGTCCACCTTGACAGAGTGGAATGGCTCAATTTTTGTGGGGCAATTTTGTGGGATGTAAGGGTGCGACAACACGGTGAGGGCGCACCGGACGGAAGCCGAAGGCATGTCGACGATTTCTACCCCAGTGTCTCTCTCTCTCTCTCTCTCTCTCTCTCTCTCTCTCTCTCTCTCTCTCTCTCTCTCTCTCTCTCTCTCTCTCTCTCTCTCTCTCACACACACACACACACACACACACACACACACTCACGCACGCACGCACGCACACGCACACGCACACACACACACACTCTCTCTCTCTCTCTCCTTCTCTCTCTCCCACACACACTCTCTCAACGTAGCTAGAAATCGTCGACGGGCAAAGAATCTTAAGATAAAAATCGCATGCTTAGGCTTTATCTGTCTTGCTACTTGATTTTTACAGTCGTCGTCGCTGCTTTTGTTCCTTGTGGCTGAGAAAAAGAAAGTTTGTTAAAACCATAATTCAGGGCGCAGCGAAAACTAGTACTAATGGCGCCGTCTTAAAGAACAAGTGTCCCATCAGGTACGAACATCTTGTACAAAAAGAACCGTACCAGACAGAGAAGATAGGAATGGTGGTCTGGGCACAAATACAGGTTCATAACGAACGGCGAGTAACTAACAATATACGTTTAAGACGGCCCAGGCTACGATTGAAAATGAATAGCGAAATATCTGAAGCAGGTGTCGTCCGTAATTTAGAGCTTAGTTGACGTAGAACAACTTATTTTTATCTCAATTTACGGTCTACAGCACTTTAATCAGTTGTTTAAAAGAAATGGTTCTGTTCGATATTTCCTGAATAATCACTGTTGTCGCCAGTTTTGTGGTAAAAAAATTATCGTGGCGGTTCCGTGTGGTTCCACTGTGTTGCCGTTATGCTGAGTGATCTGGTTTTTACTAGCGCCAGAGGGAATTCCGCGTCCGGGTCCACACCGGTGGCAAAGGCACGCAAGTGTTGTTGTGTTACGGTGAGTAGGCGGTGGTTCTCGAGGCGCCGAAACTCGTCCATCATGTTCTTGTCGATGTTGTCTCTGTGGTAGAATCGGTAGTCTCCGTCAGCTTTGGTGAGGTAAAGGTTGTTGACATTGGTGCACCGGCTGAGAGCAATGTACACGCCCTCCTCTTCGCAGCTTTGTCTTCTCGTTCTTCTTCTTCGGCGGTTCCCCTACGGGAAGATGACGACGGTGGTTGAACGCGAACCTATCTCGTGATGGATTCTTTGGTTGGCCAATCCCTAGGGGCATTCTGCTACAATCAGCATCAGAGGCGCTGCGGACGGGGCTGGTTGAGCTGCAAGGCGCATGGCGCTTCCCGCCACAGCTTTCCCACGGGAAATTCAGCATCCCCCTCTTAAGTTTTCAGTCCGTCGTTTCCGTTGACGTTCACCTTCGCGTGCCTTCGTTGTATCAGTAGCTTCTTGACGTAGTTTGATGAGTCAAGGACATAAGGCGCGTTCGTAGCACTTGCTCCTGTCCCGGATTTGTAGCGTAGTGGGAAGAGCACCGCGTACCTCCCGTTGCGGCCAGACAGTCGTGGGATCGAAACCGGGCGCAGCTAACTATTTCTTTTTTTTTATAGTGTAGTATCGCGGAGCTGTGGGTGTAAGGATGAGAGTTGCGCATGAGCAGTGACCGTGTGGACGGCGCCGCCATCAACGACGGAGGACCAGGCGAGCCTAAGAAATGCTCCGCATTTAAAAACACATGATAGTGGTCAGTTTACTTCCATCCTTGCTGGGCAGTAGACAGAAACTGGCGACGAAGATCAAATTATAGATGATTTGTCCAATAGAGCGGGAAATAACAGTTTAGCGAAAAAGTACTATATTAAGGTTTCGGTGAAATCTCAGACGTTACATTGCTCCTGTAAGACAAAAAAATGGCTGTGTCTAAGCCCAGCTAACCTTGGACATGCCTGGCTTAGTGTGGTTGAGTATTGGTTTTCCTTGGTTAACCTTTGATGCAGCTGTATTGCCGACCACGGCTGAAAGCTGTTCGGTCCCGTGCAACGCTCACAGGAGGAGGCCCGACGCAGAGGTGTAACTAAGAGGTGTCAGGGGGGTACAAGTTCCCCGGGTGCCAGTTGGGAGGGGGCGCCGAGCCGAGTCCTCCCAACATGTGCCTGAGGGGAAAAGGCGGCAGCAGGTTACAGTATGTCACCACAGCGGGGCAGCACTGCCGCAAATTCGCTGTTTAAAAGAGTGTCAGTTTGGGCTTGTTGGCACGACATTGCAGCAAAAGAATAGTGCTGAGCAAGACAAGGACGACAAGAGGGGGTCACACATGGGGCGCAATGTTGGGAGACACACAATGTCGCTGTTCAAGCAGTTACCGTGCGTTCCTTGTCATGAAGCGGCGCCACATATGTGTGAATACTTAGGTACGGAGTCCAGGAGGCAACGCAAGATGATATTCAGTGTGTGTGCGGGCTGAATGTATGCATGCGCTTTCTGTTTTCGTTTGTATTCCAGAAGCGGGTTTAAACATTTTCACCATTACAATTCTATTAACCCTTTGCAGGTATTCTTATAAGCCGAGGTGAACCACGTGCAGTATATTTTAGGGATCCTATTTTATTTTCACACCAAAGCAATATGGTCATGTTCCATCAAAAACTACCCGCCGAGCAGGCTCAGTGGAAGGCGTTAAGCTCCTGAGCTTGTGCGGTTGCGTTCTATTTTCAGCCGTAGCGGTTATTTTTCTGATGAAGTTGAAGCACTGAAACACCCAATAAACAACCGGTCAATGACGAGCGACCGATTTAAGAAGTTAGGCGATAGTCGTGGTGAATAAGTGACCCGCTCGTGGCTAGCCTATCTTCTTCCAAACAGGAGCATTTTGCATTTGTTGTATCTTTTCAGATCAACTATCTCAGATCAACTATCATCTTTGGAGAAAGAAGGACGATTTTAAGGCACGCGAGAGCATTAAACTTCACGAAAATGCAAAAAATCACCGAATGTGCTTCACACAGGGAAAATAAACTTAATCGGTACAGCAGGAATAATTAGCGCCGACCTTCAATCACAGATGAAGAAAGAAAAGCGCAAGCGGCGTGAAATTTTGACGAGAGTCCTCCGCTGGATAAAATTCCTTGCTACCCAGAACTTAGTACCGAAAGTCTTCAAACCGAAAGTCTTCAAACAGCCACGAGAGGAAACCAGAGCTTGGAATGGGGCTAGTTGGTTTTTGAATCGAAGCATTGCTGGTGCAAGCTAGACGAAGGACGAAGGATTAAGGATCGCACAAACGAGTGAAGCGCTCACTACCAACTTATTTTTTAATCCCGACAACACAGATTATAAACAAATAGTCAGATTACGTGACAGGAGGGGGTAATCATTATCGAATAAAATAAGTACAATGTTCGTCGTTGCCCATTCGTGGCCTACGCAGTGTCAAGTAATGCCATTTCTGTTGTTAATGTAATCGATGGGTAACTGACAGTCTTTTTCTTTCCAAAATGCAAACGCTTCCCAAATCTCGCGTGTGAGCGTGTCAGGGAATCTAAAGAGGATCGCAATGCGTTAAAATTGCGCGGGGAAATCGCGTCTGGCGCAGTAGGCAGCCAAGTGCCCTGGTGCTGAAACTTGGTTGCACATGTTGTGTTCTTTAAGCCTTTCATTAACGCATCGCCCAGGTAGTGCTATCTAAGCTCTCCCGCAAGACATAGGCATCCTGTAAACAATGCCGGAGCAGCAGGCGACAAAATTGTTCGTGTTCTTAACGCCGCATCTTGTTTGTTTAGCGTCTATGTTTTGATTAGCCATCTTGCACAGCATTTTTAGTTTCTTCGTTGCCTAAAAAAGCACCGGGACTTCATGCCTCGTGCCAACTTCCGTAATTTGTGTGAAACTTCGGGTATAAAGTATAAAGACTTGCTACTTATGTACAAGCCTGTGGCTCGATCCTGCGTGAGGAGTATGAGTACCAACAGTCCCTCACACAACAAGAAGTCGTTCTTTTCCTACTCAAAACCCTGTTTCATACCTCCAGCATGCCTCTAGCATGGGTGAAGTAAGCACACCGCCACGATGACCGTACAGGAACATGGGTTGTATTGCCTAACTATTTAACCTAACCCAACCTAACCTAACCTATTTGTGAGTGTGCTGCAGAACTACTGGCCGCTTCTTTGGTTTTTTGCTATCCTTTTCTTTGTTAGTCCCTTTTGCCACGGTTCTTAACACTTTTTCTGCAACCGAGACGAGCATGTGTCTAGTGAACCCACTTTTTGTTAAGCGATCAATTTGGGCCGACAGACTTTCACATACTCGGTGTTCGCAAGATTTCTTGATGGCTTGCGACATGCAAGTAGTGGCAATAGCTCTGTTCACCAACTTTGAGTGTGCCGAAGGGTATGACAGCAGCGCCTTCTCTCCTCTCGTGCGATAGCCCCAACCCGTGTGGGACAGTCCGGTCTTTACGTTAATGTCAAGAAATTGGATGGCATGATTAACAGGTTTTTCATATGTGAAATTCAGGTTCTGGTGCGCAGTCTCAAATGCTTCAGTGATAGGGGGTGCTGCTTTCAATGTCAGTGCTTGGCTTTAAGCGAACTAAAAAAATCATCCACATACAGGGAACATTTCTGCACATGCATATCCATGTAATACATTTTCCAAAATGCGGTTGCCTTGCACCAAAAAGATGTCAGAAAGCAGCGCGCTATACATGAACCTATTCCTATGCCATCAGACTGAACGTACACATCATCGTTGTAGTTGATGAGCAAAGACTTTAGGTAGAACTTGATTAGGTCTACAAATTTCTTGCTCCCAGTGCCTGCCTAATTTTGAATTTTAACAGGTCCGTAAGAGTCAACAGCCTCCTCAACTGCGATCAGCAGTCGTTCGCGAGGAATGCTATAAAAAGGTCCTTTGCGTCCACGGAGAAGCACGGGGTCACAGCCGAGTTGCTCAAGAAGAGCGCCAAGTCACACGGGTTTCTTATGAGGAACGGGTCGCTGACCTGAAGCCTTTGGAGGTGCGTTTGGAGATACCTTGCCACTTCTTTTTTGCCGGGTGCTTCGGTCCTCGACAATTGTATTAAAAGGCATCTCTTTCTTATGCGTCTTTATAGTGAAGAAGAGCTTTAGGCTGAGATCCGTTGCTGCCTTGACCCGGTTTGACAGGCTTTCCAAGTCCATGTTCTCGCACATGTTTACCGCTGTGCTACGTAGACCCATAAGCCTTCTCCTCTTGCAGCCCTCTACCAAGTAGAAGTTCTTAGACACAGCTTCATGTCTAAGAACTTCGACTTGGTAGATCTGCATACTATGCGTATTTTTAAAAATAAAAATGGGCATAGTATGCAGATATAAAGTTTGCAATAAATAATTTTGAGCAATACATTTCATGGTCCTACTTCGTATCAAGCGAGGCGAGAACCCGTGGCCGACAAGGTCCATTTCTTCTTTCACTTTTCTTTCGAACTGTGTGGACGTCTGGCGTATGTTACGATGCATACATAAGCTAAGACGGCTATAGTCCACTGTAGCAAACAATCAATCAAAAAGCACTAATTTTCTTTCCCAAAACAGCCAGATGGCTTTTTTTTCAAAATAGATGACGACGATAATAATAATAATAATAATAATAATAATAATAATAATAATAAATAACCATAATAATAATATTGATAATGATGATATAATAAAAATCAATATCATTATCACGAAGGGCGCGAAAATATATTTGCCATGGGCGCCATCCTGTCTAGTTACGCCACTGGCCCGACGTCGCTTTCACTCTCGGCAAACGCACCGCAAGATGAGTCACATAGCCCCAGACGACCCAGTGGCGCATGCGTGGGAGGCTGAGGGTTTGGTCGGCTGTCGATCAGCTTAGCGGCCGCTCCCGTCGAGGCCGCCGCAGCTACGTGAGCAGAACGACCCGTAAAGGGGGCCTTGTGCGCAGCCCGACCGCGGACCCGGCGAATCACGCGATCCGCTTCGAGAGGTGTGTCAGCGGGGATGTGTCTTGGGTCAAAAGGTTAACTTCAGCATTCTCCGCAAGACCGCTGGACGAAAGCAGCAAAACTTTGCTTTAATAAAGTATCAGGACATCCACGTCCCGCCTAGATGTGGGAGAAGAAGTGCCAATCGCACTCGCTTCACGGGTACACGGGCCAGCATCATCTTATCGAATTCGAAGACCGCCCTTCGCAACTATGCACGAGGGACAGTTTCTGCGACAGCAGCGCATGTACTCCGACGACCCGCTCTGAGATAGCAGCAAGACAGGTCCGTCTGCTTTGGACACCAGTACACTCGTCCCTCCCGGGGAACGAGGTGGCACACGAGGCAGCCCTAGGATACTGCAACCAGCCTGACCGCAAGTCTGAAGAGGTCCCGTCTGAGCTGTGGGGAGGGGGTAGCTCTGGACATAGGAAATTGCCCGACACTATAGGCTTACTCATCTGAAACTTCCGGCAGCTCGTAGATCGCTTGCAACAGGATGATCAGTAGTGTGGCGCAGGCTGCGGACATGCACTTTCCGCCTACCCCGCCCTATGCCCTCGACAGTATGCCCAGAAAGATACCAGGACACATTCGAATGGTGCGGACTATCAGCCGCTTCACTCACACATCTAGTTTGGACCTGTCATCGCAAACCACAGCTCACCAACCACGGATTTCACATCAGTAATTACGAGCAGTGGGAGGCCGCGCTGCTCAGCTCTATCCCCGAAGTTCAAGTTGCGGTCACCCAGATAACAGAGGACACGCCGCCAAGGCCCACAGGCTCCTGGCCCCGGCGTCAGACGAAGCACCCAAACGGAACCTCTCTTTTGGGTGGTTACGCTCAGCAAAGATGACCAATGAAGTCTCTCTCTATCTCTCTCTCTTTCTCTCTCTCTCTCTCTCTCTCAGGAGATCGTTTCGTGCGGTCTTCTTCTGCTTTGCTGCTTCTATGTACGCCACAGCATTCACAGCAAGGAAGGCTTTGTCTATTCTTCTTTATCGGCGGTAAAAGTCGGCGGTAAAAGCCCTTTCTCCATGTTCTCTTTCAATGTGTGGATATTGCTTTCAGCGCCCTCCAGACGCTTGTCAGAGAGAGCTGTCTGCTGCTCTTTCTTCGGTCCCCATCGACGTATCGGACACGACGTCATCCTCCTGCCTTCTTATCGCCTCCTTTCTAACTTTCAATACATAGTATTGACTGGCAATAGCTAAACTGGCGAGACGATGTCAGCGATATTGAATAAGCAATAAGCAAAGTTAGGACAACGCACACAGTGATAATGGGATAATTTGGCCTAGAGCAGTAAAGCATAGAAGATAGAAAAACATTAGGTCAGAAACTTTGCCGTACAAAGATATGCTCAGAATCATAGGAGAGGAGCATCCCTGGGATCCCAAGTACGTCCCTCTGCAAGCGAAAATATCAGAAATGACATGACAAGAATCATAGTGGAGTGGAAATACATTAATCCCAGTTTATGCTGCGTATGAACGTCATTATCATACAGAATGTGTAAGTACTGGCATAGTCTACGACTCGCGACCGAGGGGTAGTGGCATCTGTGGTCACCGTCAGTGATGTCTCTTGTCTCTCCCTGTCTCGCTCTCGGCTCACAAAATAGAAATAATAGTCTGTATAGGGAAAAAATGATGGTAGGAATAGTTACAGTAAACACGAAGAAACCACAATTAATGGTTGGTGGGTACTGTGAAACAGTGTTTCAGCAAACACTTTTACCAACTTTTATCCGTCTGCCTCACCCAACGAAACTGAGTTGTCAATAGTTGCTGTCAAAGGGGAGAAGTATGCCAATGAGGAAGCCCAGCGCACGCGTTAAAGGGACAGACAACCGATTTTTGTCGAGTACATATTATCTATCCCAAATGAAAGGGCATCACTTAAAGCACCTTGACGAGAAACGGTTTTGCTGATAACGCGCTAGAACTTCTTAAATCGAAATTTTTAGATCTACGAGCCGTATGTGTCCCTCCCAAAAATAATGCTGGCAATCAAGACATAGAGTAGCTCGACAACATACTTTTGTCTGTATGCGAAATGAAAAACGATATTTAAAAACTTCTCCCCAGATAAAAAAGTTTGAATCGCAGGTTTTTCTGTTCCGTTATATGTTTTTTTAATGCGACGGTCTATTTTAGACGAATGCGCCATCTGTTGGGATAGACGATAGGTAGAATCTGGCTTCACGTTGTGGGCGTGGGAAATTCGATTCTCCCCGGACGCGACGTTTTTATTTTTTTTAAAGCTTCCGTTGGCGTATTTGGAAACTGACATCAAATATTTTGGCAGAACAAACGCCCCTGATGCAGGAAGAATCGTCAAAGCTCCTTCACTGGGTCTGTTTACTGAACGCTGTCGTTGATTCTGGGCATGAAGGCTCAGTTAGCCACACTGAGAGCAACCCGGCGACGGCGGGCGGCGTGTATTTAAAATTTTCAAAATAATATTTAGAAATACATATACAATTTAACCTTGTTTAAATACTTGTGTTAAAAGTTTTTCAATGCGTAAATAAACGTTTCAGCAGTTGCAGTAGCTGCCAGGTTTGCAGGTCACGTGACAGGGACACATATTGTAGTGTCAAGTTTCGACACCACGAACCGTCACCCTTCCGATTTCAGGAAGTTTTCTGCCAAATTAGAATTATTTCCGCCAATTTGTTTAAAAATTGCTTGTGGTTACCGGGCAATATAAAATGGTCGCTCTCATTGAGCTAGAGAACACATACGCGATAAAAATCGGTTGTCTATCCCTTTAAGTAAAAAACCCTGTTTGAGCAGTACGATTAGAGAATGGAAGCGTGGCATTTTTAATTTGGTTGTCCCGAAGCTTACAAATTTGTTTAAGCAAATCGTATGGCAGGCCTTATTATTCGTAGTCTGCTCACTTGGACGCAGATATTGGGGATGAAAATGCTGTGTGCTGAAACTGATTTTTTTAAAATAAGATATAGATAATTGAAAGGCGCAAATTGTACTGGCCTCCTGCACACATGTTTAGCCACGATGACCTAAATGTCCGATTCCCGCGACTAACCGATAAACTTCGTCGAATTACGGAATGGAGCCTATGACTTCTCTGGAAATTTGCTTCTGCCCTGTGGTATAGCGCACTGAAAAATGTCATGCCCGCTTTACGTAATGCCATAGCGCAGACCATATTTTGAACTTTGTTCGTCAACTCTTTTAGTGAGGTGCATTCCGTTGGTGAAAAGGGTCGCTCGTTCTGCGGCGTACACTTCATTTATTTGTTCCATGCAGGCGCGCCCGAAGGCATTACATAAACTGAAGCTATGCATGTTATGAAAAGCGGTGGGTGAGCTTTAGACGAAATGATGTGCAGACTGGGCCATATGCTGTATCGCCAGGTGCCGAATTCCAAAGGGATATTGCATCGGGGAAATAGCGAGCTATTGAATGTTGTTGTTCGGCCCGTCATACATGCCACTGGGTGGTTGCGGATGGAGGAATAATCGGGTGACCTGACTGTGCTATTCAGGTGAAGTGTCGAGGGGGAAAATAACAGTTTTAAATCTGCCGTGTTATAGTTTCATAAGTGTATGACCCGGTCATAAAGCGAGAGGTGAAATTCTCTAAGTCAGTGGTCAAAAAAGCTTGCAAGGGAGGCCAAATTGAATAGGCATATTCGAGCGGTGGGTGGCCAAAGCTGAGGTAGGCGAGTTTTTTTTTTTTTTTTGATAGGCGCGCACTTCAGATTCCGCCAAACGTAGTCCAGTGTCCATGACGCCTTCGAGCAAATGGTGTTGTAGTGCAGTACCCACAATAACGAGAGTATCATACGGACACTGAGGTATTTATGAGTTGCTAACTAATTTATTCAAACTGAGTTAATTCAGTAGGAATGGTAAATGTTGGCACGCTTGCAGACAAATGAGAGTAATTTGCACTTGCGCAGGTTTCCGGGCATGAGCCGCTCTTGCGCGCAGAGTGCGACAGGGTCAAGGGATTTGTTCAGGGCGGCCTTACTGTCGTGCCATGGCTATGAATTTCAGCGTACACAACGCAGTCGCCTGCAGAAAATATAGCAGAATTGATATAGCATATTAGAAAATGTGAATATCTATATTGAAAATGTTCTTCAGCGGCGATGTCAAAATCTATTTCGATAAGTAGGCTCAGCTCCACTCAGGCCTTCAACATGGTGGCTAACAATATGACTGACCTTTCTCGTATTGTAACGTGGCAACACTGAGTTTTAAATGTATATAACGCCATAGAGTTTCTTACAATATACACTAGAGAGGAAACTGGCGCTAGCGTCTATGCGGTTCACATCAAGGCCGTCTGTGTCGTCATGGACCGCCATTATACATCGCACTCTCCTTAGTTTCATCATTGGCTTGGATTGAAACGTTTTAGTGACCGCAAATTTCAACAACTTGCCACAAAAACACGAAGAATAGTGTGCAATTATGCAAAAATAAAATAAAAACAGGCTGTTTCAAAACTAAGGAAAAAGGAAGTAAAGCGTATTTTTTGCCAGAACGGTTGTGCCTGCTATTCCGCAGGCCAGGGTTGTAGTTACAAACGTGGTAAATATCTGGGGGGGGGGGGGGATCTTATTAGAGACATTATTTTTATTAATTTTACCATTATTGCAAATAATAAATTGCTTGAAGTGTTTGGAAAGTTTTTTGAGCATGCCTATTAAAACGTTGCGTTCGTGGTGAACCGGTGCACCGACCGCCAAATAGTTTAAAACGAAAAAAGAAAACGTGGCGTTAAACAGTCGTGCCCGATGACAAGATAGGACGCATACAAGCGCCCGTATCTGTCGTATCCCCGTGGTCGTATTTTGTCTTCGTCGAAGTACGTTTTGTTTCTTCTTTTCGTCGGCTACAAATTTCGCGGCGGCATATTACCCGCTCAGTCATGCGTCCTTCGACTGCGGCATGAGCAACGCCAGGTGCGATCACGCACTGCCTGCTGTTTCACCGAACACGGCTACCACAGAACAGGGAGGATTTCGGCTTCCTCGTAGCTCGTAAACCTGTTAATGCATAGTGAAGAAAGCAAATCCGCCAAACCGCTTCAGAATCCAATTGTCATGCCAAGGCCAAGGCAAAAAGAGGGCCTTCCCATGAACCCCCACGACGACATGGCTTACAAGGCGCAGTTTCCTCTCTAGTACACTTACTAAGAAACTCTATGCATAACGCATCCTTGCGTCCTACCAGGCTGAGAGCAGCGTAGTTTCATCCCTGCCATGTGGCAACATGACAATACAAAAAGAAAGGATACAGCTAGAGCTTGTTTCGTAAGCGATGGGGCATATGCTTGTGGTCTTACATAATAATACGGAAGAAACTGAGAACCGTCCAGAAAGGCTTTGAAAGAACGGTGACGGGAGTTAAAACATGAGGTGAGAAGGTTACAAATAAGTTGGGTAAAAAGCTAATTCGTATACGACGGGTGGACCACACTTGCGGGATAATGTGTCCCCACGAATCGGGCAGAAGTAGGGCGAGGCAGAGAACTACTTGGAAGCTTTGGATAAGAGCATTCGGTAGAAAAGGCTACCCGATGTAGGACTGGTTGGAAAAAATTGAAAAAAAATCTTTACTCAGGATTGGGAAAGTACTGACTTAAAATAGGGATGATCTTGGTGGAAAGTAACGCAAGTATAAACCACAGAAAACTCCATTGTATGTGCGCCTGCAAGCCCTCTTGGACACTACACCGCCGCCGCACTTGCTTACGGGGGACTTCAACGCGCACCATCCAGCTTGGGGCAGTGTTAAGACGACAACAAGGGGAAACCGTCTGCTCGATGTGGCCAGCCAAGCAGGACTATCACTGCTCAACAGTGGTTGTCCCACGTTTTTTCGGGGCAGGGCTTCAAGCGTGTTGGATGTGACTATGGTGTCCATTTCTCTGCTGACTGTCGCATCCTGGTACCCAGACATTGAAAGCTTCGGCAGCGACCATATCCCAACGTACACCATGATTGATGGAGTTCGCGGCGGTACCATCAAGCGGCCACTGTCGACTGTAAACTGGTCGACTTTCCGAGACATGCTGGAGGATAATGCTGCTGCATTGTCTACGAGCGAAGAGCTGGCGGAATCTATTGCCAGGGCCCAGTCACAGTCAACACGGCGGAGCTTGGCGCTAAAGGCATGGGCACCAGTGGACGGAGAGTATGAACGCCTTCGCGCGATTCGCAGAAAAGCAGAACGCCGTGCGAGAAAAACGCTGTCACCTGATGACATTCGAGCTTCAAGACATGCCCAGAAGCGCATTCAGAAGCACCTGAATAAGCTTGCAAGACAACGTTGGAGAGAATTTTGTTCCAAGCTTGATCCCCGCAAACCGCTAACTCGCATTTGGCAAGTTTTCCGCAGCCTGAGAGCAACAGCGAGTCAAGCTCATCCGTTCTCATCAATAGCTCTCCAGCGTGGCGTCAGTGAACTGGACGTAGCTGACGAATTTTGTGCCAAGGTTACAGCTCCCCGGAGCTCTGCAATGATTTCAGAAGTCCTGACCGATTGGCTCTCTAGTACGAATGCTACGCTCATGGAAGAATTATTCACAATGCACGAACTTATCTCAGCGTTAGCGTCCGTTAACCTGCGTTCTTCGCCAGGCGCCGATGGCGTTACATACTCAGCTTTACGACATCTCGGCGGTAACGCCCTCCGGCGCAACTGCTTACCTTCTACAACAAGTCGTGGGAGACAGGCTGCGTGGAAGCAAGCTGGAAACTTGGTCGCCTAGTTCCGGTCCTTAAACCAGGAAAACCGCCAACCGACATCAACTCTTACCGGCCTATTGCTTTACTAAGCTGCATAGGGAAGGTAATGGAGAAAATGGTGTTGCAGCGACTCGTCTGGGATCTTGAGGACAGAAAAGTGTATCCCCCAGAGATGTCAGGGTTGAGAGAAGGAAGAAGCAGCGTTGACAACGTCATTGCTTTGGTGAGGGACATTCATCGGCAAAAGGCTGCGAAAAAGATCACAGTAGCTGTGTTCCTATACATCAAGGCGGCTTTCGATAGCGTTTCTCATGAAGCTGTTCGAAGGGCAATGGCGTTTGTAGGGCTACGAGGGCGGATGCACACTTGGCTCTGTAACTACTTGCATAAGCGGTACGTCTATATGACCACCAAGGAAGGCGACACAAGGCGGCATGAGATTACACAAGGCGTCCCTCAAGGCGGAGTCCTAAGCCCTGTGCTGTTTAGCATCTGTCTCATCCGGATCACGAAAGTGCTACCCCTAGGTGTTAACATATCTCTCTATGCTGATGACATCTGTATCTGGGCTTCTGGCAAAAACCGGAGAAGTATACGATCAAAACTGCAGAAAGCTCTTCTTGCAATTCAAAAGTACCTTAGCACCTGCGGCTTGCTAATTTCACCCGAAAAGTGTGCCGCGGTCGCCTTTACGAGGCGGGATTTATCCCGCTATCCTCTGGTCATAAATGAAACAGAAATACCATACGTTCACGACCATAAATTTCTCGGAGTAACATCAGATCGCTCACTATCTTGGGCCCCCTTAGAGAACGCCTGCACTCATTTGTGCCCATTTTCCGGATGCTGACAGGAAAAACATGGGGCTGCTCAGTGCCTTCGCTACTACGACTTTATAAGGCACTATTCCTTGGCCTTCTGCGGTACAGCCTCCCAGCGCTGATTGGTTTGTCTAAGACAAACTTCAGAGTGATAGAGTGTGCACAGGCTCAAGTTCTGCGCATCTGCCTGGGCCTTCCAAGGTGCACATCCACGAATGGAACTCTCTGCGAAGCAAGGTGTATGTCCGCCCAGACACTCCAAGCCCAAGAGTTCCTTCGCACCAGCCTCCGTCACGTAACCCGGTGTGCTGACCATCCTCTAGCCCAGGTGTCTTCCCCGCATGTACGGAGCCTCCTACCGGCCAACTTCGAACGCCCAAGCAAGCCTGCCTTTCCGCCATGGAAAGCTGCACCATGGGATATAGGCCTCACCATACCAGGTATAGGCAAGAAATCATCTCTGCCTGAGCCAGCCTTGCGATACTACACGCTGGAGCATATAAGTTCGCGTTATCTTGGCCACATTCAGGTATATACAGACGGATCCGTGAAGTGTAACTCGTCAGCCATTGGAGTTTGGATTCCGTCGGTGGGACTAACTGTGAAAGAGAAACTCAGTCACAAGACGTCGTCCACCTTCACTGAGTTAACTGCTATTAGGGCGGCACTCCTTCACATCACCAATAGTCCCGATCGACAATGGGTGATTTTTACCGACTCGCGGCCTGCCTTGCAAGCACTGATGAAGCCATCCCACCGCTGCGGCCAACTTGTGCGTGAGCTAAACGCATTTCACACACTAGGGCTACGAGACGGGCACGGCATCTAGCTTCAATGGCTTCAATGGGATCAAGGGGAACGTCATCTCTGACGCAGCAGCGAAAGAGGCGCACAATCTGCTTGTGTCTATTGGAATCCCGTATTCCAGACAAGACGGAAGTACGGCCGTGAATGCGCTTGGATGGAAACTGCAGTTATCAGCTTGGCAGGACCCTTTTAAGATACCCTTGCCTCTGCACGCCATTGACCCTCAGTGCAATTTCCAGTTTCCGCGAGGTCTCAAAAGAAAACTGAGGGTGTCCTTCACCGACTACGCCTGAACGTTGCCTTCACTGGTAGTTTTCTTTTTAAGATAGGCTGGGCCGACTCGCCGTTGTGCTCTGTGTGCTCTGTGAGAGACGACAAACAGCATGTCTTGTGTTACTGCCCGAAGCATACAACTCAACGCGAAACAGCTAAAAGAACTCTAGTGCGACTGCTACGAGGACACTCTTCAGAGCTGCGTCACTTTCTTGGTCCGTGGAAAAATCACGCTGACGCGGCGCGAGGGACAAAGGCTCTCTTAACTTTTTTGTCTGACACGGGACTAACCGATGTTCTTTAAACTTGAGATCCTCAGATTTTTTCTCCTAGTGCTGTAATTTTTTTTTCTACGTTCCGA
This sequence comes from Haemaphysalis longicornis, assembly GCF_048455015.1. Classification (NCBI taxonomy): domain Eukaryota; kingdom Metazoa; phylum Arthropoda; class Arachnida; order Ixodida; family Ixodidae; genus Haemaphysalis; species Haemaphysalis longicornis. Next base: position 185,240,800 of record NW_027526203.1, read on the forward strand.
AGATTTTATTTTCTTCTCCCTCTTATTCGTTGTTGGTGCGCACTTCTTCCCCTCTTCTTTTTTTTTCACCTCGCTATGTTCACCCCCATCTGAAGTAGCAAGCCCCGCCGTTTGTGGGGCTAACCTCTTCAGTATTCATTAAAGTTTTCTCTCTCTCTCTCTCTCCATTGTATGCGCTCCTGACTCGCACATGAGCGTACAAAGAAGACGCCTGTTTAGTTGGAATCGGCGTCCGATTGGAGAAAACCCATTTGTGAGTGTATGTTATCTCTCTTTCTCTCTCTATATATATATATATCGCATACTCCCCTTTGCTTTCCTTGGCATTCTTGACGCCAAAGAAACCCCTCATTTCACATTCTGATTCGCTTCATGCATAGCGAGGGTCTCTGTTCTGCAGGCTTGGTGCCATAGGTAGCTTAAGAGGGTTCAACCCAGGTCGACCACTCTCCACATGTCGTAGACGCTCGAGTCACGGCCCGGGGATAAAAAGGAATGTCCCCTTCACCCCGAGTAGTCCGAGGGGCGCTGGCTGCCACCTTTAAGCGCAGACAACAAATCCCTGAACATAAATATCCGAGAAAGTGGAGGGGAAAGACAGCCCCGCCAGTAGCGCAGTGGTCATCGCACCAGACGCGTATTCTGGAGGCCGTGGGTTGGGATCCCACCCGGCGGGCATTTTTTTTCCGCTTTCTTCTAAAAATCATATATATGTTTCAGATATATATATATATATATATATATATATATATATATATATATATATATATATATATATATATATATATATATATATATATATACAAGAGAAGAAAAACTTCGAACAAGGTAAAAGCACGATTGTGGCCTACGTTTCAGCCCTGAGGAAAGCAAGTTCTCTTTGCTGAAACGTAGGCCACAATCGTGCTTTTACCTTGTTCGAAGTTTTTCTTCTCTTGTGTTTTCTACCATCTTCAAAGTTCTACTACTCCCTATTTATATATATATATATATATATATATATATATATATATATATATATATATATATATATATATATATATATATATATACATGTGTGTGTGTGTATGGCCCAAGGCTCCGTCCTTGGGCCATTATTATTTCTTATTTATTATTTATATGACTGACATCACAGCCGATATAGACTGCAAACTTAAGATTTTCGCGGACGACTGCATTATTTACAGGGAGATTAGAGACAGCGATGACCACAAGGCACTAAATATTTTATTGGAAAAGATTGCTCACTGGTGTGAAGAATGGCAAATGTCGATAAACTTAACAAAAACAGTCTGCATGATGGTTACCAGAAAAAAGGTACCATCTGAGTTTACTTACACACTAAACAACACACCACTACAAAGAGTTACGCGCAGAAATATCTCGGTGTCACCTTACCTTCCGATCTGAAATGGGAAGCCCACATAAACAACTTTACAGCAGCGGCTTTGCGTAAGCTGTTTTTCTTAAGAACGCGTCTACCACTTGCACCGACACAAACTAGGCTCTTAACTTACACAACATTCGTCCATTCAATTTTAGAGTACGGCAACACGGTTTGGTTTCCTCAATCTGCCACTCATATCGCAAGGTTAGAATGGGTACAAAGGAATGCCTTAAGGTTTATCCACAATAACTATAAACGCACCGACTCGCCCACTAACCTTTTAGAATCTTGTGGTCTTCCTACGCTGGCGACAAGAGCAAAACTGGCACGATTAAAATTTATACACAACCTGCTTCATAACCGCAGCCGCGTCGACGCATCAAAATACATCTCCCTACAGAATCCAGAGAACTAAGACACAAGCATGCGTACACCATTACCGAATACACTTTTAACACCGATTGCCTCAAGCATTCATTTTTGCCCTGTCAATAAGAGAATAGAATAGTTTAGATTCCTCGATTACCAGCATACAATCATTGTCAGAGTTCACCTCAAAAATCGAGGACAAGTTGTGTAAATAATTTTCCAGTTTCTTATCTTGTTCTGTTTTGATGAGCCGTATTACCGTTTTCCAGGCGGTTATTTTTGGTGTATAAATGTTCCCATACACATGTGTGTAAGCGAATTTATTTTTCATGTTGCAATAACTGGTTCTACGTTACCAGAGTGTATGTTTTTTGTGGTGCATTATTTCCGGTGCTCTTGTGTTTGCGTGCAACTGGTGCTGTATTGTCTACTTGATACGTAGAACTGTCTTATATGCCATCTGTAAGTATGTACCCACTGTTCAGTGCTTGTATGTAATTAACGCCATTTGTAATTAACGCCAGGCTCGACTCACAGCCATAAAGTTAATTCATCATCACGAGTGAAATATGGGAAAAACTGACCACCGTTCTCTGAAACTCGGCTTATTTTTTATGCAAAGATCCTGCCTAGGCCCACTCCTAACTGTTTTGTGAATTCGGCCTCTGCCTCCCATAACCGATCCTGCGACCGGCAGAATACGTGGCCAAGGCGACTCATGGCCGGCCCACATCTATGGGATTAAAAATAACGGCCGCGTATCTGCTCCTTTCGTTGCAAATGTCGTCAAAAGACGATAGTCTTTGTAGACATTTGCCAAGGAAATGCCCTCCTTTGCTTTTCCGCTCACCTCTCATGCTGTTCCTGTACCGTCGCGCTCATTCCAAGGTAAACACGGTAAAGGTTTGCTCAAGGCGATTTGAATTTACCGCGTTCTACTGCTACAGGCCGGGTTCCTCGATGCCAGCGCTGCAGTACGGCGGTGACGCGCGTGAATCGAGGCGGCCGACTTCAAGGTTTTTAGGACCGCGTGGCCGTGCTCCACGTGCGTTTCAAGCAGAACGTGGAACCTAGCTAGTGGAACCTTTCCTTGCTGTTGCCGCGTGATTTTTCTTATGTCGCCAGGAGGCGGCGGTTTTCTGCAGTAGATGTAGAATATCATTTGCGATCGAAAAACCAAGCATCCATGAATTTTTTAATAAAATAACACTGTAAATATCTCTTGTGTACTAATTTCCTGTCTTATATTTGCGTAATGTCTTGTATGAACATATATGAACATATATGAACATATGTGAACTTATATGAACATATTAACCGGGCTTAGACGTTTACATGTGGCTGTGAGTATATAAGACTATTGCGCAACATCAATTTTACCTTGGCCGGGTGGCTGAATCGGGTCACAGACAGACAGACGGACAGACAGACAGACATACATACATACAGACAGACAGACCAAAATTTCTGGGTTTAAGTAGCCCAAGAAAGACTGTCGTCTTTAATAACCGTGCAAACCTTGGGCGGCCGTTGAGGCGATGGAGGGGCTCACCTGGCGACGCACCCGGAGTGGGGCCCACCGAGGAAGCTTGCCTACGCCTCGTTCTCTGCGCTTCGAGCAGCTGTGGGCGTGCGAGGGGCGTCGACAAGTGGAACTGGTGCTCCGCGGGTAATTGGTGTTGCCGTCTGGTGCCTACAGTCCCCCAACTAGGGACTTACTGAATTGGATGGAGTGTGTAGTCGGTCGTTTCCTACCGATGTAGCGTCATAAAAGTTTTACCCCCTGCTTTCGAAACAAATGTCAATAAAAGAGTTCGTTTCCCCGTTTAATCGATTGGTATCGTACAAAACTCCATCAGCTCCGATCTGATGGGTTGGGGAAAATTACACCGCCAGGTCACACAGGGAGACGCCGACGCTCTTCCTAGTGGGGACGAAGAACAGGGAAGCACGGAACCTGCTCCTCTGAGTAGAAAACCGTAAAAGCAGATTGGTCTACCGGCATGGTAATACACGAACTCTCTTATATCTTCCAGCCAACGCATTTAGGCGGCGTAATTCCAGGCGACAATGTTAGGAATTTGACTTCTGCAGGGATGCCTTCTGTAAAGCAGCAAATTGCCTTTTGGTATTTCTCGTTTCGTGTGGCTCGTTTTGTTCCCCAAACGGCGTCATAAGCGGTTGAATTTGTCTCTCCGTGATTTAGCCTGTAGCGACCTTATCAAATAACAGATGTCCTCAAAGATGACGGGTGGTTGTGGTGGTCGTGGTAAAAACTTTATTTATCCAGAGCTGTTAAGGAAGAGGCACCGGCTGGGAGCATCGGCCCACTACAGTCCCCTAGTCGACGGCCAGGAGCCCGTGTGCCCTAGCGGCGAGTTGGGCCAGCTGGATTACACACTCTTGCACTTGTGGGTCGGAGCTGAGCAGCGTAGCCTCCCATTGCTCTAGAGTGGTAAGGGGCAGCGACAGAGTAGCCTGGAGGGGGGGGGTTTGGAGGGGCAGGCGCCCACTATGTGGTGGAGGGAAGCGAAAGGCGCGCCGCACCATGTGCACTCGTGGCAGTATCGCGTGGGGAAGTGGCGGTGGCACAATGCGGGATGCGGGAAGGTGTTAGTTTGCAGCCGACGCCGCTGAACATACTGCCTGCACTTTAAGGTGGGAGCGGGGCGGGGGAAGTGCGTCGGACTAAGGCGGTAGTGCTGCGTGATGTCCCGATACCTAAACAGGCGATCCCTCCCTCCCGCCCGATGTGGAGAAGCAGCGTCCGAGGCATCCCGGCAGCAGAAATCTCGGGCTACCTCGTTAGCCAGCTCGTTACCCGGAAGGAACGAAAGGGTTGGTGTCCATATCAGGCGTAAGCAATGTGCAGGCGGATTCGGTGCTGTCTGCAGGGTGCGTGCGGTGATGGGGGATACACGACCCGTCACAAGGTTCGGAAGAAGCGTCTGCGAGTTGGAGATTATTGCGGTGGCCGGGGTAGCTGTAAGGCCCATGGCAATGGCGACTTCTTCACCAACTTCAGGGTGAGTCGTGGAGACCGAGCACGAAGCAACAGAGTCGCCTCGGGAGTTGACGACTACGGCGACGCAGGCTGCACGAGGATATTCCGCTGCGTCGACGTACAGGATAGTGGTTTGCGAAGCATGGGCCTTGTGTAAGGCGTTGGCCCGGGCAATGCGGCGTTCTTGATGGCAGGCAGGATTCATTTTCCGTGGGATGGGGGATACACTCTATCGGGATCGGAGAGAGCCGCTCAAACTGACGTTATCTCCGTGCTGCGTAGAAAAGGAGACGCGCAGTTTTGTTATGATGGAGCGACCCGTCGGTGTAGAGTCCAGGCGGTGGAGTTGGCCAACACGCTGGGCTTCAAGCAGCTCCTCGAAGGTATTGTATGTCCCGGGGTGAAGAATCTTGTCAGTAGAGGTGTGACGGGGGAGACCCATGGCCAGCTTTACCGCCTTGCGGATTATGCATTGGAGGCGTCCAATTTCAGTCTGGGTAAACTTCAGAAAGAGGGTGGCGTATGTGATGCGACTGGTAATGAAGCGAAGGAGGTTAGTTTCTTTGAGGGCATGGTTGCGGTTGACTATGCGGGCGATAAGTCTACCAGTCTGGTCGGCTGCATTTTCAAGGGTGCGGATAGTTCCAGCATTAGCCCCCTTTCCTTAAATTCAGATTCTTAGAATGCGAATGGAGGGCACGTGCGGAATGAGGGTGCCTTGTAGCGTGACCTGAATATCAGGGGTGACAGGGGCACAGGCATTACGATGGCGAAGCTTCGAGTGATAGAGGAAGAGCTCAGACTTTTGTGATGAGCAGCTGAGTCCCCGTTAGTAGGCGTAAGTGGCGATGATGTCGGCAACTTGTTGAAGGGCGTCTTGAATGTCACCATCGCTGCCCCCAGCTGTCAAAACGGTTATGTCATCCGCGTAGATGCTGCGGTGCAGGCCCGGGATGCGTTCCAAGAGGAAGGGAGCTGGAGCATAGCCGCGCTGAACAGAAAATGGGAAATGACTGACCCCTGAGGTGTGCCTTTACTGCCGAAGGGCATGGGATCCGATTCAAGGCCTTGGACCGAGAGGGGTGCTGTGCGACCAGTAAGAAAGTTGGCAATGTACTGGTAGGTGCGGGGTCCCACGCGAAGTTGGTTAAGCGCGGAGTAAAGATGGTAAAGACGGAATAAAGATGTAGTTCGTTTCCCCGAAGTCGGGTGTCGATCAGGAGCACAATCGCCCGGGCTCCGGTTGATTTGGCAGGAGGCTGACAGGGCGATGGTGTTGAAGTTCTTGGAGACGGCGGTCGAATTGATGAACTAGAGGCGTTGGGGTTGATTAAGTTAAACGAAGAATTTATATACAGCTATTTACAGTAGGAAAACTGGGTACATGAGTAATGAAAAGAAAAACTTCGAACTTCAGCTAGACGCTAGCTCCGAGTGCGCACAAATCACTCGAGCTCCTCAACTTCGTCTAACTCTCCTATTCTCGGAGCGTACAGAAACCGCTCGAGAAACGACGACCGAGACTCTGTCTCGCCGCAAGATCCGTCTAGTTGCCCGGTACGGCGCTGCACCCTAAACCTCCGGCGCGATCTTAACCTCGACTAGGGGGGCTCACAAATCCCAACCTAGCTTTAACGGACGAGACTCCTTGTCCCGCCGGGAACTGCCCAGCTCAGCGCTCAGGCAAGAACAATTTCCAACGGCTAAGTTCGGCCTTATAAAACCTCGAGATCACCCTCTCTCGGGAACGCTCTGTAGCTTTCGTACACGCGTAAGGGAGTGCCCAAATTCACGTAGACAGCTGTCACTCAGCACGCCACGGAATATTCAATGAGGCGCCGCCAACTTTGGGTCAACGGCACGCTCGCAGACGAGCAGGTGCGTGCGACCCCGCGGGGTGACAGCGAAAGACGGCGACAGTGCACTGTGCCGGCCGCGGCGCGTTAACAATGGTGGCTTGCGCGGCGCGCGCTTCGACGCCGGTAATCCCACCACCTCCGCGAGTCGCGCGGACGGTTCCCGGAATCCGGCGGCGCCGTCTGCTTTCTCAATGGGGGATTATGCCTGTGGTATGCGGTGGGCCAAACAATCCGTCTCCCGTGCGCGCCGTGACGAATTGGCGACGGCTGCAGCGTAGAGTCTACAGTGCTGGGCCACCAGACAGAGCGGCGGGTTCTCACGCGCAGCCCGGGTGCCTGGCCGCTAATCTCATAAGTGGACCTTACACTCGGTAAGTATTCTTGTTGAGTGACATCATTAAATGCCTTCATCAAATCGATGTTAATGATGAATTTAGTGTCTTGCCGGGAGATAAGTGGGTTATCCAAAATTTGATGCTGAAGCTGCAGCATAACGTCCTGGGCAGAGAGTTTAGGACGAAAGCCCAGCACGGTGTGAGGGAACAGACCCTGATCATCCATATAGGCTTGCAGACTGGCCAGGATGACGTGTTCGAGTAACGTGCCCAGACAAGAGGTTAGGGAAGTGGGTCTGAGATGGGCTATAGCCAATTTCTTGCCCAGTTTGGGAATAAGTGAGATCTTTGCCGTTTTCCAGGAGGCGGGCGGACAGCCCGACGTCCACACTGTGTTTATGTAGTCTGTAAGCGCCTGCTCTGCGGCTCCAGTAAGGTTCTGAAGAAGCTTGTCGTTGATGCCATCAGGACCTAAGGCTGACCGAACATTGACACGAGTGAGAGCAGCCCTCATTTGGGCAACCGTGATGGGGCGATCTAAGGTCTCGTTGGGGCCACCGGTGTAATCCAGGGGAGGAATGGAGGCAGCGGACGGAATATAGAGCTCCTGAAGCTGTCGAAGAAGCTCCTGCTCGGAACCCGATGACTTGTGGAGGAGGGTGACCATCTCATTCTTGGTGTGCTCTCTTTTTTTCTCTGGGTTTAGCAGGCCGCGGAGAATATTCCGGGTCTGGAACATTCCTGTGGCCATCCATGCGGTTGCAAAGGGCATTCCAATGCTGGGTGGTGAACTTGGTCGCATGCTTGCTAATGTCCTGGTTGAGCTTAGCCAGGCGGTGACGGAGAGGGCGGTTGTGCTTCTGCCTCTGGAGTCGGCGCGCAGGGCCCTCCTTTGCACCCAATAAGTGGAGAAGACGAGAATCAACCACATCAAGGTGAGCTTGTTCAGGGATTGTTTTGGTGGCACCATCGCGCTGTTTGAGGAGTTTGGCAGTCCAGTCATCCAAATTTTCAAAGTGGCGAGGTAACTTTGCATCACAAAGGGATTGGATGACGTCCCAGTCAACCAGCTTGTGGGAACGGGTGCTCGGCAGAGGGGGTCCGTCCTGAACGAGGGTTTCAACAACATAGTGGTAACTTCCCAAATCATTACCAGTGTTGTGCCAGACTGAGTTGGCAATGTTGTGTGTGATGGTCAGTTCAGGAGTGGTGTCTCTCTGGACACTGTTGCCTTGCCACGCAGGGTGTGCCGGGTCTGTGATGCGGCGCATCTGATGTGATAGGATCGTAGAGCGCACCCCACAGCCTTTGCGTGACACAATAAGATACCCTCAATCAGGGTGCGGGGCACTGAAATCGCCTACAATAAGCAGCAGTGGCTGGCCCTGGGTGTAGGACCAGGCCTTCTGCAGAAATAACGTGATATTTTTCGATTGTTTGACGGTATTATAAATATTAAGTATGTGGAGGCACTGTTGCTTCTTCTTAGGGGCAGGTAAGATTTTGATAAAAAGACACTCTGTGCCCAACGCGATGAGGTTTTCTTGGCATGCCGGGATGTTACGTCGCACCAGGGTAGTCACCCCTCTCCATGCAGGGGTATTTGTTTCTGCGACTTGACAGTGAAGAGCTTGATACCCAGGTAACTTTGCAGGGACATCCGTCTCTTGTAGGGCAATTACGTCGGGGTTTGGGAGGGATCGATGGCGTAGATGATTAAGAGGCTGTTGAAGATTGCCGCACTTCGACCAAAAACCGCGACAATTGCACTGTCAGACCCTACATTGGCATGGAGGGTGACGGGTTAGCCGGGGAGGATGAACTGCCGAAGAGGGATCGCCATTTTCAACGGAAACAATGACTAAGGAGGTGACCGGAATGCGGGTGTACGGAGTGTGACCCGTGGGGCCTGGGGCTGCGGTTTTGCTACGGACAGGTGCGTCTTTGGGGAGGACTTTAGCTAAGTGCATATTCAGGGTGGCAACCATATTTTGGGTGGCGGCAACAGATGCTTTAATATCCGCAAATTGATTGTCGAGAGCAGTAAGCTCCTTACAACGGGAAGCATTTGCAGCGTCGAATTTTTCCTCGAGAGCCCGAAGATCGGCCACCGTTGAGTAGTTTTCAGTGGTGGTGTCACCAGATCGACGTTTATGGGGAGGCTGGAGGGTAGGCTGAGAAGTACTCATTACACGGGGAGCCCTGGGTGGGGGGTGTAGGAGTACGGATGGCCTGCTGCTGTTTCACGTCGGCCTGAGGCTGACGCTGAGTGGCGACCACACTCTCAAGCAAAGTGCGAAGGTAGGCAAGTTCCGAGCTTGGAGGGGGTGGTGGAGAGGGTGGGTTGGACAATGTCTGACGGACGGGCAAAGAAGGGGGACGGGAAGGCTGCTCATGGTTAGGGGAGGCTACTGCTGCCCAGCTCACCTGAGACGATGGTCGCTGGTCACTGGGTGCATTCTTAGCTGGAGGGGGTGGCTGGGAACCACGGCGCTTCGACTTCGACCAGGATCAACGCCGCTGCACAGTCGGTGGGGTGGCCGGCTTGCTGTCAGGCACAGAGGAGTCACTTGGGAGCCTTGGGAAGGAGCCAGTCCGAGCGCGGGCAACGATTTTTATGTCGTCCTAGGGAGGTGGGGACGGTCGATACTTCGGCACACTTCTTTAAGGTGGCGAAGTCGCGGAACTTGTTGCGTAGATGGGAGGCACGGCGGAAGGCGATGAGGATGCTGTACCTTGGGGTGGTGCAGCGAGACGGCTGCACCACTCCAGGCTTAGCGAGGCGGCTCCGTGGTGTTCACTAAAACAAGGCGATATCTCGAAGTTCGATGGGCGCAAGGTCCACAGGTTGCTCCCAAAATGTGCAAAACACGTTCACAGCACGAACGAGTAGAGAACAAGTTTCATTGGCAAATAAAACGGCCGTTAATAATGAACTACCGAATCTACGTCCGGCCAATCCCAGACTATGGATGTGTGCCCTTTTCAGGAAACCCTGAGTACAAACTTCGGCCGCTTGTAATGCTGGAACAGCAAGCCCTAAGACTACGCCTGGGTCTTCGCCGATATGTGCCGATCAACATTTTGCACATGAAAGCCAGAACTTTCCCACTAGTCTCCCGCATGCATTCCCTCACTGTTGACGCATTAATTAGAGTAATGGTGTCGCCCATATCCAGACCGCAAACTCCCTTCTTAACATGGCCTTAGTTGTTTTTCAGCAGCCCATGGGCCCGGTTTAAACGACCGCACGTTGTATTTGTACAGTCCTTATTAGAATCTTTACATACCCGCCGCGGTGGCTCAGTGGCTAAGGCGTTGCGCTGCTGAGCACGAGGTCGCGGGTTCGATCCCCGGCCGCGGTGGCCACTTTTCTGATGGAGGCGAAAAGCAAATATTTTTCTGTGTCTATCCTAACCGCTTGGTGGATTGAAGTTACAAAAACATCCCCCTCGTGAGGGGCACGATCAAATGCAGAGCATTTCCGCGGGGGGCGCGCCTGCAAGTCGTATGGATTACGTATTGGTTGTTGTTGTAATTGTTGTCTTCCAGCGTAGACATTGTCGATGAAGTCGCTGGTGAAACGTGAAACGTGCCGTGAACCCCCTGCCGCAGCTATGACGCAACGTGGAGCGGCTATGACGCAACGTGGCGCGGCTATGACGCAACACAATCCACTTTAATCCAATACAATCCAAATCAATCCAATCCAAGCCAAGCCAAGCCAAGCCAATCCAATCGAATCCAATCCAATGCCCCCCGCGAGAGAGTGTTATAGCGCCAAAATCACGCCACCACACGAACGCGTGATGTTGACGTCACGATCACGCCACAGATGTTAGCAACCGGAGCACGCGCGAACGACATATGTGGTTTAAGTGGTTTAAGCGCGAACCGACCGCGGCGAGAGAGCGCGATGCGAGCGCCCCCACCTGTTCTTGCGCGCGAACCGACTGTTGATCAGCGCGAACCCAACGCGGCGAGAGAGGGTGTTGCGCACGTCCCCACCTGTTGTGCGCCCGAACCGAACGCGGCGAGAGAGGGCGTTGCGAGCGGAGAGAAGGCGAGGAGGACGCGGGGGAGAGGGCGCACCTGTGGCCGACGGCTGAATGAGTCAAGGATATAAGGCGTGTTCGTAACCTTCCATTGTGTGTCGGCTTTGTGGTGCAGTGGGTAGAGTACCATGTACCTTGCGTTCCGCCCGCAGAGTCGTTGGTTCGAAACCTGGCGCCGGTAAGTATTATTTTTTTATATAGTGTAGGAGGAGCGATGCGGACTACGGACGCCAACGCGGGTGACATCGTGAGTTACTGAAATGCTCTGCATTTAAAACGCCCGTGTGTACGAGATTTCGGCGCACGTTAAAGATCCCCAGGTGGTCAAAATTAATCCAGAGCCCTCCACTACGGCGCGCCTCATCGCCTGCGTTGCGTCGGCGCGTTAAACCCCACAATCAGATCAGATCAGAATCTCTACATGTGGTCCTTTTGTCTGTTCCTGTTTGTAATCATTCAGTCTCATCTTTAAAGGTAGCCCTCGAAGACATTTCTCTCAAAAATGCTGAATCAGTCCCACAGAGTCTCTTATCAGGCCTTCTGCGGGATCACCTTGCCGGTTTCCCCTTCCATGTAGTCATTGCAACCGACGCCTCTGTGCGAAATGAGAAGGCTGGAGTGGATATTTTTTCTCCCCGTTTATATTGGGCTTGCAAGGGTTAGGGCTTGGGCGAGTTGGTTCATGATTATAAAAGGGAAAACAGCGCAAACTCAGACAAGACACAAGAAGAAGGAGGTGACAAACACGAGCGCTGACTTACAACTGAGGTTTATTCCTAGGCTTATTCACATATATATGCTAATAGTCAAAAGCACAAGAAAAACCGAAAATTTCACGATAGAAGGAGATACAAAAAGCCGCTCGTCACGCTTCAACGACGCCATGCGCCACAAACACTTGCTGTACTATTGAGGGACAGATAATTAATCTCTTTCTGCGAGAGGGACAAGGAAGGAACGCTGACACATTTATCTTTTCTGCGCAATATTTCTGCGGCTTCAATTATTTCTCTTGTTGTTTTATCTTTGTGTCGTGAGATGACCTGCGTTTTTTGAAATATTGGGGCGCAGTCGTAGCAATCCCGACAGTGGACACCTAAGTGGCCACTAATCGCCGTATGTACGTTATAGTTGTGTTCCCTTAACCTTTCATTTAAGCATCGTCCAGTTTGGCCTACGTACGTTTTCCCACAAGACAGCGGAACGGAATAGACGACGCCTTTGACACATTCAACAAACCGGTTGTCGTGCTTTACGGAGCAAGACTGCACTGTTCTTTTGGTTTTGTTTACTCTAGAACACATGGAAGAAAGCTTGTTGGGAGCGGAAAACACAACATTTACGCTAGCTCTTTTTCCTATCTTTTTCAAATTGTGCGCTATCCCGTGCATGTAAGGAATAACAGTAAGTTTGTCACGTTTGTTAGTTTCTACATCTGCTTCACTGTCTCGACCCTCTATTTTTAACCTCTGCATCATTGTTTCAGCTATCGAGGCCAATAGCTGCTGTGGGTACCTCGCTGTCAGAAGCCGATCAACCTGCTTGCTAAAGCTATCTTGTATCGAGTGGAAACAGGACTTGTTAAGGGCATTTTTAAAACACATTGTTACGATAGACCTTTTCACGAGTTTCGAATGGGATGAGTCGAAAGGTAGAAGTGGTTTGCTGGCTCGTGGTTCGTACGCCCAGCAGATGTGATTGTGCGAAAAATGAAGCTTAAGATCTAAAAACCGGATAGTTCTGTCAACGGGAATTTCAAAAGTTAAAACCAAAGGTTTAAAACAATGACGGAAATGATCTAACACCTGGAACATCAACGATTCAAGACCTGCTTCGTCGGTGTTAAAAACTACTAAAAAGTCGTCGACGTAACGAAAGATTTTGCTTACTTGTGGAATCTTCAATTGGTCATGCAAATTGCGGTCGAGGTACGCTAAAAAGAGGTCACTTAAAATTGGTGCGATGCAGGATCCGATACAGATTCCGTTAGACTGAATATAAAGCTTATCGTCCCAAGTTGCGAAAGTTGAGTTTAGGTACACCGTCAGCAACTCTAAAAATCCTTGTACTGACACACCTGTACTATTTTGAAACGCGACGGAACCGTACTTGTCAATGCATTCCTCAACACAAAGCAACAGTTCACGATGTGGCAAAGAGTAATATAAATCTTTTACATCGAAAGAGCATGCCATATAGCTTTTGTCATTACATTTCTTTAAAGACTCAATGACTTCGTCCGAATTCCGCACAAGGAACGGGTCTTCGACTCTTAAGAGGTTCAAATGTTTCTGCAAAAACAACGCAATGCACTTTTGCCAAGTACCGTTCTCGGATACAATTACCCTTAGAGGGATATCTACTTTATGTGTTTTTGCACTGAAAAAAATGTCCAGGCTCATACGACTGCTTTTTCCAATAGATTTTTCTAGGCCGTCGAGCTTTAACCTTTTACACACTTTTTTGGCCTCTGCTCTTACTTTTTTCAGGGAAATATTATTTTTGAAAGTGAAAGCTGATAAAATAGCTTGTTCAGCTTTTTCCTTAAACAGGCTTTCCTTCAACACAATAAAGCCCCCTTCTTTGTCTGAGGGTAGCAAGGATAGCGCGTTGGTCCTCAAAAACGACTCCGTCTGCCTGACTGGTACATCACACTTCTTCTTTCTGCACTTGAGGAGAACGTCCACACCTTCAGACACGCACCTGTCGGCCTCAGCATCGGGAGCCAGACCAGACACTCGCCGCACCAAGCTGAGCAGCTCGGGCGCTGTCCTGTCCGGTTCCACGGCGAATTTAGGTCCCCTAGCCAAAACACGGTTGATGCGGTCCGGAAGAGTCACGTCGCCCAAGGTTCTGACGTTGTCCTTCCTGGCTGTTGGAGCCGTGCGCGCAGAAGCACGCAGTTCCGAAAGAGTCTGCAACCACAAACACTCAGCCGTTGAGTCCGCCAGAACGCTGAATTCCCGCCACTTCCTGCTAGGCCGGGGATGTGCAGACGGTCCGTGAAGACGCAGATACAGGCACTCTCGGTAGAACCGCGCTTGCCTATTCCACTCAGACTGAAGAATTTTGCAAATTCTTGCACCGTGGCCTTGTGATGGGCAAAAGCCACCAAAAAGCAGCAAGACCTCAGGAGGCAGCCGCTTCGTCCTTAAGTGGAAGGAAATGGTACGTGCGCGGCACACAGCGATGGCGAAGAGAGTGACTAGAAGGCAGGGGTCCACTAGGAAACAATTAAAAGAGCCCATTGTACTAGAAATGAAGCTTGCAAGGGTTAGGGCTTGGGCGAGATGGGCGAGGTCATCTCACGACACAAAGATAAAACAACAAGAGAAATAATTGAAGCCGCAGAAATATTGCGCAGAAAAGATAAATGTGTCAGCGTTCCTTCCTTGTCCCTCTCGCAGAAAGAGATTAATTATCTGTCCCTCAATAGTACAGCAAGTGTTTGTGGCGCATGGCGTCGTTGAAGCGTGACGAGCGGCTTTTTGTATCTCCTTCTATCGTGAAATTTTCGGTTTTTCTTGTGCTTTTGACTATTAGCATATATATGTGAATAAGCCTAGGAATAAACCTCAGTTGTAAGTCAGCGCTCGTGTTTGTCACCTCCTTCTTCTTGTGTCTTGTCTGAGTTTGCGCTGTTTTCCCTTTTATATTGGGCCTTTTCCCTCCGATTGCCTGACCTTACTACCTCTTTTAATACTGAATATTGAGCGATTGTCCTGTCGCTTAGAAAGGTAGATTCTGCTACTCAACACGATATTGTGCTTACAGACTCCCTTTCTGTTTGCGCTGCTCTGTCGTGCCCAAAGACACCTCTCTTACGTTGGGCTCTTGGGTATTTGTTGCTTCCGTCTTTACAAAGAACGCTAGGAGATGGGTGTAACATTAAGGGACAGGAAGAGAGCGGAGTGGATATAATTTATTGTCAGCACTGGCACTACTAAGGTAACCTTAATACTAACTGTGACAGGTAATGTGAGGTACCACTATATATAAGAACTATATTTTGGGAATGGGGACTCTGAGGACATTTTAGCCCAGCTACAGGTCCCATCTGAACTTGCGAAATATTTTTCTGTGTCTATCCTAACCGCTTGGTGGATTGAAGTTACAAAAAAGACATCCCCCTCGCGAGGGGCACGATCAAATGCATAGCATTTCCGAGGGGGTGCGCCGGCAAGTCGTATCTCTTGATCGCGGGACCCGTGTCGCCATCTTTTGGAAGCGCGGGACAACTTGTGGCGCTTTCGAAACAAACGAGAAAGGAGTGAAGGATATAAGGCGCGTTCGGTGCATCGAAATCTGTGTCGGTTTCGTGGCTCGGTCGGTTGTGCGCCGGGCACCTTGCGTTCCGCCCGCGGCGTCATGGGTTCGAAACCGGCCGCCGGAAACTGTTATTTCTTCCTGGCTGCGGACTACGACAAGGCGCGCCTGCGGACTACGACAGGGCGCGCATGCGGACTACAAGACGCGCATGCGGACTACGACAGCGCACGCCAACGCCGCGTGACATTGTGAGTTACTAAAATGCTATGCATTTAAAACATCCCCCTCGTGAGGGGCACGATCAAATGCAGAGCATTTCCGCGGGGGGCGCCCCTGCAAGTCGTATGGATTACGTATGGGTTGTTGTTGTAATTGTTGTCTTCCAGCGTAGACATTGTCGATGAAGTCGCTGGTGAAACGTGAAACGTGCCGTGAGCCCCCTGCCGCAGCTATGACGCAACGTGGAGCGGCTATGACGCAACGTGGCGCGGCTATGACGCAACACAATCCAACACAATCCACTTTAATCCAATCCAATCCAAATCCAAACCAATCCAATCTAAGCCAAGCCAAGCCAAGCCAATCCAAGCCAAGCCAATCCAATGCCCCCCGCGAGAGAGTGTTATAGCGCCAAAATCGCTCCACCACACGAACGCGTGATGTTGACGTCACGATCACGCCACAGATGTTAGCAACCGGAGCACGCGCGAACGACATATGTGGTGTAAGTGGTTTAAGCGCGAACCGACCGCGGCGAGAGAGCGCGATGCGAGCGCCCCCACCTGTTCTTGCGCGCGAACCGACTGTTGATCAGCGCGAACCCAACGCGGCGAGAGAGGGTGTTGCGCACGTCCCCACCTGTTGTGCGCCCGAACCGAACGCGGCGAGAGAGGGCGTTGCGAGCGGAGAGAAGGCGAGGAGGACGCGGGGGAGAGGGCGCACCTGTGGCCGACGGCTGAATGAGTCAAGGATATAAGGCGTGTTCGTAACCTTCCATTGTGTGTCGGCTTTGTGCTGCAGTGGGTAGAGTACCATGTACCTTGCGTTCCGCCCGCAGAGTCGTTGGTTCGAAACCTGGCGCCGGTAAGTATTATTTTTTTATATAGTGTAGGAGGAGCGATGCGGACTACGGACGCCAACGCGGGTGACATCGTGAGTTACTGAAATGCTCTGCATTTAAAAAAAATTCCCTCGCTCTTCCCCGAGGGGGAGAGTGTGTAAGTGCGAATGCACGGTTGCATTCGCACTTAAAAGAAAGATGCATTTATTCATAGACACCTATTTGTGTTGTCGTTGTACTTGATTGCTAGAAATATCGCTTCGTTGTCCGTGAAATGGACCGTCAAAGGGTCTTGGAGGACGGTGCGGACTTGGCAGTTTCTCGCAAAGGCCAGGTCGATGAAACCGCCGTTGATGGTGGTGGGCGAGTCGAGGGGTACGCACGACATGGAGTGCGTGGCGTGCATGTAGTCGACCAACCACTCTCCGTCCTTGCGGACGTCGACGTTTAAGTCGCCGACCAAGACGACGGGATCCGAGGGTTTGGAACGCGCGCAGACACAAATAGGTGTCTGCGCTGACACCTTGCTGAGAGATATCTCCTGATAAAAAGGAAGCGTTTTACATAGTTATCTCAGCTTTAAAATTTTGTGTCAGTTCTCCTTTAAGCGGGTGCATTAGCCCTTCTCACGCCCGATTCCTGGTCAATCCCTCACGTGGGTATGTGCCATGAGGAGGCGCCCAACACCCGCAGTCACTGAGCGGAGAGAGGAGGAGGAGAGTAGCGCGCGCCCATCTCCCCCTGTTGCTAGGGAAGACGAGGAGGAAGACGAGGAGCGCGCCCACCCGCAGCTGTTGCTATGCGGACTACGGCGGCGGACGATTCAGGCTTGCTTAGGAAGTGCATTCGCACTTAAAACTACGGAGCCATGGTGAGTACGGCCTGCTCCGTTCGGCCCCCTAGCCGCGTTCACACGCTCGCTATGAGCTAAACCAGCATTGCGTATTGGGAATGCTGAGTGCAAGAGACTGTAAGAAATAGCGCACGCTAGCTTGTTACGCTGTAACTTGCTCCTAAGCGGGGCAGGCATTCTTTCGGAAACCCCACTTTTCTCTACACCACTTCCCGGTGGGGGGGGGGGCGCTGTGAGCTTAACGCGGCATCGAGCGTGGTACGCCGCAATGTAATTGGTCCCCTTTCGGGGCGGTGAGTTAAGATTTCTGATTTTGGTAATTACAATTTTGCAACAGCAGCCCCGCGACCGTCACCACGCAGTGGCGCGGCTGTTTCTGGCGGGACTGCTGCTGCTAGGACGGGCTTCACGGGTGGCGCGAAGCCCATTAGCAAATCCCTGGCAAAAGAGATTATTAAGTTAATATTAAAACCGCTCGTGTACAGCATTACGCGCCAGTGACAATCGTGAAAAACGACATGTTTTTATGGCAGTTTCGCATCTAGATCCAGAGTAGTGAGCATCATTCGATTGAATTTTGTTTCCTACGTCAATTTTTTATTCGAAGCGTCCTTGTTACTCCAGTAATTCAAAATTATAAAAGGAGTTATAGTTGCAGCAGATTATTTTGCTGCTCTGAAAGCGCCCACGTGAAAGAGAACATCTTGCACCGTGACCTCGGCTGAGTGTGCATGCCGGCGCGAGGGGCGGCTGACAAAGCAACGGGTTTAAACTAAGGTAGCGACAACTGCTCGCGAACGCCACACTAACAGACGATAGCGTGCTGTTTCCCTTGAATTCTGCAGGCGCATGCAAACGCGCTCTGCGCCTGCACGTACCGGTTAACAATTATTACTGCGAAGCAGTATATGTCTAACCCCCCCTCCCCCTTCCCCAGTTTTCATTCTGGTAAATCCCCTTTACTCGGCGCCGCTCTGGGGCTCCCCCTCGCAACCGCCGAGCCCTCTTTCACAAATGTTATGCCCCTCGCCACCACCCACGCCTCTTTACCAAGTTTCAATGTGGGCTGACAACGGCGGTAGAACCGTTATCAGATGATTGTGGAGGACACACAGAAGCGCGATTCGGCGTAAAAATGACAAAAGCCGCCGCCGCCGTCGCTGTTGCCACCTCAAACACACCTCACCGAGTAGGTGTGAACTGAAGAGTTATTTTCCAAGTTGGAACGCCGGCGTGAGCCCATAATTCTTCAACGTGAAAGGCTTTCCTAGCCACATTTTCCGCCGGTGTTTCACACTTAAGTGTGCGCCCATCACCGGTTGCCCGTTTATGCGTGCCAGGGTTGGGGTGGGGGGGGGGGAGGAAGTGAGGAGACGTGGGTCGTGCACGTACAGCTGGGCTCCATGCCGCTATCGATAATGCCCGTTGTGCTGTTAGAGATTTAAACGTAGAAGTCTTATGGCTCAAGGCGTCCTGTCAGCTGTCCTCCGTAACCGAGTGGTTTCGGTCTGCGCACGTGTGTTACGCAGACAATAAGATGCCTACGACGGTGGGAGGGAAACGGACAGCCACATGTTTGTCCGCTAGAATAAAGCTCGAGACCTTCAAGCTTTAACTCGATCTGGGACGGACGCATGTCTTTCGCTTGGAGGAAGAGTAGTAATTGAAGAAGCGTCGGCCCTAACCGAAGCGTGAATAAGCGCGAAAACAATAGACAGTCGCTGCCGCCGCCATTGAGTCTGGTAGTTCCAGCTCGTCGAGTAGCTTCGAATCCCTCCCGGATGAACGGCAACTTGCCCGCTTGGAACGCCGACGTGGGGCAATATTGTTCATCCTAATGGGCTTTAGAGCGACACTTCCGACGGTTTCTTTCGCTTCTAAGCCAGTGCAGATAACCGGTTGCCGACGTGCACGCGTAAAGAGGAGTGGGGGGTGGGGGAGGCGGAGGGCGTTCTCGCGATGCTATAGGTTTCATGTCCTTACAGATGACATGTCCGTTGTGCTGGCGGTAGTTTTAAACGTAGACGTCAAGCTGCCCAATGCGACTTGTCCGGTGTCCTCTCAGTGGTCGAGCGGATTGGGTTGCTGTGTGATACAAACACTAAGATGCCAACGACGCGGGAGTAAAACAGACTGGCACATGTTTGTCCGCGCGACTGAAGCTCGGGTCCGTCCAAGTTTAATTGAGCTAATTGGCTAGGAAGTATGCTTAATCACAAATTACCAACAAACGTGCTTTCTTTCGTGCACTCCGGGGGCTGCGTCTAGCTTCGCAGGTCATCCTTCTTCCCAGAATGGAAGGGCGCTAATTTTTTCTTTATATGCGTATTTCAAAAATTCCACCAATGCGCGTAGTGATTGCATGCTGGTCTATCACAGAGTTGAGCTCTTCTTCAAAATACCTCAAGGACCGCTTCACGGTGTTTACAAAAGCACTCTGATGTTCTCTTCCTCTCCTTCCTACGTTACCCAGCTACTGCTGTTTTCTAGGTGGTCCCGTCGCCATTGTTGGCGAGGGTAGTACCGCTAACCCGCGAAAAGGTGCTCCCACGTGTAGGCTCAGCTGTTCACTTCGTTTCATGTCTGCTCTCATGAACCCGTAGGCGGGGCTGTTAGGGCTGATCCCGTGACCTAATGGCAGACTCAACGACGATGAATGCCACACCCCGAAGAAGAGACAAAGGAAGTCTCTATTCAGAATTTCTCGTTAGCATGCGTTACCTGTCCTGCGTTTCCTCCAATGGAACGACGCTCGCGTTCATAACATTTGCCTGGTATTTCCCGCCGCTACGGAGAATACTTTACCGCCTTCACCCCTTCGCTTCGGCTGATTTGCCGTTTCAGCTTGTCGCCAACTGCCTTGCCTTGCTCCTAACGCGCGACTGTGGCCGAACAGGTGTTGCTCTCCCCTCCTGCGCATGACGACCGCAGCAATATCGCACCACTGATTTATTTACGACCCACCGACCGACCAACCGACGGACTGACGGACGGACGGACGGACAGACAGACAGACAGACAGACAGACAGACAGACAGACAGACAGACAGACAGACAGACAGACGTCAGTGTTGCCATGCACCTGCCTAAGATATAGACCTGGGTCTGCAAAGCCTGCAAATAAACTTATGCTGAGAAATAGGAGGTATGAAGTGCTAAGAGGGACACTGAGGTGAATTTGTCAAACTTTTGTTCGAAGGGCGGAAAACATAAAAATACCAAGCGACGTCTGCAGCAATCGCGACTACAGTAACGTACAATGACGCGCAGTTTCCTTGTGCGACGTAGAATGACGCCCAGTTTTCTTGTATAGTGTTGTCGCGACCGGCGCAGAGTCAACCAGCCGTGACAGCATTTGGGATCGAACTGATTTTTACTACCACAGCGCGAGCGCACGGAAGCGTATGCCTCGTGCTTCCGCCTTCGTCGTTGTCGTCGTCTCGGCGCGGCCGACCTGTGCCGCTACAGGGCTTCCCCCCCTATAGCCGGATGCCGTTGTTTAAGCCCACGTGACAGTTTTCGACGGTTGAAGGTGCGAATTCTTGGGCATGTTTGTTGAGACGGGGAAGGTCTGGCTGGGTCGGAGAGAGGCGACGTATGTGGGCTTTTCCCGGTCAGCGGCGACGACGTCTTGGCAGTGTTGTACACGTTCCTGTAAAACAGGAACGAAAGCTCGTTCCCCGTTCCTCCCAAATTTTGAAACGAGTTCCCGTTACAAGTTCCTTTATTGCGAAAGGAACGCGTTCCAGTTCCACCTCGAAGATTGGAACGTGTCGTTACAATAACGTTACATTACACCACGAAACCCGAATATTTGTACACAAATAATCACGTGATTCACCCTTTAACTCTCACTCAAACTCACAGGTACTCATCAAAGTAAAAGTATAACACAAGTTGAAACCGATTAACTAAAGCAACTCTGAACGCTGGCCGCCGGCCTTCGGACGGCCTCTTTCAGGTATTGTCCATACGGCACGCGACGAAATTCAGTCCAAAAATGAAGAAATTCTTGTCCTTTATTAAACACAACTGGTGGGCTAGTTGCTGCATTACGATTTAAAAATATAGCGCTACTTGGACAACGACACAAATGAAGAACGACGAGACAAGCGCTCACTTGCAACTAACATTTATTCAAACATCCTCTCGTATTCATACATGTGTCACAAGGAGCATGCCCACTGGAATACACTAAATGGAAAGCACCAAGCAGATGATGGACACAATTGAAGTGACGTTTCCCGAAATTTAAACTCTGTGGCACGCAAAAGCACACATGTGTCGCTAACGCACTTGTCCCCTTTTTTCTTAATATAGAACGCTTTCAAGAACTCCCTCGCTACTGTACTATCACTTCTGCCGAAATTCGAATCTGGCATACATGTATAAATCTAGTATACATGCATACATGTATAAATACCTGTATAAATACGACACGATGTTTCAATAAATGTTAGTTGCAAGCGAGCGTCGTTCTTCATTTGTGTCGTTGTCCAAGTCGCGCTCTATTTTGCAATCATTCCTGTCCTTTCCAAGCAAGTTGTGTGCAATACAAAAGGACCTGGTGCTCCCGTTGACCCACTCCCGCCAGATCTGCGACAGACCGCGCCGTGCGAACTGCGCGCGTAGTCTGGACAACTTCGAGCAGGACAACATCGCGAGACACTGATGTGCGCCCAGCTCTATTGATAGCCAATGACCCTTCTAACGAGTTACCGTTACAGTTCCACCCACCCTTAAGGAAACGGTGGCGTTCCTCCGTTCCTCCAAAAAGGAACTAGCTCCAGGAACTCCGTTCCGTACAACACTGCGTCTTGGCGGCCGTTGATGTCGAGGGTGAAAGTCTTCGGGTGCCGCTCGATGACGCGGTATGGGCCATCGGAAGAGCGAGGGAGGGGTCGACGGGCACCGTCGCGGCGCACGAATACGTGAGTGCAGGAAGAAAGGTCCTGGCTCACGAAGATGGAGTGGTCGCTGCGCTGTCGAGGAAGCACGGACCGGATTTTCTCGAAAAAGCGACGGAGGTCTGCCACGTAACCGTTGGGGTCCGAAGGTCCATCGGCAGGCGGAGGTATGAGGAAGTCGCCCGGGAGACGAAGAGGGTAGCCATTGACCAGCTCGGCTGATGTGCGACGCAGGTCAGTCTTAAAAGCCGAGCGTAGTCCGAGCAATACGAGGGGAAGGTGGTCGGCCCAATGTTCCCTTGGCTCGTAGATGGTAAGAGCTGCCTTGAAAAGGCGGTGCAAACGTTCCACCATCCCGTTGGCAGGCGGATGGTAGGAGGTGGTGTGTCTGTGGCGTACTCCCAATATGGCAGTGAGAGCGTTGAACAGGACGGATTGGAATTGACGCCCGCGATCAGTGGTGACAACAGCAGGGCAGCCGAAACGGGACACCCAACCACGAACAAATGCTTTGGCGACTGTTTCCGCCCTGATATCAGGGATTGGGATTGCCTATGGCCAGCGCGTGAAGCGGTCCACGCACGTCAACAAGTAGGTGGCGCATCGCGACGGTGGCAGGGGGCCGACCAGGTCAATATGTGCACGTGCGCGAAACGGCTGTCCGGTGGATGGAATGGCGAGGCAGGAGTGACTGTGCGCCTTGTTACCTTGACACGTTGGCACTGGAGGCAGGTGAGTGCCCACCAGCGGACATCGGCATTCATGGAGGGTCAGAACCACCGAGCTGTAACGAGGTGTTGAGTTGCTCGGATGCCGTGGTGGCTCTTGCCGTGCAAGGCGTCGAAACGGCTCGACGAAACGCCGGTGGAACATAAGGCCGGGAGACGCCGGTGGATGTCTCGCATGTGATTGTGCCTTCGGTAAATTACAACGGCACATCTGTGAAAGTCAGCGTGGAGGTGTCAGAGCGGCGTTGCTGGAGCTCAGTGTCTTGTTGCTGTGCAGAAGCAAACTCTTCCATGGAAATCGGCTAGGGTGAAGGCGAAAGGGCTCCCACGCGAGACAGCGCGTCAGCACCAGTGTTGATCGGGCCGCTGACATGGCGGAGATCGACAGTAAACTCCGAGACGAAGGAGAGGTGTCAGATCTCACGCGACGAGTACGAGCTGTGGTTGCGCTGGAAGGCGAACGTCAGGGGCTTGTTATCTGTTAGGATGTAGAAGTCCCTGCCTTTCAAGAAATGCCGGATATGTTTGATGGCAAGGTAGACCGGCAGTACCTGGCAACCGAAGGTGCTGTACCTTGTCTCGGCAGGTTTCAGCCTCTGGGAGTAAAAACCAAGTGGCTGACAACCGGAGACCAACTGCTCAACCACAGCACCGACAGCCACGCTGGAGGCGTCGGTGACAAGGCGAAGTTGAGCGTCAGTAACGGGGTGTATAAGCATGGCAGCGTCGGAGAGGGCCTTTTTCGCAGCAGAAAAGGCGGACGCTGCCTGCTCGCTCCACTCGAAGTGCTCCGAAGGGCCTTTCTTGGTGGCCAGTAGATCAGTGAGGAGTTGGACTAGTGCGGCAAATTCGAGAATGAACCGTCGATAGAAATTTAGCAGGCCCAAGAATTCTCTCAGCTTCTCAATTGAGGTGGACTGTGAAAAGTCCTGGATGGCCCTCACCTTCGTGTCGAGATGTCTGATGCCCTGTGGAGTGACCAAGTGACCCAGGAACTCTATGGTCTGCACGCCGAAGACGCACTTTTTGGGGTTTATGACAAACGCATATTCGTCAAGCCGAGTGAAAAGCGCTCGCAAGTGCACTTCGCGCTCGGATGGTGATGAGCTCTCGACCAAGATGTCGTCAAAGTAGGCGACGACAAAATCTGAACCACGGGTAACCTCGTGGATGGCACGTTGAAAGGCAAGCCGAAGGGCATGCGGACATATTCGAGGAGAGCGAATGGGGGATGGCAATATTTGGAATGTCTGCTGGCTCCACAGGTATCTAGTAATAGGCTTTGACCAAGTCCACCTTGCTGAACATCTTGCAGCCTGCCAGATTCGCGGTGAAGTCCTGCAAATGCGGGAGCGGGTACCGGCCTGGCACGGTGATCGCACTAAGGGCACGGTAGTCACAGCAGGGCCTCCAGTCACCGGGGTCCTTTTTGGGTACCATATGCAGGGCTGGCGCGTAGTTGCTTAAGGATGGACGGACAATTTCCAGTTCCAGCATGTGCTCGAACTCTCGACGAGCAATGGCGAAGCGCGATTCGGCGAGACGACGCGCTCGAGCTAGACAGGGGATCCCTTCGTGACGATGTGGTGAGTGATGGTGTGCTTCACCGGGGACTCTCTCGTGTGGGGTCTTGTGATGGCGGGAAAATCTGCAATTATCTTCTCGTAGACGGAAGATGGCACAAAGTCCGATCGCCGTGGCAGAGGAGAGAACACCATGAACCGAAAGGCTCGTCGTCATGTCCACGAGGCGTCGATATTGCACCTCCACGGCCAGCTTGTAGAAAGCCAGGAAATCAGAACCGAGAATGGGCTGCTTGATGTCGACAATTGTGAAAAGCCACCGCAAGGTGCGACGTAGGCCAAAATTGATTGTGAGCGACCGCTGGCCGTAGGTGTTGATCGGCGAGTTGTTGACGGCGATTAACGGGGAGGTCATTATCGGCGCCGTCAGTCTAGCGAAGAGGCTGGTATGACGTTGGCCTCTGCTCCCTTATCGACCAAGAAGCGGTGGCCGGCAACCTTGTCGGTGACGTAGAAGAGGCGGCTGACTGCGTGACCGGGTTCGCTGGCCGCCGCCAGTGTCCGGTCTCCCAGTTTCCCGTCCATGAGCAAGGCTGGCTGCACTTGCGGGCAGAAGCGCCGAAGGTGCGGTGATACGAACAACCGCCCGAAGGGCTAGGCTCACCGCGTGTTACGGAGGAGCGACGTTGAGAACGGGACGGGGAGGGGGAGTACCGTCGGTCGCGGGATGCACGTCGGCGTCGGTGCAAGAGGGGTGCGAGGTATGACAGCTGATCGCTGATTTCATCCATGCGGCTCTCAAGTCGACCAAGACTGGAGTCGTTCCTTGAGGTGGAGGGTGTATTGGTGACTGTGGTGATGCTTGGGGACCGGGAATAGTCCGCGATGCTGTCAGCCAGTTCCGCGAGTTGGCAAAGTGGCATGTCCGCGGCTGCCGAAGTACCAATACGAAGTTCTGTGAGAGGCGTTGAAGGAAGAGCTCCGAAGAAGTGGATTGTTGAGGTCCTGGCCATGATCGCCCAAAAGCTGCCGCATGCGATGTAGCAGCTGCGACGGTCGTCTGTCGCCGAGCTCCTCGGTGTTCAGAAGCTGCTGCAGCCTGCTGCGCTGCGACTCCGACTTGTGTCTGATGATCGCTGCATTTAGGTGGTCGTACGGCGCTACAGGATGTGGGGCATCGAGGTTGTCGGCCAGCTCGTCCGCGATGCTGCCTGGTAAGGAGGTCACGACGCTGTTATTTTCGTCTTCTGGCTAGTGATGCAATGCAGACGAAAGCGCGCTTCGACTTGCGTGAACCATGTCCGGGGATTCCGAGTCCAAAACGGGGGTAAAGTAGTGCCGTGCACAGCCGCGGCTGCAGCGTAAGCAGGCGGAGCTGCTTCGTGGGCGGGCGGAGCAGCTTCATGGTCACCGCCGGGCTGTAGTTGGACCGCAGAATCTGGCGAGGCCGAAGGGTCCGACATGGCGCAGTCAGAAGAGGCGAGTTCGGTCCACGTTACCAATTCATGTCGCGCCTGCGCAGAGCCAACCAGCCGCGACAGCGGTTGGGCTTGAAATGATTTTTATTGTTGTTCTTGTTTCACGTCTTATGGCGCATACGCACACGGGGGATTGGCCAGGAATCGAGCAAGAACGGGGCTAATTCGCCCGCTCACAACTTGAAAGTGGATACCCATCCGTTAACATCCAGTAACAGCGCGAGATTAGAGGGGAGAATTGGCTAAAAATTGAAAGTGGCGGCGGAATTTCAGAAAACATATCCGTAATAATAAAGGCTAACAGGGCAGACGCCTGGTGTCAGACACATATGCATGAATGGCTGCAGCCACCCAGTGGCGTAACAAAGGGGGGGGGGGGGGGCGGGGGGGGGGGTACAAGGGCCCCGGGCGCCACTTGAAAGGGGGCGCCGAACCGAGTCTTCCCAACATGTGCCCGAGGGGAAAAAGGGGCCGCGGGTTACCGTACGTCACCACAGCGGGGCGGCACTGCCGCAAAAGTCGCTGTTGAAAAGTGCACCAGTTTGGGATTGTTGGCACATCATTGTAGCCAAAGAAGAGCGCTGAGCAAGGACTACAAGAGGGGTCACACATGGGGCTCAATGTCGGGGGACACGCACTGGGCGTGAGCGCCCCGCGCACCGCCCGGCATAGCGCCCCGTATATATCCCCCTGTGTCCGACCTTGTCTTCCTCAGCACTATTCTTTTGCTACAATGTCGCTGTTCAAGCAGTCAGTATTTTCCTTGTCACGAAGTGGCGCCACCTATGTGAGAATATCCAGTGTGCGTGCGTTCTGCATGTATGCATGGGCTTTCATCCGTTTTCGTTTTGTATTCCAGAAGCGGGCGCTGGGGTGGGGGGCGCTCTTAAAATTTGCACCCTCACAATTCGATCAACCCGTTGCAGGTATTCTTACAAGGCGAGGTGAACTACGTGCAGTAGATTGTAGGGAGCCTCTTTTATTTTCACACCAAAGCGTTATGGGCGTGTTCCATCAACAATTCTACCCACCGCGAATGCTCAGTGGAAGGCGCGCTCCTGAGGTTGCGCGGTTGCCTCCTAATAGCAGCCATAGCGATTATTTTTCTGATTAGGTTGAAACACTGAAACACCCAATAAACAACCGGTCAATGCAAAACCACCGATTTAAGAAGTTAGGCGATGGTCGGGAGCCGCTCGTGGCTAAGCTATCTTCTTCCAATCAGGCAGCATTTTGCATTTGTTGCCTAGTTTTTTTTTTCCCGCTCAGATCAACTACCGTATCTCCTTTGGAGGAAGAAAAGCAATTTAACAAGTAGAAGGCACCCAAGAGCATTACACTTCACGAAAATGCAAAAACTCACCGAATGTGTTTCACGTAGTGTAAATAAATTTAATCGGTACCGCAGGAATAACTGGTGTTGTCCTTCAATCACAGACAGAAAAAGAAGAGCACAAGTGGCGTGAAATTTTGACCAGAGTCCTCGACTGGATAAAATTCCTTGCTACTCACAACTTAGCATTGCGAGGGCATCGAGAGTCTTCAAACAGCCACGAGAGCAGCGTCGCAAATTTTTTTGGTCTTTTGAAGTTGCTGTTTTTGACCCCGTCGTGAAGCAACACTTCGGATACGTTGAATGTCATCCCGGGTACACATCGTATCCATCACGTCTTGCCCAAAATGAATTCATCCACATGATGGCTGCCGGAGTTCGCGAGTCCTTGTTCCAAAGAATCAGCAAATACAAGTATTATGGCATTATGTTGAACCCGACTCTCTACCAGGAGCACCGTGGACACACATCACAGGCTGTGCGATATCTGGAAGTTTATTTGCGATATCTGGAAGTTTATAAAAAGGTAATGTTGCGGAGTCCTTCTTCGGTTTTATCTAGGTAAGGAAGAAACATGCTGAGAGCTTTGTTGAGGTGATGTTACGCAAGCAAGAAGCAGACAAAATGGACCTACAGGACTGTCGGTCACAGTGCTACGACAACGCTGTCGTAATGGCTGGACAAAAAAGTGGTGTCAGTCCAAGAATGGCGAAAAAAAAATTGGCAATCTTCGTAAACTGCGGCAATCACTCGCTCAGCCTGGTTGGAGTACATTCTTCAAAGCAAGGCACCATGATGATGAACTTTTTTGGAACCACCGAATCGCTTTACGTGTTTTTTTCTTCTAGCTCAGCGCACAGTTGGGAGAAACTAAAAGATGCTGTGCCTGTTGTTGTCAAGTCAGAGTGGCAGACCGACCAGACGGCGTGCAAGGGTCGAAGCGATGAATCCGGTGGCGGTGGTTGTGGTTTGCGGGGGAGAAAAAGGAAAGGAAAAGCACTGTGGATATTTTGAGCTCGGCAGGGAGCGCACCTGCATACAACCAATTGTGCAGGGGAAGGGGAGTAAAGGGGGAGTGACAGAGGGAGAGAGAGAGAAGAAGAAAGGGATAAAGAGAGCTGTCAGTCCGGGCACATCAGTTCGGGCACTGCACTCCGGGCTACAGCGGCTGCGTGAGGCCGGTCGTCTCCAGGTAATGGAGCAGATGGGTGAAGGAGACACTTGAAATTTCCCAAGTAACGGCAAATAGCGGCGAAGAAACAAGCGAAACGACAAGTGAAGCCAAACGTACTATTCCACAAGCGGATGTAAAGTTATGATTTTTTTTGCTCGGCTTTTGGAAGAAGATACTGGTTCGCATAAATCTTGTTCAGAAAAGGCTGCAAGATTCAAAAATGCTTCTTTCATGAGGCTGCCTTAAACATAAAAGTTCTCAGAGATCACTTTCATGACGAAAGGGAAACGGTAGTGAGTGAGGCACCTGATGAATGGCATGGTCTCTGTGACGCGTGGGGTGTCGATGTTAAAAGGCGTTCAAAAAAAAAAAGTCAGATGGCTCGTGAAAAGCCGAAAGGAGGAATGTTAACGGCTAAGCACGGAATAGAGAGGGTCACGAAGTCCACTCTCGACTGTCTTCATTCTGCAATCGACGAGAAGTTTAGTCGCCTGCAAGACACCGATGCCAAGTTTGGCTTTCTCCTGGACATGAGCAAGCCGGGCTACGGCGACGACAAGAATTCATTTCATTTCACTTTATTTCTAATTCCAACATTACAGTTCGAGAAAACAGCTTGGGCCCAAAGCCGAATGCTATCCAATGTTTCGATACAAGGCATTATAACCGGACACAGAATACAAGATGAGAAAACATTGCGAATATCTACAAGAAGATAGGGCATTGTAAAAACATATGGTCACACACTCAAACTTGGGTAGGATAAGACAAATATGCAATTTTTATACACAGATAAAAAAGGCAATATATTGTTAATAGGCTGTAAACTTTCGCTGAACGTAGTGATATTGGCAGAGAAGTGTTTAACGATTTTGTTAATATTTCGGGACTGACTGTAAGTCAGAGATTCATTAAGGAGGGCAAGGAAATGTTCCTTTATCTTAAGGGAAAAGTTAACAGCAGATTTTATGTCCTGGGACAAACTGTTCCAGATTTTGGTACTGATGAAGTGCAGTCGTCGTTCTCCATTTACGTTATTTTTGGGAGGTAAGTTGAAGTTACCAGCAACCAAATTCCTAAATGAATTGTGTTGCTGTCCTAACATAATGAACTAAAAATAAGTAGCTACACCTTTGGCGAGTTTTACTGTACCGACATTCACGCGCACAACCTCTAAAAAAAGTTTTCCATTGCCGACTGCTGCTTTCCGGCGGGTTTCCACAGAAAGTGTCAAGATCTCAAGAACTTGTGCAATTTATCGTACAGTATGAATTCTGTTTCCCAACCGCCGCGTCTTCATTCAGATATAGCATTGCACTTTCTCTCACTGGCTGCGAGAGGTCCTTCAGCAAGCTGAAATTGATACTTTCCTATTTGAGGGCCACAATGCGACAGTTCAGACTTTCTGAACTCTCTCTTCCGAGCGTTCGAAGAGTAGAAACTAAAAAAACGAACTTTGTTGACATTATAGAACAGTCTGCTTTATCCAAAGC
The DNA here is from genome assembly GCF_048455015.1 of Haemaphysalis longicornis. Classification (NCBI taxonomy): domain Eukaryota; kingdom Metazoa; phylum Arthropoda; class Arachnida; order Ixodida; family Ixodidae; genus Haemaphysalis; species Haemaphysalis longicornis. Next base: position 185,270,627 of record NW_027526203.1, read on the forward strand.
ACGGGAAGCGCTGCTACAGACTTTACGGAGTGCCTAGTGTATAGTATTCTCATATTGGTGTTATTAATAAAAAATGATGTAAATAAAGCGTTTCAAACTTACAGAACGCGTTTTTCTTGGCAACTTGCTGACGATGAGCATCAGCACTCGTGTCACAAGCGGCAGTGATATGCGACCAGCAGACAACAGCTGGAGATTGCCGGGATGAGTTTTTTAACGTATGGATCATTGGCATTAACATAAAAATGTGGGCATAGTATGCAGATATGAAGTTTGCAAAAAATAATTTTGGGCAACATATTTCATGGTCCTATTTCGTGTCAAGCGAGACAAAAACAGATGACCGACAAGGTCCATTTCTTCTTCCACTTTTCTTTCGAACCTTGTGGCCTCCTGGCGTGTGGTACGATGCATACATATGCTAAGACTGCTATAGTCCACCGTTAGGAACAATCAATAAAAAATCATCCATTCGCTTTCCTAAAACAGCCAGATGGCTGCGATAATAATAATAATAATAATAATAATAATAATAATAATAATAATAATAATAATAATAATAATAATAATAATAATAATAATAATCACTATCTCCCTAATCATGAGGTGCGCGAAAATATATTTGCCATGGGCGCCACACTATCTAGTTACGCCACTGCAGCCACCCCTCTGTGACAATATCCCAGTGATGTTGGCCCTAGCGACAGAAGTACGGGCATGGAGATAGGAAGTACAATTCGTTGTAATGGCCTGATAAGGTGACGTTGTCTGATCATTGAGAAACCGCGGCAATGTAATAAGAAGTGATCTAGTGTCTCATGTTCACCGCAAATAGCACATAGGGCGGAGGAGGCGAGAGCAGACCTGTGCATATAGAAGTCCAGCTGGGGGACCCTACATCTGAAGTTGGTTAACGGGACCTCGCATTGACGAGATTCACACAAATGGGGATTCCAATTATGTTTTAAATGGGAATACTCTTCAAAATTATTGATGACCCCTTCCTGCGTACTCACTAGGCGCTGATATCTTCGGAACCTTGCTCCTGCTACACTAGCCGGAACAGGGCAAAGATCAACCGAAGGGCCATCCAAAGACGATCGCACGAAGGGATCAGCCTCTCCATTAAACATAAACCTTTGTGCGAGGGAACCCAAATGAGGCAGATGTCCCGCAAATGGGAAGGCACCAGGTAGTTGAATGGACGGATCAGGGGGGAGTTTGATTGATTGATTGTGGGGTTTAACGCGCCGACGCAACGCAGGCGATGAGGCGCGCCGTAGTGGAGGGCTCCGGATTAATTTTGACCACCTGGGGATCTTTATCGTGCGCCGAAATCTCGTACACACGGGCGTTTTTGCTTTTCGCCTCCATCAGAAAAGCGGCCGCCGCGGCCGGGAATCGAACCCGCGACCTCGTGCTCAGCAGCGCAACGCCTTAGCCACTGAGCCACCGCGGCGGGTAGGGGGGAATTTTCAGACGAAGCCAAAGCGTAACAGACGGATAGAGAGTCAGTAATTATAACTGTATCTGAGTTCTTCGGACGAACTTCTTTTAAAGCCAGTACTACCGCTAAGAATTCAGCTTGAAATATTGGAGTGAAGTCTGCTAACCGCAGCGAGACTGCCCAGTTCAGCTGTGGACTAAAAATGTCTATACCTGACCTCTCTTCATGTTGCGATGCATCAGTTGCACAATTACGTAACCAGTTAATCTTGCCAAGTGGTCGTTCAGGATTCCTGTAAGATTGCCTTGAGTGTGCACTCTACAGCTTCGCGAAGTGGCCAGCTTCCCGTTCGTGCTCGTCTCCAGCAGATCTGACCGCGCGGCGACGCATTACTGGCGACTTGAACTGTGCCCGCCAGCTAAGCCTCTTGCCCGGCAGTGAGGCGGCCGGCTGCGGTGGCACTCCCTCGCACGTGCTCGGACACCTCGTGCTCCCTCCTCCTGCCTGCATGCTCGCGCACAATGTCGGCGGCAACATCGTCTTCTTCAACGCTCCCACAACTTCCAAGGTCGGCGCTTCATGCTCCCAGTGGTTCCCTGCTGGCCCCCGCTCAACTGGTCCAGGCTTCTCCGCCGATGTCGCTCTCACAAGCTACAGCCTCCACCCCTGCAACTCAGTCCCCTGATGACCCGGATGGTCAAGTTATGGATCAAGACGGCAGCAACCGGGACAACGACGGCCCCTGGAAGATCTGGACTCGAGTCAAGCCCAATCGGAAGACTGCAATCACTCGCCTAGATCGGGTAAGTAGGCCCCGAGCACTCTTCTTGATGAGACCACTCACAAAAATCAGTGTGCGCGCTATACCCAAAAATGCCCTCGCACATCTGTTAGGCGCTCTTGCGCCTACTCCCGAAATGGCCGAACTCGCAACGCACCGCTACGACGTCACCGGAAACTGCATACAGGTTACCTTATATGACCAGGAGCACGCTAACCGCCTCCTTGCAACTACAAGTCTCTGCTTTCAGCACGACAACCGTGTGGTCACTCTTCCTATCGAGGTTAAACACTCCCCCAGCCGTGCGAATACTTCACGTGGAGTCATCACAGTGGAACCTGGAGATTCAAATGAAACAATTTTGAATTGGATTCGCTGTGAGCAAGCTGAGGTCTTGGCGGCGCAACGGATAGGCAAGACGAATCGAGCTGTTCTAACCTTTGCCTCTCCAACGATTCCGAACGTCGTCAAATACTATATGGCTATAGTTAAAGTATCTCCTTATAAGCCCAAGCGAATGGTTTGCTTCGCATGCCACAACATCGGGCACATGGCGAAGTACTGCCCGCATCAACCTGTGTGTCGTAAATGTGGGCGCGTACATGCCGAAGCTGAACCTTGCGAGCGCACACTTTATTGCGTGGCATGTAAAAAGGATGGGCATCTGGCAGTGGACCCCACGTGTCCGGCCCGCTCTGCCTTCTCCCCTCGCACCAATTCAAAAGTGCAAGACGGCGTGTCCTGGGCTGATCGTGTTCGTACTCATGGCAACCCAAGTACCAATGCCGTCGGCGCAGTGTCGTCACCTGCTGCAGCTACAGTTGACACTCCACCTCCACATCCTGAGACAAGCGGCCCCATTCTGCAGACAGTATTGTCCGAACTTGCCAGCCTCCGAACTGAACTTCACCAGCTTCGTGAGGAAAACGCGCAGCTCAAGGCTGAACTTGCAGCATCCAAGCTGGGGTCTCATACCACGCCCACCCATGCAGCTTCCTCGACCTCAATCACGCCCCCAAAAAAGGCTGATTCCCCCTCTACTTCCATTATTGCACCTGCAAAGTCGGCCCTCCGCAATCCCCTTCCCTCCACGCCCAAGCAACGAAAAAGTCGCAGTACTAGTGTCAAGCGTACCCCCACCTCGCAAAAAGCGACCAACACGTACGATATTATGGAGATTCTAAAATTTATTCGCGCTGACATCCAGCAAGAACGGCGCGCTCGAATGGCTGACATGGACAAGCTTCGCACTTTCACAGAAAAATATGCTGAACAAACTACGGCCATGATGAATTACCTCCAAACCCTACCCGGTCCGCCAAATGAAGGCGATGAACCGCCTAGAAAGATAACCCTCTGTGCTACCCTTGGACAATGAAGCGGTCCCTTTGCGTTTTACAGTGGAACTGCCGTAGTTTCAATCAATCGGCTTCTATTCTGTCCAGTCGAGTATCACAAATTCTTCCAGTTCTTATTCTCCTTCAAGAAACCAGATCCATGCCCAAACTTAGAGGATACACCAGTTATTCAGAACCATCAATAACTCATCGTGGCAAGACCACATCACTCTCCCAGCCTCTAGTGGTAGAACAAGCAGCTGTTTTGGTACGATCGGACCTAGGTTGCTGCAAGCTGTCCGTCCCAGGTCAATGTTCGAAGGATCACGAGGTGGTTATCGTGCAGGTTCGCCTACCTGACGGGAAACCAATAATTGCAGCATCCGTGTACTACCGTCCAGTCACCGGCTCGCAAAAATCCATCAACTATAATTGGCTACACCACCTCATTTCGCAGTACCCCCGCACTCCCATTATCATCGGCGGCGACTTTAATGCGAAAAGTACCACATGGGGATATGCCTCTACCGACAGCCGAGGCTCCTGCCTTGAGGCGGCCATTGACGACTGTGGCCTCTCGCTTCTCAATGACCCTACATTACCCACGAGGGTGGGTATTCATCCCAAGCAAAATAACAGTTCACCTGACCTCACCATTTCTACTACTGGGGTGATTCGTGAGTGGAGCACCTATACCACCACTTGGGGAAGCGATCATTACCCGATCCTCCTTACTCTTCGAGGAAAGCGCTTCCGCGCTCGTCAATGCCTTTCGCACATCAACTGGACAGCCTTTCGAAGCAACGTTGATATCCCTGAAAATGCTACCCTGTCGCAATTCACTGCGGCTATACAGTGTGCGAAATCGCAGGCTAAAGAGAAAATCATCTGTGACTCTTCGACATCTGCCCTGGACGCACATCTCACTAACCTCTGGAAGCGCGTGCAATCTCTCACCACTCGTTATCTCACCAATGGAAAACGTCAGCAAGACCTGATCCGGATTCGTCGCCAATATCAAATCATCAGGGAATACCAACGATCCCTTTCCAACGAGCATTGGATTAGCCTTTGTGAGAAGCGTGGTAAAGAACGCGGGCTTTCTAAACTATGGAGCACATTTCGGAGCTTGTCGGGCAAGTTCAAGCAAAAACCCACGTTGTTTGCTTCGCTCACTCTCCGAGACACGCCAGAGGACGTTGAGCGTCGCCTTATTACGGCGTTTTTCCCTCACGCCTCTCTCAGTCCCCACCCCCCGCTGCCGACCATAATGGTTCCAGACGTGGATAGAGATCTGGACGCCCCATTCACCATGGGGGAGCTTAAAGCGGCTCTTCACCAGGGCAAACCACATTCTGCACCTGGTCATGATGGTGTGACATGGCAGCACCTGCGTAACTTGGATGAGTCGGCGCACTTAATACTGCTTGATATAATTAATACTTACTGGGCCTCGGGTGACGTTCCCAATGACCTCAAACTGACGCTAGTTCATCCGATACCCAAGCCAAACAAAGACTCCTCTGTCCTGACTAACCTTCGGCCAATTTCACTCACGCCCACGATTTGCAAACTTATTGAGCGCCTAATCAATAACCGCCTTCAGTATTATTTGGAATACGTGCGTCCGTGGTTTCACCCGTCTCAAACTGGATTCCGTCCTCACCTAAGTACGCACGACTGCCTTTGGCTGCTCCGACGTGTTCTCAATCGCACATCACGGGCTGGCAATCCGGATTACGTCCTCACTTTTGACGTGCGAAAAGCATTTGACAACGTTAGCCAATCGGCGATCCTCGAAGAGCTCGCTATGGCCTTCCCCAGCCAAAGGGCCCAAAACTGGATACGAAATTTTCTTGAAAATCGTCCAATTCGGCTCAACAGCACGCATCCAGGATGGAACCCAAGAACATTTTATCTAGACAGGGGTGTTCCCCAGGGTTCTGTCCTTGGACCCGTTCTTTTTAATTTGGCTATGGCACGCGTCGCCCGAAACCTGTAACGGGACACTGCGGCTCGTTTTGCTATCTACGCTGACGATCTAACAGTGTGGGTTGAAGCCGCCGACTACAAATGCACTGAAGACATGGGGTCAGAATTGCAGGCGGCGGTAAACAGCCTCTCAACCACTCTCCCAACCCTCGGCCTTGAGCTGGCACCAGAGAAGACAGAATTTCTCCTAGTCCACGGTCAGCACCGACCGCCCGCCAACACGCATCATACTATCTACATCGGCGACACACCCATTGCCTCACACTGTGGCCATATCCGTCTACTAGGTGTTCCCCTCGCTAGCCACAACAGTGCTCGGCAATGGATAACGCAGCTGCGCAAAAATTGGAAACCGATGCTGCGCCTAATCTCTCGCTTTTCCAACAAATTTGGTGGCGCCAACCAATCGGCGTGTCTCACACTCTCAAGGGCAGTAGCCGTCGGTCGTCTGACTTATGGCGCCCCGGCTTATGACCTCTCTTCGGCGCACAAGAAGCACTTAGCGGTGCTTTACTGGGCCATGCTTCGTACTATCACCGGACTTCCGAGGTATACTCGCCTTGACGCTCTTGAACGAGCTGCCCCTGTCCCTCCAATGGAAGAGCTCCTTGCGGAAGCCGTGCAACAACATCGGTTTCGGCGGACACTAACACAACAGGGGACTGCACTCTGTGCGTGGGACGAACGTGTACCTCCAGTACTTCCATCGGCCTCACCACCCCCTCCCCCTTGGGTAAGCCCGCCTGTTACAGTTGCCCACCAACGAACCGGAATTCCGCGCTTCCGTCGTACCGCTCGTGAAAGGGCCCTTCAGCGCGTCCTCGCAGCGAAATTGCCGGACGAGGTCGATATTTTCACGGATGCTAGCCTCTCCTCTTCCCATATGGGTCTGGCCTGGCGCTGCCCAGCTCGACTGGACCTGGACGGCTCCCTCACACGTCACGCTTGTAACTCGTCCCCCCTGGAAGCGGAACTCCAGAGCATGCTTAGCGCACTGGATCATTTGACCTTCACCATTGCAAACCCGCCACCTCCACGCATCCGCATTCTCACAGACTCTCACCAAGCCCTCCAAGAGCTGCGCAAACCCTTCACCGATCATCCAACAGTGCACCGAATCCGACATATGACCGCCATTCTGTCGCGTAATGGGATCACTACCCGTTTGGCATGGGTTCCGGGTCACACAGATCCGGATGGGGGCAACCAGGCTGCACATGATGCAGCACGGGAGCGCCTTGATAGTACACGTCCCCTGGTTGACAACGCGTCGCCCTCCTCCCCCTGCCCTCGCCTTCAACTTGATCACGCACGCCAGGCACGGAAGTGCCGTCTTTTTCCGTTACCCCTCCTGGCTACCTGGCTCTGGCTCCTCCGATGCCTCGCTCTGCGGAAGTATTCGTCAACAAAGCTAGAGCCAACGCAGCTCTCACACCCCACATCACAAGAAAATGGATTTACCCAACGGGGTCTCCACCTCCTTACTGTCCCCACTGCCGAATGACCGTATTCGCCACCCTTGACCACCTAATCGGGCGCTGCTCCGCGTTTTTGCTGTACCGGCCTATCCTCACCAATGCTATGCCTCCCGATGCCTCAGAAGATGATCCTCCATTTGAAGATCCGAATTTTATCAGAGCCCTTGGGCTGTTCGGCGTAGAGAGTGGTCTCTCAAGATTAGTGTAGAATCGGGCCTACTCCGGTCGTGAAAATCTCCTAATGGTAGATCTACACCTTAGCCTGACCTCCGCGGTCTGAAGGGAACCCCTGTGTCGTCTTCATGGACGCATGATCTTTTTAACTGGGCTACTCCTCCCTTCCCCTCCTTCCCCTACCCCTATTTTGGCCGCATGGCCTTCCCTCGCCTAATAAAGGACTACAACAACAACAACAACTCCAGCGCGAGCGCACGTGAGCGTGCACTTCGGGCTTGCACCTTCGTCGTCGTCTCGGCGCGGCTGAACTGCGCCGCTAGTGTGATTGAACGATGTCTTAACGTTCGCGCAAAGGCACCTGCGGTTCTATCGATGTTATTTTTTTCTTTAAGGAACAACTATCATTTTATTTAAAAAAGCATATGTAGCGAATTTGGTCCTTGTGGGGTTTTTTTAGAGATTTGTCCACTTCAGTTTCGGTTTCTGTTCCCTGCAACTACATGCTTGGCGCTCAACGTTATCCCTAGTCGAATTCTCGATACCTCAGGAATTAGTATGGCGCGCTTTTTTCATGTTGTCGGCTGCAGAATGGGCTGGATAAGCTTGCCAGCACCGCTCAGTGCGACCATCTATAGTACCACTCAGTGCCAAATGACGAGCTGAGTGTTCCCAGTGGTTGAACGCCCCCCGCACCATTGAAGATGCTCAACAGGGAGGGGTTTCTCTTTCACCCAGCCAAATAAAACAATGTGTATTAACCGTCACTCATCATGCTAGTGCATGCATTCTAAAACAACCCTGAGTCCCACCAATCATCCCCCTTTACCTCTATACGACCACCTATAAAAAGCGAAAAAGAATGGCGGGAAGCGAAAATGGCCAGGGATGCCCATGACACATGCCATCACGGAGAAGCGGCACCCGCCATATGCACTGTTTTGCAACAGCGCACGTCAGTGCATCAATATATTAGAAACCGATGTCTGTGCAGAGAAAGAAAGACACCGCACGTGGCATTCTTGTCTTTGGAGAGGGGCTGCTAATGCGTAGTAACTGCGCCACGACTTAGCAATGTGAGGCCCGCCTGTGTAAGTACAACACTAAGATGCAAACGTACACTTTCTCTTTTCTCTCTCATCCTACCACAAAGGGAGCGCGTTTTTGTATCCTGATCGTGTTTTTGGTCCTACCTTTCAATCTTTAATTCTGATGATGATGATGATAGTCACATCCTTCATCTTTGAATAAACGGGGTGATAGTATATGGCACCTTACCTGTTAAGTAATTTGGTTAATGCTCTTTACCTGTTTTGAACTCAGGCTCATATTTCGTTTTTAATTAAGCGTTGAAACTTATAATTGTACCGCCCTGTAACCACCATTCAATGCTTTTTTCAACCAAGACAGGATAGCTTTTTGTTATAATCTCAACCACAGACCAGTTTTAGTTGCATCAACTGTTAATTTTTTTTTCATCACGTTTTAATGAAGAAGATCCAGTGATTCAGGAAGGTGAACGCTCCCTCCATTGTTTCGATAACTATGTAAAAGTCTACACAGACGTCGTCTTGTTGCGAGTACTTATTGGGTTTATGCGTACTTGAGTTCAAGAAGCGAGCTCGGGTTTCAAAATTAAACTCGCTGTTCTTATGAGCTATTGTAAAATTTTTCTTCCTTGATTCCTATTGTAAATTATACTCCTTTGGATTTTTAGTTTCTATCCTTTTCTCACGACCTAGCCATTTCTGTTTCTTGCACTTCCTCTTTCACGGCCCCTGGTAGTAGATTTTCACTTTTACGTTGGTTGGTTGGTATCCTCGGGTTAGGGTGCATTTGTCGTAAACTTTACCGTCTTCTTCCGCCATTGAGCGTCCACTCTTTATCGTTTAAGCAACGCCCCCTCCCTCGCCGCAGCTTTTTTTTATCGCTTGCTAAACGAAAACAGAAATTATGTCAAAATGGTTGTCGACGCTGGAGGTAACATCTTCCGATTTATTAAGTTTTAATGAGAGGGAACTCCAACAGACAGTATAAGCTCCTAGCTGAACTCCACATTCAAGTACGAAACACACGAAGTACACTACTGCCCTATCCTTTTTGTGCCCGGCCCCCTGGGCATAAACTCCCCATTTGGGAGGTTTCAGTAAACATATTTTTAAAGTGCGATGCATCTTTACTAATTTCTTACTCAAAAGAAAACGGGCGATGAAGGCACCCGAAATAAGCAGTGCAATTTTACGCACGGAGAAAAATAATGGTATTGGGGAATTTTAAGATGGAGTGAACACATTAAGTCATTGCTTCGAGTGAAGAGGCGCAAAAATGATCGACCTTCATTGATGACGAGAGAACGGCGCCACCTCAAGAAACGAACGAAGAGGGGTATGGCCGCAGCAGACAGTCTTTGAGGATCAGGTGAGGGAAGCCCCATCCTGTTGACCGAGTTCTTTTAATGGCGATAACCTTTCTTGGGGCATGAAAATCTTGGTCTGTCTGTCTGTCTGTCTGTCTGTCTCTCTGTCTGTCTGTCTGTCTGTCTGTCTGTCTGTCTGTCTGCTTCGCTGCTAATTAACTTCTGGCATGGCTTATACAAGTCCGCATATGTCAACGCAAAGGAAACCTCAGATATACTTGAGGCGAACTGCAAGGTCATAACGGAGTGTACCATCTTTCTTGTAAATAGGAATGCACGTTTGATTGTTTTTTTAGGGCAGCTAATGAAAAAGATCCAAAGCCCCTTTCGTCTAGAGAGAAAAGTGGTTGAAATGCGATGCTTTCTCTTATGCAACCTGAGTCAAAGTAAACGTCCAAAATCTAAACCGCTCCGGCGGTGTCGAAATGGCGCAATCGGATAGACATCGGCTTCATAACAAGAAGGACCTAGCTTCGATTGCAACCTGAGTCAAAGTAAACGTCCAAAATCTAAACTGCTCCGGCGGTGTCGAAATGGCGCAATCGGATAGACATCGGCTTCATAACAAGAAGGACCTAGCTTCGATTCCGATCACGGGAAGCGTTGGGAAAGCATTCCTTCGGGCAATTGATGTGCCTTCGCTTATCATCACCACTTTTTGTGAAACCATTGGCTTTCCTGAGGCGCGTTATGTAGAGACATCGAGTGCGAGTAGTGAACCATAGAAAGATTCGCCTAAAAAAGGATTAGCAATGGTGTCGAAGAGAGGCCAGCTACAAGTCAACACTAAAGAAAAATATGTTGGCTGGTGCTGTTCTGAGCTGAACAAAAAGCAATAGATTCAGAAACAAAAGCTCCTTGTTTCAAAAAATGCTGCAGGAGAACTGCCAACGCGGGCAACATGAATTGAATTGAACAAACCTCCGTTGCATTCACCATGGGATGAACGAGGGGAAAGAGAAGAGCGGGAGGAGTGGAAGGTCTGGGAGGAGGGGGAGTTTCGCGGCAGGAGCGGCAAAAGTCTATCGTCTTTCATTGATATTCCTGCCTCGTGACGTCTGCCTCGTGACGTCTGTGATGACGTATCCAGAGCAAGTACTGAAGCGAACGTAAGTATGCGGGCTAGGGCTGCACCGAACGGCGCAACGCGTTGTTTGCTGTCAGTCCTCCTGGATGGCGCCACCATACGGCCCGACACCGCTGTCCAACCTCGCTTTGCTTTTGACCGGAGTTGTGCCTGGATAATGTTTACTGCGGTTTATAGTACCCGTTTCGTGAAACATTGAGTATACGCGAAAAACAGAGTCGCAGAAGACAATGCCGCTTATTCGAGTTGACCAGTGTAACCTCAACGCGCTTGACGGTAAGAGACCGGTCACTGCCCATAGGGCGAAATTGAGCCAGCGACACCGAGCGCCGCCTTCGGCAGATACGTCCAACTTTGGGTCGGTCACCACGCGCTAGCACGTTGAGTTTCTCGGGCGCGCTCCTTTCTCGCCGCACCCGGTGAATCAAAATAGTAGTGAATTTTATGTTTAAAATAAATTGCTATCCGTTCAGTTCCGTTCGGTTCCGTTCGGTTCCGTTCGGTTCCGTTCGGTTCCGTTCGGTTCCATTCGAATACTCTATTAGTAGCGTAGTCGTATACAGGAAAGAAAAGCTCAGGAAAGGTCTATAGCCAACCTGCGCGCATACCGAGAAGTTTGGCGGAATCCACGTTGACCGCCACCGGAGACCGATCGCAGCATCGTCGTAGCAGTGGCGGTGAAAGGCCGTGCTAAAGGCGAGTGTGCGCAAAACATACAGGGGAGTCCTCTTAAAGGGAGCATCAACACAATGCAGAGGCTTGTCTAACTCGAGAGATCTGACCTTTGCTAACTCACTCTAGACTTCATTCTGACCCCGAATGAAGTTATTTTCTTAAAAAAAAGTTACCAAGTACTAAAAAACAGAAATTTCGACCTACACCGCATCAGAAGTGACGTAATAGGGGAAGTAGGCAAACACATTTCATAGGACATATACCCTGTGTGGCTAAATATGCTGGCGCAAAGGCGATATTATAACGCTTCTTTTAATTTTTTTCCCTTTCCCCCGTTGCTACGACTAAGAGCCTCGGCTAATTGCGCTTGTCAGGCCTATGTTTCTGCTTGTTGCTTGGTAGCCTTAACTCTCAGCTTAATGAAGTGCGTCACTTCATTAAGCGTCACTTCATTAAACTCACTGTGCGTCAAGCTGCGGATAAAGGTTGACGACGTAAGAAGGTAGAGGGCAACTTCACTCAAAATTTCGACCTTTTGAACATCCTATTTTCGTAAAGTTTGCCTCAAAAGACTGCAAGATTACAAAATATGACAGCTCAGATACAATACGCGTATGCGCGGCGCAAACAACCACCAAAAATCGCCGATTTTGAAACCGAAATTGAGGAGAGAGCGGCCTTTACGTGCCAGGCTGAAGTGATATTGCAGCCTGCGAGCGAGCGGCCGGCAGGCCGGAACAATCCTGTGCACAACCACTCGAGCTCGCAGCAGCACCAGGGGAGAGAGAGAGAGAGAGAGAGAGAGACAAAACTTTTATTGCCGCAAGGGCTAATTCGGGGGAGGGGTGGTGACCGAGAGAGGAAGGTCCCCGGTGACTTTGGCAGCCCGGGCGACGATGGCATCTTGCACCGCCGAATCCGAGCTGCCCAACGCCCTCGCCCAGTGCTCACCGTCTAGATATGGGGGGAATGGGTTGTGGGGGCATTGCCAGAGGAGGTGATCCATGGTTTGGACCCCCCCACAAGCGGGGCAGTGGGATGAGGAGTACAAAGGGGGGTGCATGCGGTGCAGGCGGGAGAGGCAAGGAAAGGTGTACGCTTGCACAAAGCGCCATAGGCATTCTTCGGTGTGAGAGAGCGCCGGGTGTGCAAGGGGCAGTAGACGGCAGGAGAGGCGGTAATGAGACGTAATCTCATGAAAGGAAAGGAGCCGATCTGGAGCTGACAGGGCTCCATGGAAGGGTTCAAGGCTAAGACCCGCTCGGAAGGTGAGCTATCGAGCGGCTCTGTGTGCTGCCTCGTTCCCTCCCACACCCGTGTGGGCTGGGGTCCATACCAGCTCGTGGGGGGAGTCAAGGGGATTTTGAAGAAGGATTTTGAGTGCCAAGGTAGAAATGCGGCCCCGGGCGAAATTTCGAATGGCCGTCTTCGAATCGGAGATTATGATCGCAGGGGAAGGCCGTAGTGTTAATGCAAGAGCAATAGCCGCCTCTTCCGCAGTCGCATGGGAAGTGCGAAGGGTGAGGGTAGTAAGAGCGTTGGGACCGTTGATGATTGCGACCGCGTAGGCGTCGTGGTGACTGTAGCTAGCCGCGTCAACATAAACAGTTGCCGGATGCACTGGGTATCGCTTCGTAAGGGCCCGCGTACGCTTCTCCCTGCGGGCTCGATTGTGCGTCGGGTGCATGTTACGGGGAACGGGCCGAACAATGAATAGGTCATGGATAGTGCTAGGAACGGCAAAAGAGGATTCTGTAGCGAAATGGAAGTTGATTGGAAGTCGCCGGAGGAGAGATTGACCTTCAGGGGAAGCGCGCCCCGCGGAGCTCGACCGGTTTGCCTGGCTGCCCGTAGGAAAAAGCGCATGGCCGGCCGTCGTTGTCACTTCCGTTTCATGACTGTTCGCGCGATTCTCCGGCAGGTGCAGCGCCGACTGCGACGGAGCTATTTAAACGTTTTGAACTAATTAACAACGCATTTCACGGGGCTGCCAGTCATGTCCCAGTTGGTTTGGTGGTACCTACCATACGTTCAAAGTAAATTTGGTCGAGGTGAAATTTGAGTGCAGTTGGCCTTAAAAAGCGTAAGGTTAGGCCTAACGTCCGGCGCATACGGGAGAGTCGCTGCTGTGGTCATCGTTTATGCTTTGGCGTGATGCGTCAGTTCCGGGTGTGGGCGGTGGGAACGTCAAAATCACGGAATGCTAGCCTATAGGCAACGGGGCGCCGTTGTATGACACCACCGTCGCTTCAGCGAACAGCGCCCCCCGTGGCGAACCGCTCGTCAATGGAATGCCGGTGGCGATCAGCGCAGCTTTGTAGTGCATGGTTTTCTGTCACTGTGCTGCGGTGCGGCTTGCAAAGCGTAGATAACCACAAGGACTTTTTTTTCAGATCAGTAAATCTTGAACGTGGAGGTGACCTTTACGAGACATGCCATTTATGTGATTTAGCCCACTCATTAATTACAAATAGCAGATGACGCTCAATGCGCCAAGCTGGAAGTGCGAGTCCGTCCGCTTCGTGAAGATTTTTCATGCCTGCATGCACTTGGGCGTATCGAGGAATAAATCGCAGCCACATGCTCCTGAAAAGCCAGTGTGTGCAGCCGATACAGGAATGCTGCGGCGATGGCCTTTGGCAGTTAATGACGAAATGGCGTCGTGCACAAGCGAAAGACAAAGCTGGGGGGTGCATTCTAAGATTTACCTCAAAACAGAAATTGTCAAGGACGACGCTTCCATAACTTCATTAACTACGGTAGAATAGTGTTTAATTTCACAGATGTACGCTGACTACAACTATCGGCAATCGTTTACAGAATAAATACCGCATGATAGTAGAACGTTATAGCTTGTCGTGGAAAAGCATTGGTTTACAAGAATTGCAATGGTTGCTGGCTAGTTGGTTAATGGTTTTTCGAAAAACAATTTCTGCGTGGCGGAAGGACGAGAGACCGGAGGGTGCCGAAAACCTGTACTCAGTTTCACAACTGAATGCTGCGGTAGTTTTACAAGCTGCCACCGACGCTTGAAAAATCGTGCGCTCCTTCGTCTAACGACGATGATGGTTTATCAAAAAGCTTTCTCGTGTGGGTTTTCTTGGTTGCCTTCTGGATTTAAACTTTGATTAGTGGAGCTCTGAATTTTACGAGCATGCAGTTTGGTCTTTTGGTCGTAGCGTCTTTGTCTTTGACCATTTCCCATTTGATTTCGCACGAAGAAAGCTTCGCGTGCAACCATCGCCGTCGTGAATGGAGGGATGGATGATTTTGATGTTTAAGTTCGCACTTCCATGCACCTTTCTCCAAATCCTAACTGCTTCTATTGTGTCGGAAATGCGTCTGTGCAGGAGGACTCGGGCTGATGCACCCTTATTTGAGGCAACTAGTCGCGCGTCTTTGGTTTCTTCACAAGGCATTACACGATTTTTCAGGTACTCGGTAAAGGATCCTTAAGCATTGAAAAACAGGCTGACGTTAACACTGCAACGTTTTTTTAACTATCGGTGCCAGCCTTTATTCCACGCCGGTGCTAAAATGGAAGGGGATCAAATATTACGATCAAACGGAACGGAGGCACTACTTCAATTGCACTGTCTTGGTTCTCGCTCGTGGCTGATGTCGGCGGCCGCAAATTGCTCGAACTTCTCTGTGTCAACGTACGGTGTGGGCGGAAGAGAAGCTGGCGAGCTCCCACTGCTTCACCCCTTCTCCTCGTCATCCAACTTAGGTTGTTTCAGGTTTGCGTTAAACGTTACGTAATTGTTTTGAAACAAAGCAGCCTTTTTATAAACCAAGCTGGTATTTTGTCTTCATGGTCCCTTTGAGGTGGTATTTTGGCTTCACTGAGCGGGTGGTCACGCCTTTCCTTCGCTTTTTTCTTCTCCATGGCAGAAGCATACTTTGCCGATTGCAGGCATTTGCACAGGGATACTTTGGCGGTCCTTAAAAACACCGTGCCTCCGCGTGAAGCCGGTAGAACTCTTCCCAGCGTATAACGGAGTTGTCGGGGGATACCCGCGGCAGAGGTCGGTATTTCCGATGCCATAATCCCGCAGGTTTCAAGGGCCAGTAACTTAAGGCCCCACTGCAGGAGCAGCAGCTGAGAGGGCAGCGGCGCGCGTGCCCTTCCTGGCCTAAGCTGGCGATTGGCGGTTCCGTGGCTACCGTTTGAAAGTATGGCTCTTCTCAGCGTGCATTCGAAATGATACGAGGGGATGCACTGCAGCTATTCGCTTTCTATTTTCCAACTACATCAGGCCTAGATTCCGCGAGGTGTCGTGAGCATCGCCTGGACGAAAGGCCCAAATTGGCGCGGCCCTGTGCGGATCCAAAGTCACGAGGAGAAACACGACACCGATATGACTAATATGAGCTACTCCAAGGCTACCAAGTTATTTCAAGTTATTCCAAGGCTACCGCTGTGCGCTTCTATAGGTGCGCCATTCCGTGGGGTACTGTGAAACTCCTAACGTGTCATCTTATTAAGCTCCCATTACCGCAGGGCAGCGGAAGATTGACGTGCCACATTTTTCAACTGTCGAAAATTGTGTGCCTCTCCGGAAATTCCATCACCGAGCCTCTAAAGCCTAGAACACGCCTGTCCGAAGGATTTTCAACTTTGAACACAACTACCGAAACGCTGCGATTTCACTTTTGTTTATTTTTTTGCGCGAAAATGAAGTGATGATTTCGCGAAAAAGGTAGTGATCATGCTCCCATTTGCCCGCAGTGCAGTAATTCGAGAGGGGCGTCCGAAAAGGAGCATGTGTTGGCGCAGATTACGCCAGTCGCTTGTACATACAGAAAATCATGCCTGATGAGCCGTGCAAAGCCCCCTCGCATAAAAAACAAAACGAAGCAGCCTCAGGTATCCAATCATACAAAGATCATTTACGGAGGAACATGATGCTCAGAAATAAGAAAGCCAAGTTGCCAGATAAAAAAGAGATAAAAAAGAAAAGTCAATGGCGCAAGGTTCACCCCAATTGCTAATAGCAGACATATCAATTTGGAAGGTGATGGATGACAAAATAAAGGCGAATTCTTCTATTCCGACCAAGCTCCCTCTAAGACCAAAAGGTGTCGGATTCACCATGGCCTTTTGATACACACTATAGTGAATAGTGCCTGCAGGGGTGAAGTTTCGACAGCGTTGTAGCAGAGATTTGAGTGTGCTGCCCGTGGTTCGCAACGTTAAAACGATTGCACAATGAGCAGCCGCTTCTTCGATTCCCTTTGCAGTATGCATACGCGTAGACCAGGACACGTGAGGGAGCATGCACACACCGCGCACGCAGATAGACACGTGCTCCGCGTTATTGATCAACGCCGGTGAAGCGCGAATCGCACGCGTCTCAGTGCGCACGTGTGACTGGGCAGGGGAGCATCGTGCGGAAATTGCTGCAATCTATAAGGAACCGCGCCAACAATTCCACTATGCTGTCGAAGGGGTGGCCGTCGTTTAAATCAATCGTCTGGTTAGGCAGGCACATATCGACCCTATTTCGTTTGATGGTGATGGTATTTAATGGCACAAAGGCCACTAGGCCAAAAAGCGCTAAGCAAAGAGAATGTTGAATCTCAGGTGAGTTGTATGCGCCGTGTTTTTGTTAAGAGATGCCATATAACGGACGTAGCAGAGGGCGGCTACTAAATAAGTCATACCACACGGGGATTCATTAACGCGGATAAAAGGCTTGCACAATCGCGCAGCCCGCTTTCCCTGCCAAACATACACACCTCGAAGTATGGCATCACGGAAATTAGGATCCCTTTAATTAAACCGGTATGGCTTATCTTTACGTCCTGCACTCTCATACCTCGCGCACATTACTTTCTTCCGTGACATATTTCACAACCGTACCGCTATAAATAAACATGTTTATAGAGCGAAAGAACATGCCTGAGGTTGCAAAACCTGTCCCACATGCATAAATTCATTGCATTTTATATTGATGTTGCCTGGTGGACCGGTGAACAAGGGGTTCAGCTTGAGTGCAGATGATTCCAAGTAGCATTGCGCTTGGCGTTGCCAGGGCGTTCTAATAAATTGTAAAAGGCACAGCAAACCTTCCGTACGTTAAAGCGCAATTTTAAGCCTTTTGTAATACAGACTCCTAACTATTTAAGTGTCCACAACTGTAATACATGGCTTGCATTGATGTCATTGTAGTGGCTATGTTAATCACTACTTGAACGATGGAGGGCTGTGAACTTACCTGTCCCTGTCATCTCGAGCAGCGCTCGAAAAAATTCCCCCGCATTTCTCCGAGGGGGAGAATGTGAAAGTGCGAATGCACAGTTGTCGGCCCGCTTGCGGCGCTTGCGCTCGGCCCCCGCAGCCCACCGCCTCGCCGCCTTCTCTTCCATCTCTTCCATCGGGTTTGTAGTATCACGTGTACACCACGCAGTTATCAAGCCGCTATAACGCCGCTGAGTCGCCAACGCACGCCGCTGACGACGTAGTTTGAATGCGTTAAAGATATAAGGGGTTTGTAGTATCACGTGTACACCACGCAGTTATCAAGCCGCTATAACGCCGCTGAGTCGCCAACGCACGCCGCTGACGACGTAGTTTGAATGCGTTAAAGATATAAGGCGCGTCACTAACCCTGATATCGCCGTCGCGTCCGTGGCTTGGTCGGTAGAGCGTCGCGCTGCGGCCGCAAAGTCCTCGGATCGAAACCAGGCGCCGGATGCTGTTTCTTTTTTTAAATATAGAGGAGCACTGCGGACGCCGCCGCCGCCGCCGCCGGCGGTGGATGGTTTGGGGTCGCTTATAAAGTGCATTCGCACTTAAAACTGAGTCTCCAGATATGGCGCAAGTTTTATTTTCAGGCTCAGACCACCGTAACCTTTCGGCCTTGACAACAGGAGTTTATCACCAGTAGAGAGTTTCAGCAAAGCGGCTACCGGAGGCTAACGCTACGGCGGCGAGTTACCTGTACCCGACAGCACAAGCGCACGGGGGGAGGGCGAGAAGGTTGTGCCTCAGCAGAGCAATGGCGCGGGCATGGTGAAGGCCGGCCCGCGGAACTAATCCAACCTACCGGTACGAATTTGCACCTGCCCTGTCGGGCACCGCTACCCGCCGCCGTAGCGTTAGCGGACGGTACCCGCTATGCTAAAACTCTCTAGTACCGCCGCCCCAGATGTCACGGGTTCCGCCACCAAGGCAAGGTGTGGATAACCTTGTTTGCAGGGACGTTATTACCTGGCACGTCGTAAACGGCTTCTGTACTGTCCAGCCACATGGTATTACGAGGTAGATCTCGCCCAAAGGTTTCATCAATCGACCTTCCTGGCCCTATTTTTCTGGGGAGGAAGCAAGCCTCCCCCAGGGCACTCCCCCACCAGGGTGACCAGTCTACTGGGGTCTGCGATGATAGATAAGTGTGGTCCCGCCCGCTTCGCGAGCGGGACCGCACTTGTCACGCAATGAACCCTCGAGGCATCGGCAGCGTCGAAGGCGACCCCCTGCCCACTCGCCGATCCACAGACCTTATGATCTTCCTGTTGATCAATCAGTTGAGTAGAATGTTACGATTGGCCAAGTTGTCTGAGCCGTCCAGGCAGTGCGGGTTGGGACGCACTTGCTGAATTAGCTGGTGCACAGACGCAATCAGGGCCGCTTTTTGGACCATCTGCAACCGCCCCCCACATTGTTGTCTTGGAGCACAGGAAAACGGTTGTCCAAGTTACCCACTGGCGCATCAGAACAGACCTGGTATATATGAACCAGCGTTTCCGTGGCGGGACGACGTCGAGGTCCGCTCATCCGCGAATTGACAGGTGCACTTCGTAGTGGCTCTAATTGAAGCAGTCGCCAGCTTCCCCAGCGGACGGGCACCCCTGCGCAGTCATGACATTAGCTGTTAAAAATATTAGAGTAAGAAGAGGTGGCCATTGCCAGGTGCCACCTAATATCACCATCATTGTAGAGTTCCATCCGCCATTAAAAGGAATCACCCACGCCCCGCGGTCCTCGCCCCGGTTCTTCAACAAAATGGTGCCGTGACCAGGATGGGAAGATCTACACAGTTGGAGAACGGAGTGTGCGGACCGCCATCAACGATGACGCGAGTGACACGGCTGCGATGGGACTGAACGGTGACCGCTGACCACAGGCCGCAGGCGGACGTGACTACCCACGGATCAATTGAGGGCTCACCAAGCAACTAACGACCAGGCGCCCTCACCAACGCTACCGAACGGACGCCTGCGGGGACCAACGGAATCAACGGCTTCGGTTTCTTGCCTACCATGACTCTTCTCGACGACCTACAGATATTAACGACGCCGAGCATCGACATGGAGGCCCTGTCCGAACGAAGAAACCTAATCCGGAACGACGCCACCACACTGATCAACGATATAAAATCACGGATGAACACCGAGGCGCCATCAATCGGTAAGCTAATTTGCCTCAAGAAGAGCCTGATGGAAAAATATGAAATACTAAAGAAACTGGACAGTGAAATTGAAGAGCTGGTCGAACTGGATGACTTAGAAAAAGAATATGAAGCCGCCTATGAATTCGAAGATCTTATCCTGTTGACGAAATTTAGAATGGAGCGATTGTTTCCGGAATTACAAAAGCACTCTACCGATGACACTGTAAAAATAGCCCCGGAGGAAGAGGACGGTACCGTAAACATCAACGAATCGGCTTTGCAGAACGGTCACCTTCTAAACAGAAACAGTGATTTGACGATGCCTTTGAAAGAAGCTCATCAGGAACCAAGAGTCACCCAACCAGCTGCTCTCTTACAAGGAATTATCGCACCAACTGACGATGCAGAGGCAGCCACTTCTGTTGACTGCTCAGACAATTTCGCTCCCAACGATGAAGTTTACCGAACTAGACATAAGAGTTGGGGCACCGCAGTGGGGGCACCTCACCAGTCGTCTCGTTCGTGCGTTCTTTCCGAGGCGGGGAGATCAGCGCGCCAGGAACGACCTAATGAAGGCCCACAAAAACTACAGGCTAACAAAGTAGCACATCATAAATATCGACAACCTAAAAAAAACCTAGGCTCACCGATGGAAACACCTGATAGATGTTGTCATCACAGCAGCACAACTTCCACCTGGATTGGGTTGGCCAAGGCACA
Source organism: Haemaphysalis longicornis (assembly GCF_048455015.1). NCBI lineage: Eukaryota > Metazoa > Arthropoda > Arachnida > Ixodida > Ixodidae > Haemaphysalis > Haemaphysalis longicornis. The sequence goes on from NW_027526203.1 coordinate 185,291,130, forward strand.
ACGTGGCGATCTTAAGACCCCGGTGTCAAAACGTAAAAAGCGAATCAAGGTGGACCCACAAAAATCAGGTATAAGTACCAGAAAGACGGCTTCATGGAGGTGTGTGAAAAATTGCCGACTGATCGTGAAAATGAGGAAAAAAGGAAAAGCACCTTGTAAAAGGATCGCTGCCCGCACAACAAGAGCCAACCGATACCAGATATCTTCCAAGGAAAGAAAAGCGATCCGGCGCACATGTCACGAGACGCCTGCACGAGCGCTGGCAAGTCATCTAGTACAGACGGGGGTCAAGACAAGCCACTTGCCCTGGCCCTACTCCAAAAAGCGCAGGTATCACCGACGCACCAAGCATCGATGGAAGCAAAAGTACGACTAGCACAGGGCGGCTACAACGGGCAGGACATCGCTTGGTATCATGGACTGCTTAACGAACTTGAACTTCCGCTTGTTGGGTGCGACAAAGGCAATAACGTGGAACGACCGCTGAAAACTGCTTCATTTCAGAATCTTCCTGTGCTAATCGCGCGCCCGGGAGGATGTTAAAAATATAGAGAAAGAAGAGGTGGCCATTGCCAGGTGCCACCTAATATCACCATCATTGTAGAGTTCCATCCGCCATTAAAAGGAATCACCCACTCCCCGCGGTCCTCGCCTCGGTTCTTCAACATTAGCAAAGGCAACCCTCAAGAGTGTCATTTGCTACACATCACTAACACCCTGGCCTCCTTCCGCGTTGTATTACAGGGCCCCGTTACAAGCCCCGGCCTTTGGGTCTTCCCACGGAAAATCCTGGCCTCCCTTGTCGCTGGATTACAGGGGAACACGACATTCCCCCCGCAAAAAGGAAGTCCAACCAGAGAGTCATAGATTAGTGTAATAAATCTCGCACTGGGTACTCCTTTCACGCTGGATTAAAGGGGCGCGTTACTGCTCTCAGCCAAGGTACAAGAGTCATAGTTACTCCTTTTAATGTAAAATCTGCTCTTAGCAGCCTCCCTTTTTTAGGTATTATCTTCATTCTGTGCTCTGTGTAAGTAAAATCATCACTAATCTAGGGATTGTCTTCTCGCAATTTCATTCGATTGTGAACGAATTTGTCTATTCAACTGTTCATTGTTGTTGTTATTTTTGCTACAAAAAATAAACTGGTTCATTCTCAGAGTCATGCTTAAAATCATTGAGTGAAGTTTCAAAAAAATTTAAAATCAAGGTGTCGTCTGGCCGGCAAGGGGCAAAGACATTGTTTTAATATTATAAGTATAATGTACAATTGTAGTTATATTAAGTGGATCATGAAGACAAATACATATTTATTCAGTCTGAAAGAACTAGCCTTTGGTAGCTTAATAAGCTCCATTCAAGCCATTGCAGACGTTTTTTTGAAGAGAGAAAAAGCTAAAAATATTTTAACACTTTCAAACTTCGCGTTGCAATGATGTATTAGGGGCAGGATAACGTGATTAGACCAGCACTAAAAACTTTTTATCAGTGTGTTAACTGCACGTTACCATTCAAACGAAACGATCAAACGGAACTAGGGGCTCTACTACAATCACCCAGTCATGTTTATAGGACGTGGATTAGCTCGGCGACCAAGAATCACGCAAAGAAGATTATAGAACGTCACAAAAAAATCGCCGTACAGTGGCTGGGGAAGCGTCACTGTTCAATATGCTTTCTTTAACTTCTTGATTTTTTGTTGGACGTTGGAGATAAAACGAGTATCATTGCTATCGAGGCGAATGAGTCTTTTTAATGAACCAAGGTTGTATTAGTCCTCATGTTCCCTTTAATATATGTTTATAGTACTATTATAACATTATTATAGTAAAAATAACAATAGGAAGAAGCAGAAGTACCAAGGTGAGGATCAACGTCATAATGTCTGAATTGACCTTGCAAGCTGGATTCGTGCCTGCTTTCAAATAGAAGGAGCAAGGCGACTATTGCATTTGAGGAAATTGCGTTTCGCTGGTCAAGTTTGCGTGTGAGATGACAACAAAAAACTTCAGCAGCAACTGCGAAGCCTATGTTATTCGCCGCGTTTTTTCGTCCGCTCAAATGCGAGCGAGTACGTGTATTGGTAAACAAGAGCCCATCGCCGAGCATTCCGAGCAGCGCACCCAGTATGTGTGTGAAAATATAGGTTGGATGCGCTCTGTCACCCTCACAGAAAAGCGTTTGGTTCATTTTCCCTTATCATAATTGTGCTTTAAATGAAAGGGATGCAGCGGAGCATGGTGGTGTGTGTTGAGATGGACAATGAGACCAGCAAAAACACCACTTGCACAAATACGAGTTCATCTTGAAACCCACATTGAAATTTGCTCATTCTCTACTTGAACCCCCAGTGGGTCTCAGAGGGTGCATGGCGAACAGCCTCTGTGCCGAGAGGAGTGCGTGATCACACACAAATTAAGGATGAAAGGCATTTACATCTTGGAAAGAACGCAGATTTAGTAAGGCTTCTCTGAGCGACGAGTGTAAGGCTACACTAGCGCACAAGCCACAAGCCTTCATTTTTTCTTCCCTGCAGGGCGGCTGTCCTTCGAGACGGTATTTTTTTGATGCGAAGAAGCCCATCAACTGCATGACATTCACGCGAAAGGAGAAGGAGAGTAAAAAACAAAAAAACAAAACAAAATGGGAGGCATCCCTCTAAGCAACCTGGCAGCACAATATCTGAAACCTTACACGGACTTTTGACGTTAACCCTGAAATGCATAAACTGCACGGCGTTGTACTGGGAATGGAAAAGATCGTCCCCACAATGATGAAGACATCAAATGGCACATCTCGTTTAGAAAATCGGGGTTAGTGGTGGCTTCCACGTAATACGGTGACTTATTAGCTGTTTCATCAGGACAGATATCAATGCCTGAGAAGAGAAGTGACCGACTGACCGACCGACCGACTCAGTGACGTAGTGACTGACTAACTGGATCACCGGCGACCAGCTGAAACTGCTAGCCGGACGTAGAGACTTGAATTCGAAGTTTCGGGAGTGCATTCTTATCTTAGTGTAGCCTTTCATTGTATTTTCATATCGAAAACGTAACAGCGAAGGCCATCCGCACTGTAGGCTATACCTCCGCAGACGTGTTTCTTTTTCACCATCGTCATTAAGATTATTTTTCTATATTACGTCTCCAAGTTATAATATAGTTCATCTTTTTGGGAGCCTGTTCAGACGACAATAATGTACTCGGTCGAGATGGTAAAAATCGTGCACCGACTTTTATTTTTCGTATTACCATAGAGCAGCCATGTAATTGAATTGAAAACGATCTTAGGCATTTACACACGCTACTCTCTGCAAGAAGTCGCGGATTACCATTTTTCACGAAACGTATTACCATACTCTACGTTACATAATTCATGTATTCGTTCTCCACATTACACCTCAGCCCGACGAAATCACGCAAATAATGTGAATTGGATGCACCTCATTCAAACACGGCGATGCGTTCCAAACAATTAGCCCCCCCCCCCCCCCCCCCAAAAAAAAAAAGTGTGAGGACTGCAAGCACCTGCCGAGCTAATAAACAAGCAAGAGAGACTCTTTCGCTTTACGCATGCGTTGAATAACGCAGAATTACCTCACCACTGTATGCCTGAACTGTAATAATGCGAAAGCATTACTGGCTCATAGAGGGAAAAAAAATACAAAAAAAATCGACGGATCTCACAGAGAGGTGGCAATCGACGTAAAGCAAAGTTTTACACCTATGCCTGTACACTGACATCATCACCTGCATGCTTGTGTGGTGGACGTAGATTTCCTCGTCATTGGAAATGCTGCGAAGAAGGGTCGTAGTCATATGGTCCGCCTGGACCGTCGCGTTTACTTTCGCAGTTTGCCCAGCGAAGACGCTCCCGATTGTCAGCACTTAGTAAATAAGCACCACCAGCTCCAAGCGCAAAGATCGGTGTTCACTCATGAACTGGGCTTCCCCTCCAAAACCCGCGCGGGCGCGGTACGCGTAGGCCTGCGTCATCTGGTGTAAGATTAAACCCAAAGGCCCGCCCTGCCAGAAAGCAGCAGCAGCAGCCCCCGAGAAACCGAGAGGAGAGCCAAAAAATTCCCCGCATTTCCCCGAGGGGAAGAATGTGAAAGTGCGAATGCACGAGTTGAATTTGCGCGGTTCGGTAATGTTCGCGAAAGAGAGATCACACACACACACACAACTACAAAGAAAGAAAGATGCATTTATTCACAGACACCTATTTGTGTTGTCGTTGTACTTGATTGCTAGAGCGGATCTCAGCTTTGAAATTTCGTGTCAGTACTCCTTTAAGCAGGTGCATTAGCCCTTCTCACGCCCGATTCTTGGCCAATCCCCCACGTGGGTATGTGCCATGTCAGCGGCCAGGCAGCGCGCGCCCATCTCCCCCCGTTGCCAAGGAAGACGAGGAGATTCCTGGCCAATCCCCCACGTGGGTATGTGCCATGTCAGCGGCCAGGCTGCGCGCGCCCATCTCCACGTGCGCGGACATCGCCGGTGGACGCAGGTTCAGGGTCGCTTAAGAAGTGCATTGCACTTAAAAAAGCTTCGCTTCAAATCCGGCGTCGGTATCGGAGGCCGGCTTCTAAGCTATAGTATTGAGTGAGATGCGTACCACCGCGAGAGACAAAAACAAGCACAAACATGAGGCGTATTCCATAGCGCGCGCAATGGAATAAACACAAAGAGAGGAACCGTGTGGGCATGCGCAGACCCAGGTGAAAAACAAAGAGTGCCTCTGGAAAATGGTCTGGTTTCGGAAGCGGGCGCGCCGAGCTTTACGCGGCGCAGGGCGCCTTGCGGCGTTTAGGTGCACCTTATTGCTTTCACATACACGGCTCATTGGGTGGGTTCACGTGTCCTGAGAATTTCAACTGTATTCATTGTAAAATGTGTATGCTTACGGTTCAGCTAATTCCCACTGCACTTGCAGATATGTACAGTGTTTTCGCCCTTTCCCTCCATAACGTATACATACCTGAGGGTAGAATAAATACGTGAAAGGGTTCATTTTTTCGAGTTCCCGCTCCCTTTTTTGTTGTGGGGACCGGAGAGAGAGAGAGACAAACCGGATGCTGTTAATTACGCATATTACGGCCAACGCCGCCTATATAATCTTGCCTAACGCGTGAGCGAAAAATGGCCAAACAGCCACTCTCCGGCTGCTCTCTCCTACCCTTTCCCGCTCCGTAGCCTTCCTACGTGCTTTCATGTCCGCCAGTCAGCGCCGCTTCTCGGAAACTATGCAAAAATGTTGACAGTTTGTCTGGCGTTTTCAGTCGGCGCTCCGACGCCTTCGAGGCAAGCCGACCGACAAAGCAGTGTTCGCGACTCGCGAGCAGTGACGTAAGGCGGGACGTCCGCCGGCGCGCGCCACATACCGCAGGAGTGCCTGAACTAAGCAGCCATACCGCCCCCATTGGAAAGCGGGCGACGCGTTAGGCAATGTTTATACAGGCGGCGTTGTTACGGCACACGAAGCTTTGTAGCATACTAATCGCGATCTTTAAAATGTTTTCAGGTATTTGCCCGCCTCATTTTCATTTTGCTTTAAAAGTCGATTGCTTATATACTGATGCAGAAAAAGTGCGCTTTTTGTTTACACTGCGCTTAAATTGAAACATGCAGTGCTGAGACATGCATCTTGTCTGATAAATTCAGTATCAGAAATATTACTGATGGCTTAATGTATACGCGCGCATCCCATACACACATGTATTCGCATGTTTACACAGGATGCGTGTATATGCGCACGCGAATGTATAAACTCACCGTTTCTATACCGAATGCATGCATACACATATGCACTATCACAAAACCAACAAACACCCAAAAATAACAAACACTGAAAATACCAGAGATTAAGTCACCTTGAATAGTAGCATACAATGAAGGCTCCTTCAGTCTAACTTTCCCTCATCACTAACTTAATAGCACATAATGTGTTCACCCTGGCGCGACTGCACTAAAATTGTATAACGTGAGATAAATAATTTATTCTTATTTGTTTATAATTTATATTTTCTATTTGTTTATCATTATACATATTTGTTAATAATTTATTTTATTCTTGGATGTCATTGGGTGTTATTTTGAGAAACGCATAAATTGTGTTTCCGCAACCGATAGTGAATGTTTCGCAATCGACAGTGAATTTTCTTTTCAAACACTTTCAAAACAAGCATAAGTGGGATCGGTTACGAACAAAAATTTGAGTAGTGATTTGGTTTTTATGCGGATAGCAGTGTTCAGATCAATATATATGAAGGGCGAATCGGGGCACTCTTGTGTTGTCACACTTTTGCTTATTTATATTTCTACTTATTTCACAAACTGTAGCCGTCTGTAGAGTCGGATGGCGGCTATGCACGACACAGAGTCGACGGAAGAACCTTAAAGAATGTGCAATTCAATGCAGAAGGTATGTTTTTATTACGAACAGTTGCCAACTCTCCCAGCTCTCTCGCCTTGCAAAACAACGGGATCACCATGACATGGAATGATCACTGGTGTTGTTAGGAGCTATGAGTCAAACATTTTACGCTGGTAGGAAAGGCGGAAAGGGAGGAAATGTTCCGTATGGGGGATTTCATTACGCGGTAAGAAAGCGGTAAACTAGATTCACGGGAAAAAAACAGAGCTAAACTAAATGAGATGAACGTAAAAACAAGAAAAATAAAATAAAAATAAAACCCACAAATTGTACAGTTTTAAAAATCGCCACAGGTGGACTTCACCACAGCACTCCAGAACGACCATTCATCGTGACTAAATGTGCAAATTTCGCAATGACAAGGCCCAGCATGTCATTAGACTAAATATAGTATCTGCGCTGAGACAACAGCGCAAATTTTTAAAATTGAGATATCTTAACCGCCCTTGCAGGCATTAGATAGGGAGGGGGGAGGGGGGGGGGGGCGGATGTTACAAAAATAGTTAGAAAATTCCAACGCACTTACTCAGAATACACAGAAAACGTACTTTTGAACATGGGAAAGGGGTTGCAAAACACGAAAAAAAGGAATAAAATAAAAAAACTAGTCAATACACAGCATGTAACGGCACGTCGTATTGTCAAAAGCAGAAAAATCCCACTTTCTTAAAACAAGCACCTTTAAACTGCCCTTCAAATGATTGACAAATGAATCATGATCTTTAATAGATGCAATTTGTGGTGGCAGATTATTCCACTGATAAATGGCATGAAAAGCGGACATTGTCGAAAAGATTCGTGCGTGCAAACATGGGGTGGACTTTGAACGGATGATTGAGTGGGGGGAAAAATAGTGCGCGGGTTTGATATGGGATGCCGTGAAGGACGATGGGGCGTGATACAGTCTGAGGAAGTGAGAGAGCAGTGCTATCCGTCGCCGTTTTTTCTGGAGAGGGTTTCTTGCGTTTTTTCCTCTGTGTAATTTCTAGAGCGGCAACGCGCTTTTTCCTCTTGGTAATTCCTAGCTCGAGACCCCAACTCTAACCCCAAAAACCCAATCCTACTTATGAGCAGTGGGTGGACCAGCTAAGCAGCTCCGAGCTCTCGGACCAGCGCCGACTGGTGGAACGGGCCTGGACGGTCAGCCAGCTTCAAGGCACCTTGGAATAAGGATGCCTCTCACTGGGTGGAGGCCCTAGGAACATCCTCCAGCTCATTACTACATTAACTGTTTGTCTCTCTCTCTCTCTCTCTCTCTCTCTCTCTCTCTCTCTCTCTGGAGAGGGTAACTGGAGGGATGCTTTGATAGCCGCGATGCTGGATGTTGTGGAGTAGTTTTAGTGCTAAAACATGCTGCTTTATTATGTAAACGTTCCAATTTGTTTATTAGGTATGTCTCATCTGGATTCCATATTAAAGAGGCGCATTCCATCTTCGAACGAACTAAGGCTGTTTAAGCTAAAAGTTTGGTTGACTGATTTGCTAAATACAAATGTCGTCGAATGAAGCCAAGACTTCTACTGACTTTCGAAATTACTTCATCAATGGGATCATTCCATGTAAGGTTAGAAGATAAGTGAACCCCCAGATATTTTAATGTAGGCACATTTTTGAGCGCACATCTTGTTCTTATATTACGAACTGAAATGAACGTTACAGTTAAACCTGGATACAGTTTAAACCTGGATATAACGAAGTTGACAAAATTTTGCATTTTTTCGTTACATCCAGGTTTTCGTTACATGCAGGTTTAGAGTTAAATCTCGCGTGATTGGAGCAGAAAAGGAACCCATATTCTAGACATCAGTGATGCTGAGTTTCCCTTGTACAAGGATATATTTCGCACTGAAAAACTGTGTGATTTGCGCTTGCTACTACTACACGGACCCCGTATTCACAAACGTAACATAAGTATCACTTTTGCTTTTTTGTACTTTTCGGTGCCTTATCGCATTCCAAGAACCAATCTTGAGCTGAAAGAGCACCTTTTCGCGAACTTGATGCTCTTTTCCGCGCTCAAAATTGTTCAGGGGACGCTAGCTGGGAGACTGTACCCGGGTCCGGGAGGCGATGTTCTTCTTTCTCGCCGACGGAGAGGGCCTTTAGAATATCGAGCTTGTCTTGACAATACGAAACTTTTCCTTTTCTCACAGCAGAACTCATCACCGACAAGCCGACACCACAGATATCATTGGAGACGCGCGACTACACGCCGACAAGCAGGCCAAGCACCTAACCGACACCCCACTCACGCGTGAAAACGTAAGGGAGATTGCGGTGCGGGCGAAATTCGCTAAACTGGTGCGTTTCGCCAGCGATTTTTCAGACAAAGGGCGAAAAACATCTACAGCGTAGCGAATTTGTCGCATCAAGGTTAACGGTCGCCACTCATTCGTTACATAGAGGTCGCAAACACATGCGCTTCAATGAAGGGGAAAATGGGGAAATCAAAAACTTCGTTAAATCCAGGAATTCGCTACATAGAGGTTCGTTACATCCAGGTTTAACTGTACAACGAAGCTGACAAAAATTCTAAATTTTTCGCTACATGAAGCTTTTTGTTACATGCAGGTTTTGAGTTAAGGCTCTCGTGAATAAGTAGAAATGAAACAAAACTGCTCGACATCCCTTGCGATGAACTCACCCTTCAAGGATTTATTTCACAGTGAAAAACTGCGTGATTTCCGCCTGCTGCTTTCCCACGAGCTTAGTCACTACACGGCCCTCCAAAGAAGCACGGTCACTTACCCCCGTATTCACGAACGTAACTTAAGTATCACTTTTGCCTTTTGACACTTTTCGGTGTTTTAAGACGTTAAAAGGACCAAAATAATGCTGAAAGGGTGCCTTTTGGCGAACTTGATGCGCGTTTCCGCGTGCACTCAAAATTGGTGAGAGGGTGCTAGCTGGGATGCTGTACCGGGCGGCGACGTTATCTTTTCTCGCCGGCGGAGACAGCATTTAAAATTGCCAGCTTGTCTTTCGTTTTCTGGCAGCAGAAATCACCGATGAACCGACACCACAGAAAGCAGTTAAGACGCGCGACTGCGCACAGTAGTTTGCGGTGCAGGCAAAATTCGCTAAATTATTTCGTTTCTACAGGCGATTTTTCAGGAAAAGTACAAAAAAATGGCTCACCAGCGTAGCAAATTCGTTTCGGGTAACTGTCACAACGCTTTCGTTACAGAGGTCGCAAAAACATTGGTTTCAATGGGGAATTGCACAACTGTGAGATCCAGGAATTCGTTGCACAAAGGTTCATTGCATCCAGGCCTAACTGTACTAGCTCTGGCAAATGTCATCGTTTTAGTTTTGGGTACATTTCCATCCGCCATTGCTCGCACCAGAGGGAAATTCTGTTTAGCTCTGTCTGTAAAATGGCGGTACCTACAGAGGTAATAATTTGCCGGTAGAGAACGCTGTCTTCCCCAAACAATGTACCTTGTGAATGTGGGTTGGTACTGATATCATTAATGTACATAAGGAATAAAACAGCACGCCTTGCAAGAGCACGCCTTGCGCTGTTGTCACAGCGCAGATACTGAATTTGCTATAGTCGCATGCTGGGCCCCGTAATTCGCTAAATTTGCACATTTGGTCACGACGACTGGTCGTTCTGGAGTGGTGGGGTGGAGAAGCCCAGATGCGGCAGTTTTGTAGAGTGTAGGGTACCTAAGCACACCTAGTGATGAAGTGTATATATGCGAAAGAATTACTGTTCAATTGCCGAACAGATATAGTGCATTGGCTATTTTCTCCGAGTTCGGCCGCTTCCATTCTTCGTCACTGCTACTATTGCGGTACACGGCTCACTGTCCATCGCCGTACACACTGCACCGATTAAAGTTAAGGAACAAGTGTGGCGAGGAGGAAGTATAGAGTTCATTTTGTGGGAAGTCATGACGCGGTGCCGGTCTTGGCGCTATACCTCCTCCTTACCACATGGAACAGCACATGTAACAGTGGTGCGACTGTGTTCTCTACAATCACGATCATCATCCTTTTTCCTTGCGTCGTTTTCTTCTTCTGCCTCTTACTACGATTGAAAAACTCGGCCAATCGGCCCTACTCATGCGCGCTTAGCATACAGCGTAAACGTGCTCCGCTGCCTCTGTGGTTAGCATGCTCACATTACTTCTGTACACGCCTCGTACTAAGTCGGAGGATACAACGCATTGAGCAGTTCTAATTTCAATAACAAGAGCCAAGGATCGGCCGTCGTGTCGGGGATGCTGGATCGACTTGCATTCCGTACTCCTGGAGCTCGAATCCCTGATGACAATTTACGCAATTTTATTTTCCCCTCAATTTAATTTTATGGTATTTGCACCGTCGGCCACTTTGTGAGATATTTCTCGGTCACGCCGACGACGACGCCGGCGTCTCGACATACTGTCTGAACTAATCATTTTGCATGAAAAGTTTCTGGACGTAGTGGGCATCTTCTACGCAACCTTCTGGTTGTGTTCTTTCTGCATTTATTTTCTTTAAGGGCTTTGAAAAAAATGGCTGATCGCCGTGGTAAGAGCGGGCGGTGAAGCCGCGCAAGCGTTGTGCCTCGCTTGCGACGGAAAGTATTTTTCCGTGGTCGTCATTTACTCATACAGGGCTTGTTAATGGAGCTTCATCGTTATCCCGCCTCTTCCACCCCGAGCCTGAAAATATCGCGAAGGAGAAGGCTTCCGCCACTTGCGTAAAGCAGTGGGCTGTAAGAAAAATAAATGCGCATGGTGCGCAAAATTAACAAAATAGGTAATTTGGCCCACACGGAACCACACCGAATACACCAGTATGCGGAACACCGTGTTTCGTTGGCGATAAGCAAAGCGCATAAACTTGATATATAGAACTCTTCTGTTTGTTATAACGTGTAGGTAATCGAATATACCATGTGGCATTGCTGCCATGATAGCCTGAATTATTTCTTTTGCCCGAAATTCTAGCTCGCCCCGCTCAAAAGCATCGCAAAGCTACAGCAATCACATGAGAATACGCGCACGTTCTTCAGTCTGACCGCAGTACTGGCGTAGTCATTTTGACGGAGCTAAATACGCATTCACCAGAAAGCAAACCTGCCGCAGTGGCAATGCTTTCTAACATGTGGAGGAAATTTCAAATGGAACAAAACGTATCGTTGTGAACGAAGTAAGCAAACACTATCGAGAAACTTGGAAGTTATCCACTGTAGCTTTCGAAGGCAGTCTGAAGTCAGAACACAAAGTAGTGAAGTCTTTATACAGAGCTCTTTTCCTTCTTTTTTTTTTTTGCGGGAGCGGTTCAAGAGCAGGAAACTGCGTGTATTGCCCGCTGTGCTCAGTAAAGCGAACGGGCGCGGCCCCCACTTGCATGACGGGTGGCTTTTCCGCGCACATTTACAAATAAAGATGACGTATGGTCGCGCAACTCTGCTCTTTTAAAGGAGTTATATACAGGATTTCTCGGAAAGAGATGCGGGGTGCACCGTCCTTAGAGCTTTCGTTGCCTACGAACCTATTACTCTGTCTGAGCAGCGCTAACATATCTGTGCTAAGCCCGTTCTTTTACTGGTCTGTTTGTGCCTTGCTGCCAGTGCTTAGCGGCGTACGGCCATCGTACTCTGTACTGAAGAATAGCGGTCGCCTGTTGTTGCAGGCTTCAGGTCACGTCTAGCCGTCTCCTTTGATATGAAAAGAGGGTGGCAGGCCCGTTCAACATTGACTCGATAGAAAGGCCTGCACACAGAATCTTGACGTCACAGTAGTCGTCAGATTGCGCGTCGCCGTTGTTTGCCATATCAGATAATAGCAGCTACCAGAATAAGCACCGACGGTGAGAGCGGAAACTGTTTACTAGATCCCTTTCATCTCTTCGAGAGAAGGCTGCTCTCAGGTCTTACCATTATTCGGGCGACGTTGGCGCCGCCCGCACTTGGATTATTCTGGGTTTCCCGACAATGTTCTCGATCTGATTGCGTGCCTCCTAGAAACGCATTTGCTATAGGGACCGGGCGGCCGTTGTATGGCACCACCGTCGCTTCAGCAAAACAGCGCCATCCGTGGCGAACCGCTCGTCAGTGCAATGCCGGTGGCGGTCAGCGCAGCGTAACTGTGTATGGCTTTCTGTCGTTTTTCTGCGGTGCGGCTTGCAAAGCGTACGTAACCCCAGGTGCATTTTTCAGATCGGTGAATCTTGAGCGTGGATGTGACGTTTACGAGGCATGCCATAAGTGTGATTTACGCCCATACACAGTATTTACAAATAGCAGACGACGCTCAATGCGCCAAGTTGGAAGTCAAGCTGGAAGTGAAAGTTCGTTGCTTCATGCAATTTTTGATGCCTGCATGCAGTTTGGCGTATCGAGGAAATGCTCCCACAAAGCCGGTGTGTGCAACCGATCTAGGAATGCTGCGGCGCTGGCCTTGGGCAGTTGATGACGAAACAGCGTCGACGTCGTGCACAAGCGAAAGACAAAGTTGGGGGGTGTCTTCTAAGATTTACCTCAAAACAGAAATTGTGATGGACGACGCTTCCGTAACTTCATTACCTACGGCTAAAACGTGTTTAATTTCACAGAAATGCTCTTACTACAGTCATCGGCAATCGTTGATAGAATAAATACCGTATGATAGTAGGACATTATTGCTTGTCGGGGAGAAGCATTGCTTTACAAGAATTGCAATGGTTGCTGGCTAGTTAGTAAATGGTTTTTCAAAAACAATTCCTGCGTGGCTGAAGGACGCAAGACAGGAGGGTGCCCGAAACCTGTACTCAGCTTCACAACTGAATGCTGCGGTCGGTTTACAAGCTGCCACGTACGCTTCAAAAATCATGCACACCTTCGTCTAACGACGATGAGGGTTTATCGCAAATCTGTATCGTATGGGTTTCCTTGGTTGCCTTCTGGATTTAAACTTTGACTAGTTGAGCGTCGAATTTGACCAGCACGAAGTTTGGTCTTTTGATCTCAGCGTCTTTGACTTTGACCATTTCCCATTCGATTTCGCGGGAAGAAAGCTTTGCGTTCAACCATCATAATCATTACACGGAGGGATAGACGATTTTGCTGTTTAATTTTGAACTTCCGTGCCCCCCTCTCCAAATCCAAACTTTGTCCAGCGTGTCGGAAATGTGTCTGTGCTGGAGGACTCGGGCTGATGCACCCATATATGGTGTCTTCACCAGGCATTACACGATTTTTTTAGGTTCTCTGTAAAGAACACTTCAGCATTAAAAAACACCGGCTGACGTTAACGCTGCCACATTTTTTTTACTATCGGTACCAGCCTTTATTCTACGCAGGTGGTAAAACGGGAAGGGGAGGAGGGATGGTGGGTGGTTTGTAGCTTGGGCTGTTGAGTTGGTGAATAACTTTGGCTCTTGATAAAATTACCACCACAAATGTGGAATTTCCACATCGGATTTCAGGCTCCCATGCTGTCACACTGTCGCTCACCAAAACCGAAGGCACAAAGCTCACGGTTACAGAAAGTTTAAACTAGCGCAACATTTCTACGGCTACATACGGTAATCCATTTCGTATGCAGGTGCCTTTCTATTTAAACCACACGTATCGAGGTATCCCAGCGCTAAGGCTGGCGTGGAAACCGTAGTCACTGAAACCAGTGAAGATAATTTAAAGCGGTAGAAATGAATAATAATATTGCTAATAATTTTATTCCTGCTCAGATCGCGCGGAGCCAGGCGCAGAGCGCTGCAAAAAGTGCTCGTGTCAATGTAGCCCATTCCCAACCTTACAATCATCCAATAAGTTTGCGTAGCCGTTAGTGCATTTAAGAAGAAAATAATACTACTAATAGTAGTTTTATTCGTACTCAGGACGGGTGTAGCCAAGCGCAGATCGCTGCAAAAAGCGCTCATGCCATTGCAGCCGATACCCAACTTTAGAAGCGTCCGACAAGTTTACATAGTCATTACTGCATCTAAGAACCCAACACATCTGTCTAGACTTTGTTTCACCGCACTTATACGCTCACAACACCACCAAAACATTCAAAACACCGAAGCAAACACGACAAAAACAAAACAACGGGAGGCTGTGCTGTCTAATGCACCGGCTCATTCCACTGACGAGGGGAGCGCCGAGTGGTGGCGCCACCCGTCCACCTGCCCGGTCCTTATACTAGCGCTAAGCAAGCGCCGCGACAGTAGATACGTCGACTGTGGCTGTTTCTTTTCCGTCTGCTATTTCGTCCCTTCATTTTTGGAGCCCAAACTCTCTCTAACTTCTTCTAGTATAGAAGCCACGTATCTTACCGGACATTGGGACGATGTCCGGTAAGATACGAAATCTACGGGGTGACTTCGATCATGCAGGGTGACATCGCGACGCGGTCTGCTCATGCTGTTCGTTAATTAAGGCAAAAAGCCGTCGTTAATACTTCTGGAATTTTAAACGCCAGGGTGCCTGGGGCATACAATTTCCTTTTACAGGAAAAGATGCACAAACACGAAGGAAGAAAACACCGCTGTGTAGCTTCGAACCACCAGACATAGTTGGTGAGCAGAGCTGGTTGTGGTGTTTCATAGACACGTAAGAGCCTATACCCAAGGCGTTTCAGAGTGCTCCTTCAAACTAACTTCGTAACGAGTGTTACGAGGTTCCGTCGATTTTTAGCCGCCGGATACGCTAGTCTGGTGTCTTATTAGTGCGTCACTACACTGTGCTTCCACTGAAGTTGCTGGCGTTGCTGACGGTTGTTGACGGTCCGGTAGCTGATGGCACGTCATATCCGGAAGCGACATCCCTTCCGATCTAGGCATTATTGATGACGTCGTATGTCAGCCTTGGTGAACCCGGGGGGGGGGGGGGCATTGAAACGCTACCAGGCGTACTGATGAGGAGTCGGAGAGCGCCAACAATAGGCAAATATTGTTGTACCGACACTGGCTGCGAAAGTGACGATCGGGAACGCGGTGGCAGAAAGGAACAGATGCAGGCCGTTCGCCTAGCGCGCACGCCTTGCACCGGCCGCCGAGTCAGCGAAGCCAGGATCAGCTGTGCGAACGTTTCGACGGCGACGGGAGGGGTCACGCCCGAGGCGATCGCGGAGGAAGAGGATGTCGTTGGCACCAACGTTACTAGTTTATTCTAGTAACGTTGGTTGGCACCACCCAGACCAAGGCTGGGCGCTCCCGACTGGGAAAACGCCGCGCGTGCGTTTCGCTCGCCAGTTCGGCAGGCGCAACAAACTACCCGGCCCCTTCGTGGATCGAGGCGAAATGGCTATTGGTGGACTGAAAGAATCTAGAAACAGTGGAGTTTCAATTCGGCCATTGTATTGTGCCACCCACCGCACGTGCTGCATTAAACACCGACAGCGGAAGGCTGGCAAATCAGCGAAAGACCACCCGGGAACTATCGCTCATTTGAGCTTGTGCATGGGGTGTGTATTTCTTGCTAGACCAGGCACTGCGAAACGAAAAGTCATTTGATAGATCAGACATTGTCTTCGGAGCCGTCAACTCGGGCTGTTTATGAGTGCATACCGCCACCACCGTTAGGCGCCATCACTGGTACCGCGAATACAAGGTTGCGTGAGGTAGTCTGTCTGGGAAGCGCTAGCAGCTAGCGTTACGTGAGACGCTTGGCTGCGGTATTTTGCGCGTATTGGTTCCCCGGAATCTCCGACAAGGGCACAAACCGTACGGGAAAGATCACAGAAGAGCCCCTCAAGAAGAGCGTGCACCCTATGTTTTTTCCACATCGCAACAGCCACAGAGAAATGGGCTGGTCGATCGCTGGAGCGGTGCCTTCAAGCCTATCTTCTCACAAGCTATGAGAGAGCGTGGGCGGGAGCTCGCCCAGTGGTATTGCGTGAGCAAAGAAGACGGGGCGGGGCGTTGCTGGGGGTGGTGCGACTTCCACACACTTGACAGCATATCCGAATGAAATATCTTTTCAGCGAGCGGGCCGCGATAACTGGCTTGGAGTTGAGAAGGCCTGTCTTACCTTGATGGGCAAGTAGCGAGGGTACCGGCCGTTTCCGCTCGGACATGCGTGCCCAGCCTCGCTGCTTTTGTAAGTGCCAGAGTCAATCCTTTCGGTCCCAGAAGAACGAGTTCCGCGTTTCAGATTATGATTAATGAAGTACTGGCTCCGCACAAGCAATGCATATGTGCGTGCATCGATGCTGATGCAATTTTCTGTGAGACAGGGTGTAGCAGTTGGGCATTTGAGAAAATATGAATGGCAATGAAGGCCCTGGTTCTCTATTAAAGGGGCACTTAAATGTAGAAACAATTACGTTGGCCTCTATTGGAAGATTACAGTGCCTTGTATACGAATATACCCCTTGCGGCTACAGAAGTTGCTGATTCATACCAAAAGTGGAAAGGCGCAAAAACGGGTATCGCCGCCCCATACACTTTTCCGAACTACGACGTGTGGCATCAGAAATTGTTAATGGTGAAACTGGGTTGGTCGAGCTTCTCTATGCGCTCTTCTGAAACAAAGATATAGGAAAACACTTTGAGAAGTAAAATAAATGTACGTCGAAGCTCCTGCTGAGCACATGTGTATTTCACGAAGGCGCGAACTTACAATCTTAAGCATTATGAAGCAGGTTCTATTGTGCTAAGATTGATTTCAGTTCAGATTACGGCCAAATCTTCTGCATTGTCGTACAAGTACAGCCAGATGGCTCATGCCAGTGAACGCGAGCGCTAGTGCGACTTTTCACCGTCTGTGTCCATTTGTGTACTATAACCAGAGGCAAAACTCTGAGATTACTGGTGCAATCGGCTTTGCGACCTGTCCGGTCGTCAGCCACCACGGCGGGGAATTCCGTGAGTAGCCTCTACTTTTTATTAGATGCGACGCATCTCTTGCTCTCGGGCTTGTCCCTCCTGCGTCATCGTCGTTGTCGCGGCGTCCGCACACCACCTGCGCATGCGGAAACTCTCCTCCATTCTTCTCGCCAACAGCTGTGTGCAACGCGCTCTCTCTGTCTCATTATCATAACAGCTGCGCGCGCTTCGCTGACGCTTCTCTCTCGCATTTGCTCTCGCTGCGCATGCGCACCTCTCCTCCGTTCGTCTCCCCTCCTTCAAGTGCTGAATATAAAGCGGTGAGCGCGCTGCGCCGGTTCAGTCAAGTGCGTTCGCTCGACTGCGCTTGACTTTGCCCCATCTTCCCGCGTATGAGAACACCCGCTTGTGATGGAATGCATCATACGCGTTCACAACACGTTTCACGCGATTTAGAGAATCAACCCAATGGAAACGCCAATTGAACCCCCCCCCCCCCCCCCCCCCGATGCGTCGCATCACGTCAGGGTTCCCTCGCGGGAAGATGGGCGTAATTTTTTTCTATGTGGGAGCACTTCCTTTGCTGGAAATAGCTTGAATGTCTTCGAAGGAGGGCCCTCTTCACTGTTTGACATACTTTATAGCGCCAATGCAGCCTGTAAGGTAAACAATTAAGAGATCAATGGCGGCTTTAATTATTTATATGTGTGAGCAATACATGGGGCATGTCGGCAAATATTCACGTCGATCCGATAACAAAAGGAGCGACAGAAAAGCACAGAACGAGAGAGAGGAAAGAGCGCGTGGACATTGCCAGGAAGACGTCAAGTCGAAGCGCGGCTCAATACCTGCTTTTCCGACGCGCCGGTTTTGTCCATCGCCGTCTTGACGGGTTCAGTGATTCCTGTCATTGGATGTACGCGTTGTAGAATCGAGTCTTCAGCCAGGGCGGGCGGCTAGCGAGCAAGGAATGGGAAGGATGGTGACGAAATGCCGGTACTGGTAGGCAAGAAAAGGATGCGAAAAACATCCAATGCCGCAGCTAAAGCGAGCAAATGTGACCATTGGGACGGATAGAGCGCGATGTGCACGAAGGACGTGCGAGAAACACCGCGTTGCGGACTTCCGAAGCCGGAGCATCGGACCGACCCTCAAGTTCGCGAAGGAGTGGGACGAGGTGTTCCCGCATTCTGACAGATCCACGGGTGGATCTTTAAACCTTTGCTAAAACAAATAAATAATCTTTTTCGCTACAGAAAAGCCGTAAGAGCTTTGAAAGGTCTGGTCTTTCAATTAAAACAAAGTGTCATTGTCCCTTTTTAACCGGAGTGTCTAATCTGAACCGAACGTTAACCAAAAATCGGAACCGGAAAGGCATCCTTGCCGGTACTGAACCCGAATGCCAATCGTTATTCTTTAGTACGCTGAACACAAACCGGCACCGGACCAGAAAAACAAATAACGGCTACCGGTTCACAACGAAACGGGTGGATCATGCGCTCTTGACACCGAGCGGTCGATGTCACAAGGGTCTCTTCTCTTTCCCGTACCATCAGCCTTGTAAGCAATTACGCATTTGCCCTCTTACAATCAATAACAAGAATGTAAATGCTGTGTATTGGGTCATAAAATATGGAAAGCGATGAGAATCAGTATACGAAGCGTATAAATGTTGCGGTTGTCATGCGCGCAGGGTGCAAGGTAGCGAAAGAGAAATATCACAAGTTACTGCCACCGCCGGGCAATATGAAACATCGGTCTCGCCCTTCCCAAGCATACTTGTCGCTCCGACTAGTCCTGGCGCCACAAAACAAAATGACTGCTGCAGTGAGCATCGTCGAGGGCGTGATTGACCCCAATGTGCCTACTTCTTGCATTTCATAGTTCACGCAACTGAGACGTGTGGATACCAAAGAAATGTATATCCATGGCGAAAAAAAAGCAAAAGACCATGCACGCACGTGGTTTTGTATTGAAGGGTCACTGCAACACTTTTTTCAACTTTTTTTGAAATCTTAAATGCTTGCAGAATGCAGTCACTCAACACACCCAGTACTTAGATTGGGGGGTCGCAAAGTACGTCAGCCAAAAATGACAGCTCTATGCCCATCAGGTAACTTGTACACTCGCTGAAAAGATTTTTCTCTCTTTCCCGGTCTTGACGTTCTTCGACGGCTCGAATTACGGTACTAAGGCCATGTAGCGGCTGTTGGCCGGTTTTCCTTCAGTTGCAGCAATGAGCGCTTTTCGATAGCAACTCACAAAAAACCCACAAAAACAAAGCAGAAACGGAAGGCGCATCTGGTGCGACGAGCAAGTCACGCAGTGCCGCTCCGTGCTGGCGATAACTGTAGCTTTCGCAGTGCTTCCAGACACGAAGGAAAGAGTGAAAGCGCTTACCGAAAGTGTTGCAGAGTCCCTTTAATCGTCATACTCTCGTAGGCAGTTTTATGGTTCAGCTTCTCCACGATGCACTCGACTGACCCATCCATGGAGCCAACAGAAAGTTTCGGCGAATGACGATGTCGAACATACGATTTGACCCGAAGGTTCGCTCTGCGCTGTGTCATCACGCAATGCAAGCATGACGTCCTGCATTGCGCAGTTCCACATCGCAGATGACATTTTTGGATCTAATGGCACGCACGTTGCTGTCATTCGCCGAATTTGCTTTGTTCGCTTCGTGGATTTGTCACCTGAATGTAGTGCGGTTAAGCTGAATCATGGACTGCATGCCTTAGAGCGTAGGGACTAATAGGAGTAATTTCTCATCTTGGTGACTGCATTAAACTGCCGAATGAGCCTAAAACAAAAACGCTCATTTTAAATGCAGAGCATTTCAGTAACTCACGATGTCACCCGCGTTGGCGTCCGTAGTCCGCATCGCTCCCCCTACACTATATAAAAAAAAAGAAATTACACCCACAGCTGCGCGATACTACACTATATAAAAAGCGGTTACGGATTCACGACGAAGCGGTGCGACCACCCTTTGTTGATAATGTGCTGTCAATATTATTCGGGAATTTTCCATTTCACAAAGTTCAAACTTGTAACCTCTCACGCACTTTTCTCCTTAAGAGCAATAACAACACCATCAACGGTCTAAACCTGGGCGCAACGGGGTGGAAGATGTGCTCAAAAGATTATGGCTGCCGACAGGGACGTTTAGGACGCGTTTGAGCTTTTAATCGAGGCAGGAACAGAAATTACGCGGGCAGCCGGTGCACAACATACGGTTAATTAAAACATCCCCCTCGCGAGGGGCACGATCAAATGCAGAGCATTTCCGCGGGGGGCGCGCCTGCAAGTCGTATGGATTACGTATTGGTTGTTGTTGTAATTGTTGTCTTCCAGCGTAGACATTGTCGATGAAGTCGCTGGTGAAACGTGAAACGTGCCGTGAACCCCCTGCCGCGGCTATGACGCAACGTGGCGCGGCTATGACGCAACACAATCCAACACAATCCACTTTAATCCAATCCAATCCAAATCCAAACCAATCCAATCCAATCCAAGCCAAGCCAATCCAATCGAATCCAATCCAATGCCCCTCGCGAGAGAGTGTTATAGCGCCAAAATCGCGCCACCACACGAACGCGTGATGTTGACGTCACGATCACGCCACAGATGTTAGCGACCGGAGCACGCGCGAACGACATATGTGGTTTAAGCGCGAACCGACCGCGGCGAGAGAGCGCGATGCGAGCGCCCCCACCTGTTCTTGCGCGAGAACCGACTGTTGATCAGCGCGAACCCAACCAACACCACCTAGACCCAACGCGGCGAGAGAGGGTGTTGCGCACGTCCCCACCTGTTGTGCGCCCGAACCGAACGCGGCGAGAGAGGGCGTTGCGAGCGGAGAGAAGGCGAGGAAGACGCGGGGGAGAGGGCGCACGTGTGGCCGACGTTTGAATGAGTCAAGGATATAAGGCGTGTTCGTAACCTTCCATTCTGTGTCGGCTTTGTGGTGCAGTGGGTAAAGTGCCATGTACAGGTCCGCG
This sequence comes from Haemaphysalis longicornis, assembly GCF_048455015.1. Lineage (NCBI taxonomy): Eukaryota > Metazoa > Arthropoda > Arachnida > Ixodida > Ixodidae > Haemaphysalis > Haemaphysalis longicornis. The sequence goes on from NW_027526203.1 coordinate 185,312,318, forward strand.
CAGAAGTAAACGGAGCACGGGAGCGGTGGCCGAACTGCATCGCTGCGCCGCGTATGGGCGCCGACGGGTACCATGGAGCGCCGGTCAAAGAGTGTGTTCGCACCGCCCCCGCCGCCCTGTCTGATATGTTTAATCGCCGCTCTGCTGGCGTGTCATGCCTGGCGAGACGGTCTTCAAGAGGCAGCGCTGGGCTATACAGGGGCGCTGGTTGCATTGCCGCTCGCAGGCATCAGCGGTGACCGAATCCGCTGCTCATGAGCTGGACGAAGCTGCACGCGCCCGGAAACGTGCCTTGTTGCGCGCTGTAAAGGGCGCCATAAAAGTGTAGGCCGCTGCGGTTTGGCATAGCTTGTCATTGCGATATAATTAATTGTAAGCCGGCAACAAAATTTCCATGTACAATATAGAAAGCACAGTCACAGACATTTTCGTTGTTAGGGAAAAAAATCTCGCTTACGAGATTTCTTCTTTAATTTTGGGTTTGTCCCAAGTTATTGCTGCCGGTCAGTCCAGGTCTGCTCTGAAGAAAGGGAAATAAACAAATGTCCATGCGGTGGAAATTCCGTATTACAGAACACCGTAAAGAAAAAGTACAATCGTTTCCTGCTATTACAGTGGGCCTCATAGGGCGCATATTTTGTGGTGGCATTAAAACCGACGTTCTTATTTTTAACGAGCACCTTATATTAGTTAAGAAAGTGTTGCAGATTTAAATTAAACTCCGTATTGAATTGAAAGATGGCTTCACCGCATGACTTGAAAGTCTTGCAGAAAAGCGCCGTCAAGGCCCAAAAATGACCGATGACGAGTATAGTCGTCATAACCGATGGCGGCCATACTTTTAATCGGTTAATTTGGTACAAAATCTTACGGCGGCTATCCTCGTCAACCGGAGCGAAAGGGTTAATGAAACAACAAAATATGCGCCCTATGAGGCCCGCTGTAATAGCAGGCAATGGTTGTACCCATTCTTTACGGTGTTCTCTAATACAGAATTTCCACCGCATGGACTTTTTTGTATTTCCCTTTCTTCAGTGCAGAACTGGACTGACCGGCAGCAATAACTTGGGAGAAACCCAAAATTAAAAAGAAATCTCGTAAGCGAGATTTTTTTCACGAACAATGAAAATAACTGTGAATGTGCTTTCTATATTGTACATGACAATTTTATTGCCGGCTTACAATTAATTATATCGCAATGACGTGCTATGACAAACCGCAGCGGCCTACACTTTTATGCCGCCCTTTACAGTACGCAACAAGGCACGTTTCCGGGCGCGCGCAGCTTGGTCCAGCTCATGAGCAGCGGATTAGGTCGCCGCTGATGCCTGCGAGCGGCAATGCAACCAACGCCCCTTTATAGCCCAGCGCTGCCTTTTGAAGAACGTCTCGCCGAGCATGACACGCCAGCAGAGCGGCGATTAAAGATATCAGATAGGGCGGCGGGGGCGGTGCGAACACACTCTTTGACCGGCGCTCCATGGTTCCCGTCGGCCCCCATACGCGGCGCAGCGATGCAGTTCGGCCACCGCTCCCGTGCTCCGTTTACTTCTGCGCGGACCTGTACCTTGCGTTCCACCCGCAGAGTCGTTGGTTCGTAACCTGGCGCTAGTAAGTATTTTTTTTATATATAGTGTAGGGGGAGCGATGCGGACTACGGACGCCAACGCGGGTGACATCGTGAGTTACTGAAATGCTCTGCATTTAAAATTACTCCTTATTCACGGCGTGAATGTGGTTGGGCAGCGAATAAGCCACACGAGTTAAAGACGCGAAACACGATTGACTGGCTAGCAGTCCAAACGAGTAGTGCAGGAAGGAAACACGATTGTTTGTCGTTTTCGAGATAGCATACTTTTGAAGTAACTATATAGCGTAATGGAACTTGGAAGAACTTCAGTTTTCTCCTAGCAGAGAAACGTGGGCCGGTTAGTTTCACGATGGCTTTGTGATGCTGCTGGACTGCATTAGGAGAAGCGGCCGGCTTGAGTTTATTTCCATAAAAATGGCCATTGATAATCAAATCTGATACCGGCTCTGAACTCCCCAAGGTTATGCGGTCGTCTCAGTAGTCAAACGTCATATATTTGGCTTCGAAGTAATTTCGATAAACCCAAATTCCTGCTGTTTTCTGTAACAATACTCCTCCCGTAGGAGCCCTTACAATGGTGTCACGCAGGCCTTCCGCAGCGTTCACATATCCGCGGTGAGATAACTAATTATGATAACTGAAACTCGGCGCAGTGATAGAGTCGTCCGAGTTGCAAACTGCACTGTGGTATTTTTCTCTAGATATATACATTGTATTGAGACCTCTAGAGCATTCGCGAGAAAGTTGGCTTTGCCGCAAAGCTCATTTTGCTAACGAACACAAAACAATGCTTGGGACCAAGTCCCGTACAGCTACGCTGTACGATGAAACTCAACCCTACAGGCTTTTCTTGGCTGATTGTGACGTGTGTGCCACGGACGGGACAATAGAACACCTTTTGTGTCACTGTGCCCGGTTTGCAACTCAGAGACTGCACCTGTCAACCGCACTCCGGAAACTCGACAACCAGCCATTAACTGCGCAGACAATTTTGTGCCACAGGCGTTGTCCATCACAGTTCCAAAAGGCCACAAAAGCATTACTTTGTTTTTTAAAGGACACAGGCTTGTCTGAACGATTGTAGTGACACCATTGTTCATTCGTCATTTGGTTACATTATCTGTTCAGTCTAGGCTTTATTATCGGACATGGTTTTGCTTTGTTACCTTAAATTTTTCTTTTCTTACTCCTCAAGCTCTGTTTCCCGTTTTTCGAATACCCCACCTTTCTCTTTAAATCCCTAGTTTCCCACTTCCAATGCGTAGGGTATCCAACCGGACGGTAACCTGGTTAACGATCCGTCCTTCCTTCTATAGGAACCCGCCGCGATGGCTCAGAGACGAAGGCGTTGCGCTGGCTGAGCACGAGGTCGCGGGTTCGATTCCCGGCCGCGGCGGCCGCTTTTCTGATAGAGGCGAAAAGCAAAAACGCCCGTGTGTACGAGATTTCGGCGCGCCTCATCGCCCTAGAATCAATCAAATCAATCCTATAGAAGCTGTCAGGCTTTTTGGTGCGCTTAGTGCCCGTTGTCCAACAAAAAGAAAGCGGAACTATATAAGAATTTCTGAAATTTAATAAGAGTTCTGATTCAAAAAGCAAGCTGTTTTATGGAAATCAACGACGTCGAAATTTTGGCGTGTATTAACAATTGTATTGGCCATCGTGGTGCCCTGCAACCAACGAGCCACCAGGGTCTTTACTCACTCTCATTTGCCTACATTTTTTTGTAACTAGGCTATTAAAATCCCCTCTACACGAATTTTTGAAACCCTGTCACAGACAATAAACCTGTCATCGTCCCAACTTTCCTTCCTGGCCATGGCTTGATTTGCAGAGTTCAGGGCGCAAGACCAGAACGCGCGTGTCTCGTGTTCGTACCCGGTTTTCTAACGTGGGCGTGCCCTTTTAGCGCGCCCTTTCTTCCCTACGTTCCTGTGTCGTAGGTACACAGTGTATAGGGCCCACGTCCACACCACAATGCAAGGTGAGTAATATTACTGAGTCGCTTTCACACCCAAGTGAGTCCACCGGGAAAGCTGCTTCTCGTTGGCGCAGTGAACGCCGCGTATGTGCGTGTGCGCGCGTGTGTGCTTATTTCCGCGTTCATGTGTACTAGTGTGCGCGAGTTTTACGCGGAAACTGGTTTTGATTGTTACTGCTAGATAAACTAAGGTAGAAACCGTAGCATTTCCTCATGGTGACCGTAAACGCTCGATAGCGAATTGGCGCCAAAGTTCTGGTCGCAACTATTTCTCTGCGCATCTCCTCCCACACTTCGCTACGAACGTGAAAGCCAACAATGTCATTTGTTTCTTGCACTTCCCTATCAATTTAGCAATATGCACCCGAGTACTCCAAGTCCGTGCTATCACCCAATAACCTAATTGGCGAGCGCCGCAGCGGACTCCACGGAGAAGCAGTGCCAGAAAATCGGTCTTTCACTGTGAGCTGTCAGCCGCATACAGTAAAACCAGCCGCATTCACTGTATAAGTACATACGGCTGACCGGCAGATCCGTCTATTGGGGATTGCTCGTGCACCGCAGTGATTTGGGCGACAAATGTCCCATGCGACCCCAATCGAAATGGATGCGTACACGATCTTGGCGCTGGGAAAGTTCGAGGCCAGGCTATATGGCGAAAGGGTTCGCGTGATCACCGATTACGGCGCCGTTATGTGCGGGCCTCTGACCCACACGTGCCACAATAAACACATTTGGTGGGCGCTGGCCCTCCATAGGTTCAACGTCAGCATAGAACACAAAAAAGGCAAACGCCGGAGCTAGATCAAAACTTATTCCTGCAACGGTTGCATCTTGAGTGTGTCCATTGCTTGGTGGACAGTCTTGTTCTTGAATAAGTTTTGTTAAGACCGAAAGAAACGAAATGAAAAGAAAGGTGGGCAGCATGTTCCTACACCCGAAAGCTGCTGGCCGTATCGCTGCTATTCTAGCCCGGGAGGGCAGGCTCAGCTGATCGGTGAACCGAACCCGGGTCAGCTGTAGCCCGCATTCCCACTTCTCCGGGGAGAGGGAGGGGGCTCAATGAGTTGAGCTCTCGTTAAGGTGTTGTGATGCATTCATGCGTGCGTTCTATGCATCGGACTTGGAAGGAGGGTGTCAGGCTCAATGAACCTGGCGAAATTGTATCTTGGTCTGCTGCTTGAGAGCCTGCGACCACAAACATTAAACAGTGACCGTGAAAGCGACGATCCTGGACGTGGGGCAACAGCGGTACCCGCTAACCTCACATGAGGCTAGTTCGTAGGTGAACAAGTCAACTTACCGAGGATTAGCAGTACGGCGGTTTCGACGAGAGAGATAGTATAGTGTTCTTGTAGGATCCCTTTTCACAGGAGTCCATGAGACGGTGGAGGATAACCGCTCCGACGAAGACTACGTGCACCCGGTTTAGGAAACACGTTGGGGGGGTTCGGCTCGAGGGTTCGCTGTGCGCAACCGGGTATCGAAGCAAAATAGCTATTGGTGGACTGAATATGTAGAGAAATCTTAGTCCTCCAAGTAGGCCATGGGAATGTCCCACGAGGCCTGAAACGCATCACACCCACTGCGCGTGAAATGCATAGGAGTGACACAAGAAAATGCTTCCAAAGCAGAAAAAACGACACCATGGGAACTCTCTTCCGTTTTTGTTTATGCGCACGTTGCGTATTTCTACCGCTTGCTTGTGTGCGAAAAAGAAACGAAGGTGCATAATGTGGAGTGACAGTGCCTGGATGGAACAAAGGAGAATCCCTGCGGTATTCTTCGGAAGAGACTGTTTTCCGAACCGTGATTGGAAATCAAAGGCGCGGGCTGGGGTTCCGGTGGCCTAGAACATGTCCTTCGGGCCAGTGTCAGGGGGAAACAGATGACCTTTCGTGCTGATTGGTTCCAACTCCCAATGTTGTGCAAAAGGGTACAAATTGTGGAAACGTGTGATTTTCTTTGGTGGAAAAACCATAGAAATAAATCCGCAAAACTTTCACCACCGACGCAATTTCTCCAAGGAAGTGGCAGGTGGGGAAAAAAGAACATCACGGGGTGAAAATTATACAGTTAGAGAAAGTATAACTATACGTTCACTGCAATTATAATGTGGCATCTGCAGCAAAAGACTTGTATCAGCTAAGGTTGACGCTTGGGCAAGTTGGTTCATGTTTACAAAGAGAACAGTGAAAAAGGCCCAAGACGAACACTTTTCAGACTAGTGACCTTTTAGCGGCGTCCTTTCGGTGGCCTTGACGTGGCAGGCCTTTTATCTAGGGGGCTTTATGGGACCACTTAACGGGGAAGCAGCTCTATGTTTACGGGGAAACACACGGGGACACATTCGATACATCATCGTTTGCACCAGTGGACGTATGTTGCCGCTGACTATCCCTTGACGGTAGCGACCGTTACGATGATTTACACTTCTGCCTCCCGGCTAAACCCATGCGCAGACGAAGACGACAACTCTGGAAATGGTTATTTTTATCAACAGCCAATCTCTTACATCGACGAATTGATTGGCTGTGGCGAATGCAAACTAAAGTTCCGCATCTTGGTTAGTGCAGACACAAAAAGAAGGTTCTCGCGTGGCATTAGGGGATCGGCGCGTGGCCTAAAAGTAGAAAAAAAAAAAACCGGGCCATCTCCACTAACGTGAAACCTGGGTAGGGGCGAAGCATGCAATGTATTAGTGTATTCTTGTCGCCTTGGAGTTTTGGCCCACGGAGATGAAACCGTTGGGGGTAGAGGTCTACAGCTTTGCTGTATAAAATTCTCGTGACTTTGAAGCACGAAGCGTTCTAGCGCGAGGCGTTGGAAAACGAGCGTCCCGGTGTTTTTGTACCATGACTACATGAAGCGACAATAACGACGACAGGAGACGCCGACAGCCCGAGCCCCTAAAGGGTAAACCCGGAGGTTGCCTTGCGCCGCCAAAAGGAGCCGTGCCGCTGTCGTCCGGTGACGAGGCCAACGGCACTACCGCGGCTGACTACGCCACACAATTAAAGACTGTCCGCGCATACTAACATTAATCAACTCGTTCTGTGATTCGCAGTTTATGTCGGTGTGCTCAGGCTGGCCTCCTTTTGTTTATACAGAGCGGAAGACCCCGGAAGAACCCGTGGGTATTTTCTTTCTTTTGCAAAGTCGATCTCGTCTGCATGACTGTGTGTCGGTGGCCTGCACACCATTCCCTCCTGATTGCCGCCTGTAATGCACGGTTACCAGAGTTATAACAACCGCAGTCACGTAGTTGTTATAGTTGACATGATCAGTGGAATGAGTTGGCGATACGGGATTACGTAGTCAGGCAGCAAGAAGTGGTTGCATATGTAGTGATGTCTCGCTGTTCTTGAAGAAAAGGGCTGCTGTAATGGGTGCCCTCCCCTTCTCCTCTCAAGCACAACACAGCGAATATATTGATCTTACATGGTCATTATAACTGCATTTCAGTGAATTATCGCAATCGAGCCGTGCATATTTACAAAAATTATTCAGCGACTAAATTCTATTTTCGGTTTTCAGTCAGGCTATCGTTTAGCGCGGACTTGGATCGTTGTATATTTAAACCTATTGGTTACATTCACCTAAATCTTTCCTATTTTTGTCGTCGATCAGTTTCGGCAATGAAGTCAAGAGAAACGAACTCATTGTGTGTGCATAGGACCTGAACCAAAATTATTAGCAGCCGAGCTGTATAAGCTTGAGCTTGGCCCGGTAGCGTTAGCAAAGAAAATACCAAGAGAAAACTGCACCACCTGAAAGGGTGCACCACCGCAGATAAAATATTATATCAATGAAGCCGGGTTTCGTGCCTGCTCGAGTGTGAGCAAAAGAGGCATATGCGTATGCGCACCCCTTACAATACTATTTTAAAGGTGATAGTTTTTTCTTGGGCTAATAAAACGCAAAAAAACGATTGTCGCAGCTTGCACTACTGGCGCAAGGCTGGAGGAACAGCGGAGCTGGGGGTCGACTTAGCTTCTTCCCCCCTGGGATCCGCTATCAGTGTGGGGGACCGACCGGAAGGGCCTTGTAAAATCCAGCCAAACTTGGCCTCAACCCTCAACACTTACCATAGCAAGAACATCGCAAAATCTTACATAACTTAGCAAAGCCTAGCAGAACCTAGCAAAACTTAGCGAAATCCGGAGAAGCTAGGTCGACCTCCAGTTCCGCCGTTTCTCCAGCCTTGCTCGACTAGTGCAAGCTGCGCCAATATTCTTTGTTGATGGCGTGTTTTATTGGCTAAACAAGGTCATGAATATTAAGTGTCGTGTTCGCGATGTGCGTGCTTCGTTGTGCGTGCATATTGTGCGTGATTCGTTGTTGTGTACATGTAATTGTGATGAGAGTGGGGCAACCTGTTTGTCGATAGTGGTTATTACGGGTTTTACACGACCATTTGTAGGAAACACTGGCTGCCTCTTTGGTATGTAAATGCTAGGAATTGGTAAGGAGGAAAGGAAATGGTAAGTGGTTATGCAATGAAAAAGTATAATTTTAAAACACTTCGCCCCACGAGAGCCTATAAAATCAATGTACACAATAACAGGTCACGTCCTAAAATGCGGATGTTTCGGAATTTACACGAATTTTCCCAGAGGCTCGGTTTTTGTCATATGTGGGCCTTCAGTCAAGACGTGGCGAACGGAATTCATAGCGTATTGGCGGTTTGTTCGTAACCTGTGAAGGACCACTTCAGTTCAGCTCTGTAGTCCTTCTGTGGGTCATCTACCTAGCCATGGTTTCATCTTGTGTAACTCAGACACTTGTCCCACAAGCAGCTTTGACCGCTGTTAAAGTTACCGCGGCTGAAAATTACCTCATTTGATGCAGCTCCATGGCAGGTCCAACAAGCGTTACCCGTCGAACCGCGGTTAGTGTAAAACTTGCTGCCAACCTCGGTTTGATTTCGCAAGCTGGTAATCTGGAGACTACCATGTTACCTGAGTACGGCAGTGTCGCACTGATGTATGTTGCCAAAGTGCTATTAAGTGAGCCTTTTTAAATTCTATTGAGCCAATGCAAATAACCAAAGAAGACCACGCTTCGAACAAAATCGCCCAGATTTAAGCTGTAACGGCATACAAATACCTGCATGCCTGCTGGACATCTAGAGGAAGCTCGAAATGGTCGAGCCGATGCGACCCTTAAAAAATGGCCAATTTTTCAATTGCTGGTGTCAATGAAATTTACCCTTAAGCTTTGAGGCATATGCTGGTTTCCGTGGAAACCCTGGGAAATCACTTTCATAAAAGGAAATGCGAGCCAAAGTTAGGGTGTGACCGCGTGGAAAAGCGGTTTATTTGAACTGTTGTTGGGGTTCAGGCTGGCTGTTCGAAATGACCATTATTCGAAATGACCAACGGGAACGAGGAACAAACTTTTATTGAAAACAGGAATTTTGGTGTAGCTGATGGGTGGGGTCTAGGACTCCCCTGAGCCTGGAGTTCTCTCGAGACAGATTGACCAGATGGACCTGGTCTTTCAGGCTCGAGCTGGCCAGGGCTGCCGCCCATAGCTCAAGTTTTTTCTCTGGTGTTGTGTCTGCACGCCAATTGCGGTTGCACTCCCAGGTGATGTGGTATAGTGTGGGAGTGCTGCTCCAGGTTGGACAGTGTGGTCGGTATTTTCCTGGGTAAATGAGGCTATACCTGTGGAGGTTTGGATAAGTATTCGTTTCAATTTGTCTCCAGGAGGTGGCTTCCATTGCGTTTAGCTTTTTGTTAGGGGGCGGGTAGAGTGTTCTGGCTACCCTGAGTGCTTCCAGTCTTTCCCCATAGCCGTTAAGAAGCGCGGTGACAAGCGGCGTGCTGTCACCCGCCCGGTTCGTCAATTCACGGGCAGTGCTGTTAGCCGCTTCGTTATGCACCATTCCCTCGTGGCCGGGAGTCAATCTGTGCGTTCCATGAGGTCTTCCCTTGATCTTTTTCACCATGTTTGCTGCCACTCGTGGTATTCTTTCTTTAACGAAGTCGTAGCATGTTCGCTGGGAGTGCGTAATTATGTGCAGGCTTTTCTGCTGTCTCTCCCCGTGGGCGAAAGCAAGGGCTATTTCTCCGGCCTCCGCTTCCTCGGGATTCATGTTCTTGATAGTGAAGCAGTCTATTAGATTGTGGTCAGAATCTATGATAGTTGCTACCGCATCGCGGTTGTTTTGGTACATTGCTGCGTCGGTGTAGACTGTGTTACGGTCTCCGTGAAGTTTTCTTTCGAGATATGCTATTATTGCTTTTCTCCATCGTTGATTGATTGATTGTAGGGTTTAACGCGCCGACGCAACGCAGGCGATGAGGCACGCTGTAGTGGAGGGCTCCGGATCAATTTTGACCACCTGGGGATCTTTAACGTGCGCTGAAATCTCGTACACACGGGCGTTTTTGCTTTTCGCCTCCATCAGAAAAGCGGCCGCCGCGGCCGGGAATCGAACCGCGTCCTCGTGCTCAGCAGCGCAACGCCTTAGCCACTGAACCACCGCGGCGGGTTTCTCCATCGTTGGTGGGCTGTCTTGTTCATGTGTCTTCGTATTGGTGATATAATTAATTTTCAGCGTATCTCTCACATTTACTTGCAATGTTGGTTTTATCAGCGCGCGTCCTTACTCTTTTGAGTATGGCTCGGCCCGTTGTAGTGTACTGCAGCCTTTGTTTTTGAGCGATCAGCGTGACCTCTTTAATGTCCTGGAAGGTGTTTGTTATGCCAGTTTTTGTAGTTTTCTCGTGGCTGTCCACCAGTGTTGCCACTGATGGGCGTCAGATATACACTAAAAAGCCATAAGAAATCCGCCAGATTCCGCTAGATTCTAAAACATATCCGCTAAATTTTCCGCTAGGGCCTATTTTATTAGAAAAACCGTTCAATTTCGTATGATAAATACCTTTATCATTCTTAGAATCTCCCCAAAACTGCGAGAGCTGAAATAACATATAAAAGAGTCTTCCAAGGAGTCTAACTAGAACACTTGAAGCTTCAGTGCGGCGGTGGTCGTCATTTGTCAACCTCATCACAGATTAGGCTAAAAGTTATAAATGTTCACACTGATGAAAAAAAGAACTCACAGGTCAACAAAAAACACATTGAGGTCTTCGTCACCGCTGTCGTCGTCTGATATCATCTCTACGGGAACTTGTTCAGGTACTTGTTCAGGGACCAGAAAGGAGACTTGGTTGCACATACGTTGCAGATGTTCCGATGGCACTAAGAACTGCCGCGGGAAGTTCGTAATCAAAACAACGTTTCTGGTGTCGCTTCAGCCCCGCTCTTACGACGAAGATGGCGTTTCTAGTTTCAGGCTTCATCTTGTTCCGCAGCTTGGATTTTAGTATTTTAAGCTGACTAAACGTCCTCTCTACTTCGGCATTTGAATACGGCAGCACGAGCATCGACATGGCAAATCTGGCCAGCTCGGCGAACAGGTTTTCGCCGCAGGTGTCCTTACAGGAGTGAACTTCACACCAGAACGACTGCGTGGATGATATTTGCCTCCATTCAGGAGGGTAATTTTGCTCCACTGGTTTAAAATTTTTTCTATTGCCTCAGGGGGCACTGCCATTGCTTCCAGCAGAGGAATCAATGGCTCCTTCACGACGCACAAAGCGTTTTCGATCGATAAGAGTGATGTTTCCTGGAGAACTGTGATTTTGTAGGGAAGTCGCTATCTGATTTGATCAACTAGCGTGGTAATAAACCTTATGCAGCTTTCTCGTATCACAGCTTCATCTGCGAGAGAGAACCCGTCGGTCTTCTGAGCTTTCACGTTGTTAACGTACGTCTCAAACACGTAGCCCAGATATGGCTTGGGGTTCAAGTGGTCCTCAAGTCTGCACGTCAGAACGTCAATCTGCTCTGTCGGAATTACGACTTTTTTAACCAAGCTTGAAAGCAAAGTCATAAGGTCTTTCTTGCAGGGCGATTTTGAATCGGTGCGCTGCGTGAGGTAACCGCCAGAAATCCGCTATGTATGAAAATGGCCCGCCAAAAAATCCACTAGCCGCTAGACTAATTTTTTCCCCGTCAGAACAAAGTGAAATTCGCCAGATTTAGCGGAAAATGCGCTAAATTGGCATCACTGCTGTCCACTAGAGGAGTCCGGTTGCAGTTTTATAAGCTCCCCTTAATATTGTGTTCACTTGATCATCCTATTGTTTGTTTAGCGGGTGATATGGTAGGCTGTATGCCACTTTGCTGATCACCAATAGTTGAACCATACGGAGAGTATCTTCTTCTCTCATTCCTGTTTTGTTCCTTGTTATTCTTTTTATCATTCTTGTTGTTTGCTTTGTGGTCTTCTTGTGCCTCTGTATAGTGTAGTTGCCCTTTAGGTTGCTCTGTATCCAGAGTCCTAGTATCCTGATTAATGGGACTTCGTTAATTTTTTGTCCTTCCAGCATGATATTTAGGTCTCCCGGGAAACCATTTTTGCAACTGCAGCTTTGTTTTTTTATTTTACCCGTCGTGGTGGCTCATTGGCTAAGGCGTTGAGCTTCTGAGCCCCCGGAAGCGGGTTCGATTACCGGCAGCAGCGGCCGCTTTTCCCATGGAGGCAAAAAGCGCAAACACCCCATGTGTTCGAGATTTGGGCGCGCATCAAAGATCCAAGTGTTCAAAATTAATCCGGAGCCTTCCACTACCGCGTTCCTCATAACCTGTAAACCTCATTATCGATCAAATCAATCAATTTCTGATTTTGCACCCTTTACGTTGTCGCAAACTGCAGCCACTGCAACATTCTGACCATACGTAAAGACGATACGTAAAAAAAGCTATTGTCACACTTTCATCTTGCGTCAAGCCGCCATGTAAAATGCTAACATTTTAGTAGTCATGAGAGTACATGATAGTAGTCATGATAGTACACGATAGTCATGATAGTAGTCATGATATAACATGATAGTAGTCGTTGAACAAGATGCAAATGTACTGCCTGCTAAAACGCAGTTTACTGTTAATATACACGAACATGTTTGGTCAGTACTTTCACTGACTACTCTTTGATAAAGGGTGAAGCAATTTTAGTCTGAGATTTGAGGGGTCGCCAAAGTACATTTTCACTAAAATAGTACCATTTTTAAAGCCCGACAAGTTGTTCTAAATATTCGCGTTGAGTGGTGGTGAGATATCGCACCCCGGTTTTTTAAGTAAAGTTCAGTTGGATCCGTCTGGAAGTATTCATCAAATGAATACTCAATATTAGCTGTTTAGAATCTCGCAGGCAGCTTACAAAGCAAAAATTTATATTTCATTGGTGACACCATACTTTTCAGCAAGGTCCCTTTACCTACAGTCCGCCGTCAATCACTAGACAAAGACAACCCCCCTATTCTGACAGACCTACTCCCGTTTTCTCTCTTACTAACAAATTTGGTCATGGCTTTTACTAAGAAATATAATTGATTGGAACACCTTCCCGGTCCCATAGTTGCGTCAGAAAATGCAGTCTAATCTTTCTTTTTTTTTCAGAAGTATGAAAATTAAGCTTCACGCGTTCCCCCGCCGGCCGCTCGGCTGTATAGCTCTGCACCATCACAGGTCACTTCTTGGTTTCTATAAACCATAAAATATTTTGAGGCACTATGGTTAGAGAGGAGCAAAGACATAGACACATGGCGATCATTTCAGAATAGCGATGAGGTCAAAAAAGAGCAGAAAAAAGTACGATGACCTATTCTCAAAATTATGCGCGTAAAAGCAAGGCAAACTTTTTTATCGATGAAACAACGACTGTGCCCGTAATGAAACAAGGTTTCAAACGAAACGGGCCCGGAGTAGCACCAAAAGTTTTCACTCAGTGCTACAATCATATGCGTGGATATAGTTAAACTATGCATTATTACTCGGGGTAAAACTTCAAAAGAAGAGAAGTACACGGGCCTAGCACTCATACTCTGTACTTCTCTTCCTCTGTGTTCTGTTATTCGCGCCGTCATTAGAGATGTCATCACCACTCACCAATAATTATGCCTCCTAAATTTGCAAACCTGCCACCCACACTACGAACGCTTCCAGCTTTCTTTCCTTTTTTTTTGAAACAGTGTGCTTAGCAAATTTACAACTCTAAATGCACGCCGAAACCGGTGTAAACAACATTTAACCATTTACAAAGTTGAGACTTTGGAAGATGCCGTCGTGAGCTGAGAGTCTGAGGTCCTTCTACTCGCATTGCGTTTTTTTTTTTTTTTGAGTTAGAGGGTGCTACGGCATATCGCTTTCCTTCCACCATATACTCTTCTCGGTAACCTGATGATGTCTACTATGACCATGCAGCGAGAAAGCCCTATGAGCAGCATTTAGCGAATTCCAAGTCTGCGTGTCCTAAAGGAGCTACGCCAACCTTAGCTCAATATTTAATACAGAATTAGGAGAGCATTAGAGATTTGCAGACTGTGGTAACGTAACTCCACATTGCAAACTAATTTGATGTCACGGTGGAAGTTACCGAGGCAGCCGCGAAGGTTTCTTTCTTTTGCAGTGTTCAACGAAAAGCAATGTCCTGAGACTTGAGTAAAGCCGTGAATCAAGGCTTTTGTGCAGTGAACTAAATACAGCCACCACGAAAACAGGTCTCTTTGAGTTTATGTGTGTCATCCAGGGTACGGATTTGCTGCTGAAAAATGATTGTCCCGAAATTAGCTTCGGCTCTGTATTATTTTAAAACAGGCAAGCCCGGTTTTCACCGGTCATATTGGTTGTAACTGACACTCCGTCACGAGCGTGGTTGGTACCCATTGAGACATGAAGTCAATTGTTCACGAGCACATCGGCAAGGTGCGCCTCCTAATTCAATATTTTCATTAGTTTTGTCTGCCTGGAAAACATCAACGAGCCGCTCCTCTTCCTAGAAATACATGCATGTGCTCCTTCCTCTGTCCCAATCACCTAGAGCGGATTTGAACCTTTGCATCGCCGTTCTCTGCAATCCGCCGTTCCTGTGCAACCAAAATAATTGTTAAAAAATTACAACAGCATCGTAAACACGGCCCCGAGAGACGCAAACCGTGTTTTGGTACGAGGTTCGTTATTGCAGCGATACTCAGGGATCAAGTTCGCTCCCCCTTTTACGTGGGGAAACATTAAGTAAACATCCTGCGGCACGCTAAACAAATTTGCGGAGGTAAATGCATCGCGTGAATAGAAAAACGAACTGTTTTCACAATTTTACTCCCTTCGAACGCTTGGAGTTTTCAATTTCAAACAGGGTACAACCCAAATTGCGCATCATTTATGAGGTATTTAAATCCGCACTGAAATCGATTTTGTTGAAAGCTAAAAGAAAGCTGGGCCCCGCAGAAAGAAAGTTCTCAGTATTATTGCCAAAAACGGCTTTTTTATATAAAACAATTCGCAAGAGTTGCCTAAAAACTTGTAGATAAAATTTTTAGCATTAAGGAGAACTCAATTCCAGGGTTTTAAAGCTTCGATGCCAGGAATGGAAAAACACACTGCGTAGACAGTCTTTGTGCTCCTTTTTTAAAGCTTCGAGTGCTCAAATTGAAACATTGGCACAAATACATATTGCAAATAATTGAATCAGGAATGTAAATCCGCAATATAATCGGTGGTTTTGAAAGGTAAAAGACAGCTGGTCCTCAAAAGAAGGAAGGTCTTTGTAGTTTCACCAACGGCGGCTCTATTATGTGCGCAGCACCTTAGGACCGCACAATGACCATCCGCGTCCGTGCGAATAGCAGTTACAATCGCAAAAAAAATCACACAGGCACCAGCAGGATTCGCGCCTGTGTGTGGTAGACTAGACAGAGTTAGTGTCAGTGGTCTTTCCCATTGGGCTACGACCGTGAGTCAGTACCTGAGAGCCAAACGGCTTACTCCCTCGCCTGTAATGGTGCGGAGTACCTTAGGACCTCCCAATGTCCGTTGGCATCCATCCGTGAGCACCATCAAGCGAGAATCAAGCGAAATTCGATTTGAACCGTGATTTGCAATTTCATTGAGGGAATAATCAATGTGCAACTCACGGCTCAAGTCGAATGATGATCGGGGCTCTAATCGTATGTCACTCGAGGCGCAACTTGGATGTCATTTCGAGTCTCCGTACTCCGCACCTTCGCCATCATCCACGGAATGGAGATGCTGCCATTTTTTATTAAAAGAACTCGCAAGCGGGGCTGAAGGGTTGCACTCTAAGAAATCGGTGCAGGTAGGCTTCACACCA
Organism: Haemaphysalis longicornis; assembly: GCF_048455015.1. Classification (NCBI taxonomy): domain Eukaryota; kingdom Metazoa; phylum Arthropoda; class Arachnida; order Ixodida; family Ixodidae; genus Haemaphysalis; species Haemaphysalis longicornis. Next base: position 185,328,074 of record NW_027526203.1, read on the forward strand.
GCCGCGGTGGCTCAGTGGCTAAGGCGTTGCGCTGCTGAGCACGAGGTCGCGGGTTCGATTCCTGGCCGCGGCGGTCGCTTTTCTGATGGAGGCGAAAAGCAAAAAACGCCCGTGTGTACGAGATTTCGGCGCACGTTAAAGATCCCCAGGTGGTCAAAATTAATCCGGAGCCCTCCACTACGGCGCGCCTCATCGCCTGCGTTGCGTCGGCGCGTTTAATCAATCAGGTAGGCTTCACGACAACACCCCAGAACGACGATTCAGCGTTCTTAAATGTGCGACTTTGGCGAATGACGACGCCCAGCATGCGATTAAACTAAAAACTAGGATATGCGCTGGGACAACTGCGCAAGGCGTGTGTGTGCGCTGTTGTCCCAGCGCAGATCCTAATTTTTACTTTAATCGCATTCTGGGCGTCGTCATTCGCCAAATTCGCACATTTAAAGGAGCCATGAAGAGAAAATACAACTTCGTGTAATTTGATTGAACTAGGATTCAGTGTCTCTCTCAGCTCCATTACAGCCCAAAAGATGTTTTTAAGGGAAAAAAAATCCAGAAGTATTTAAAATTTTCAAATTTTGCGCCACAGTGACGTGTTATGAGCAAGGATGACGTCATGCGGGCCAACAATAAAACATAATTTTGAGTGCGTTAACTGCACGTTAGCATTCAAAGGATGCGGTCAAATGAAACTAGCGGCCCCATTACAGACGCGACCCGCAGCGGTTGCTCAGTGGCTAAGGCGTTGCGCTGCTGAGCACGAGGTCGCGGGTTCGATTCCCGGCCGCGGCGGCCGCTTTTCTGGTGGAGGCGAAAAGCAAAAACGCCCGTGTGTACGAGATTTCGGCGCACGTTAAAAATCCCCAGGTGGTCAAAATTAATCCGGAGTCCTCCACTACGGCGCGCCTCATCGCCTGTGTTGCGTCGGCGCGTTAAACCCTACAATCAATCAACCAACCATTACAGACGTCATGTAATGTGTCGTCGCGACAGGTCAGTTAGGCGGCCGCCAATCGCACAAACAAGGTTACGTGACGTCATAGAAAAGTTGCGGGAATTTGGCTAGGGGGTTGCGACTGCTTCACACGTTTTCTTTAATATCTCCGTTATTTGTTCGAAGATTGCCATGATATTGGCATCATTGTTATCGGGACTAAGCAGTCTTTCTAATGAACCCAACTTGTACTTTCTCTTCATGGCTCCTTTAAGCACGCTGAATGGTCGTTCTGGAGCGTTGGTGTGGAGCCCACCTGCACCGATTTCTTAGAGTGCATGGAAAGATTTCCTTTTCCTTGTGCAAAATGCAACTTGGGGGTTTTAAAGCCTCGATTCCGTGGTTCAAAGGACCTGTTGGGTCGTTCAAGTCGCGTGTGTACAACATGTTCACAGACCTGGGCATGTTTTACACACTTAATATTGGGTTAACTAAACATTTAACGTTATATTTATTTGTTTACGCTTAATTTTTTTCTTTACGTTCGTTGCGCTCAAGACGAAAATCCGTGCGAAATGTAAAACGGCTGTAGATACTATACAACGCAGCTCAGCACGCAAAACTGGTATTTGCAACAATAATGTCACAAATTTGCACTACTCAGGATGAATACACTAATATTAAGGCGGCAGCCCTACATCCCTGTGCCGGCAACGCCACGGTTGTTGGAGTGCCTACGGTGTTACCATTGGCTGAAGCGCAAACCCACCCACCCAAACAAGCACAATTCTCATGACACTGGTGGCGACGTAAGCTCATCCTACCCTTCTCACGTGCCCACTCATGTGGATTGGCCAGGGATGATGGCAGCTGCCGTCAGAAGCTCAAGGCCGATTTACCAATCCCCATTTGGCTGCGGCGTCAACATCTTACCCGCAATTCTCATCACATTGGCCTTTGGCCCATTTATATGAACGTGCGTACTCCTAGCGTTAAATACAGACAAACTCGATCCAAGGAAATCCGATCTATCGAACTTCCCTATCTAACGAAAAAATTCAGATTCCCCCGCAGGTGCCTCAATGCTTTGATGAACGCGAACTAACGAGACAGATTCACCGCCATTCCCGATTTAACGAAGTATTTCGAGAACTATACACAATTAAAACGGGGGAAATTTTGAATGTGTTTCGTCAGAACGCCACGAAGAATATTTCGCCGCGTCAGAAATAAAAAGAGGCGTCTAGTTTCGTTCTTACGAAGCTCTACGAGATAAACTCAGCAGTCCTGTAGCCGCAGACCACGGCACACCAGCCAGCACACTTTCCACAATCTTGAAGGAAGAACACGCTCTCATCCGTGCCACGGCGCCTGAAATTGCGTTGAAGAAAAAGAACCCCAAGACCACGCCGCACGAGAAGTTGGAGGAAGACATGTTAACGTTGTTCAAGGATGTGATAGCCAAGAACATTCCGCTCAGGGGGAAATGGTACAACAAAACGCGCTGTGTTTTACGCGTCTTCTGCGGCGCGACGACTTTTGGTCAAGCCCAGGCTGGCTTATTATCTTCACCGCAGACGTTTAGCGCATTGCTAAATTATCGTCTGGCGAGCGCCGCGGCCACCGCAATTACGATGCCATGGTAGCTGCTGGAACGCACGTCCCTTTAAACATCGAATTTATGGCATCAACTGCTTCTAAAAGGGCAGTCCTGAGTTTACGAAGTTCTCTATTTAACGAAATATTTCGAGTTCCCGGTGACTTCGTTAGATGGGGTTTTAACTCTACATATGTATCGCGGTCACCTAGCAATAGGCATCTTAAGTGAAGAAATTTTTAATTGGTATTGGTAAGTGCAACAACTGCATACGCAAAGTCCTTCCACTAATCAGAGGTGTGTGAAAGAAAAGAATGAGAAAATGCACTGGGTAATGTGAAGGCAAAGTTGTGAGCGTCATCTACACAAGATACATATGTGGGTCAAGTGTTAAACGAATAACAAAGTCTGGCAAAAGTAAATTTTATATGCTAGGGTTACATGTGCTGTTTTTTGCTATTGTGGGCGAATATTTGTGACCCCAGTATAGTAAAAAGTGTGCATTAAATTTATAGTTGCTGTCAACAGTCGCTAATAATTTCAATATACAAATATACATAACTAACACCCATGCGCTTTCGTTACAGTGGTTTCAGCGGAAACAAAGACGCTGCGACAGACCGTTCGCCATATGCTGCGCACAGTCTACAATCACAGACAAATGAAACACGAAAACGAATTTACGAGCCTGAACACAGGAAACCGAAGGATGTGGCTTATGATAATCGAATAATAGCGTGCGTGTGCCCTACTTTAAAAATCACATTACAAAACTTTGTTATTGGGAAGAAACTGTGCTACAATTTGGCCTACATAGGAAGAATTGCGCTATTTGTGCGTCGTGGTTGATAGTTTCCTGTTCTTTTCGTCTTTCCCTGACTGCGCACACGCAGAAGCATGGTCATTAAAAAAATAAAGACAAAAACATACTACAGAAGACGAGGAATAAGGGATCCATGAAGCGTTTCCATTAGGGATGTTTTTTACCGGCGGACAATGTCGACGACAAAAAAAAAGCAAAATAAAACAAAAAAAATCGACAGCAAAATACACCGAGGCAGAAGACACGTTTCTCACTAAATATGGCTTCAAAGGACATGAACGAACAGAACGTTTTTTAGTTATATATTATATATTATGAGTCACTTGTAATGCACGCAAAGTAAAACAGTACACAAACATGAGACTTTCACGAAAACGGGACATCAGCGTGTGAATGCCACGTCTAGTGTATATACCAATGACTGAAGGTAAATTACGTAGTTGTGGCCAGTTTTACCTGTTTCCGCTTTTGCGGCCGTTTGGTTAATGGCAAGCTTGAACGACGCCTGTTAATACTTTGCAGCAGCGGTACGTGGTTAGCTCTACCCAGGTGCATATGACAAGTGCCAGCACTCTACCGCGCTATAGGCGTTAAAAGCGACAACACGCAGGGCCGTGGGCTGTGCTGTACTACCGCAGAATGTAAACGGGGGAAAAAAGGAGCGCACGTGGTTCCTGGTGCGCGTGCGGGGGAAGCGGGGGAACCCGCATGTTAGACTTGCTTCGACCCAATCCATTTGTCAATTGGCGCAGAGCTTGCTCGAACGCAGACAAAGCAACCGGGCATGAACTTAAGCACGCAAAAGCATGGCTTGGGGCTGTCTTTCCGCCTCCGCGACTGGCTTGCGGGTTTTGCAATTTTCTGCCGTGGTGCTTGCACGCGATATTCTTTTCCTTCCTTTTGTTACGCCCAAAGGGGGGGGGGGGGGGGGGGGGGTCGCTTAGGTATTGTATGGCAGTCACCTCCGTGGCATGGCGCTCACAGTTAATAAGCTACGAGTGAATCAGTGCGTTCGTACCTGGGAGATTGTTTAACAAATGGACGGCCATTTCTGAAATCGGCTGGGGGGAAAGTTATGGCGGCGAACTAAATTTTGGCTAGTCATTCCCCGCCCCAGACACCTGGAATAATGGCATCAAGAAAAAGTTATCACTTCGTTGCAGCTGACATAACGTAGATGTCGGAAATTAGGGACATAGAACATGTGTGTGTGTGCAGGCACGCGTGCGTGTGTGGGTGCGTGTGTGTGTGGGGGGGGGGGGGGGGGGGTCGTTTTTGCTACGTGAAACTACTTAGCAGGTGACAGGAAACAAAAACACCCGAAATAAATGAGCACAATAGATTATTTCTAATCTCTTCGGCCACTATTACGCTTTCGCTGTTTACAGATAATTTTTCCCGTCCTGCCGTTCATCGCACGATATGCACGCGCGAACGAGTCAGCAGCACGCGAAGAGTTGAGAAGCTGTTTAGGGACGGCGCGCACTCCGTCGACCAACTCACCGGGCTCGGTGGCAAAGCGGGCCCGAACTCCTGGACGCCGAACCAAGTTCGCCGGCCGCGCCGCTGGCACCGGCGACCAACTGACCGTCCTGCGGCGGCGAAAACTTCGGCAGCGCGCGCCGCCCGACGCGCCCGTCCTACTCCCCAAGAGAGAAAAAAAAAAAAAAAAAACGCTCACGGGCGCCGGAGAGCGTAGGCGCCGCCGCCTGTGGGGGTCGCCCGTGGAACTTGCCAAGCGCCACGCCAGAGGGCGCTCCCTTCTTTTCCCCCTTTCTCCTTCCCGTCTATTCACTTCCCCACAGCGCGAGCAAGCAACACCACCGAAGGGAATGCAGGCATTGCCACAGCTCTAATCTGTACTATGGGCTGCTGCTTGGTCCCTCAACCGAGCCGGGTCCCGCTAGGACTTCGGTTTCGGGGTTCATGAACCTCGCGCCCTCGCATTAAGAGTTGTATCTGCTTACGTGTTGTGGCGCCTGATGCCTCCCGCAGAATCGGTACCTTCTCTTCCCATTCGTTTGAGCACGTTTCGCGAGGGCGAAAATTAGGGTGGGGAACGCCGCACGTTCGGAGACTCCGCGCTGCTCTCGCTTCCCGGCTTCCGTTGCGCATTGTTCATTCGGCGCTCGTCAAATCGCTGATTTCGCCTTATGTTCTATGCAACAGCGATAGCGCTGTGTTTAGTGACGCTAGGGTAAAACAGGGAGAAATATGTGCACCGCACACTGCGGCGTGTCTTGATTGATGCATTATTTTTACGCTACTCACCTTTGCATAATATGTAGATCGCTAGGATAGCTTATGTAAACATCGCAGGCGCTATGGTACCGTTTTAAAGGGAAGCTTTTTACCTCTACCCCCCCCCCCCCCCCCAATGGTTCTTTCGCGACCGTTGGTGTCACCAGAAAACTCCCGCGAACAAATAAAAGAATTTACTGGCACCACCACGAATCGAACCTGGACCTAGTATAGTAACAAAGCGAGAGCCCGCTGTCTTACCGAATTAGCTACGAGCCCACGCGGAGACGGGCAAGACAGGGCGTGGACTCACCAAGCACCAAGCACACCAAGCACTATGCGCTCGGTCCGCGGCACGTCTAGCGGCCCTGTGCGCGCCTTGCGCCTGTGCTAGGAGTTACAAAAATTTAAGGAAGCTCACACCAACGCGCATGGCGTATAACTTCTAATACGCCAATGTGCTAAAGCCTGTGGCCTACAGTGTTCACGTAAAAAATCACAGCTCCTTGTCGTCCGCCCTAACGCCAAACGACGCATCAAGGAACACATTCAAATACTCCTTGATGGCCAGGTCATCACTCCAAGGTCCAGCTTCAAGAACCTGGGCCTACATCTCTAGGCCAACACCAAGAGTGACGTATCCTTGCAGCGCCTCAAACACAGCATAAATCAAATCATACACATGGTAAGGCGAGTTGCAACCAAGAAGCGAGGCCTCAAGGAATCCGATACCTTTCGATTAATTCAAACTTTTGTCCTCTCGAGAATCACTTGGGCGAGTTGCAACCAAGAAGCGAGGCCTCAAGGAATCCGATACCTTTCGATTAATTCAAACTTTTGTCCTCTTGAGAATCACTTACGTCAACTCCCTGTCTTCTTCTCGGCAAGGAGAACATAACGATGCTTTATATAGTGATTAGAAAGGCGGTTGAGCAGGCCATTGGTCTTCCCATGAGTGCGTCCACAGACAGAGTGCTTAGCACGGGGCTTCACAACACAGTGGAATAGCTGATAGAGGGCCATCTTTCTAACCAGAAGCTCCGAACGAGCAGAACTGCGGTGGGTCGCCGCATTCTTCACCAGATTGGCTGGGCAGCACAGAATGTCACCCGCTTGATGTACTCCCGGACTCATGGCGACAAGAACTAAATATGCTCCCTTTGTTCAGAAATATGAACCGCTCACACGACAAGCGTCGCCGATAAGCACGGGCTCAAGCGCTCAACAACACCCTCGGTGGGGATCATGCAGTTATCTCCACAGACGCCTCCCAACATCGAGGGCAGCAGTACGCCATCATCGTGGCAACCCCCAGAACCAACCTCCTTGCGTGTGCCTCACTCAAGACCCAAGATATCACGGCAGCACAAGAGGCAGCCATCGCCTTGGCTCTTACTCAACCAGGGGTTCGGAAGGTAGTCACCGATTCCCAACAAGCGTACCGAAATTAGTAGTCGGGTCGGGTCTCCCGACCTGCACTGCGCGTGCTAAAAAACCACTCCCCAAACGGTTCCATTCAGCTCATCTGGACACCCGCTTACGCTTCCATGGAGGGCAACGAATACGCCCACCAACAAGCCTGCTCTTTTACCCCCCGTGCTATGGAGCTGCACGAGGACAGTCACCTGCTTGTCTCGTTCAGGGACATAACCCAGCATTATCGCCTTCAGAGACAGACCCTACCTTCACCTTACCCTGACCTTTCCAGAGAACAACAAACTACCCTGCGGCTCATACAATACGGCTACATCCCACATCCGACGCGTCTTCACTTAATGCGCCCGAATAGCTAGACACTGAATGTAAATTTTTCTCACAAGTAGGAACACTCTGCCACATAATCGGAGTGTGCGACTTTAGTCCTGAACACGTTCCTCTCTTTCCGTTAGCTACCCAACAAAAGATATGGGAGATGATGCTGTCTAGCCCCTCTCTGCCTACCCTGCTTCCGCTGGTGTGGACAGAGCACAGGCGGCGCGGACTGCATATGGTCTCCAGTGAAGAAGGAACCACTATCCTGGGCCGCACTCTGGGCAGTTCAGAAATCTGAGTAAAAATATTTCCTCTTGTCCTCCTGCTCCCCCCCCCCTCCTCCTCCGTCTCTGCCACGAATCTCGTCGCCTCCGTCCGCAGCGGCAGAGACGGAGAAGAGCGATCGTCTAACACCGGGATGGAGCTTCCTTTAATTTTATATAAAAAAAAAAGTCTCCAACCAATACAATGCAACTCCACCAATCACAATTCATGATTTAACCTTACCAAGAATATCTCTAAAATAATAAAGGGTGTGGTTAAGTGTATTTCACTTATCTCTGGTTTTACTATTTGTAGAGCGACCTTAGTGAATTTAAGTGACGTCGCACGGGTAATCGTTGTGGTGCCGTTTACAACTTTGCTTTCAACCACATTCACAGGGTGGATTGGCGCGATTTTTTTAATGCGTAGCAATCTTGCGCGAGCATCAAGCCCGAAATACAAACCTGTAAACGCAAAAAAATGTAAAACCTGTAAACGCATGGCCTTATCTCGCGTGCGATGCGCTCGAAGCGAGTTGAGTGCACCGGCCAATTTATGACGCGCGCACGCGCGCGCGCGCGCTACGTCCGAGATAAACGCGCGTTCCGTCCCCGTGTGGCGCAGCAGCTCGAGCGCATAGCGATTCGCACCTTGTGGGGAATGCTGCAAACAACAGTGTTGCTTTTAATACATTCAACCAGGTGCCGCTGTCAGATTTTTCAAGATTGTTAGGGACGGACCAGTTATGCCGTACGCTTCGAGCTTAATGCATAAGATGTTGTGATTAATTGTATCAAAGGCTTTCGTAAAACCTAAGAAAACTGAACCAACGAGCTTAGAATTATTTATTGATTGTTTGTTATAGTCTAATAAAGAAATCAGTGCCAAGTTAGTAGAGCCTCCTCCGCGAAATGCGTATTGACAAGGTTTCAATGAGCCGAATTTGTTTAAATTTAGCTGTTTAATCTATTGACAAACAAAATTTCGATTATTTTGCTAAGAGAAGAAAGAATAGAAATCGGTCTATAATTAGCGGCCTATAATTATAATGTTTCCTACTTAATACTCTGCCGTATCCTAGCTCTCTTCACAACTCGGTACTCTATACCTCGTAATATCACTCAGCGCGAGCACAACGCCAACCTTCCTCCTCTCCGGTTTTCCTTTCCCACCCCTGAGCTGTAGGAGAACCTGTTGAACAGCAGATATGTGGACGTCCAGCAACTCCTGGCATCCAGGAAGAAGGCTGTCTGCTCATCTCATGTATTCCTGGACTCTCACTTCAGCGGTTCAAATAAACTCAAATGTTTTCAACTATGCTGATACCATTAGAGATCTTTAGGTGAGATGAATTGGTCCTTTGGTTTCCGCTACGGCCCGCCTCATAGCAAAAGTGTAGCTTCGGCTCCTAAAACTAAATTCTAACTTTTTTAAATTTGTAATCATTTCACCAATGCACCGCCATATTGCCTAGATGCACACTAAGGCCTGCCGTATACTTTTACTTCGACGCGAAATTTCTCGAAGTGGTTCGCACGTTGACTTAAACCATGTGGCTTTTGCGCTGTAAAGGGGACGGCTAAGCGGTTAAAACAGTCTCTTCACAGTGTTCTGATGCCATTATAAGCTACAGACAGCCCCCTAAATAAGCCTCTTGTTCTTCCTCCGAGCGATTTTCAACATTAAGGCAATGAAACGTTTGAGAGATGAAACGTTTATTTGAACTGAAAGGTCTTGATTGATCTAGGGTAGGTTCCCTCCTTCCAGGGCCCCTGTTTCCTCTGCCCCAGTCTTGGCCCTAAAGATCAGATACTTCTGAACCCCAGGGTCAGAGCTGGCCAGAGCTGCCTCCCATAGCTCATATAACTTGGTGTTGGTGTTTACCGAGGGCCATATAGTACGACAACCCCAGAATGCATGAAATAGGGTGGATATTTCACCGCACTTATTACATGCGTTTGTGAATTTCTCGGGGAACATCTTCGATAGCCTGAGGATGTTGCGATAGGTGTTCGTCTGTATTTGTCTAAGAGACTGATGCTCTGCAGCTGTTAAGCTTTTATCTGGTGGAGGAAAGAGAGCTCTGGCTTTCCTTTGAATGTTGAGTCGCTCACCGAAGGTATTTGGGACAGGGGTGAGTAAGCTAAGACTACTGGCTGAGCGGTTAGTAAGTTCTCGCGCAGCTTGGTCTGCTCTCTCATTACCCTCAAGCTCCTCATGCCCCGGTGTCCAAATGATATTTTGGAACTTTGTGATGTTTACAGGTAAAATTTTTGTGAGCCTTTTGTGGATTCGGCCATTTATAATGTTTTGTACGGCTTTCTTAGAGTCCGTAATTATTTGGAGGCTTTTTCCTTGGAATTCTCCATACCTTACGGCCAATAGAAGGGCGCCAGTTTCGGCCTCCTCTGTGCTGGTGTTCGTTAATGTGAGGCAGTCCCTGATTACTCCTTCTTGGTCGACGATGACTAGGGAAGCATTGGTCTTGTCGTAAAAACCAGCGTCTGTATATACAACGTTTGGGTTTTTTTCCAACTTTCTGCGTAGGAAATTGACCCTGGCTTTCCTTCTGTCTTCATGTAAGTGGGGGTCCATGTTCTTGGAATGGGGAGCGCTTTCAATTTCTCTCTGGCGGCGTTGCTTAGGTCTTCTTTGTCGATAATTGATTGTATATCTAACCTGGAGCCTACTCTTTGCAGAATGGCCCTGCCAGTTCTTGTCTTTTGCAGCCTTTCCTTTTGTGAAACAAGGGTAGCTTCACAAATTTCTTCAGAAGTGTTAGAGACGCCGAGATTCATGAGTTTTTCATTTGCCGTGTAGTTGGGAAGACCGAGAGCCACTTTGTATGCAGTACGCAATATAACGTTGGCCTGTTCCTTTTCCTGCCTGTTTAGAGAGTGAAAAGGCAGACTGTAAGCAACTCTGCTTACTACGAAGGCCTGCAGGATACGCAAGGTTTCTTCTTCGTTCACCCCTGCTCTCTTTTTGGTTATCCTCCTAACTATCTTGGCAATTTGCAGCGTTGATTTTTTAATTTTTGCAATTGTAAAGTTTGCTCTGCCATTGCTTTGAACAATCATCCCAAGGATTCTTAATTTATCTGTCTCTGCTACTTCGTGGTCCCCAAGCTTGATTTTTATCTCCCCTGGGCTCCTATATCTGGCGTCGTGGACTCTGATAACTTCGGATTTTTCTGGTGCGCACTCTAGGCCGTTATCCCTTGCCAATTTTTCCACCCAGTTCGTGGCTTCTTGCAGTGCCTGTTCCTTTTGAGCCAGGGAGCCTTTAGTGGCCCAGATGGTTATGTCGTCCGCGTACAATATGGAACCTATGTCGGGGATGTCTTGGAGTTTCTTTGCTATGTTAATCATTGTAACATTAAAAAGCAAGGGGGAGATAATAGATCCTTGTGGTGTTCCTTTATTTGGCATTTTGAAGGCGTCGGAGCGAACGTCTCCAATCCCAATGGATGCTGTGCGGTCTGATAAGAAGGCTTTGACGTAGTTGTATGTCCTCACTCCGCAATGTAATTCGTTAAGTGCTTGTAGAATGGCCCTGTGGGACACATGATCAAAGGCTCCCTTCAAATCTAAAGCCAAGATAAGGTGTTCGCCTCCTCTTGGGATGTTCTGTAGCACTTCTTCTTTGAGGATTAGAAATGCATCCTGCGTGGAGATGCCCTTTCTGAAGCCCAACATGGTGTGTGGTACAAGGTTGTTGTCCTCGATGAAGTTTGACAGTCTGTTCATAACGACTCTTTCGAATATTTTTCCCCCACATGATGTCAAAGATATAGGTCTCAGTGCGTCGATTCCTGGCTTTTTTCCTCGTTTCGCTATTGTTATGACATCTGAGTGCTTCCAATCGGGAGGGACTTCGCCCTTGATCCACAGATTATTGTTAATATATTCTGTAAGTTCTTCTACTTGTCTGTCACCGAGGTTCCTGATCATCGCATTTGTTATACCATCGGATCCTGGGGCGCTGTTCTTTTTGGCAGCCATAATGGCGCTGTAAACCTCCTCCTTGGTGATGTCTTGGTCCAGAAGTTGGTTTGGTTTTCCCCTGTACACTTCATTGTAGGGCTCTGGGACCTGTTTGCCCTTGAGTTTTTTCTTTAAGGCTTCAATGAGGTCCTCGTTGCTACCTTCAAATGTATGGGCTATCCTTTTGAGCATGTGGTTGCTTTCCATCCTCGTTGCAAGGGGGTCTAGCATGCTTCTAAGGATCGCCCATGTTTTTGAGGTGCTCAACGTTCCTTGCAGTGATTCACAAAAATGGTTCCAATTTTGTCTTGCTAAGACATCGGCATATTCTCTCGCTTTCTTAGTGATTTCTGCAATCCTTCTTTTTAGCGTTCGGTTTCTCTTTTGCCTCTTCCACCTTCTCGTCAGGCTATTTCTTGCTTCCCATAGGTGCGCCAGATGGGAGTCGATATTTGGAGTCTGCGTTGAAGTTTGTAAAAATGCTGTGGAACGTTTGTACTTTTCTTTCAGGTTGGCACACCATTCCCTGATGGAAGTTACTTCCTCCGGATTGCTGTCACCACTCAAGTATTCCCTGAACTTTTTCCAATCGGTAATCCTAACTGTCCCGAGACGCCTCCGAAATTGGTCAGTCCGGATTGAGATACTAATTATCGAGTGATCGCTGCCCAAATTCTCTCCAAAATTTGTCCACACGACGTCTTCTTCCTCCTTTACGAAAGTTAAATCGAGGCATGTATCCCTTGCATTTTCTCCGCCAGTTCTGGTTGGTTGATTAGGGTCACTGACGAGAGTTAGGTTGCAGATCTCCGCTGCGGTAATAATATTGTCTCCCTTTTTCGAGTTACGTTTGTAGCCCCATTCTCTATGGGGAGCATTGAAGTCACCTAGTACGATGACCTGATTGCCCTTCGATTTCTTGATAGCTTCCTGGAATAGATCCTCGAATCTATCATCACTTTTTCGCGGGGGGCTGTAAATGTTCAGCACAAAAGTGCTTTTCTTCCCTCTTTTCGTTGGGACTATCTCTATGAGAATGGCGTGAGAAGTGGCTGTTTGGTGGCGTATTAAGGCAATGATACGCCACCAAAAAAAATTCGGGCCAATCCACCCTGTGAATGTGGTTGAAAGCAAAGTTGTAAACGGCACCACAACGATTACCCGTGCGACGTCACTTAAATTCACTCACGTCGCTCTACAAATAGTAAAACCAGAGAGAAGTGAAATACACTTAACCACACCCTTTATTATTTCAGAGATATTCTTGGTAAGGTTAAATCATGAATGCTGATTGGTGGAGTTGCATTGTATTGGTTGGAGATTTTTTTTTTATATAAAATTAAAGGAAGCTCCATCCCGGTGTTAGACGATCGCTAATCTCCGTCTCTGCCGCTGCGGACGGAGGCGACGAGATTCGTGGCAGAGACGGAGGAGGAGGGGGGGGGGAGCAGGAAGACAAGAGGAAATATTTTTACTCAGATTTCTGAACTGCCCAGAGTGCGGCCCAGGATAGTGGTTCCTTCTTCACTGGAGACCATATGCAGTACGCGCCGCCTGGGCTCTGTCCACACCAGCGGAAGCTGGGTAGGCAGAGAGGGGCTAGACAGCATCATCTCCCATATCTTTTGTTGGGTAGCTAACGGAAAGAGAGGAAGGTGTTCAGGACTAAAGTCGCACACTCCGATTATGTGGCAGAGTGTTCCTACTTGTGAGAAAAATTTACATTCAGTGTCTAGCTATTCGGGCGCATTAAGTGAAGACGCGTCGGGTTTGGGAAGGAGCCGCATTGTATGAGCCGCAGGGTAGTTTGTTGTTCTCTGAAAAGGTCAGGGTAAGGTGAAGGTAGGGTCTGTCTCTGAAGGCGATAATGCTGGGTTATGTCCCTGAACGAGACAAGCAGGTGACTGTCCTCGTGCAGCTCCATAGCACGGGGGGTAAAAGCGCAGGCTTGTTGGTGGGCGTATTCGTTGCCCTCCATGGAAGCGTAAGCGGGTGTCCAGATGAGCTGAATGGAACCGTTTGGGGAGTGGTTTTTTAGCACGCGCAGTGCAGGTCGGGACACCCGACCCGACTACTAGTTTCGGTACGCTTGTTGGGAATCGGTGACTACCTTCCGAACCCCTGGTTGAGTAAGAGCCAAGGCGATGGCTGCCTCTTGTGCTGCCGTCATATCTTGGGTCTTGAGTAAGGAGGTTGGTTCTGGAGGTTGCCACGATGATGGCGTACTGCTGCCCTCGATGTTGGGAGGCGTCTGTGGAGATAACTGCATGGTCCCCACCGAGGGTGTTGTTGAGCGCTTGAGCCCGTGCTTATCGGCGACGCTTGTCGTGTGAGCGGTTCAAATTTGTGAACAAAGGGAGCATATTTAGTTCTTGTCGCCATGAGTCCGGGAGTACATCAAGCGGGTAACATTCTGTGCTGCCCAGCCAATCTGGTGAAGGATGCGGCGACCCACCGCAGTTCTGCTCGTTCGGAGCTTCTGGTTAGAAAGATGGCCCTCTATCAGCTATTCCATTGTGTTGTTAAGCCCCGTGCTAAGCACTCTGTCTGTGGACGCACTCATGGGAAGACCAATGGCCTGCTCAACCGCCTTTCTAATCACTATATAAAGCATCGTTATGTTCTCCTTGCCGAGAAGAAGACAGGGAGTTGACGTAAGTGATTCTCAAGAGGACAAAAGTTTGAATTAATCGAAAGGTATCGGATTCCTTGAGGCCTCGCTTCTTGGTTGCAACTCGCCCAAGTGATTCTCGAGAGGACAAAAGTTTGAATTAATGGAAAGGTATCGGATTCCTTGAGGCCTCGCTTCTTGGTTGCAACTCGCCTTACCATGTGTATGATTTGATTGATTCTGTGTTTGAGGCGCTGCAAGGATACGTCACTCTTGGTGTTGGCCTAGAGATGTAGGCCCAGGTTCTTGAAGCTGGGTCTTGGAGTGATGACCTGGCCTTCAAGGAGTATTTGAATGTGTTCCTTGATGTGTCGTTTGGCGTTAGGGCGGACGACAAGGAGCTGTGATTTTTTACGTGAACACTGTACGCCACAGGCTTTAGCTCATTGGCGTATTAGAAGTTAGATGCCATGCGCGTTGGTGTGAGCTTCCTTTAATTTTTGTAACTCCTAGTACAGGCGCATACTAGGTCCAGGTTCGATTCCTGTCGGTGGCAGTAAATTCTTTTATTTGTTCGCGGGAGTTTTCTGGTGACACCAACGGTCGCGAAAGAACCAAGCTTTGCTTTAAAAAAAATGCCCCTTTTATTCTTTCGTACAGGCCGGTTTAAATTTGACCGAAAATTAATCTCGAAGGCGGGCTCTTCAGCCAGCGCAAGCGCAGAAGAGCGAACGCTTGGGACATGGAATGTTTCGGCGGCCCGGCGAAATGCCGACGCGATGCCGACGCGATGCCGCGGCCGGGTTGTACTGGGCGAGCTCGAACAGAACGCGCGCCGGCCGTGGCGATGACCGCGCACTTTCTTCGCCTGCCGCCAGATGCCGGAAAATTGACGATCGCCAAGTGCTTGCAACGTTATCAGGCTGCTCCAGGAAGCTCAGTTTCTCCTCCTATTTTATTCTTGCTCCGTGGGGTGGGGGCAGTTACCCCGTAGCTTTGAAGCTTTGTAAATAAGACGTTAAGAAAGGTTTCACAAACTTTGGTGAAGTCCAACAGTACTGAGCCAACTATGTAGCCATTATCAATAGAATGTTTAATGTGATCAGCTAACGAAAGCAAGGCTAAACTAGGTTTGCTTCCAGAACGAAACCAAAATTGACATTGTTTTACTAGGTTAAATGTACCAAGATACTCAGTTAAATTCTTAAGAAACAATTTTTCGATAATCTTACTGAAGGAAGAAAGAATTGAAATCGGCCGATAATCGGAAATTGAATTTTTGCCGCATTTTCCATACACCGGAATAACCTTAGAGCGTTTTAATCCAGGAGGAAAATGCCAGTTTTGAAAATTAGAATAATTATATTATTGATAGCTTCCCAGATCAAATCTGCCGCAATTTTTATGCCGTGCGCATATATTGTCCAATTCCAAACTAGTGATTTTAAATTGCCGATTGTTCGAAATACTTCTCCAGGCGTTACAGGAAAAAGAAAAAAAAAATGAATATGACGAACGAGGCAAATCTGTTTTACCGTGTTGATGTTTGTGAGGTAAAGAAAAGTAAGCCCTGAAAGCATTGGCTATGCAGCTAGGCTGATTGCATGTTTCATTATTAAAGCAGATTTGTCTCAATAACGACGGTGCCAATTTTATCGCAAAACTCAAACAAATAATGGAGAATAAAGCAGAACAGATGAAGCAGTGACGACTGCCCAGCCATATTCCGGAGACGTTTATATGGCACCACAGGATCTTTTTTGTGCGACTGCCGGCAACCGACCAAAGCCGCCGCCAAGAAACATGACCGGGTGATTGTATTGGGGCTCTAGTTACACTTGATGGTATCACTTGACTGCTAACACGTAGTGAACACGCTCTGATAACTATGCTTTTAGTGCTGGCCTCTATTGTGTCACCCCTGCCCATATTACTTCACTTCACCGTGAGATTTACACGGTTTTTAATATATGTCGCGTTTTTTCGGCTACAAACGCCTTTCGTCGGTGGAGTGGGCCTGAAGGAGTCATCAAAAGATAGTTCTTTCAAATTGAACAAAGTGGTATCTTGTATTCATAGCCCCCTTAAAAAATTTCGATAACCGCCACACGCAGATCAACGTACAACGGATTTTACTTTGTTTGGCGCGTCATTAGGCTCAACATTAGGATAGGTTAACGCTGAATTTAGGCGCAGCAACATACCCATTCAGATGGATATACCAGTGAAGATGACCGCTACCGTCAGAAGCGGACGTCCGATTTGTCAACTTTAACTGACTGCGGCTGCGACATACCCTGTCTAAAAAGCTCCCAGCGGCCCTCAATCGGACAGTGATGCTTTCGCGTCAAAAACACATTAGACAGGCTTAGGAGCCCTGGGAGTCTTCTGTTTATCTACGTAAGTGTGTTTTATCGGCAGCCGCGTGTTCGCAGTAGGCGAGGATAGGACCGCCAATCCACGAAGAGATATTTCCGCGTGTAGTTTCTGCTGTTTACTATATGCGCATATAGGAACAACTGTTTCGCTTTTTACATTTGCTCGTGTGTGTGCAGGCGCCGCTGTTACGTGTAATGACGGGACTCTTTAGGCAAGAAAACGACGACAAACCCCTAAGCTTGGAGGAAGGAACCGAAGAAAACGTGTCCTTAGAGCGTTCTCAAGACTGCGACAGCGTAAAACTGCGAACGAGTGCGCGAATCAGAGCTGCGAGCCCAAAAACGTGACCGCCGGATAACTGCATAATTTCGAATGCCGGCGAAGCAATGCGGGACTGATTTATGCTCGAGTGACCCCTTGAAAAAATGCGGAATGCTTGCATTATCTCCCGCATCGCGAATATTTGTGGTCAAACAAACACCTCGCTGCTTTGAGCGTAGGATTAACACTAATACGAGCGGCACGGCACCGCTCGCCTAGATGCGGGCAGGCTCTGTTCTTCAGAAATGTCGCGTGATTACTTAATCCGATATTCAAGCGCCTGCCGGTCTTTCCGACGCAAGTCCGCCCGCAGGAAAGCGCTATATTGTACAGTGCGGCGAGTCTTACTCCATGAATTTGTCTACGTGCGAACTGTGTTGTCCGGAAGTCAAAGGTGTGTATTAAAGAGCGCATGACACCGGTTCTGTACAACTTGTTAGTGCGAAAGAACTACCAGCCTACATCTGCTGGTTTCACAGGATATTTGTGAAGCCGGTTTCGTGAGGCCTGTTTTGTGAAGCCTCATTCATGAAGACTCATTCCTTAACCTTCCGACATTTTGCACAAAACCTCCACATTTGTGAAGCCTCCCACATTTCGAGCTTAAAACTCACTTGCACAAAGGTTGATGAAGCAGCAGAGAGAGAGAGAGAGAGACAGACAGACAGACAGACAGACAGACAGAGAGAGAGAGAGAGAGAGAGAGAGAGAGAGAGAGAGAAAAAAAAAAACCTTACTCATTAGGGCCCTGTTAGGAGTGACGGGTGTAAAGATGTAAGGTTGCATGAAATTTTGAAGGGCGAGAAAAAGACAGGTTCTCTTCATGTTTCCTTTTCCAGAAAAGTATAAAAAAATGTAAGAAGACAGTTCCGCACAGATCTATAAAAAGGTTGACATACTTCTTAAGGCGAAATTCTTAGATATCTTATTTAAACGCGAAAAGGGGTCCGAGTTGGTGACGGCTACACGAAGGAAACCAAATTGTTACTGCTGTCAAATGAAAATAAGTAAAAAATATACACAGAAACTTATTTTGGCTCGAATGGGATGTGAAACCGGGTCTTCAAGAGCCACAGCCAAGTGTGGCAACTACAGTCCTAACCCCGTACCGTGCAGGATGGAACAAGAATTATCAGGATGCGTGCAGCACGACTGGTGGACGTGACGGCCCCGCAAACACTATGGAGCAGTGAAGAAGTATTCAATAATCGCTGCCTTTCGCCTTCAAATCCCCTAAGAGACTTTAGTGCCTGATACATTTTTCTGTTAACACTGAAAATAATATAGTTGTTACATGCTGCATCGCAAAAGTCCCAACAGAGCTTCCGCTCCCAATATCTGAGCACGATTTCAGGTCAAGGCATTCATTTCATAAAGCGATTCCATCACTTTAGATTGGTCGCATCACAACAAATTTCACCGCAGAAGCATTGCTTGTTTTTTTTTTTTCATATTACCCTAATTAAAAAACGATAAAAAAATTTTCCCTATGCTTTTTTTTTCAACCGCTCTCATCTTTAGACGGGTCGCCAGGAGCTGCAGCCGCTCGGTGACCTTAGTTGCTCTGTCCGTCTGTCCATCTTTATCCCACCGTACTCCAAAAGTTCGGTAAGATAAAGATGAATGAAGATGCATTGGGTGTATTAGAACGAATTAATAATAAATAATTATTGATTACTTATTTTTTAGTAAGAAGTAGTGAGGTTGGATTAAGGTGGACTATGATGAATTGAGACAGAACGAATATTTTTCCTAATTCGGGGGGGGGGGGGGGGTGACTAGGGGATGGGCGATGGCTCGTAATATTACGTAACTACTATGCTTTATACTTTACTTATACACCAAATGTTAATTTCATTATGATCCTACTTTGTGTCGGGCACAACGTAGGCCAGAACCCGCGGTCTTAATCCGATAATCTGGATCAGGCGATCTGGTCGCGTTATAAGACAAAAGTAATCTCGAAGAAGTTAAACGCTTCCAGATTGGAGCCGATATCTAGAGCTCGGTAGAAGAAAAAAAACGGTACTCATTTATTCCTTCAAAAACCTGTTCATCCCCAGCTTTCTCGCTCAAAATTCCGACCTCTCAGGAACTCAGTCAAACCACTTCACGAAAGTGGTATTTGGCATAAAGCAAGTCGTCGACTTGGATATGAAAATTCTAAAATAACTTTCCAGGTTTCTGAATATTTTTGTGTAATTCACTGTCCAAACGCACTCCTTATGTATTTCTATGGGATTGCTTCCATGGCTTTGGAGCTTGGTCGCGCAACGTGCTAAATTTGAAACTGTGCACAAATTAAAATTTCGCCCCTGATATTAGCTGCGCGGAAATATTTTTAATTCCGCTAAATAACTACAGAGTAATCACTGTTGAAAGGACTTCCATGAGCCGGAAAGCTGCACCTGTTAGACCGGGTGTGAAACCCTGAAGTTGTGTTCGTACTTCTCCCCTTGCTTCACAGTTGGTAGGTTAAGCAGTGAACCACGATTGATAGTGCAAGTAACCCGCCGCGGTGGCTCAGTCGCTAAGGCGTTGCGCTGCTGAGCACGAGGTCACGGGTTCGATTCCCGGCCGCGGCGGCCGCTTTTCTGATGGAGGCGAAAAGCAAAAACTCCCGTGTGTACGAGATTTCGGCGCACGTTAAAGATCCCCAGGTGGTCAAAATTAATCCGGAGCCCTCCACTACGGCGCGCCTCATCGCCTGCGTTGCGTCGGCGCGTAAACCCTACAATCAAAATCAACCAGATAGTGCAAGTAAAGTTTTCTGTCCTACCTGTGGCTACCCCCCTCTCCCGCCTAAAATTGAACAAGGGATCCAAACAAATCACAAAACATTGCAATCTTCTTTCTATTACTAAGGCGGCAGCGTAGTGGAGCCTTGAAAGCAGTTCTTACTGCTCGGGCTGTCATCCAGGCAGGAAATATGAGTGTGTGCCGCGAATACAACGCTAAGGCTACACGCACGGGCTGTTTGCACAAGTACAATCTTCAGCTGCACCAACTGTGGAGGAACAGCCTAAGCTTGAAGTTCAAAAAGTGGTTATTCTGATTTTGGAGAAATATTCTTTGTGTAGGTTCAACTCCTGCGGAGGCACCCATTAGTCGTTTCGAACAAATTGCCCCAAAGCAAAAAGTACCAGCTTTACTACAAAACATCTAGTACAAACGCTTCGTATTCCTTGGAGAAGACTTGGAGGCAGTCGTATCGAAACGTTCCTGTGATTTGATATTTTGTGAGGCACAGTGAGCAAAATATAATTTCAAAAACTGTGTATGGATGTCTAGCGAAATGGTTTAGTCCGCAAGGCTACTATATTCCCAGCTACGAGCAACTTGTTCAATGTAGGATTGGATTTCAATGTAAATGCGGGATTAAGAAATCAGCATTTACTTCATATGTGCGCACCGGCAGTAACAGCAACGTTATTACATAAAACAATAGATTGCGACGGGAAGCGGTATGTTTTACTTACGAGTAGGTTCTTGCTGGCGTCTTCTGAAGGCCGTGCTCACTCACAAAGTGTAACGCTATATATAAGACGTTACATGTTAAAATAAACGCATTACACATGCCACATTTCGACCTAATGACATCTGAAGATCTTTTAACATGCCATACACAGCTCCGCCATCGACCCATCGGCGCAGATTGTACGATGCGAATTGCCTGCGGCGGCTCCTTTCATTATTGAATGCAGAGCATTTCAACTCCTACTTAGAGCAGGTTTTCTGCCACTCCCATCGTCATTAGTATATGAGGCGGCCTCTACAACAGTTTTGAAAATGATTAAAGAAACATCTGCAATTCAAAGCTGTATGACAGATGGAATTTCACAGAACCGCCAACAAAGCGAAATTCCCAGCGGAATCCGCTTTGTTGTGCCGGCGCGATGAGCACCGTGTCACGTCGCCCGTCTGGGGGTAACCGCTGCGTCACCACTACAACGGGGCCACGACTGGACTTTTCCCGGGCACTCTTTTGTCCCGTTTTTGGCGAAACATCTCAGACCCTACAGTTTCTCACGTAATTACACCACCATGGGTATCAAATAAACTCAACTGAACAGGTTCTTTCCTGCCTTTGTCATGATAAAACGTTCAGTCTTTGCAACTCCGTCACTCGTACACGTAACAAATTGCTAACCATCATGCCGTTATTGTCAAGCAGCTGGGCAACTGGTGAGTCATTTGAAGAACGTAAAAGAAGACCGAATTTATTACGTGAGTCCACAAAATGGCTACGCGACTCTTCGGGACCTTTGATAGTCAACTAACATTCCCCGAATTACGGCGGCATGGGACCCCATAAACAAATTCAAATTCCTTTTCCTGGTGGCACCTCACAAGTTATTAAAAAAAATAGGATTTTTCAAAATGTTGCCATGACTCCTGTGGCTTCCCCAGCTAGGGCTATATTATTAGCAAGAAACTGAGTTATGTGGGTAGTTTTGTCGACGCAAACGCCACACCGAACTAATTTACTTATTCTAATGTGTGGTCATGTGATTTGCCATGACTTTTACCTCATGAATGAGCCGTCCGCATTCTTTTCGCATCATGGGGATAAGGCATAAGCGTTTAAATAGATTTTTCTCATCGTGGTTAAAATGGGGCTTGTCATACAAATGCACAATGCAAAAACTCCATCTCTCGAGCCGGGAAAAAAAAACTTGCAAACCAGGGCAACATCGATGTCAAACAATGGCAGTACTGTTGGTAAATTGATGAACCTGCAGAGAACTAATATTAAATGCCTTCCGAAAAATGTAATTCGACTTTCCATGACCTTTCACCGCCGTCCAGGAATGAACCAAGTGACGGAGTCCTGCGCCGTGAAGACGCGCTTAAATTGCTTGTTTAAGTGCTGCGGGAGGGGGCGGGACACCCCTATTTATGTAAAAATGCTAAAATGGTTTTGCAGCGTGAGCTACACTGGCCGAGGTTGAGCAGTTTCGCGTGGCTCATGGAGAGCCGTGCAGCGCATGCGCGAAGAGCTGTGCTGTGTCACGGCGCAGAGCTGGCGCGCCGGAGCCACCACCACCGCGACTGGATTGGATTGGATTGAATTGAATTGGATTTGATTGGATTGGATTGGATTGGATTGGAAATCGTTTTCGCAGCAGTAAGCATTATAATCAGTTAATCCTAGACAACCAGGAAACCTAAGAATAACCAGCTCACACTAAACTTTTTTACACCCTTTTAGCCAAAAAGGGCGTAGCATAGGTGGAAAAAGGGTGTTGGGAGGCCTTTACACCCTTTTTCTTGAGTCTCAACACCCTTTTTCTAGCTCTACGCCTTTTTTGTTTGAAAATAAGGGTGTTGATCAACTTCAACACCCTTGGTTTTTCTTAGGGTGTTGAAAGGGTGTGGAAAAGGTGTTCAGCTGTTCATTGAATAAGGCCATGTTCGGATGCATAATAGCACTGTAAAGAAGAAGACATCCCCTCATATACTCCTCTACTCGCAAGAAATTTCCAAACGCAACAAAAAAATAATTGCTCTTATGCAATGATCGCTCGTTTCCTTATTGGGTGCACCTCATGCCCCAAGTTTAGCTTTGGCACGTGAAACACCAATTTGAACCTTCAAAATTAAGAAGACTGTAGTCGTGTGGCGAAAAGGATGTTTACGAACTGCAACACGCTTGGCTTTCTGTAGGTTGTTGAAACGGTGTGAAATAGGTGTTCAGTTGCAAAAAAAGAACAGCGGAGCCGGGGGTCGACCTAGTTTCTTCCGGTGTTGCTAGGTTTTGTTATGTTTGCTAAGGTTTACAATGTTCTTGCTAAGCCAGGATGACCGCTCAGGGATGAGGCCAAATTTAACCAGATTTTACAAGGCTGTTCCAGTGTGCCCGCCTCCCCCCCCCTCCCCATTTCCAGGAGATCCAAGAGGGAAACAAGGTAGGTCGGCCCCCAGCGTTGCTGTTTCTCCAGTCTTGCACCACTATTGCAAGCTGCCCGAATTTTTTTACCTTTTAGAATCCAAAAAAGACTAGTACCTTTGAAATGGTACAGTAAGAGGTGCGGATACGCATACGCCCCTTGTGCTCACACTCTAACAAGCTCGAAACCCGACTTCACTGTCATAATACCCTATCTGCGTTGGTGCACCCTTTACAGGCGCCCCAGTTTTTTCTTTGTATGTTTTTGCTAATGTTGCCGAAACTACCTCCTGAAGCTTAAAGAGCTTCACTGGTAATAAATTATGCCAATTCATATTGCTGTAAACATCGTGAGGCACAACCCCCCCCCCCCCCCCGCCCGCTTGTAGAGAATGTTCAGTCCACCCGTGTAAACAGGTACAAAATGCCTCCAAAATTGGAGGTCTCTCCACCTTTTTTCTTCGTTGGCGGTCTTTTCTCACACCCTTTTTTTCTTTACGCCCTGTTTCTTAGTTTCGAACACCCTAATTTGTAGCTTTACACCCTTCTGGGAAAAAGGGTGTTGAAATAATGAACACCCTTTTTGAAGGGTGTTGAGGTGGCAGGGAAGATTTGTATGATATTTAATAAAATTCTTTAAGTTACGGATCAGAAAAACTACCGCGTAATTAAAAAGTTTTTGCAAATCCACGTGTTGATTTGTATATTCTCGTAGTAAAATCCATACTTCCAAAATTAGCGCTAAAATATCAGTTTTTTGCGACAAGCCCACCGACTCCATCTGGGGGCTTTCCTCTGCTGGGTATAAAAGCAAGAACAGCACATGTATTGCTAAGTAAGTATGCACTCCCTGTACCGCTTGCATCCCGTGTTCCAACTGTAACTTGTACGTATTGGCTGTTTGTGTTGAATGCTGCGCGCTCCGCCGTTTGACATTGCCTCTGCGCATGCCATCACCTCAAAAAAAGCGTGTGAGACTCCACACCCTATTTTTAGGGTGTTGAGCATCCTCAACACCCTTTTTTAAAGGTGTTGAGCTCATCACCCTTTTTTCATCCATACACCCTTTTTTTGCCAAAACACCTTTTAAGGGTGTTCGCCATGGGACAAGATTTTTACACCCTTTTCGGCCCAAAAGGGTGTAAAAAAGTTTAGTGTGAACCTTAGCTCCCGCTACGTATATCCTGGCATAGCACTGCTAATTTTTTTTGATACTCATGGTGTCATAGCACGGCGAAAGCTTAGTCATGATGAAAAAAATACCGAAGTAATAGCATGCTAGTATGACTTGTATCAATTGTTTACATGTAGAACCATGCCACGAGAGATGGTAGTTAAAAAAAAACACCCCGCCTTCATGTAATCCGCGCTGTTTGTGCTTGGTTCTGCAATGGAGCAGCAACGAAAATAAATAGGCTTCAAAAAAGCGACGGCCAAATAGTGATGCCATAAAATCGACGTTAAAACTCTTGCTAGCTCAAATTCGCAAAGATATCTTTCGTATATAACACATAAATCCGGATATCCGAATACCCGGATACAACGACCTGTTAACAAGGTACGCTGACCCATCACTCCGCTTATCCGGTTATCCGGCTTTCAAATTCGAATAATCGCTGAATCGAATTACTGGATAGCCGGTTCTGCCGCAAAAACGGTTTGGTGTCGGCCGTCCACAATGGTGAGAGCAGTAAAATGAGCGCGCGGCCTCCTCATTCAGCAACCCCCCTCCCCCCTCCTCCTGCATACAAATAAGGTGGCGATGTACGCCGGCCACGCATCGCTTAATCCTCTATAGAGGCTTCTTTACAACGCAAGAGACGATTGCAGCCCCTGACCTTAGTCGGGGGCTGTATTCGGGGCCTGCAGTCGGGGCCATTGTAGCCGGGGCCCCCCAAGTGACGCCGCCATTGCACAAGCCACGCGTAAGGCGGAATGCAGGCAAGGGGTTAGTTTATAAAAAAACTCCCACCTCCCCTCGCGGGAACTCCTGTGTAGATGCGACGCATAGGCGGAGCGGCGAAGGGACCGCGTTTTATAGCGCGCATAACGTTGAGGGGACTGCGTAAGCCGGTCCCAGTCGATGACGACGTTGGCGTACTTGTTAAGCGGCGTGGACTCTAGGTGCTTGAGCCAAGCGTGGATGATCCTTCGCCGGAGAACGGCACACCGGTTATATGCGCAGCGCGCCCGAAGGAGAGGAAAGCGCGGAAAAGAGAGTACTGCACATGCGCCGGCCCCAGCGCGTCTGCCGCGGCTATGACGCAACGTGCCGCGGCTATGACGCAACACAATCCAACACAATCCACTTTAATCCAATCCAATCCAAGCCAAGCCCAGCCAAGCCAATCCAATCCAATCCAATCGAATCCAATCCAATGCCCCTCGCGAGAGAGTAATCGCTATCGGAGAGGAGAGGGGGTGAGCGGCGGAGAGCGCAGCTGGCGCGGCGAGGAGAATTGGGGAGGAGTGCACAACGCCGACGACGACAACGACGACGACGCCGGAGGGACAAGGCGAGTGAATGAGATGCTCTACATCTAATACGCGAAACATTTTACTTACAGCCGTTTCCTGTAACAGGAAATGGCTGTAACTCGTGCTTTGACGAAATCATCTCAAAACAAACGATATGACGTTTGACTACCCAAACAACTACCAAGCCGAGGGGAGTTTTATCGCTACAGATAGCACGGACATATATCAGCCGCATTCTAATGCAAATAACGTAAAGACGCAACTTCCTAAGCCCTTCCAGTAGCATCATAGAGCCACCGTGAAGGGGACACCCTCACGTTTGTTGGTTAGGATAAAACTAGTCCTCCCAAGTTTTATTAAGCTACTTAACTCAGAGGGTGCTCTGTCGTCCATCGCCTCTTTCACTTAAAGGAGCCATGAAGAGAAAATGCAACTTCGTTTAATTTGAAAGAACTAGGATTCAGTATCTCACTCAGCTCCATTCCAGCCGCAAAAGATGTTTTTCAACAAAAAAAAATGCAAGTATTGAAAAACTTTCAAATTTTGCGCCACATTGACGCCTTATGGAGACGAGTGACGTCATACGGGCCAGCACTAAAAATATAATTTTCAGTGCGTTAACTGCATGTTAGCAGACAAGTGATGCTTTCAAATGGAACTAGATGCCCCATTACAGTGGTCCAGTCATGTTTCTTCGCGACCGGTCAGTTAGGCGGCCGCCAATCGCACAAACAAGGTTCCGTGACGTCATAGAAAAGTTGCGGGAATTGGCTAGGGAGTCCCCACGGCTTCCCACGTTTTCTTTAATATCTCCATTATTTGTTCGAAGATGGCGATGATATTGGTATCATTGTTATCGGGACTAAGCAGTCTTTCTAATAAACCCAATTTGCATTTTGTCTTCGTGGCTCCTTTAATGGTGCCAGTTACACAAATTTCTATGCAGATATGCCAGTACAAACGTTCCGAACTATGCATGTAATTTCGCCGCTGAATTACTTCGACGAAAGGACGAGTAAACCCACAGGCGCGCACTCACATATACTTGAATTTTAAAGACGATAGTCTTTCTTGGGCTACCTAAATGCAAACATTTCGGTCTGTCTGTCTGTCTGTCTGTCTGTCTGTCTGTCTGTCCGTCCGTCCGTCCGTCCGTCCGTCTGTCTGTCTGTCAGTCTGACTGTATGTCTGTCTGTCCGTCCGTCCGTCCGTCCGTCTGTTTGTCTGTCTGTCTGTCTGTCTGTCTGTCTGTCTGTCTGTTCTGTCTGTCTGTCTGTTCTGTCTGTCTGTCTGTCTGTCTATCTGTCCGTCCATCCGTCCGCCTGTCTGTCTGTCTGTCTGTCCGTCTGACTGTCTGTCCGTCCGTCCCTCCGTCCGTTCGTCCGTCCGTCTGTCTGTCTGTCTGTCTGTCTGTCTGTCCGTCCATCCGTCTGTCTGTCTGTCTGTCTGTCTGTCTGTCCGCCTGTCCGTCCGTCCGTCCGTCCGTCTGTCTATTTGTCTGTCTGTCTGTCTGCCCGTCCGCCTCTCTGTCTGTCTGTCTGTCTGTCCGTCCGCCCGTCCGTCTGTCTGTCTGCCTGTCTGTCTGCCCGTCCTTCCGTCTGCCTGTCCGTCTGTCTGTCTGTCTGTCTGTCTGTCCATCCGTCCGTCCGCCTGTCTGTCTGTCTGTCTGTCTGTCTGTCTGTCCGTCCGTCTGTCTGTCTGTCCGTCTGATGATGATGATGATGGTTAGTGTTTAATGGTGCAAGGCCAACGAGGGCAAAGAGCGCCAAAGAAGAGGTTATTTAATAAAGAGAAGTGATTACCACACAAGGGTAGGTATAACAACGTGTAAACCGAACATAGTAAAATCAAAGATAATGGTGATGGCTGGTGTATAGGGCCAGATTTTATTATGTGTGATAGGAAATGACGTTTAAAACCTTGACGTCTGACAAATACTCAAACACACGTTTCACGGAAACCATGGCATCGTCACCTAGAAACAGCGATGGATGAAGGGGAATATGTTGTCTGTAGAGTTCTCTGAAGTGTTTGCGTCATGTTGTGTGAAGTGCCTTGCATGTGATTAGTATATGCACTACGGATAGGGCCTCTCCGCACCTGCTGCACTGGGGTCTAGAAGATCCCGTCAGCAGATACGAGTGCGTTGCATGGGTGTGCCCTATCCGCAGCCTACCTAAGGCGACTTCCATGTGTCTGTTATGTGAGTCACATGTGTACCGTCCCAAGTGTGGCTTTATTACATGTACTTTGTTGTCTGTCTGTTCATTCCAGTGTGTTTGCCATGTTCTGCGCAAGTGTTGTCTTATGTGTGGCTTGAGGTCTGTGTAAGGTAGTGTTGTTATGTCTACTGTGTTTCGGAGTGCAGCTTTGGCGGCCATTTCATCCGCCAGTTCATTTCCGCCGATGCCAGAGTGGCCTGGCACCCAACACACAGTCACCTCAAGGTTTGAAGAATATGCCAGCACAATTGATTTCAAGACAAGGTTAACTACATGGTTTTTCGAGGACTCTCCGGATGACAATGTACGGACGACACTCAGCGAATCTGTAAAGATGATGGATTTAGGAATATGATGTTCAACTATGTGACTTACAGCAAGAAAAAATTGGGCCCATCTCCCCGCGAGGGGGACTCGAGTAAATGCGTCGCATAGGGGGTGGGTGTATTGCGTTAACGTTTAGTGTTTGGGGAGTTGATGGTAGTGAATGCGTTGTATCAGCAGCTTCTTGACGTAGTTTGAATGAGTCAAGGATATAAGGCGCGTTCGTAGCCTCCCATTCTGTGTCGGCTTTGTGGCGCAGTGGGTAGAGCACCATGTACATTGCGTGCCGCCCGCAGGGTCGAGGCATCGAAACCAGGCGCCGGATAGTATTTTTTTTATATAGTGTAAGGGGAGGGGTGCGGACTACGACTACGGACGTCAACGTGGGTGACATCGTGAGTTACTGAAATGCTCTGCATTTAAATTGCCATATGCTTCTGCCGTAAAAATACTTGTCTTTACATTCATTGTTCTATATGCTTCAAAATTGGGCCCATGCGCAGCACAAGACACTGCAGTGAACGTTTTCGATGCATCGCTGAAAAACTCTGCAGCCTTGTATTTATCCTGCACATACCTGAAATGCTGCAAAATACCACTTTTTGGTGTCCTGTTCTTATTGTATTTTAAGAAAGACAAGTCACATGCAACAGGACGAAGATGCCATGGTGCTACAAGATCAGTGATAGATGACTTGAATGTGTCTACAAAGGAGACCTCATGAATAGTGACCTCGTCCCTCACTCTGAACGAGAAGGGAACAGGAATGGATGGGCGATTTAAAAAGAGCTTTGATGTGGATGTATCATTAAAAACCGGTTTAAAAGGATGGTTGTCCATTGATGAAATTTTAGAGGCATATAACAAGTCAACATAAGTTCGCTGGTGTGATGAGCACCATTTGTCACACTCTGCTTAAAGACTCTGTACAGGGCTCGTACGGAATGCGCCACAAGAGAGGCGAAGCCCCAAGTGAAGCACTAGGTCGAGCATTTAAGTGCTGTTTTAGTGGCTGACCCATACACAACACTCCCATAGTCCAATCTAGACCCCACTAGGCTTGTGAAAATACGTAACAGGAGTTGCTTGTCCGTTCCATAGGACTGGTGGAACAAGATTTTAAGAATGTTGAGAGCCTTTAGACATTTATGTTTCAATTGTTTAATGTGAGGGATGAACGTAAGCCTTTCATCCAACACCACAACTAAAAACTTGTGTTCCTTCCTCACAGGAATCGATACGCGATTAAGGATAATGTCTGGGTCCGGGTGGATCCCACGCTTCCTGGAGAAGACAACACAGGTGCTTTTTTCTGGGTTAAGTTTAAAACCGTTCTTGTCTGCCCAGCTGGCAAGTTTTTTGACACCGAGCTGGACTTGACGCTCACAGATGGACATATTGCATGATTTAAAAGATACCTGGATGTCGTCTACATACATTGAATAAGAAATTGTAGGTGGCAATGCCTTCCCAGGGGAGTTCATCTTAACTATGAACAGAGTGCAGCTTAGAACTCCACCTTGCGGAACGCCGTTTTCTTGCACATGAACTCTTGAGAGTGCGCTACCTACACTCATGCGAAACGTTCTTTCGGACAAATAACTAGCAAGGGTGTTGAGCATACGACCCGAAACACCGAAAGACTTTAGGTCCCTGAGGATCCCGTAACGCCAAGCGGTGTCATAGGCCTTCTCAAGGTCAAAACAACACCGTTGCGCAAAACTATTTGTGAATGAAAGCGTCCTTTATGTATGATTCAAGGGCGACAAGTTGGTCATTTGTAGATCGCCCCGCCCTGAAGCCTGCCTGGCAGCCCTCGAGAAGACCGTTGTACTCAAGAAAGCACACAAGTCTCCTGTTTATAATCTTCTCGAGGAGCTTGCACAGGCAGCTTGTAAGGGCGATGGGCCGATAGCTAGCGGGAGAGGAAGGGTCCTTCCCTTCCTTCAGGAAAGCCACTACTATGGCCTCCCTCCAAGAGCGACGAATGTGCCCCGAAAGCCATATGTTATTGTATAGATGTAGAAGTATTTCAAGGGTGTCTGAGTGTAGGTGTTGTATCATGGTGTATGTGATTTTGTCTGCACCTGGAGCTGAAGACTTACATGTTGTCAGGGCTGCCTTCATCTCATGAATTGAAAAAGGACAATTGTAAGAAGTGTGCGACTTGTTGCTATCACGCAGTGACTTCTTCTCCGCAGATGTTTTGTGTTTCATGAAAGTGTTTGTGTAGTGTGCTGAACTGGACACGTGTTCGAAGTGTTGTGCAAGTGTGTTAGCCTGATCTTCCAGTGTGTCCCCTGTCGTACTAACCAGGGGCAGGCCGTGTGTCTGTTGTTCTTTTAGTTTGCGTATTTGTGTCCAGACTTTGCGAGTGTCAGTGTACGAGTTTATGGATGTTACGAATGAGCGCCAACTTTCTCGTTTTGCTTCACGGCGCACACGTTTTCCAACCGCCTTTGCCCGTTTGAACAAGAGGAGGTTACTCGGCGTGGGGTACCGACGAAGGATACCCCACGCCTTTGTTCTGGGCCTCTCGCGTCCGCCTACAGTCCTCATTCAACCACGGCCTCCTCTGGTTGCGCGGGGCACAGAGGCGTTGGGAATGGACCTTTCGGCGGCGTCGAGGATGTGCGCCGTGAGGAGTTGGGTAGCTTCTTCAACGTGTAGGTGTCCTATGGATGTATGGTGTAGTTTGGATGTCTCTGTAAATGTATTCCAGTTAGCTCGTGCTTCATTGAACCTATTATGGGAAGATGGACTGCATGGGCCTTTACCTATGCATGTTAGTGAGGTGGGGAAGTGGTCACTGCCATATGGGTCAGTGCCCACACCCCACTCGAGAAGAGGAAAGAGAACTGCAGAGCCAATAGCCAAGTCAAGATATGAGTATGTGTTGTGTCCTATGTTATGGTATGTAGGCTGTTTATTGTTGAAAAGGCATGCTCCAGAGGATGTAAGAAACCTCTCTACCAGGCGACTCCGGGCATCCGTACGAGAAGAGCCCCATAGAGAGTTTTGAGCATTAAGGTCGCCTGTTAAGATGTATGGTTCGGGCAGCTGGTCAACCAACGCCTCGACGTCAGAGCTCGAAAGTGCAAGATTAGGAGGAATATATATGGAGCATACCGTTATCAACCTATTAAATAATATTGTTCGAATTGCTACAGCCTCAAGGACAGTGTTCAGAGTGACAGGGTGGCAGGCTAAGGAATTCCGGGCAATTATGGCCGCACCGCCAGAAGAGTGTGTGCAGCCATCCCTGTCCTTTCTGAAGACCATGTAACTATTCAAGAAATTTGTGTGCTTGGAATTCAAATGTGTTTCCTGAACACACATTACACTTGGCTGATTAGCATGCAGTATTTCGTATACATCGTCAAGATTTTTAAGAAGGCCTCTGCAGTTCCATTGAATTATGTTTCCTCTTCCCATTATTTAGTGTGAGAGCTACTGGAGTGTGTATGTTTGTTTATGTGTCGTCTTTCGGGGCTGTGACTCTCGCCTTTTTTGGCTTGTCAGGAGGCTTTGGCGTCGGGACGCGTTCCTTGCGGTTCACCGCAGACAAGAATGGTTCGACGTCCATTTCATCCTCGGATGTCCTCGGAGCACCTGAGGGATCAGGCTCCTTGGACCGCGGACCCTTTGGGGCGCGCTTTTCTTTGCCCGCAACCGACAAGGGTTTCAAAAACGCCTCTGATGGCGCAGGCGGTGCGGTGGGGGTGGGAGCTGCCGCTGGCGCCCCCATTTCCATCTCTGTGCCCTCGCATGTGGTTTGGGACGGTGGAGAGGAAGTGGAGGATGCAGCATCACTCCCACCGGACGTGGATGCCACCACAGCCGCTGCTGGCCCAGCGAGCGGTGCGGAGGCGGGTTGGGCTGCAAGAACAACCCAGGGGGGGGGGGGGGGCGGGACCAAGTCCGACTCTCGGTACTGGGTCCCCGCCGAAACAAGACGCCGCTCCGCCCCCCGGCGAGCTGCGTCGGCGTACCTGCCCAGAGGGAAGGAGGCGAACCTCTTCCGCGCCTCTGAGAAGGTGATGTTTTCAGTGACCTTGATGTTTATGATTTTCTTTTCAAGTTGAAATTTTTCACATTTCCTGGAGTAGGCCGCGTGTGGACCCTGGCAGTTTATGGAAAGAGACTGTTGCACGTTACAATTTTCGGACGTGTGGTCGTGCTGGGCGCATTTCGCGGAGGTAAGTCGGCCGCGACAGGAGTTTGTGCCGTGCCCGAACCGTTGGCACTTGAAACAGCGCCGCGGGTTCGGGATGTAAGGCCGGACTGGACATCGCACGAAACCTGCATTGATGGATTCCGGAAGGCTCGACCTGTCAAAGGTTAGGATGAGGTGCTTTGTTGGTATGTGTTTGTCATCTCTTCGTATAGTTATTCGCCTGACCGCTGTTACGCCCTGGCCACTAAGGCCCTCCAGCAAGTCGGCTTCAGTTTCATTTAGTAGATCATAGTCGGAGACCACGCCCTGAGAGCTGTTTAGGCTGCGGTGGGGCGTGACTCGGATGGCCAGATCGGCGATGCTGGTTTGCGCAAGAAGTTTATCAGCCTGATCCTGGCTACTGACTTCAACAAGGATTTCACCAGATCTTTGTTTTTTGGCTTTATATGATTCGCCGATGACACCTTCAAGAAATTTGGAGACGAGAAATACTGACTTCGAAGCAAGAGGGTTCAACTGGTCAACTGATTCTATCACTAAGAAGCGAGAGTAGTTGTTCGGTTTCGGAATACTCAAGTTAGGAAGTGGTGGAAAGGAAACTTCGGTGCGGCCCCTTTTCGGGGGCCGATCACGTTTGGGGGGGGGGGGGGGGTTTGGAAAATGCCATATGATACATTGGAAAGCAGGGAGACGGGGGTACTTTCTCCTTTGACCTTACCCTGGTAGTCAAAGAGGTCCCGGAGCTCCCTGCCTGGTAGACAGGCAGGGAGCCCATCGACCGGAGCTTGACCAAGGCTTCGACGGCCACCGTTCACGGCTTCTAACCCTTCACCTTTCAACTTTTAGCCATGGTAGGTGACAGCTTAAGTATGGGGGGCTCGGGGTACGCGGTGTCGCCACTCACCGTCACCAAGATTACTCAAGGTGCCCCGTGCGGGGGTCTGTCCGTCTGTCTGCCTGTATGTCTGTCTGTCTGTCCGTCCGTCTGTCCATCTGTCTGTCTGTCTGTCTGTCTGTCTGTCTGTCTGTCTGTCTGTCTGTCTGTCTGTCTGTCCGTGCGTCTGTCCGTCTGTCTCTCCGTCCGTGTGTGTGTCGGTCTGTCCGTCCGTCCATCCGTGTGTATGTCTATCTGTCTGTCTGTCTGTCCATCCGTCCGTCCATCTGTCTGTCTGTCTGTCTGTCCGTCCGCCTGTCTGTCTGTCTATCTGTCTGTCTGTCTGTCTGTCCGTCCGTCTGTCTGTCTGTCTGCCTGTCTGTCTGTCTGTCGGTCTGTCTGTCTGTCAGTCTGTCTGTCTGTCTGTCTGTCTGTCCGTCTATCCGTCCGTCCGTCCGTCCGTCTGTCTGTCTGTCTGTCCGTCTGTCTGTCTGTCCGTCCGTCTGTCTGACTGTCTGTCTGTCCGTCTGCCTGTCTGTCTGTCTATCTGTCCGTCCATCCTTCCGTGTGTCTGTCTGTCTGTCTGTCCGTCCGTCCGTCCGTCCGTGTGTCTGTCTGTCCGTCTGTCCGTGTGTCTGTCCGTCTGTCCGTCTGTCTGTCCGCCCGTCTGTCTGTCTGTCTGTCCGTCCATCTGTCTGTCTGTCTGCCCGTCTGTCTGTCTGTCTGTCCCTGCATCCATGTGTCTGTCTGTCCCTGCATCCATGTGTCTGTCTGTCCGCCCGTCTGTCTGTCTGTCTGTCTGTCTGTCTGTCTGTCTGTCCGTGTGTCTGTCCGTCCGTCCGTCCGTCTGTCTGTCTATCTGTCCGTCTGTCTGTCTGTCCGTATGTCTGACTGTCTGCGTGTGCGTCCGTCCGTGTGTCTGTCTATCCGTCCGTCTGTCTGTCTGCCCATCTGTCTGTCTGTCTGCCCGTCCGTCCGTCC
The DNA here is from genome assembly GCF_048455015.1 of Haemaphysalis longicornis. Classification (NCBI taxonomy): domain Eukaryota; kingdom Metazoa; phylum Arthropoda; class Arachnida; order Ixodida; family Ixodidae; genus Haemaphysalis; species Haemaphysalis longicornis. Next base: position 185,361,928 of record NW_027526203.1, read on the forward strand.
GTCCGTCTGTCTGTCTCTCCGTGTGTATGTCTCTCTGTCTGTCTGTCTGTCCATCTGTCTATCTGTCTGTATGTCGGTCTGTCTCTCCGTCCGTCCGTCCGACGTCTGTCTGTCTGTCTGTCTGTCTGTCTGTCTGTCTGTCTGTCTGTCTGTCTGTCTGTCTGTCCCTCGATTCAACCGCTCAGCCAAAAAATTAAAATGAAATCTTTAACGAGGAGTTTATATAGGCAAAACTTTTCCGAACCGCTAAATCTGAAGCGCACTGCATACTTGTCAACATTGTTCAGCAAAAAGGAAACATCAGGCATAGTTGAGGAAAAACATCAATACATGAGCGGTATTTGCAGAGTTCTTTCAAATAAAAATGCGCAGCATTTCGATTTTTTCGACTACAAATTAAATAATAGGCGTTGGAAAAATGTTCGGCCCACAAATACAGAAAGCGCTCGCGCCCGACCGTAGGCGTCGTGGCGGCACATCAAGAAGTCCAACAGTAACGACGAAAGGTCAATGGCGCGCAGGCAGTGAGAAGTGGTAAAATTGAATTGGCTTGAGCAAACCTCCAACGTGTCTATCGTGGGAGGAGCGGTACGGAGGCGGGAGGGAAGAGCGGGAAGAGCGCGAGAGGGTTGCGGGGGGGGGGGGGGGGGGGGCGAGAGAGATAGAGAGAACTGAGGTATTTACCTGGCGTGGGCGGAAAAACACTTGTTTTTAGACATTTGCACAGAAGTGAACGACCGCGCACAATATATTTCGCACGCAAGCAAAAAAACAATAATCTGCAGCCGTTAATCATGAACAAAAATAAAACGGCCCAGAACAAAGAACGACGCTTGGCGGATTCTCGGTCGAGGTAATCGCCCGAAATTTCAGTCCTCCCGAAACTCTCGCATTACTTGCTATGTTCACAAGTGAACGATCAATGGATGTTACGTCTTTCCTGCAGCTGGACGGCCACCACAGTGGGCACTGCTAATTGCACGCCACGTGCGAGGGACTGGCTGCCACTTATATACAGGCCGTCTCCGAGCGGAGAAGGAGGGGCGATGGGCGGAGACTTTGGGGAGAATTAATCAGCGGAAATTTTCACCCCACTGAAACCACCACATTCCTTCCGACACACGTAAGTAAAAGACTGGTGGATTCGATTTGCCTTCACAGACCCACGTATTCGATGGACTTTCCTAGAAAGGAAGGAAACAGTAGCCGATATTTTGAATGCCGCGTGCCGGGGGCCGACGGCCATCCCTACGAGTGCAGTCTGAGCGCGAAAGCAAGAGCTACGTTTGAAGATTTTGCGGTGGAGTTAATCGGCAGAAAGTTTGATCCAACCGAAAATATTCTTCCCATGCATGCCAGTGAAAGACCGGTGCATTTAATTTTGTGTTTCCAGGCCCACGTTTTTAGTGGTACCTTTCTTACAGCGAAAAGGGCACCGTATTGAGCAATGGTGCGTAGCTGCTTGCTGCGAGCCCCTAGCAACGCACCGACTTGCATTCCTGCGAGTTGTCTCGGAGCTCAGAAGGAAATGCGACGCTTTGCGGTTTTCCGTTGTGGCCGATATGCGTTGGTGTGGTCTGGCAGATTTGCGTTGACGAACTGAATTCCCTTCCTCTACTCCTCCATCTCCTCTCCCGTCACCTCCATACACCACCTCTGCTCATGTACAGTGTCACTGACAATGCCTCCGAGCCTAACAGGATGCAGAATGACACTAGTACTGCTAGCGCAGCTAAAAAAAATTTGTGAATGCTCGCGCGCGCTAGAGACACCCACGTTGCTAGCTGCGTCTGTGATGCCTAATTTTCGAACTCCGTGCTCTACTAGTGTACTGGTCGGTTTGAATATGATTACGTTACGTGTAAGCAGTGAAAGGCAGAACAGATCCTGCGAATGGGGCACGACAACAAGGTTTTTAGTAACAGTTCCGGCTCCTCCATCAAGCGCCTTTGGGCACAAGAACAGGTTTGAAAGGCTTGAACTTTGACAGCTCTCAGAAGTGCAACGCCGAGCTTTGCTTTCATTTGCGTGTGTGGCATTGTCCACCACTTGTGGCCAACTTATCTGTGATTTCGTGTGCCGCTTTCTGTGTACTTGACTTTTGAACCAGCTGATAAACGTTACGGATTACTGAAAGCGGTGCTCCACCGTCGCATTTAAGTTGGGCTAACACGCTTATTCAGGCCGGAAAGCCTTAATCCTTGCAAATATTCAATCGGATGTTTATGCATACCTTTCGGCCGTGCTCTTATGTGTAAACTGCGTAGGCACATTTATTTGTGCAGCAGCTGTGCCAAGACACGGTTTAGCCACTCTGTGCGTTATGACGATGGAACAACCCGAAACAAGCTGAATCAATCTCTTTGTCGTCTTCCAAAAATAGCAGCCCCGCACTTCAAATTCGTAAATCCCAGTTGGCTTCTTTTATCCAGTTTGTTTGCGCTAAGTGGAGAGAAAAGCTAGGCACTGCATTCTGTGCCGAAAACTCTCGCGGCTGCATTTTGATTAGCATTGTGTTTGCCTCGTAAACACACGCAGATGAGTGTACTAGCTTTTGTCCGAATAATGATCCTGGTTGATAAACGATGTCATGTGTAGTACGATAATGTTCAGGTAATGCCCGAAAAACCAACAAACGCGATGAGCCCAATAAGCAACAAATCTCCATTCGCGTGCAGAGAAAGCGAAATTACTTGTTAACGCTGTATTGTGACGCTGCCTTAACACTATTGCGTTGGTACGACGTCATTTGTGCCTAATGTTAATGATTTCGTGTTCGCGCAGCAATGCATGGGGATGGGAGGACGGTGCGTGGGGGCATGCCGCCGATTTCGCGCCAGCAAACTAATGACGCTGGTGGGAATTTTCGCGATGCAGGATAATACGCTCCCACCTGTGCAAAGGAATATAAGCAAGCAGACCGCAACACGGGTTCTCCTAGCGCAGTGCCGGTCGAAGTCATCGAAACAAAAATGCTGACCGCATAATACTGTAAGTAGAAGAAATACTGCTCCTTTGTTAATCAAAGAGGCGGTTGTATTTTTGGTGTCGGTTGCGAGGCTTTAAAGTTTGATTGCGCCATATACTTCTTCACGAGATGGGCCACTGAGCACGTGGTGTCATCAACCATCGACTTTGCGACGTGTTTTGCATATTTTTGCGCTTTGTTGCACGTCTGATGACGTCATTTTTGTGTATCGTTTGTCTCGATGCCACTATCAATATCTAGTTTTTTCCATCTAATTACTAGAGGAATGAGAATGAACTTCTCGGTCATTCCAGGAGTGGGAATTGGCTCAGTTGTGGGCATTCGGAGTGTTGAAAGAAATGAAATTGCCGCAAATTCTGAAATGTATTTGGAAAAAAGTGGGGGCGCGCATTCTGCAGGGGTGGCACCCGGCGCCTGGAAACGGGAAATACTTTTTTACTTTTTAAATAATATTGCTCTACACCAATTCACCAGTTTTATCTATCAAGGCCTTAGAATAGGGCTGAAATAAATGATGAAAACCCAGCTATACTATACAGATATTGTGTTTGTGTGCGTGAGTGTGTGTGTTCGTCTGTCGATGTGTACGCGGGAGGGACAGAGCGAGATTGCGCTTTTAAAGGGACCCCACAACACTTTTTTCAACTTTTTTTTCAAATCTTAAATGCTTGCAGAACGTAGTCACCCAACACATCCAGTACTTAGATTAGGGGTTCGCAAAGTGCCTCAGCCAAAAATTACGGCTCTATGCCCATCAGATAACTTGTGAACTCGCTCAAAAGATTCTTCTGTCTTTCCCGGTCGTGACGTTTTTCAACGGCTCGAATTACTTTACTAAGACCAATCTAGCGGCTGTTGGCCGGTTTTCCTCCAGTTGCAGCAATGAACGCTTTTCGATAGCAAGTTTTTAAAAAAAGCCACAAAAACAAAACAGAAACGGAAGGCGTGTGTGGTGCGACGACCAAATCACGCAGTGCCGCTTCGTGCTGGCGATAACTATAGCTTTCGAAGTGGTTCCAAACGCGAAGGAAAGAGTGAAAGCGCTAATCGAAAGTGTTGCAGGGTCCCTTTAAGTTACAGCAAGGTCTGTACAGCATATTCCTTATAAACATTCATCCACTTACTCGCCCCAGACCTTAGTATTGTTTAAAGGAACGCCGGTGCGGCCGCGTGCGACGCCTCGTTCCCTCAGACAGATGGAACGTATACTCGGCGGATTCAGATCCAAACAGCGGCGCGTGCAGCGACACGGTCTTTTGAAGGAGCGCCGCTCGGCGATCGCCACCGCGTACACCCACAGGCCGTTGTTTATTCTGAAGCCTTCTAAAAACAGAGCCCCGGGGCCAGAATTCGCTCCGTCAGCTGAACTGCGCGCCTTCATTCCGCCTCCCCTCTGCGCTTACGGTATTCTACGCCGGAGAGCACAATACGCGGCACCGCCGACTCGCGCTGCATGCCAGTGAGCAAGACGAGCTTTCTCCCTGTGCCCTGTTGGGCTCGTTCTGCGGGTGCAAGAGGGAAGTCCATCTGATGCACAACTGCAATGAAGCAAGGACGTAATCGCTCACATCAGAAATCTCGTGGAAGCGGCCTAAAATGAAATGACAAAAAAAAAACACAATTCAGAAATTCAGAAAAAATAAACATAAGGAAAATGGTTATTATCCAAGAAAAGGCTAAGACCATTGCAATGGCGTGGAGTCGTTTTCTCGGGTCGCACAGGAAATGGTTGTTCCATACTGTTTGCTATAAGGTACAGGAACGCCGAAGTGTAACTCTGGGTTCACCCGTTTAAGTGCTTTATCACATGAATGGCCCGTCAAATATCTCCCATTTAAATTGCCGCTGTATTAGGTAGTTTTAGTCGCAAAAATCCTTGATTTTACCATAAAGTATGAGTATGAGTAACAGCCTTGATTCATAGTAAAAAAATAATGCACTTCCAGTCTGTGAACATGGATGACCTGCGAAGCTCGATGCCGTCGACGGAGTGCACGAAACAAACCACGTTTATTTGTAATTTGAGATTGAGCATACTTCCTAGCCATTTAGCTGAATCTGGACTGAATTAAGGACTAGATGTTCATCCCAGCAGATAAACATGGAGCTGTCCGTTTCCATCCCGCATCGTAGGCCATCTTTCGGCCTGTGTAACACACAACCCAATCCGCTCGACCAGTGAATTGACACCTTACAGGTCGCATTCGGCTGTTTGACGTCCACGTGTAAGACTCCCGCCAGCACAACGGACATGTCGTCAGTGAGGGAATGAAACCTATAGCTCCGCGTGCTCGCCCACCCTTCCTCCTCCCACTCCCCGCACGTGCGCGCATAAACCGGCAACGGCTTATGTGCACGTGCTTAATCGTGAAAAAAACCGGCAAATTGCAGTTGTCAAAGAGGGGTCGGCCGCGGCGAAAAGGAACGCCGGTGCAGCGCCGACTAGAGCGGCTTCACCGGAAGGAAAACTGGAGGGTGTTACACCTATACTGCCTCGCAGTAAAAATTAAGATGTGAGCAAATACAGCCCCTTTGAGCCAGCATTACGCTTTACCCTAAGCACGTCACGATGATGTGCAACATCCTCGGTCCAACCAGTTTTGAAGTGACGCTGCAACACTTCCGATAAACGCTTTCCCGCTTTCTTCGCATATGGAAGCATTGTCAAAGCTATGGTTATCAACAGCCCATAGCGGCACTGCGTGAGTTTCTCGTCGAAGCAGAACTAGCCGCCTCCCATTTCTGCTTTGTTTTTGTGGCTTTTTTTTAAGTTGCTCTCAAAAAGCGTTCGTTACTGCAACTGAAGGAAAACCGGCCAATAGCCGCTACACCGATGTAATGACGTAATTCGAGCGCTCACAGAACGCCAAGACTCCGGAAAGAGAGAAAAATATTTTGAGCGGGTTTCCAAGTTATCTGATTGGCATAGAGCAGTAATTTTTGGCTGAGGTACTCTGTGACCCCCTAATCTAAGTACTGGTGTGTTTGTTGACAACGTTTTGAAAGCATTGAGGATTTGAAGAAAAAACGCTAAAAAAATGGGCTGCAGGTTCCCTTCAATGTTACGGCATTTCCAGGTTATTTCCAGCATCATTTACATTCCAGCGCCAATTGTTTGTCTATATACTTCCTGACAACCCACCTCCGCGGCATAATGGCTAAGACGTTGTGCTGCTCGGCCCAGGGTCACGGGTTCGATTCCCGACCGTGGCGGACGCTTTTCTGATGGAGGCAAAAAGTGAAAACGCCCGACTGTTCGAGATTTCGGCGCACGTTAAACATCCCCAAGTGGTCCAAATTAATCCGGAGCCCTCTACTACGGCGCGCCTCATCGCCTGTGTAGCGTCTGTGCGTTAAACCTCATAATCAATCAATTAATACTGCCTCACAGTTAATGGACATCTCCCGGGGTGCGTTATACGGCGGTCGTGACGTCACGGCGAGCGCAAGTGCTCGCTGCGGCCGCGCGGGTATACTCGGTTACAACTCAAGAACGGCACCACCTCATGTAGTATATCACTCCGCCAAAGCGCCGGACCCGCGACCTCAGTGCGCGCGCGTTTTGAAAGGGGTTTGCTATGAATGCGTGATATCGTCTGCCTTGTCTCACGCAGTTTGTTTGTCGTCACTGGAGTCGTTTATAAGCATATTAGGTCCAAAAAATCACGGGAACGGCTCACGCCATGTTCAAAATATTCCCAGTAACGCCGTACTTGCGCCGCGCGGGAAAACATCCGGCTACGGTGATAAGGCACAGCGGCAACTTCCGGTGCCGTTCTTAAGTTGTCACCGAGTACAGTTGGCAAAACATTTGGACTGGCGCGCGGCGCGTATGCAGTGAGGCTGCTTTGGACGCGCGCAGAAGGGGACTTTTGGGGGGGAAGCACCTTAGGGGCTCCAGCTGTCGGCGACTCCTGTCGTCTCATGTAGTCACGGTACTAATACACCGGGACACTCGTTTTCCAACGCCTCGTGCTAGACACAACGCATACTAAAAGAACACACCGGGGCACTCGTTTTCCGACGCCTCGCGCTAGAACGCGTCGTGCTTCGAAGACACCAGACTTTTACTGCAAAACTGTATCCCTCTACCCCCAAGGGTTCCATCGCCGTGGGCAAAAACGCCAAGGCGCCAAGGCCTAAGACGCCGACCGCTCAACATCGAAACCGCATTATGGATGATAAGGCGCCTATGAACAATAGGACTCCCCCACCATGTGTTCCTTGTAAAGATTATGTTTGCAGATTATCTTTGAAGGCTAGGCAGGATCTAGTGACACTAGCCGAGCGCAAGCGACAAGCACGCCGAGAAGGCGAGAAACATTTCATACCCTGCGTCTCGAAATTGGTTTCAAAAGCTTGGTTCTCTCCTGTAAAACATACTTCTTCGCATGCTTCGGCGTGTTAAGACAACTTACGGCCAGTCTGTCTCTTATTTAATTGCCTAAATCCGGTTCAACGCAAGAGAGGGCGTCACCGCCTCAGCAAGCACGCAATTGCTCCTCTCACTGCCGCTTCTCCGGCACCCAATCAGCGCACGCCGTGTGGCAAGAGAGAGACTTGCAATATTTGTATACACTTATACACTGCATGCTTCGCCCCTCCCCATGTTTCAAGTTATAGTGGAGATGGCCGGGTTTTTTTTTTTTTTTTTTTTCGTATGTTGACTTTCCAATGCCGGTGGGCAGCTGTGTCCTCGGCTGCGAAAATCATGCGAGGAAAGGTTCAGGCATCAGACTCTTTCACTTCCCGCAAAAGTGAAATTCGGAGGATATTGTGAACGCGCGCAAAGCACTGAAACGACTGGCAGCCAAATGGCAGCCACAGCCTGCTCTTGCTCATATCAACATTTTCCATTTTCCAACTACTGCTGTTTCTTGTAACGCAGGCATGCACACATTGACCATCTCCGCCGATATGATGCCATCAAGCGGTGTAGTTTATCCATCAAGCACAGTACAAATGTTGCACGCTGAAATAGGGTGGTATTACAAGTTCAACACAAATAGTGCCGGGGGGGGGGGGGATTTTCATGCTGCCAAATATTTTCATGCTTTGAATAAATAGAATGCAGTATTATAAAGACGCCAATGTCTAACCTGCACGGCTAGACGCAATAAATGTTCCAACCAGAGATCCGCGATAGCCGCTCACCGCCAGATCGACCGACTAGTTATCGTATAAGGAACAGAAGAAATACGTTCAAGTGTAACGCTTCCTTGTAAATGCAATAAATTTATTGGCGGTGCTTGGACATTTATTATGCAGTGAGATCAAGGCGAAACAGATGCTTGCAGTGCCCGCACTCAGCATTGTACCTATATATATTCGCCGCGAGATGCGCCGCTCACACGTCCGTGTTGCTACAGAGCAAACTTGAAAAAAAAATTCCCACTAAGAGAACTTACTAAGTGGATGCAGCCTCCAGTTGTCACCTCCGGGCATTGCTGGCTTACGCAAAGGAGGGGGAGAAAGGCGTCCGAAGAGGCCAGGGCCCACTTCCCACCCCCACCCTTCGAATTCTAAAGCGAAAACTTTCTTAGTTGGACCGATGGCGTTCTGTCAAAACACTAATGCATTTCCTCATAAACCGGTTTGGTCGACCGAAAAGCTGTGATAAAATCTCTGCAAACAGGGCGCGGCATTGAAACCGAGCTTCCATTGTGCCAAGACGGTTACCTGAAAATCGCAAAAAAGGAAACGTTCTAGAGAGAGAGAGAGAAATAATTATTCATTGGAGAGTTTAACGCCAACCCAAACAGGAGCTGGCTACTCCAGGCATTGGAGTATACAAAAGGTACAATACTTGCCCTAAGGAACCACAAGGGGTTAGATTAAGTACATTGAGACAGCAGCGGCTGAAAGATGCGCACTCAGTAACTACTTGCTCTGTGTAGTACACAAGCACACCCATATATATATATATATATATATATATATATATATATATATATATATATATATATATATATATATATATATATATATATATATATATATATATATATATATATATATATACATGATTTCTTACAACAGTGGAATATAGTTAAAAAAATCAAGCGAACTATACACATCTATATACAGACGACAACCACGACGCGACACAGATAGTTTCGCCAATATACATAACACCCTTGTGTGTTTCCACACCCATTTCAGAGCGTTTCAGAGGAAAGTGCACGCATTTAATAGTGTTCACACATCTTCGTCATTTGAAAAAATTCCCTTAAGGCAAGGAAGGCTTTCGTTTGGTCGCGTACATTGTCCAACGGACCCAACAGTTTCGGCAAGGATAGGGGTGTCCGAGATAGCAGGTTAAGCTTATCACTTAATTTTTTCCGCTCGGTCGCATATAGAGGGCACTCAAGCAGGACATGATGTACATCTTCAATTTGGTGTCCACGAGCCCAGCAGGTGTCATCAGCGAATCGAATACGGTAAAGAAATTTCTTGGTGTAGGCCACGTCAAGGCGAAGGCGATGTATTAACGTGTCGACCGAACGACCCAGATGAGACGCACACGGGTATGTAATGTACGGGTCCACTTGGTATAACAGCGATGAACGATATTTATCGGTCAACCTGGTTTCCAAGGTAATGTGTGTCCTTAGTTTTTTTCAAATAATTTTTAACATCACCTCTGGTAAAAGGCACGGCGCTACACGTGGAATTTGAATGAGCGGTTGCTGCTAGTCGGTCAACTGGTGAATTTCCTCTTATTCAAATGTGCCCGGGAATCCACTGAAATGTTATTTTCTGAGTTTTTCCAATTTAATTGCCATCACATCACAGATGTGTCTTGCCAAGATATTGTGATGACTGTAAGCCGCAATTGGATTAAGGGCTTGGAGAGCCGCTTTTGAATCTGTGAGAAGTGCCCATTTAGTCGGTGAAGTCATTTTAGCGATAAATTTGACTGCAAGATATATTGCGTAAAGCTCTGCAGCCGTCGACGATGCAGGGTGCGAGAGCTTGACCCCCTGATCGATGTGAAGACTCGGTATTGTGAAAGCTGACGACGACGAGGTGGTTGTCGACGATCCATCGGTATATATATGCACATAATCAGCATAACGTTCATGTATATAATTGAGCGTCATCTGCCGTGCTGCCACTGTAGATATAGATTGTTTTTTGGGCATCCCGGGGATATCAGCATTGGTGTCAATGCAGGGAACAGTCCATGGAGGCAACCCAGTGCTGTGTTGCCATTGAGATACAGCGGGCAGGGCCATGACATCACCAAAGATGGCCTGATGAACCTTTGACGCTGAACGCTGTTGAAGACGGGAAACCAAAGGGAGCGAGCCATGCTGCGTAGTCAGGCGCAGGTAATGGCGGCGCACCTCCTGCACGCGCAAAGCATTTACGGGTGGCTCTCTTGCTTCCGCGAGAACCATGGTTCCCGACGTTGGCCTGGGCACTCCGAGGCAGAGACAGAGGCCTCTGGTTACCAATGCTTGCAGTCGCTGCTCTTGACGATAGGCAACGACCTGACGGACAAGTGCAGCATGCAGTCGAAGCATAGAATCGGACGAACAACCCCATCGGGTGCCTGTGAGGTAACGCAAAACGTGGACTACACGTGATGCCCTTTCCTGCAGATAATCCATATGTCGGCACCATGTGAGCGATGTGTCAATGTATATCCCAAGAAACTTGTGACATTTTTCTCGAGGTATTTCCTGACCACCCATGGTGAGCCGTAATCCACGCAACTTCTTTCGCGTGAAAGCAAGCACGCCGGATTTCGTTGCAGAGACATCCATTCCTCGCGCACGTAGAAACTTCTCAATGCTGTCAATGCCAGCTTGGAGGTCAGCTTGAATCGACAAGTAACAAGCACCGCTGCACCAAATGCAAATGTCATCAGCGTAGATGCTTACGTGCAGCTGCGGGGAAAGCAACGCTGGCAACTTCGCCATTACAACATTAAACAACAGCGGACTTAGCACGCTTCCCTGAGGAACCCCTTGTTCCACTGCATGCTGTTGGCTATCTCCTTGACTGGTGCACATGTACACTCTTCTGTTCTTCAAGAAGTTCTCAATCCAACGAAGTATTTTGCCACGAATTCCCACTTCGACAAGGCCTTCAAGAATGTGGTAATGACTTGCGGTGTCGAATGCTCGACTAATATCCAGAAAAGCACCAATTGTCATGTTTCCTTGAGAGCGCTCTTGTTCAATGGACGTCACCAGGTCTAGGACACTGTCCATAGTGCACCGACGTGGCCGGAATCCTGACATACATGATGGAAAAGACCCAGATGTTTCTAAAAACCAATTTAATCTATAAAGATTAGCCTCTCATATAGCTTGGCTACGCAACTGGCCAAGCTGACAGGTCGAAACGAGTCGATCGCTCGTGGGGATTTTCCTGGCTTAAGGAGAAGTACAATCTTCGATAACTTACAAGACTCGGGGATCTCCTCAGAATTCCATAATTCATTGAATAAATGTAGCAGATGGATGGTCATGCGGGTACCAAGATTGCAAAGGAGAGCGTAGGCGACATTGTCTGGTCCAGCGGCGGCATTGCGGCGACTCATTCGCAGTGGTTCTTCGAGCTCAGTCAGCGAGAACGCGACATCAAGCTCTGCGTGACATGATGTCCTGTACTTCTGGAATAATGACCTAGCGGCATTGCGAGATGTGATAAACTCATCACAGGCCATTGCCTCTGAAGGCCTCGTAATCCATGCACAAAATTCATCTGCAAAAGCTGTTTCGGAAAATCCTCTGTATAGCGCTAATCCTTGAAAAGGCATTCTTGCTGCCACAGGTGATCGAAGAGCGCGAATCGTATCCCACACTTTGCTTGTTGACGTCATCGGACATAAATTGGCACAGAATGACCTGCACCTACGTTGGCCTAAAGACTACAGTTCCTTACGCATTTTGATTAACGTTCTCTGTGCGGTACGGTAATCTTCTAGCTTTCCTGAGCGGCGAAAACGCCGCTCAGCACGACGTCTAATTGCGCGCAGCCGTGCGTATTCTCCGTTTACACCAGCACTGGCGTTTGGAACAGGAACCTTTGCCATAGTGGATTTCACCACTTGTACGAAGGTGTCAATATTGCCCGCGGCATCTTCGGAAAAATCGTTATGAAAGCGGAAAGCACCCCAGTTTGTAATGCATGCCATTCTTGGCCTCTGCGCCAGGCAAATTCGTTGGTGTTGAATTAAGACAGGAAGATGATCGCTGCCGTGAGTGTCAGCATGACACTCACCATGACGCCTCTGATGCAATGTCTGAAGAGCATAACGTCAAATCAAGCACACTACTGTAACCTACTCCTCTAAGGTACGTTGGTGTGCCGTCATTCAAAACACATAAGTTGTTACGCTCAATAATTTCCTAGAGTAATCGGCCCCGACTGCATATCCGCTGGGATCCCCATGATGGACTATGGGCGTTGAAATCACGGCATACAACAAATGGAGCTGACAGGTTTCTAAATAAAGTATTAAGCACAGATGAACTCACAGTGGTTTGTGGCTCTAGGTAGACACTAACGACAGTGAAAATGAAGGATGCACACCGCACTTTCACTGCAACGTACTCCGGTGATGAAGAGGCCGATGAGGACACGAGGGAAGAGGGTAAGTCTTTGCGCACACAAAGCATAACACGGCTGAGTCCATTTGGTCTCTTAGCACGATACTGCACATAGTTAGCCAAGCGAAACTGGTCAGTTACTCGTGTTTCACACAAAGCTAGAACAGGAAAGTTATAATAGTACACAAATTGACGAAATGCACTTGTCTTGTTGGCGGGTCCATTAGTATTCCATTGAAAAATAGCTGTCCGTTGGTAAGTGTTAGACATACCCGAGACACGGATCGGCAATGAAAGGGCGGGCCTGTGGTAGTGACAGCAGAGCTTGGATTTCTGGTAGGGAGTTAGCTTGTGGAAGGAGACGGGTGATCGAATGAAGTGCTAAAATGAGGATCCGTATAAGGGCCTTGTCAGATATTTCTTCATCAGACTGTGGAACTGTTGGCCTCTCCCGTCGTGCCGATACGCCTTGTGACCACCGGGTATGTGTATCCAAGGGTCGCTGATGTGATGGATTCTCTATAGCGGCCAAGCCTGAGGTCACCGTAGTCGAGTTCGGTACCGAATTCTTTGAACGAGGTGCAGGCCGGGGTGTCTGTTGTGACAAGTCAGCGGTGACTTCGGCATATGTTCCTCGCGATATGGACAGCTGCTGTTGAAAGGAGGCATTGCCCTTAGCGTTACTTGTGTTCGGCTTACTGCGCCTCGGTGTGGGCGATTTTCCGTGTAATATGATATGCCTTTTTGCTGCTGTGGCAGCTTTCTTGCGGGGGCATCCTGCGAAAGTTGCGGCATGCGATCCGCCGCAGTTGGCACACCTTGGCTCTCTCCTTGATGGGCAAACCTTGTGACTGTGGGCACCAGAGCACACCTTGCAACGTAAGGGTCCGCGACGAAACTTGGCAATGTGTCCATGGCGCTGGCATTTGTAGCACTGTATCGCTGTTCCAAAGTACTCTGCGACAGGGTGGCTGGTAAAGCCCAGGAAAACACGCGTGGGCATTTGGCGGTCTGGTCGAAACTGTAACACAACACTTCGAAGGGGACGCTCTTCCACTGAGCCATCTTCTCCGGGAACAAAAGACTTTTGTCGGAATCTGCAGATACAACTCCTACTTCCTTGAGGTACTCAAGTAGGCAGTGTTCTGTGTACTCTATGGGCACGTCAGTTATACGGCCGAAGTTGAGGCAGTAAGAGCGGGGAATTTCAGCTTTGACGTCGAGTGAAGCTATCTTGGAAGTTTCCAATAGCCGCTGAGCAGCAGCCAGAGAGGGAACACTGAGAGAGAGGCTGCCATCTCGGTTGATGCGATGACTTAAAACTTGTTCCTTAGCAACTGCGACGACTTCTCTAGCCACCACGTTCGGGTTCACTTTCCAAAAAGACGCCTCAGGCGCAAAGTTGTAGATAAGACACTTCTCTTTCGCGATTTTCAAGTAACCATCGCCACGTATCTGGGGAGTGGTGAACTCCCTCCTTGGCAAAACTCCCCCTGTCAAGCCTTTTCTGACAATGGCCTTAACCAAAGGAAAGACTTTACCATCTCTGGCTGAGGGGTTCGCGGATGTGTGCGCATCTTCGACATCATCATGCGTAACAGGCGTGCCACCGCAATTACGCAGCTGTGCATCAATGGCTTGCGCTTACTCCTCAGTTTCAGCAATGGCTGCACCATTCACGCTGAGGGAGCTTCAAACAGCCGTCGCTAGCCTACGGAAACGGTGTGCAGTTCACCCTGACGGCATCACGAACCAAACGCAGCCTAACTGACCATTGGAGTCCCAGCCCAGTCTCCTGAGGTTTTTAACCAGATTTTTCAAATGGTTTTTTAACCATTAAACAGGCGACATTTGGTCGCCGCGGAAGCTGGCCTGGGTGGTACCAGTCCTTAAACCTAACAAGGATACAGCAGATCTCTCATCATGCAGGCCGGTATCACTTAGTTATTTTGTCTCAAAGGTAATGGATGCTACGCTGAATAATCATCGGTCAAAGAATCGTATGTCAATATATGCGGACGACATTTGCATCTGGCTCACCAAATGCCAGACAAATCGCTTGCGTATAGCACCACAACATGCTCTTTCGTGCGTTCAAGCATTCCTTTCAACAGCAGGGCTGACGCTATCAGCGGAGAAGTCGTGCTTTGTTCTATTTCCTGATGTCAGGCGCAGGTCTGAACATTCAGACCTTCAGACCGATCCTGAAAGTTCAGACGTTCAAGATAGGTTTATCCTGAACGGTCAGACGTTCAGGGTAGATCTGAATGGCATTCCCATCCGCCAAGCTACTCATGCACGATATCTAGGAATCGTTCTCGACCACAGGTGGCATTGGCGAAAGTCCGTCGATTCTGGGCTTTCCTCTGTGGCGCCAAGACTTAATGAACCGCGGAGAATTGCCGGTGTGACGTGCGGAAATCACCCAGCATCTATGACCAAGACGCACGAAGCCTTGATTTTGAACCGCATGCTATATCAGCTGCCTCTCATATCGCTTTTAGAGACACAATACGAGTGGTTGGAATTCTTACACAGGAGAGGGCTTAGCCTGTTTCTTGGCGTTCCTCAGGCAGATGGAAACAACAAGATCCTCCATGAGGCACAGTCAACATCTCTCTGTCTTCAGACGTCTCAACGTTTGCATATGCAAGTATTGCGCTTCGGAGACACCAGTGCTGGATTAGAATTACTGCATTGGAATTCTTACACAGGAGAGGGCTTAGCCTGTCTCTTGGCATTCCTCAGGCAGATGAAAACAACAAGATCCTCCATGAGGCACAGTCAACACCTCTCCGTCTTCAGGCGTCTCAACGTTTGCATATGCAAGTATTGCGCCTCGGAGACACCAGTGCTGGATTAGAATTACAGCCGCATCTACGATTAAGGGTAGAGCCTCGTGCCCATGCAACCCTAATACTTTTTCAGCGCCGTGCCCCAGATGGCCAGAGAAAAGGGCTATTTCGGGCCCGCCTTGGTCCCACGAGAGTGTGTGGATTGTGCATTGACCCTTCCTCATATGAGCTCGAAGCGTTGTATACCTCTTGCTGAAGCACGATCACTGGAGCTGGAACGTTTGGAACGGGAGTGTGGTGAATCTTTGCACATGCACTCATGGATCGGTTGACACAAAAAGAGCGGTGTGCGCGGCGGCTTTTTTTTTTATACCCTGTTTGAATATTTCGGGGGCTGCCAGGGCGATGCCTTTGATTTCATCTACAGGGAGTGAGTGTGTTGCCATAGAAGCTGCGTTGCGCTGACTGTCATCATTTGAAGGGCAAAAAGTCGCAATATTCAGCAATTCGAAGTCAGCTCTTCGCCTGTTGCAGCGGGGTATGCCTGTGGAAAAAACCTGTCAGCGATCCATATTTCTACCAAAGCGGCTCAAGCATGAAAGCTTCACAGTGCAATTCCAGTGGATCCCGTCGTATGTCGGTGTAGTGGGAAACGAATATGCTGACAGCCTAGCCAAGGACACCGTATCATCTATAAGGATGGTGCAAGGGCGATGCGATTTCGAACTGCTACAGAAAAAGACCGTTTGCGAACACTTTAGGCAGTTGCGGTGACCAGTACGTCAACCGGTCGTGACGAAAGGCCTGATGAGAGCCGAAGCCTGTCTGTTTCACCGAGTAAGAGCAGACTCAGACCGTACACCACCTTGGATACATAAAATCAACATTGTTTCATCCCCTTTGTGCCCCTTGTGTAGTGTGACCGGAGACATTGATCACTACATTATGAACTGCTCCAAAATAAACCTTGAGTGGGCGAACTTTTTCCATGATCACCAGAAGCTAGGAGTTTTCCGTGCTACTTCGGAGGACATTATTTTTCTTAGGAACCACTGGATTGTGCAAAAAGATGTGTCTCGTCTCCTGCTGTGATTTTCGCAGTCCACGGGACTAGATGAGGTGTGGTGACGTTGCGTGTCTCTGATGTAATAGGACTAAGTGTTGCGCGCTGACATTGCTTGTCTCTGATAATATTGGGGACGATTAGGCGGAGCAGTTCCCGGCAGTTATGGAAGGCTGTGCCCGCCTCATTTAACAACATGTACTACTACTACTACTACTATGTAAGACAATACACACATCGACCACGAAGAAGGAGTTCCATAGTAAACCTTAATCTCATAAACCACGTATCGGTATAGATTTAGATCGTTCGTAGATTCGTCTGCTTGGTGCGCAAAAATCGTGGCATGGCTTTGTTCCTCGTTTGCGATTTGGTTTTTGATAGTTTGACGATCGATTAGACGGAGCTTTCAGCGAAGGTTGGACGAACTCATAGCTTTCGCGCTTCTCACAGCTTTCTTTCGGAAGGGGTGGAAATTCTTTTCGATCCACGAGGGGTGGGGGCGGGACTGGCAGACAGGGCTACTAACTGACTATCATGAAATGATGACTACCTATAATTCGTTTTGTGTCGCAACCTACGCACCGACTATACGAGGTTGCTACGTGCAACCTACTCGTGACTTTAAACCCTTTTGTTTTTTAACTGGGAAAAAAATGAACAAAGCAATCCGTACCTTATGCAGAGCACATCGTGCGGATAATAGTTATTTCAAGAATTTTTTTGCTTGGGCTGTTGATATTTTTGTTTTGTTGCTGTTTTTTTACCTTTTCCTCCTTTCAACCTTTCGCTTTTCTTTCCTCCCTCAATATGAACTCGTGCGGGCGCCACTGTCTCCCGGCGGCGCAAATAGACCAAAAAGCATGCACCCCTCCGTCTCACGACGACGATGGTTGAACGCGGAACTTTTTCGTGACGGATTCTTTGGTTGGTTTTCGTATGAGTTCGGACTGAGTTTCGACCATGTCAAAATGGAGCAATCGGATAGACGCCGGCTTCATAACGCGCGGGACCCAGGTTTCGTTCCGGCCACGGGAAGCGTTTTTTTTTAAGTGCAGAGCACTTTAGGGCCGCGCCTTGTCGTCGTCGCTCCCTCGCTTGGCCCAAGTAGAGCCGGTGTTCCATTCACAAAAACAATACTCAACCGCATAATTGGCAGCCTAGATTTGCAACAACCTACTACCAGGCTGGGTATAGGATAGGCTGCTCAAGCAGTTATCGCATCAATGTCGTGAATCAGGTCACAGAAAAATCCACAACATGGATGACAATTGTCAAAAAAATCCCGGGCCATCTCCACTAACGTGAAACCTGGGGATGGGCGAAGCATGCAGTCTATAGGTGTTTTCGCTACTGAGATGAAACCGTTGGGGATAGAGCTTTATAGCGTTGCTGCACAAGTCTCGTGTCTTTGAAACACGAAGCGTTCTAGCGCGAGGCGTAAACTAGTGCTTCGGGGTTTTTTAGTGCGCTTAGGAAGCGTTTCAGCGCGAGGCGTAAACGGGTGTCCCGGTGTTTCAATACCGTCACTACATGAGACGGCGATTACGATGACGATAACACGAGACGCCAACATCCCCAGCCCCTAATAGGAAAAACCGTTTGACTCGTGAGGCACACGGCAGTACTGAAACCGTGCAGATACCAGGGGATAGAGGGGACTTACACAGGGCTGTTAGAGGACATATCAAAGGATCAAATTTCACAAAAAACGGCTTCGGACAATTTATGGGTGCCTCTGCTGCCTCGAGGTACTGCGCTCTCTCTGCGAAGTGCCAACCAAGTCGAGAGCTACGAACGGTGAAAGGGAACTCGCATCAGTAATAAACTTTGGTCCTTAAACATACGAACAAAAACTGCTATTCCTTCACATTAATATGATTCAAATGTATTCGTCATCCTGGAAGCGTTATCACGAATAGTTTTTAGCGCGACAAGGCTTCCTTAGTTACATCGTAACGGGCATATTAATAGTGACGATAAATGTTTGCCGTTGCACATGTTTAATCGTGTAAAAAAAAAGAAGCATAATCACTGCAGGAAAGCAGTTCCGAAAAAAGGATGTCGTAGGAGATAAACATATGGCGGTGTTTTCGACGGGCTGGAGACGCAGATGAGAAAATATCTGTACAGTTGATGATTACACGAGCGCAAATTACCAGTAAGAGTAACTGTCAAGCGATCGCAATGTAGCGATATTTGTGTGCTCTGAATTTCCCAGTCTGGACATTCTTCGGCGTAGTGCTGAAACTGTTCCTTTCACGAGCCCGTTCCATCCTCATCGTCGTCGCGTCTCGCCTGCATCCTTGTTCGTCGCGAAGAGAACGACGATCCACTGCTGCGTTCGCGTTTTACTCCCCCTGTGTTTTTTCTATACAATTTACGTATTCCAAACGCCCATTAAAATGTACGCGTTAACAAATTGCTGTGTGGGCGTTAATAGCTTTCTTTTCCCTTGTATCACTGTAGTCGTACCGGGCAGTGGAGCCCAATTTTAGCATCTTGGCATCGTGTCACCGGCTAAATATGGCTGCCCTAAATTAGCCACCTCGTCTTAGAAAACATGATGAAGACACGGAGGGGAGTAGTGGCTGCTGGCGGCGCCAACCGCCGCCAACGGTGCCGCACGGGCAGGCACGATGACGCCTACGGGCGATCGTACACAACCACGTACGGTCGCCGCAACTTCCAACCCAAAATAAGAGCACTGTCCACTGCTGTTTTTTTTTATATATGCAGAGCAATTTAGGGGCTCGCCTTGTCGTTATAGCTCGCTCGCTGGACCCCAGTAGAGCCACATGGCGTTCCGTCGTAGCGGTGTAACCCAGAGGCTTGGAAAGCCAAGCGATTTATGTAGTCATAAGCGCTCGAAACTCGTGAACCGCTGGCGCTTGTCATACATCTCCCCGTTATTTAGCGCACAGAAAACTGTAGGTACATTTGAGGTAAATTATACGTAATTAACCGGCAGCGCCCGCGTTCATTCAGTCAGGAATGCTCATTGGGTTGGTTTTTAAGTGCGAATGCACTTCTTAAGCGAGCCTGAATCGTCCGCCGCCGTAGTCCGCATAGCAACAGCTGCGGGTGCGCGCGCTCCTCGTCTTCCTCCTCGTCTTCCCTAGCAACGGGGGGAGATGGGCGCGCGCTACTCTCCTCCTCCTCTCTCCACTCAGTGACTGCGGGTGTTGGGCGCCTCCTCTCCACTTCGGGCGGGAGAGCTCTCGCTCGCGTAGCGGGCGCTCCGCATTCCGACGCGTGAGGGCGCTCGTGTAGCCCTCGCCGTAACGGCGGGCGCTACTCTCCTCCTCCTCTCTCCGCTCAGTGACTGCGGGTGTTGGGCGCCTCCTCTCCACTCCAAGATCACGATATCCACCGTAATCGCGCAATCAACAACCGTGCATTCGCACTTACACACTCTCCCCCTCGGGGAAGTGCGAGGGAATTTTTACGATAGCAAGAGAAAAAATATTACACCATCTTCCCGTGGGGAACCCTGATGAGGATGCAAAGCATCGTGGCGGTTCCGTGTGGTTCCATTGTGTTGCCGTTATGTTGAGTGATTTGGTTTTAAATGCAGAGCATTTCAGTAACTCACGATGTCCCCCGCACGGGGCACCTTGAGCAATCTTGGTGACGGTACTGGCGATACCGCGGACCCCGAGCCCCCAAACATACGCTGGATCCAACCGTGGCAATGTGTTTATAGGTGAAGGGTTAGAAACCATGAACGGTGGCCGTCGGAGCCCAGGTCAAGCTCCGGCGGATGGGCTCCCTGTCTGTTTACCAGGCAGGGAGCTCCGGGACCTCTTTGGCTACCAGGGTAAGGTCAAAGAAGAAAGTACCCCCGTCTCCCTGCTTCCCAATGTATCATATGGCATTTTCCAAACCCCCCCCCCCCCCCCCCAAACGTGATCGGCCCCCGAAAAGGGGCCGCACCGAAGCTTCATTCCCACCCTTGCCAACAATTGCATCCCAAAAGCCAGATAACTATCCGCGCTTCTTGATTGTTGAATCTCTTGACAAGTCAAATCCCATCTCCTCCCAGTCAGTGTTCCTTATCACCAAATTCCTTGAAGGCATCCTTGGCAAGTCTTTCCAAGCTAAGAAACTGAGAACCGGCGAAGTTCTGGTCGAGGTGAACACTCACCAGCAAGCCACAAGCCTCCTTACCCAGAATCGCATGGCAGATCTGGACATCAGAGTCACACCCCACCGTAGCCTCAATAGCTCTCAGGGTGTGATTTCTGAGCCAGATCTGATAACTGAGACGGAAGCCGATCTGCTCGAAGGTCTGAAAGGCGAGGGCGTGACGGCAGTGAGGCGCATCACCATGCGGCGAGATGATAAGCAAATCATGACAAAGCATATAATCTTGACATTTGACCGTTCCACTCTCCCCGAATCCATCAAAGCAGGTTTCATTCACTGTTCTGTCCGGCCTTACATCCCGAACCCGCGGCGCTGTTTCAAGTGCCAACGGTTCGGGCATGGCACCACCTCCTGTCGCGGCAAAACAACGTGTGCAAAATGTTCATCCCAAGATCATGATACAGATAACTGCCAGGCTCAACAATTAATGTGCAGCAACTGTCATGGACCTCATGCTGCGTACTCCCGCACGTGTGAAAGGTTCCAGATGGAAAAGAAAATAATAAATCTCAAAATCACTGAAAACATCACCTTCCCAGAGGCGCGGAAGAGGTTCGCCTCTTTTCCCCTGGGGAGGTACGCCGACGCAGCTCGCCGGGGGGCGGAGCGGCGTCTTGTTTCGGCGGGGACCCAGTACCGAGAGTCGGACTTGGTCCCGCCCCCGCCCCCCCCTGGGTTGCCTCTTGCAGCCCAACCCGCCTCCGCACCGCTCGCTGAGCCAGCAGCGGCTGTGGTGGCATCCACGTCCGGTGGGGATGCTGCTGCACCCACCGTTTCCTCCTCTCCACCGGCCCGAAGCACACGCAAGGGCCCGGACGAAATGGAGACGGAGGCAGTCGCAGCGACCCCCTCCCCTGCCTCACTGCCTGTGCCATCTGTCGTGCTCCCCACGCCTTCGGCACTGGCAGCGCAGGCAAAGAACGCCCGAAAGGGTACCACGTCAAGGGGGCCCAGTCCGCTGGGCACCCCCTTGCCATCAGATGATGACATGGATGTCGAGCCCTTCCGGCTTTCATCGCAGCGGAAGGAACGGGCTGCGACGTCCAGGTCAGTAGAGAAGGCCAGAAAGCCCCTCCCAAGAGTGCAAGCCCCGAAAGACCCTACATAATCACTCTCCAGTAGCTCTATCACATCATAATGGGAAGAGAAAACATAGTTGAATGGAACTGCAGAGGCCTTCTGAATAATCTTGACGACGTGCATGAGATTCTGCATGCCAACCAGCCAAGTTTAATGTGTGTCCAGGAAACACATCTGAATTCCAAACACACAAATTTCTTGAATAGTTACCTGGTATAAAGGAAAGACAGGGATGGCTGCACACACTCTTCTGGCGGTGTGGCCATAATCGCCCGAAAATCCTTAGCATGCCACCCTGTCACCTTGAATACCGTCCTTGAGGCTGTAGCAATACGCTCAATAATATTTAATAGGTTGATAACGGTATGCTCCATCTACATTCCTCCTGATGTTACACTTTTGAGCTCTGACTTCGAGGCGCTGGTTGACCAGCTGCCCGAACCGTACATTCTAACAGGCGACCTTAATGCTCACAATTCTCTTTGGGGCTCTTCTCGTACGGATGCCCGGGGTCGCCTGATAGAGAGGTTTCTTACATCCTCTGGAGCATGCATTTTCAACAATAAACAGCCTACATATCATAACATAGGACACAACACATACTCATGTCTTGACTTGGCTATTGGTTCGGCAATTCTCTTTCCTCTTCTCGAGTGGGGTGTGGGACCTGACCCATATGGCAGTGACCATTTCCCCACTTCATTAACGTATATAGGTAAAGGCCCGAGCAGTTCATCTTCCCATGATAGGTTCAATGAAGCGCGAGCTAACTGGAATACATTTACAGAGACATCCAAACTACACCACACATCCATAGGACACCTACACGTTGAAGAAGCTACCCAACTGCTCACGGCGCACATCCTCGACGCCGCCGAAAAGTCCATTCCCCACGCCTCTGGTGCCCCGCGCAACCAGCGGAGGCCGTGGTGGAATGAGGACTGTAGGCGGGCGCGAGAGGCCCAGAACAAGGCGTGGGGTATCCTCCGTCGGTACCCCACGTCGGGAAACCTCCTCTTGTTCAAACGGGCCAAGGCGTTAGGAAAACGTGTGCGCCGTGAGGCAAAACGAGAGAGTTGGCGTACATTCATAACATCCATCAACTCCTACACAGACACACGGAAAGTATGGACGAGAATACGTAAACTCAAAGGACAACAAACTCACAGCCTGCCTCTGGTCAGCACTACAGGGGACACACTCGAAGACCAGGCTGACACACTCGCACAACACTTCCAACACGTGTCCAGTTCAGCACACTACACGAACACTTTCCTGAAACATAAAGCCTGTTGTGAAAAGAAGTCCCTACGCGACAACAACAAATCACAGACTTCTTACAACTCCCTGTTTTCACTACATGAGCTGAGGGCTGCTCTAAGCACGTGTAAACCCTCAGCTCCAGGCCCAGACAACATTACATACACAATGATACAACACCTACACGCAGACACACTTGAAGCACTTCTACATCTATATAATAAAATATGGCTTTCGGGGCACATTCCACACTCTTGGAGAGAGGCCGTTGTAGTGGCTTTCTTGAAGGAGGGAAAGGACCCGTCGTCCCCCTCAAGTTACCGCCCAATAGCCCTGACGAGCTGCCTGTGCAAGCTCTTCGAAAAGATGATCAATCGCAGGCTCGTGTACTTCCTCGAGTACAACGGTCTTCTCGAGGGCTGCCAGGCAGGCTTCAGGGCGGGGCGCTCCACCAATGATCAGCTTGTTGCCTTGGAATCTTACATAAAAGATGCCCTCATTCACAAACAGTTCTGCATTACAGTCTTTTTTGATATGGAAAAGGCCTACGACACGGCATGGCGATATGGCATCTTGAGTGACTTTAAGTCATTCGGTGTTTCGGGCAACATGCTTAGCACTCTTTCTAGCTACATGTCTGAACGAACTTTCCGTGTAAGAATTGGTAGTGCACTTTCTAATGTACATGTTCAGGAAAATGGCATGCCTCAAGGAGGTGTTTTGAGCTGCACACTCTTCATAGTGAAGATGAACTCCCTCCGTAAGGCATTGCCACCAACCATTTCTTGCTCAGTTTATGTAGATGATGTGCAAATATCTTTTAAATCATGTAATATGTCAATCTGTGAACGGCAAGTCCAGCTCGGCGTGAACAAACTTGCTGGCTGGGCGGACACAAACGGCTTTAAGCTGAACCCCGTAAAAAGTACTTGCGTTGTGTTCACCCGTGTTCGCGGGATCCATGTGGACCCTGACATTACTCTAAACGGCGTGTCGATTCCTGTAAAAAAGGAGCACAAGTTTTTAGGCCTAATATTCGACAACAAATTAACATTTCTTCCTCATCTGAAAATGCTTAAGCAAAAATGCCTAAAAACTATGAATATCCTTAAAGTTCTCTCGCACCAATCGTACGGTGCAGACAAGCAGCTACTCCTGCGTCTGTATACTGCACTGGTTGGATCTCGCTTGGACTACGGCAGCGTCGTATATGGGTCTGCAACGAAAACGGCACTTAAAATGCTTGACCCAGTTCTGCATCTGGGGCTTCGCCTTGCTTGTGGCGCCTTTCGCACCAGCCCTGTGGAAAGCCTCTATGCAGAGTGCCACAAATGGTCCCTGTATCACCAGAGGATATACACTGACTTGTTGTATGCCTCTAAAATCATGTCTCTCACAAATCATCCTCTTAACTCGACCATTCATGATGCATCCTCACAGCAGCTCTTTTTAAACCGCCCATCTATTCCCATGCCGTTCCCTCTCAGAGTGAGAGCAGAAGCTTCTGAGCTAGCAGTGTCATTTTCATATATCCACAAGACAGCGATCATTGATTTTACTGCACCATGGCAAGCCAGGGATGTTTCTTGTGACCTGTCCTTTGTGCAGTTCGACAAAAACGGGGCACCAAGGGCAGTTATTATGCAGCATTTCCTCTTCCTACAGGATAAGTACCAGTGTGCAGAGTTTTACTCCGACGCATCAAAGACAGCTGATGCTGTGTCTTGTGCTGCGCATGGACCGAACTTTAACATGGCAAAAAGAATGAACTCCCACAACAGCATTTTCACAGCTGAAGCACACGGCATTTTACTTATTTTAGACCACATTGTCCAGCATCAAATTCCAAAGTCCATAGTTTTTACAGATTCTCTTAGTGTTGTACGTGCACTTTTGTCTAGAAAACGCTCAAAAAATTATGTAATCAATCTTGTTTTTAAGGGCCTTATGGTGGCATACGCATCAAGTCTCGAAATAACAATATGTTGGGTTCCTGGCCATTGTGGAATAGCCGGGAATGAAACTGCAGATGAAATGGCCACTGCTGCTACACTCTTGAATTCAGTGGGCATAGCAACACTTCCGTACACAGATATGAAGCCACACATCAGACACCAACTTCACAACACGTGGCAAACACACTGGAGTGAACAGACAGATAACAAGTTACATGTAATAAAACCTCACTTGGGACCATACGCTACTGACTCACATAACAGACACATTGAAGTTACCTTAGCTAGGTTGCGGATAACACACTCACACCTGCTCACTAGCTCTCCAAGACCTGGGTGTAGCAGGTGTGGGGAGGGCCTATCCGTAGTCCACATCCTAATCACATGCAAGGCACTCGACACAACAAGACACAGACACTTCAAGGAACTATACAGACAACACATTCCGCTACACCCTTCGTTGTTTTTGGGGGATAATGCCATGGTCTCTGTGCAACGCGTTTTTAAATATTTGTCTGCTGTAAACTTTTTAAACCTCATTTCCTATCATACGTAATCAAAACTGGCCCTATACACCAGCCATCACCATTGTCGTTAATTGATTTTAGTGTTATTCTGGCTTTAGTAGCCACTATTTTCTTCTAAATACTTTTGTTTGGCGCTCTTTGCCCCAGCTGGCCTTGCGCCAAAAAAAAACTCCAACCATCATCATCATCAACTCACGATGTCACCCGCGTTGGCGTCCGTAGTCCGCATCGCTCCCCCTACACTATATAAAAAAACTAATACTTACTGGCGCCAGGTTACGAACCGACGACTCTGCGGGTGGAACGCAAGTTACATGGTACTCTACCCACTGCACCACAAAGCCGGCACAGAATAGAAGGTTACGAACACGCCTTATATCCTTGACTCATTCAACCGTCGGCCACAGGTGCGCCCTCTCCCCCGCGTCCTCCTCGCCTTCTCTCCGCTCGCAACGCCCTCTCTCGCCGCGTTCGGTTCGGGCGCACAACAGGTGGGGACGTGCGCAACACCCTCTCTCGCCGCGTTGGGTTCACGCTGATCAACAGTCGGTTCGCGCGCAAGAACAGGTGGGGGCGCTCGCATCGCGCTCTCTCGCCGCGGTCGGTTCACGCTTAAACCACATATGTCGTTCGCGCGTGCTCCGGTTGCTAACATCTGTGGCGTGATCGTGACGTCAACATCACGCGTTCGTGTGGTGGCGCGATTTTGGCGCTATAACACTCTCTCGAGAGGGGCATTGGATTGGATTCGATTGGATTGGCTTGCATTGGCTTGGCTTGGCTTGGCTTGGATTGGATTGGTTTGGATTTGGATTGGATTGGATTAAAGTGGATTGTGTTGGATTGTGTTGCGTCATAGCCGCGCCACGTTGCGTCATAGCCGCTCCACGTTGCGTCATAGCCGCGGCAGGGGGTTCACGGCACGTTTCACGTTTCACCAGCGACTTCATCGACAATGTCTACGCTGGAAGACAACAATTACAACAACAACCAATACGTAATCCATACGACTTGCAGGCGCGCCCCCCGCGGAAATGCTCTGCATTTGATCGTGCCCCTCGCGAGGGGGATGTTTTAATTTACCGTATGTTGTGCACCGGCTGCCCGCGTAATTTCTGTTCCTGCCTCGATTAAAAGCTCAAACGCGTCCTAAACGTCCCTGTCGGCAGCCATAATCTTTTGAGCACATCTTCCACCCCGTTGCGCCCAGGTATAGACCGTTGATGGTGTTGTTATTGCTCTTAAGGAGAAAAGTGCGTGAGAGGTTACAAATTTGACCTTTGTGAAATGGAAAATTCCCGAATAATATTGACAGCACATTATCAACAAAGGGTGGTCGAACCGCTTCGTCGTGAATCCGTTACCGCTATTTACTAGCGCCAGAGGGAATTCCGCGTCCGGGTCCACACCGGTGGCAAAGGCACGCAAGTACTGTTGTGTTACGGTGAGTAGGCGGTGGTTCTCGAGGCGCCGAAACTCGTCCATCATGTTCTTGTTGATGTTGTCTCTGTGGTAGAATCGGTAGTCTCCGTCAGCTTTGGTGAGGTAAAGGTTGTTGACATTGGTGCACCGGCTGAGAGCAATGTACACGCCCTCCTGTTCGCAGCTTTGTCTTCTCGTTCTTCTTCTTCTTCGGCGGGATCCCCTACGGGAAGATGACGACGGTGGTTGAACGCGAACCTATCTCGTGATGGATTCTTTGGTTGGCCAATCCCTAGGGGTATCCTTCTACAATCAGCATCAGAGGCGCTGCGGACGGGGCTGGTTGAGCTGCAAGGCGCGTGGCGCTTCCGGCCACAGCTTTCCCACGGGAAATTCAGCATCCCCCTCTAAAGTTTTCAGTTCGTCGTTTCCGTTGACGTTCAGCTTCGCGTGCCTTCGTTGTATCAGTAGCTTCTTGACGTAGTTTGCATGAGTCAAGGACATAAGGCGCGTTCGTAGCACTTGTTCCTGTCCCGGATTTGTAACGTAGTGGGAAGAGCACCGCGTACCTCCCGTTGCGGCCAGAGAGTCGTGGGATCGAAACCGGGCGCCGCTGACTATTTCTTTTTTTATATAGTGTAGTATCGCGCAGCTGTGGGTGTAATTTCTTTTTTATATAGTGTAGTATCACGCAGCTGTGGGTGTAATTTCTTTTTTTATATAGTGTAGTATCGCGCAGCTTTGGGTGTAAAGGGGAGAGTTGCGCATGCGCAGTGTGAGTGCGGACGCCGACGCGGGACATGCCAAGACCATAAGATGCTCCGCATCTAAAAAATAAGCAGTGGCTTAGCTCGGCTATACCAGGATGTGGGCTGTCCACTTTAGGTGCGAACACGGTGCAGTGTGGCCTCGCTCAGCGGAACGCCAGAGCACAGGCCGCGGCCGCGCATCGAAGCTAAGCGGCGCAGGCGCATAGGGGCTTGGAGGCGGAGCTTCGTGTCGTCTGCTAGCACGGGAGCGCGCCGTTCTTGCTTTGCTGGGAAGCAAGCATGCTTGTAGAGTCTTGCTCGGCATGCTTGGAGTGTCTTCGCGCGCCGCGACCGCGTTGCGGGAAAGCGCACTTTGTAGTTTTTGCGTACGACAATTAAGCGTTTCCTCTTTTCAGGTACGCGGTCCCAGTTAAATGCATGTGTTGTTGAAGGCATTTGAGGAATGGTTTGTCTGGGGTTAGAGAGTTGCCGCAAAACGACTCTTGCTACGAAGACGCTGTAGAGAAGGGCTCCGGATAACCACCTGAGGCTGTTTACCATGCACTGATACCGTGCAGCAAACGCGCGTTCATCCATTCCGCCTCTTTCTAAAAGCGGCGCCTTCTACTGGGATCGAAAATTGGTCTCCCGACTCAGTATATCCAAACACCCTAACCACTCAGCCACCTTGGCGGGCTAGGCCAATTCCTGGCGGGTTTCTCAGGACTTTCCGCCCCCTAAAAGTACAGAAGGTCAAGGAACAAAGCTTTATTTTCTGCGTGTGCTCTCTAAAGCGGATGGCCATATGACCTGATATGCCGTCCGGTCCGCTGTTTTAACAGCGGAGCTGTTGTTACTGGCCGTAAGTTCGGCGTTGCAGAAAAAATACCAAGGAATTCCGAGCGTTCCAAGGGGACCGCCGAGCGTCCCCGTCACGCGCAGTGGATTCAGAAAAAAAATAAGAAAAACTGTAAAAAACCACGAATAGCAAAAAAGTGCCGAACGCTCGTGAGCACGTGCATTGCTGAGACTGCCTAGTCCCCGGATTGTGCAGCGGCTTTAGCAAAATAAAAAAAAAAGCTCCAGCGCTGTCGTCAACCGCTACCACGCATCTAAGAAAAACTCCAACGCTAAAAGATAAAAGACACCCTGCTTGGGAGAGGTCACCGCGACGGCCACATTCTCTGGAAGCCATTATGGATAATTGCAGACGTGGCTACGAGTGTGCGAATCCTTCCCGCGACGACTTGCAGGTCCCGCCACCACTGCCTAGAGTCGATGACGAAGAGCTGGTGGAAGGATACAATGCTGAGGATGACTTTCCATCCACCACTCGCCGCGAAGAAGACGACGACCTCTTTGATGCATTTGACATCGATTACTGGCGTCGGAACTATGCAAATAATGAATGATATTTAAACCGGTATCCGGCAATGCTCACCTGCAACAGTTTCGCCATTCAAGTCTTCCCTAAATTATTTTTGATAGGAGTGCCATGCTAAGTATGGTTCGAAGACGCTCGTAGATTGCTTGATGCGACTTCGAATGTGATCATGGAACTCATGGAAATCGACAACCAATATCGCAAATAGGAAAAGATCCATTCGGTCAACAATGCAAGTGCATGTTTATATGCGAGGCATTGTTTGCAATATTAAGCACGTTGAAAGCTTATTGAGCATATTCGTGATTTTTCAGTTCGTGGCGTTTGGCTACAGGCAGTGTGTGTGAGGATGGCAAAGAAAAGAATGCAGAAGTTTTGGACCTCAAGAACGGAGAAGCTGTTCCACAATTGTGTAGCATGGAACTGCTGACCCCAGCTTCATTACTCATGTAGGCCCATTGCGAGGAAGTGCGTGTCGTACCAGAAAGGAGAATACGTAGCAGGTGGCAACAAAGGGAGCACCCGCTGTCTCCCAATAACCAGCCAGGTTGGCAGCGCAGGCAATGGCATATCCATTATAATGTAGCAGACAAGAGTGGAACCAGTGCAGGACTCAACCGGAGAGTAGAACGATTGTGCCGGATGCGTGACCCGCTGGCTGCGAGACTGCTTGAACCATCTCGACGATGCGCGATATTCATTTACAGGGTGTCCCTGCTATCATGCACCAGGATTTAAAAAATGAGTAATGGCGTAACTCGAAGAAAACCTAGTGCATAATGTTTGCACTACTGTGTAGATAAGGGCAGCATTTTTTTCATTAATGAGACTTAAATAATTAATTGTAATTAATTATCTAACTCAAGAAGTACTGTCCTAATCCCTAAAGTGTCAATGAGGCGCTTGTAGGCACCCACGAGGGGCATCTAACTGCGGTATTTTCAGCGACGAAATAATTGCGTAAATATTTATTCTAGCTAATAAAGAAAACCCGCGAAATATAAAAAAATGCCACGTGACGGCGCATCCGCGCGCATCGTAAAGCAATGCCCTCAAACAGGCTGACTCTGAGTTAGCCAGAATGAAATCAACAAACGAAAGAAAGAAGAAATCGCGACCGGGTTTGTGCCTTATCTGCACACGCACCCTACGAATCTTGCTGTTGGTGCTCCTTCCATGCATGCCATTATCAAAGTGATGCGCTGTCTCTTCGGGCGGGTGACAGGCGAAACAGTTGCTTTTAATCAGTTTATTTGGGGACGCTGCTTTACAATGCGCGCGGAGACGCCGTCACGTGGTATTTTTATATTTCGCGGGTTTTCATTATCAGTCAGAATAAATGAGTACGCAATTAGTTCTTCGCTGAAAATAGTGCAGTTAGATGCCCCTCGTGGGTACCTACAAGTGCCTCTTTGACACTTCAGTGATTAAGACAGTAATTCTTGAGTTAGATAATTAATTACAATTAATTAGTTAAGTCTCATTAACGAAAAAAATGTTTCCCGCTTCTACACAGTACTGCAAACATTATGCACTCGGTTTTTTTTAGTAACGCCATTGCTCTTTTTTTAAATCTTGGTGCATAATAGCTGGGACAGCCAACACACATCGATACGAAAGTCACGAGATCAAAACCCAGTCGCTGTGACCAAAATTTCTCGGAGGCAAAATGCACAGATACCAATGTGCGGCTAATACCAGTGCATATTAAATAAATCCTGGTGGCCGAAATTATATGTAGCCCTCCTCTACAGCTTATCGCATTAAACCAGCCAGTTCTGAAATGTTTGCAACAACACATGCATTTAACTGGAATTGCGGACCTTAAAAGAGGAAGCGCTCAGTTGTCGTACGCAGAAACTACACAACGCGGCGCAGTGACAGAAGCGCGCTTTCCCGCATCACGGTCACGGTGCGCTAAGACGCTACAAGCATGCCGAGAGTTAAAGGAGCCATGAAGAGATAAATACAACATCGTTTAATTTTAAAGAACTTGGATTCAGTTTCTCACTCAGCTCTATTACACCTACAAAATATGTTTTTTAACGAAAGAAAAGCAAGAAGTACTTAAAAATTTTCAAGTTTTGCGCCACTGACATGTTATGAGCAAGAATGACGTCATACGGGCCAACAATAAAACATAATGTTCAGTGCGTTAACTGCACGTTAGCGTTCAAGTGATGCGGTCGAATGGAACTAGAGGCCCCATTACAGACGTCCAGTCATGTGTCGTCGCGACAGGTCAGTTAGGCGGCCGCCAATCGCGCAAACAAAGTTCCGTGACGTCATAGAAAAGTTGCGGGAAATTGGCTAGGGGGCCCGTCGCGACTGCTTCACGCGTTTTCTTTAATATCTCCGTTATTTGTTCGAAGATTGCGATGATATTGGTATCATTGTTATCGGGACTAAGTAGTCTTTCTAATAAACCCAACTTGTATTTTGGCTTCATGGCTCCTTTAAGCGTGCTTCCCACCAAAGCAAGAACGTTGCGCTCCCGCGCTAGCAGACGACATGAAGCTCCGCCTCCAAGCCCCTATGCGCCTGCGCCAGCTTCGATGCGCGGCCGCGACCTGTGCCACGGCCGCTGGATGAAAGGCGCACGCTCTCATCCAGCGGCCGTGCCTGTGCTCTGGCGCTGCGCGGAACGAGGCCACTCTGCACCGTATTCGCAACTAAAGTGGACGGCTCTGTACGGAGCCTGAGCTAAGGTTCAGCTGGGTATTCTCAGCTTTCCTGGTTGTCTAGGATAGCTTGATTATCATGCTTACTGCTGCTTCAATGACACACATACGATATACGCATTATGTGACACATGTATATTTATCAAGCGGCTCCGGCGCAGCGTCACCAATCGCCCCAGAGCTAAGCTGGTTCCACAGACGCACGCCGGTGTTGCTGCGACGCACGAGCCATCGGTTCCACACCCGGCCACCCCTCGCATGATCATCAATTGGACCGGGCCGCCACGTGCGGAACTGAGGTCGGCGAAGACGCTGGGAGCGTGGGGTATGTGAAAGACGCCGAGCAGCGAGCAACGTTCTGTGCGCCGTGTGACGTCACTGCTCCTCGCGCATGCGCAGCACGGCTCTCCAGGAGCCACGCGAAATTGCTCAACCTCAGCCAGTGTAGCTCACGCTACAAAAAGTGGCAGTGCAACGCCGGAACGTGTGGCAGGAAAAGCAAGCACAAAAAGAGCAGAACTCCGGCTGGCGCAGTTTCAGGCAGGCGGCGCGCGAGCAGTGCGAAGGCGGGAAATTTGAATTGCATTGGGTGGTGTCAGTTCTCTCTCTCTAGCGGATAACAGCGCTACAGCCCATTATGGCGAATCACTGCTTTGCACTTCCAACACCTTTCACATTGAGTGGACCGGCTTTATTTAAGGGCAGAGCACTTTAGGGGCTCGCCTTGTCGTCGTAGCTCGCACGCTAGACCCAAGTGGAGCCATCATTAAGTAGCGCTTGAAACAGGACGAAAGCAAGAAGACACACACGAAGGCGCTAACTCGCAACTGATTTTATTACGTATAAACACAAATTTATACTCAGAATGAACACGTGCCCAGGTCAACGCCTCGACGTGCGGTTTCATAAACACAATATTACAATGGCTACAGGATTATGCTCCGAAAAACACCAGATTACTATGTTCAGATACAACAAACAACCCACAAAACGTCTAAGTTAATGCACTCGATAAGAAAAGAAATTATTTTAGGTGCAAAGCACCTTAGGACCTCGCAATGTCCGTCCGTTGGCGTCCGTGCGCACATCAGTATAAACCGAATATGTGTACGTCAAACCGCCTAAAAGGTTGCTGAACGCGGCAAAAAAGCAAAAACCATAACTATCAACGCTAATACGTGGAAAAAAAGGTTATAGTGAGAGAGAGAGAGTGATAGAGAGAGAGAGAGAGAGAGAGAGAGAGGGAGGGAGCGAGAGAGAGAGAGAGAGAGAGAGAGAGAGAGAGAGACGCGCAACACCGTGTAAATCGAAACATCTGTGAACAAAAGGTTCACGAACGGTTAACAAGAACAAAATGAAAGGTTCAAAAAAGGTTAGAGAGAGAGAGAGAGAGAGAGAGAGAGAGAGAGAAAGAGAGAGAGAGAGGTTTAGCAGTTTCGCGTGGCTCCTGGAGAGCCGTGGATTGGATTGGATAGGATTGGACTGAAATGTGTTGGATTGGACTGGATTGGATTACATTCAATTGTACCGGATTGGATTGCATTGGAATTGTATATACTGTACACACGCATCGTCACTCATTTACATGCGCGAGTGGGCAATGCCACAGGTGATTTACGGTAACAACGACTCCCAGTGCTTCGCCCACTCGTCATGATTCACTTCGTGGAGATGCGTTAATTTTTTTATGTAATGCCACCGACGCGTGGCCGACACACTTTTCATCGTTCTTTCTTATATAGAAAGCTTCAATTAACTCTCGTGTCAATCGGTGATTGTGCCACCACAACACACTTGTGGTCTCAAACAGTGGACAACATTGCACTTGGTTTTTATCTGTCTGGGTCGCGCAATGCCGAGTGATGTGTGCATGAGGGTTGTTCTGTTGGAACCTCCGGTGCCCCATGAGTCGAACATTATTACACCAGCCTGACTGGCCAATGTAAATGTTATCACATGATAATGGCAATGAGCACACAATTCCCGTGTTGCCCGGGACAAATGGCGAAGCATGCTTAACATTGAAAAACCCGTCAGACTTCTGTCCTGACAACTTCTTTTCTACCAATTTACAAAGCTTGTCAAGCTTATTAGGGGCAGAGAAAAGCACTTTAACTCCGTAACGACCGGCGACCTTCTTCAAGCCATGTTATAAACGGTGCATGTACGGGATCACTGCGGTTTTTATTCTTTCTGCCGTAAGACCATCTTTCCAGAATTCTGCTGTCGCACCCACCACCTTTATCAACTTCTGGGCAGTCCTGCGCATTAGGTATGTGCCCCGGGAAACCGGCGGCGTTAAGCCTGGTAATGTGCGCCTGGAAACTGTTCCCAGTGTTATGGAAACAGGACTTAACAACCGCTGGCCTTTACCACAGAAAAGGCGATTCCACTTTTTACCAGTTTAAAGTGCCCTGAATTGAAATTTAAAAGTGGTTTCGCTGATCTAGGGCAATATTCCCAGCAGACATGTCCCGGTTCCAAATATACGCGCAAATCAAGGAATTGTAGGCAGTCCTTTGTCGGAAGCTCACACGTGAATTTAAGCCCAACACCATATTCTTTAAACTAATTCAACACATCAACCACTCGGCGTGGTACAATGCAGTTCTCCACAAAGACAAGAAAATCAACATATCTGAAAATTTTGATAGCTAATCGATACAGATTATGCTGTATATGTCTGTCAATTGCACTGAGAAAAATATTGCAAAGGACAAGAGCCACTCTGGAACCAATAAATATCCCCGTTTTCTGCAAATGTAAGCCACCATCCAACTCTACAAAGGTAGACTTTAAGGAAAAAGACAGAATTTCGAGAAATCCACTTACCCGAACCCCGCAATTATATTAGCAAACTTCATTTCATCATTTTCTTGGTAATGCACCTCTTCACTCTGTTCATCAGTCCATCATGAGTAATAGAGTAATATATATCTTCAACATCGATGGTGAACATTTTGCACGTGCCGGGGTTGTTCTTACTAAAAAAACTTACACCATCTTCCCGTAGGAGAACCCTGAGTAGTATGCGAAGCAGCCATGGGGTCGACTGAAGCTCCTATTAGTTTTCAGTTCGTCGTTTGCGTTGACGTTCTGCTTCGCGTGGCTTCGTTGTATCAGTAGCTCCTTGACGTAGTTTGAATGAGTGAAGGACATAAGGCGCGTTCGTAGCACATGCTCCCGTCTCGGTTTGTAGCGCAGTGGGAAGAGCGCCACGTACCTCCCGTTGCTGCCAGAGAGTCGTGGGATAGAAACCTGGCGCCGCCTAACTATTTCTTTTTATAGTGGACTGCGCTGACGTCAGCCCAAACGCTCACGGGGCTGAAGAGACGCGCATGCGCAGTAGAGTGCGGACGGCAGACGATAAGGGAGGGAGGGACACAGCCCCGAGCATGAGATGCTCCGCATCTAAAATTCTACTCGCTATCGGAGTTGTGGATCAAAAACGGATCATGAAACCGTAGGCAGTCCAGGTGTTTTTGCAAATACCCCGACACAATCCTCTGCCAGGAGCTCCGCTCAGACACAATAGCTCGAAACGGTACATCGGGCTTATGCACTGAGGCAGAAAAGAGCAATTCCAGAGTTAGACCTTTCTCCTCCTTTACATTGCCTGCAAGACGCTTCAGGTTGTGCGCGTTTAGTAGGGAAATCGCGCGTTCCTTTACTTTTGAGGCTTTTACAGCTATAGGCCGAAAATTCTTACGAACTCCCTCAAACGCTTTAAAGGAAAACACTGTCTGGAACGATGACAAAGCAACCTTCTTTATCCGAGGTCATTACGTGCAACCGGTTAATCACAGCAAACTGGACACACTCGCGGGCCGGATGGGGCTTGTACGTGAACACTGTAATCTTGTGTTTTAAGTGCGAATGCACTTTATAAGCGACCCCAAACCATCCACCGCCGGCGTCGGCGGCGGCGGCGTCGGCGTCCGCAGTGCTCCTCTATAAAGAAACAGCATCCGGCGCCAGGTTTCGATCCGCGGACTTTGCGGCCGCAGCGCGACGCTCTACCGACCAAGCCACGGACGCTTTTTTTTTTTTTCTTCTTTATTGCCTGCTTTGGCACATACAGAACACAGACATTCATTCACAGACAGCCGTCAACCTGACTTTGGTTGACGTCATGTGTTTAAAAGTCCCTTAGGTGTACCAACGATTCCATGTCTGCAAGACATTCGGGCGGATTCGACACATATTTTTGATTTTCCACGTATTCACTCATTGCCTCTCTAAAATACTGTCTCGCGCTTCGCGCATCGATGTCAGAGTACCTTGCGGCCATTCTTGCTTTCCAAATAGAGCTCAATCCAACAAGCATGATCAAGTCGTAAGGCATACCATCCTCGTTTTCAACAGGCAAGTACCGTATGCCTTGGGCATCCACAGGCAGATCCTTTTTCAGAGTTCGTTGGAGCACATCCCACAGGAACACAGCATCCCAACAATCGATGAATACATGCTCAGTAGTTTCAGCTTTTTTGCATATGATACAGTCAATTCCCCATGGAACGAACAAGTCTTTTTCTGCCATCCACGTCTTAACAGAGAGGGTTCCAGTATGCAGTTTGAAGAAAAAAGTCTTTACGCTAGGGGGTACCTGCATCCGCTTAACTCTTGTAAGCACATCTTTACCCCTACCTACTCTATAAATCAACCGGTACATTGGCTCAGGGAGGACTACATCACACACGTCTTTATACAACTTTTTCCTATTTACTTGACACAAGTATTCCCAAGAAAATCGAACAGCCAAGAAACGGCATGACAGTACAACTTCTCTCATAAAACCATGCAGGCCGCCAGGTATAACATTGGACGTGACTATAATATCCGGTAACGCTCTACCCAAGCGCAATTGACAGATAGTTCTTAACGTTGGGTCCTTAACATCGCGGAGAAACAAGAAACGGTTTACAATTTGACGTACAAACAAGTGTGCTAGTCCCAAACCTCCGTCCCTGACCCTACGAAACAGGTTTGTCCGGCTTGTCCGTTCCCAGTTTGACCCCCATATAAACACAGCGAATACACGATGCAGTCTTTGAACATTTGCTCGGGAACAGTGAAGAACCTGAAGGACATACCACAGTCTGCTTACAAAAAATAAGTTGCACACAGTCGTTCTTGAAAATATTGATAAGCTCCACCCTTTCCACTTTTCTGCCCTTTCTTTCATTGCTTCGGCTTCCTTCCTCCAATACGGATCGCTGTCTTTATAAAACTCCAAAGGCACACCTAAGTACTTTGCCGGTGTGCTGACCCAATTCATGTTAGCGAAGATGCTTGGGGTTGATGGCCAATTTCCATGCCAAAAGCCCAGGCATTTTTTCCAGTTTACGGCACTCCCATTCGCCTCACATGATCGTTTGACAATTTCCACTACCGCATTGATGCTTTCGACATCTGAACAAAAAACAGCAATATCGTCCGCATAGGCTAAGAGTTTAACTTCTGCCCCATGCAGCCGAAATCCGTGTACGCTGTCGCTGCGTATAATACTTAAACAAAGTGATTCTATGTATAAACAAAAAAGTAACGGGCTAAGTGGGCATCCCTGGCGCACAGAGCGCTGTACTTCTATGCTTTCTCCCACAACCTTATTTACTATTAACCGCGTCTTGCAACACCTGTACGTCATGGCCACACCTTCCCGAATAACAGAGCCAACATTCACATAGTCTAAAATGCACAGCAATATTTCATGGGGAACTCTGTCGAATGCTTTTTCTAAGTCTAGTTGAAGCATCGCTACGTTGGTTCCTGTTGCATCGCAGCATTCCAACACACAACGGGCTGTGTGGATATTCGTGGAGATTGTGCGTCCCCTAATACCACACGTTTGGTGTGGTCCCACAAGTTCTGTCATTACTGTTTGGAGCCTTTTAGCTAGTATCTTCATGAATATTTTATAGTCAACATTGGTTAAACTGATTGGCCTATATGATGTGGACTGACGCAGCATTGCGGGGTCCTCGGTTTTAGGAATAAGAACTGTGTGTGAAACGGTAAAAGACGTTGGCACAACATTAATATCGTAAGCCTCATTATACACATCGGTCAAAATTGGCGCTAATTCATTTCTTAAGGCCTTGTAAAAGGCTGCACTGAGGCCGTCAGGCCCAGGTGACTTTCCAGGGTTCAGATCTTTAATTGCATTCGTAACCTCCTCTATTGAAATTGGGAGTTCTAACAGTTCTTTTGTTTCATCCCTAAGTCTGGGCAAAAAGATGATGCGTCGTGATATCAGCGTTAGTGACGCGCCTTATATCTTTAACGCATTCAAACTACGTCGTCAGCGGCGTGCGTTGGCGACTCAGCGGCGTTATAGCGGCTTGATAACTGCGTGGTGTACACGTGATACTACAAACCCGATGGAAGAGATGGAAGAGAAGGCGGCGAGGCGGTGGGCTGCGGGGGCCGAGCGCAAGCGCCGCAAGCGGGCCGACAACCGTGCATTCGCACTTTCACATTCTCCCCCTCGGGGAAATGCGGGGGAATTTTTTCGAAGCATAATCCTGTAATCATTGTAATCTTGTGTTTATCAAACCGCACTTCGAGGGGTTGACCTGGGCACATGTTCATTCTGGGTATATATTTGTGTTTATGCGTAATAAAATCAGTTGCGAGTTACCGCCGTCGTGCGTGCCTTCTTGCTTTCGTCCTGTTTCAAGCGCTACCTAACGATGTATCAACACCAACAAGCCCAACTGTCGATTTCACCAAGCAAAGCCACACGGCGTTCCGTCGTCATGGTGTAACCCAGAGGCTTCGAAAACCAAGCGGTTTACATAGTCATATAAGAGTTCGAAACTCGTGAACCGCTGGCGCTTGTCATACATCTCCCCGTTGTATAGCGCAAAGAAAATTGTAGGTACATTTGAGGAAAAATATACGTAATTAACCGGCAGCGCCCCCGTTTATCTACTTTGGAACGCTCCTTGGGTTGGTTTTTACGTAAGCGAAAAAAGTGGCAGTGCAACGCAGGCACGTGCGGGAGGGAAATCAAGCACAAAAAGAACAGAATTCCCGCCGGCGCAGTTTCAGGCAGGGGGCGCGCAAGCACTGCAGAGGCGGGAAATTTGATTTCCATGGCCAGGTGATAGCAGCGATCGGATAACGGCGCTACAGCCCATTATGGCGAATCACTGCTCTCCACTTCCGACGGCTTTCACATTGAGTGGAACGGCTTGAATTTTTTCTCTCACTTCACGCTGCATTTTTTCGTTGCAAACACCACCAGTAAAGACCCTAAAGTTTCGCTTTAAAACAGGCAGAGTACTCGCTCCACGAGGCAGCGCTCCGGTCGTCGAAAAAAAGAAGAAAGATATCAGATTCCCTTGATATGCAGCCGACACATCACACCTCAAAAACAGTTTTGAAACGCGTTGCAAAAGCATTCAGAATGGGCCCCCTTTAGGCTGTTCTGTTCGTGCAAGCTTATTATCCGATAACATATAAGCCCCACTCTTCAGTCTACCGCACGATACCCGGTTGAGGTGCAACGGTTGGGGGTGCAGAAATCCACAGGAAGGTGCGGCGGCCGCAGCTAGGCTATCCGTGTAGGCTATCCATGGAGAATCCGTGTAGAGAAAGTGCCTTGCATGCAGCACCACAACATAATACTTTCAGACAAGCGAGAGCATCCCCAGCTCATTTTGTAGCACGACCCGCCGGGAGTACGACATCGCACGGGTCCTCTTCATCGGACGCCTTATCCGATACACCGAGGGCAACGTTGATGATCTCATCATCGCTTAACTGGCCGGCGACAACACCACCATCAATGGCACCGTAGTCAGCAATCTGTACTTCGGAGTGGAGCAGATCGACGAATGTCCAAACGTCGCCCTCCCGTTCTGGCACTGTATACGCTCCGGGCTTTCACATGTTTCTTGTCGAACAGATCAGTTATGTTTGAGACAGTGTGTCACAAGTCCTGCCGGCGTATTCGCCCACACGTACAGAGGGTAAAACGCCTGTCCATAACAGTGATTTCCACTTCAACAAGTTACATATGAAAACTACCGAACCATTACTCTTTACAAACATGTTGGATACAAAAGTGGTCGGCTTAGACTTGAGAACGTCGCAGTAGTTTTCTTCAAATCCCGCTCGGGCGAGGCAGGATATGGCTAAAAGTACGAAAGCTCTCTTGAAGACAAGCGTTTTACCTAATGTACACCACAATATTGTAGCAATATTTATCGACGCCGGCCATTTGCTGGCCGCGATGTACGCTCGCATCCTCCTCATTAAAAAAAAAACCCGCCACGGGGTCGAGCGATGAACACGCCTTGACGTTGGCTCTGCATTTGAACGCCAGTTTCATCGCTTAAAGTGCCCCACTGCTCGCCAGCCCTGCACCGCAGGGTCCGTAAAGCTCTACGGATCGCGCAAACACCAACGTCAGGAAAATCGGGTCATTCAATGGTCAGTTCCAGCCTTTTGAAGTTTCAGCCACGCCGCACAGCGAGCTATGCCTACTCAGGCCTAGCACACCAGGCCGGGCCCCGTCGCCGGCGTAGGAACGCTGGTGCACGTGCAAGCCGCGGCGCGCCGTTTGAACCCCCTTTGACCATGGAGGTTACTGTGGCCGGAGAAGAAATTGACCCCACGGAACTCAGACAACCTGGATGGGCGGAAATTCGTCGCAAACAGCGAGCCTTCCACGACGCTGCAAATCCCTCACCAAGAACACCCCCTCACTCGGCCCCTGCCTCGCCTCAAAAAAGACCCGGCTCTCGACCGCCACCCCGTCAACCTCCCACTTCGCCACTACCGGCCACGGACATTAAAATCGTTCTGCACCCGCGCGGTGGACTGGACCTGAGGTCAGTGGCACACGCTTCTCTCGCGGATGCCGTCATGCACCAAGCGGGCATCCCCTTAAACCCCGTCGATCAAGTCCGCATTCAACAGACTGCCAACTACATGCTCATCAGTACCCCATCCGAGGAACGCGCGGAGAAGTATGCGGCAGTAAGCTCCCTCACGATTCGGGGGCAGTGCTACGAAGTGGCTGCGCATGTGTCGGCACCCGACAACACCATTGCCGGGGTGATTTTTAACATCCCGGAAGAAGACACGCCAGAGCAAGTGCGGGACAGCATCTGCAACTTCGATCCAGAACTTCGCATCCTAGAGGCGAAACGCCTAAACACATCCAATATGGCGCAAATCCTATTTGATGGTACAAAGGTCCCCTTCTGGATTCGTTACCGATCCACCACGTATAGATGCAAACTCCTACGGCGCAAGACCGAAGCGTGCGCCCTTTGCTGGAAAACTAGGCATCGAAAAGATGTCTGTCCCAGTTCACAACCGTCTCCAAGGTGCTCCCGCTGCGGAACTTTGAATCCCCCTGATGACCATCCGTGCAACCCCTGTGCATCGTGTGTGAAGGCCCACACGCAACGGGCTCTGCGGACTGCCCCCGACGATTCCAGCCTTGCAAGTGGTCGACCACTTATGCCCAACTGGTCTCCAACGGCCAAGATCCGCGGAATGCCACCCACCAAGACCCCCATCGACCACTAAGGGGACCCGGCACCTACAGTCAAGCCGTCAGAGGACAGGTGAGCTCCGCAGGCCTGCTCCTTACTCCTCCTCCACCAACACTTCCTCATAATACCTCCTTCATGGCACATGCAAATGCAATGCATGCTTAAAGAGATACAAAACCTCCGTTCCGAACTACTCCAAACCAAACATCAGAATGAGCGACTCGCCCGAGAAAAAAATGCCCTTCTGAAAGCCGAAGCCACCACCCCAACCTCCCTCCCTGATGCACCACAAGCGGAGCCGCCTCTTAAACGCAAGGTCCTTATCCAAACTACTAATACCCCACCCGCGCCCGAAATTCAGTCCCTCCGCACAGATTTTGAAAATGCTTTCACTACACTCAAACAACAAACACATGAAGAAATAGTCGCTTTAAAAAAGACAGTACAGGACTTACACAGGGACCTCCTGAAATGGGCCAGGCATTTAATGACCCTCACTCCAACATCCCCACCTGTCTCACCAGAAAGCATGCCCTTAGCAGCCAATATCGACCATGACGCAGATCTTTAAAAAAACAGCATGTAATATGGCAGTGGAACTGCCGCGGCTTCAAACAGAAGCGCATGAATTTACAGGCACTTCTTTGATCCCTCACCTCCCCTCTATCACTTATTGCACTGCAAGAAGTAAGTACCCTCCCTAAACTGCTCAATTACAGTGCCCAAAAATCCCCATTGCACCCCTCTGTCACCGTCTTTACCCACCGCAACCTCGTAGCAACCCCTCATACCCTTACCTCACCAATCCCGCATCTCCTCGTCACTATCCTACCGCCAAAACCATCCCAGGCCAAAATGCACATCCTTAACATATACAGCCCCCCTTACGACCCGCACACTAGCTTTGCTTCTCTTTTCAAACAGGCACTAACGTTTGCTGGGAAGGACACCATTGTAATGAGATTTTAACGCCCCCCCCCCCTTGCTTGGGGCTACCTCATAACCAGTCGCAAAGGCCGGCTTCTCTGGGAACTCGCGCAACAAATACAACTCACGACATACTCTGACCCTTCTACCCCTACCCGCATAGGGAATACCATACAAAAAGACACCCACCCAGACCTCACCTTTTCATATAACATGCACTCAGGAGAGTGCAAAATACTACCACATATACTAGGCAGCGACCACTACATTATTGAACTCGCCCTTCCCTCTCTAACCTACCGGCCCCCTAAATCTTAACAACCCTAAATTACGAACTGGGATGCGTTCCGCCAGGACAGCCGCAAAATCCCAGCCCCTTCTTCCGCAGATCCCGACGCCCTGGAAGAATGGCTTGGAGCACTACTTACCACCCGCACCAAACATGAACACGCTGTAGACCCCGCTACCCCATCACCTTATGTTGACTCCCGCATGCAACACCTATGGGAAGCTTACTGCGGCATAGAAAAACGCTGGAGGCAGCAGAAGCACAATCGTACCCTCAGACGTAAACTGGCTCGTCTCCAACTGGACATGCAGCAACACGTGCAAACTCTCGCCCGCACCAACTGGAATCAGATGTGTAACTCCGTCAACGGAATGCTTTCTGCTAAACGCACTTGGGCCATTCTACGTCACCTCCTTAATGTGGAAAACTCAAAACACCACACCAACGGTCGGGTACAACAACTGATGCACTCCCTCAATCAGGGCTCCGATGCACTTCTTAGCACACTTAAACAACTCTTTAAACAGACGTACCTGAGCAGCCTGAATACACTGGCCCAACCAATGACGAACTCGATGCCTCCATCACTTTTGAAGTGAAAGCCGTGTTGCTCACACTCCGTCGCCATACTGCTCCCGGAGCGGATGGGATCCCAAATACACTCCGCCATCTCGACGACCTCATCATTGACCACCTCACTACCGTACTCAACACACACTGGCACAACCATACTCTCCCCAGTAGCTGGACCCACTCCGATATAACACTTATCTCCAAACCTTATAAACCTCTGGGCATCCTGCACCTCCGTCCAATCTCTCTGACCTCTTGTCTCGGCAAATTATTGCAGCATGTCATACACGCCCGAATCACCCACTACATTGAATACAACAACATTTTCCCCCAAATATGCTAGGATTTAGACCGCATCTTTCAACCCAGGACGCTGTTATACAGGTCCACCACGACATTATACACCACCGCCCTACACGTGATAAGGTGGCCATTCTCTCTTTAGATCTGCACAAGGCATTTGATAACATTTCCCACACCGCCATATTGCTTCAACTCACTATCGGCCTCGGCCCCAACACCTACGCCTATATCCGGAACTTTCTCTCCCCCCGTACGGCAACGATACGCCTGGGCACCCTGCAGTCCCCCCCTTTCCCTATGCCAGCCCGCGGCACACCCCAAGGGGCTGTCCTATCAGCTCTTCTTTTTTAATATAGCTCTTATCCCCCTAGCTACAGCCCTCCACAATATCCCACACCTCCGCAGCACTCTCTGTGCAGACGACATAACTCTCTGGGTTCCTTCAGGCAGCGACGCACACATTGAGGAAACCTTACATGCAGGTCTCACTACCACCCTGCAATGCATTCAACCCCTAACGCTCAACTGCTCCCCCACCAAGTCAGCCCTACTCGTCCTTCCACCACACAAAACTGCCCTCCCACCTAAAATCTGCTTATTTGCACACAACACACCTATCCCCCAAACCACCCATCTCCATATTCTAGAGCTCCACATCACCTCCACTCGCTCCCCTCACATAGCACTTACTCACATCAAACAATACGTAGCCCAAACCTCTCACCTTATGGGAGAGACCGACCACATACGTCTCCTCGAAAGCTTTCTAATCAGCGGGTTAACCTACTGCCTTCCTTTCACCCCCCTCACACAAACCCAGCACGCGCAACTCAACGGCCTTATACGCAACGGCCTTATACACTACCGCCACGCATTGCTTTTACCTCCCCATGCCTCTACCGCGTGCCTTACAGCTATGGGACTCCACAACACTACACAGGAACTCATCGAAGCGCAGCGCTCCTCCCAAATCATCCGTCTCTCCCGCTCCTCCACTCGATCCTAGCCTCCCTCAATATCACCCTCCCCCCACTGCCTATACACCCCCACATACGACACCTACACCGCATCAAACCCCTTCCTTGCAACATGGACCCTCTCCACCATGCAGGCCGCCGCATGGCATGTGCCAAGCGCCACACCATCTCCCACCCACCCTCCCCCACTACCATATACGTGGACGCGGCTCAATACCCGAACAGTCAGGCTTATGCCACTTCTATGTATGGTCCTCCCCACCCCACAACCATGTCTGTCCTCACCCCCTCTCCTACGGTGGAGAGGAAGTTGACATTGCCCTCGCCATAGTTCTACAGCCCCAACCCATCACTATCCTCTCCGACTCCCAGCATGCACTATCGAACTACCTTAAGGGAAGTATCTCTCCACAAGCTCTCCGTATCATCCTCCGACACCCTCCC
This sequence comes from Haemaphysalis longicornis, assembly GCF_048455015.1. Lineage (NCBI taxonomy): Eukaryota > Metazoa > Arthropoda > Arachnida > Ixodida > Ixodidae > Haemaphysalis > Haemaphysalis longicornis. The sequence continues at coordinate 185,406,573 of NW_027526203.1, forward strand.
CAGGATCCTGTGGAGCTACTGTGGACTCCGGCCCACACTGGCTTAGGAGGCAATAAGGCAGCACATTCACATGCTCGAGAACTCGTTACCCGGGCTCCTGCTTCTTTTGTTCCTAACCACAGCATCCCCACCCCACACTCCACCACAGACTAAACCGCCGGACCCCCCACCCCCCACAGCTCCCTATCACCAGAGGAGGCCCGCATGTGGCGCATCATCCAAGCACACACCTTCCCTCACCGCACGATCCTATATGTATACGGCACTCCCACCCCCCCACCCCCCCCCCCCCATTCCCCGTTTCCCTCACCCCGCTGCCCGCACTGTGGTGCACTGGACACGCACTTTCATTTCCTCTGCCAGTGCCCCAAGAATCTTTACCCACCCCTCCCCACCACCCAGGCCTGGGAGCAGGCCTTGCGGAGCTCAGAGGTTTCGGACCAGGTTCTAGTCACCTCCGGAGGCCTCCAGGTCGCTGCGGCCCCGTGGGCAGCCGCCACCGCCCCATAAGGGGTAGCTCTTTAATAAAATGTTATTTCTCTCTCTCTCTCTCTCTCTCTCTCTCTCTCTCTCTCTCTCTCTCTCTCTCTCTCCTCATCGCAAGGGGAGAGAGTGGGTGAGCGAAGGACGGCGCGTTGGGGCTCACGTGGGGGAGGAAGGTATGAAGTGTTTCTCGTTGTCGCGGCGGGTTTGTCGCTTGCGCTTCAGAGTATCGGCACGGTGCCGCCGCCATGATCATTTGTCAGTTCGCATCACGTGTCATTTGTTTACACTGTGACGGATCATGGGCGCCGTCATTTTGTTGTTTATGCGTTTTAGTCGGTCAACTCCGGTAGGCTTAGCCTGTCCTCCCTGCTCTGCGGCTACGCGCGACTGATGTTGTTCCGAATGCGAATCAAAGATAACGCGTGTAACAGCATTTCAGCAGCAAAAGTGTGTCCAAAGAGGTGGCAAATGCTGGGCCCTGCCTAGCCTGACGCTTGCGCTCGGCGTCTTGGGCAAGAACGTCTCTATTTAGTGACACTAGTCCTAAATACACTAGTCCGGGGAATTGCCGGCAACTTTTCTCCCGGGCTAATGTGCCGGCTGCCGGCAAAATAGCAACTGTGAAAATGTGCCGGCAGCCGGCAATATAGCCCCCGCGGAAATGTGCCGGCATAATAATCACGTGGTCTGGGCCAACCAATGGGAAGGAACTGCCGGCAACTTTTTTCCCAGGCTAATCTGCCAGCTCCCGGCAAAATAGCCACTGCCAATCTGGCAAACATAATCTTTACCAGGAGCACATGGTGGGGGAGGGAGGGTCCCATTGTTCACAGGTGCCTTATCATCCATAATCAGGTTTCGATGCTTGTTTTGTGGTTTGTTTAAACGAAGTCTGAACCCTATGCTGTATGCCTGATTAGCCTGACGCATGCGCTTGGCGGCTTACGCCTTGGCGGCTTGGCGTTTTTGCCCACGGAGATCGTTTTTGCCCGCAGAGATGAAACCGTTTTGGAGTAGAGGTATACATCTTACTGTAAAAAAGTGCATGTTCACAGGGACAGCCGGCCTGAATGGTGTTTTGCATTGCGCAATGTCACTGCGCAATGCCCTCTTTTGTTTAAATTGAATGCTCGGTCACGTTATTCGTCGAATTTGCATACTAAGCCCCTTCGATTGTCCATTCTGGAGCAGAGTGGTGAAAACACCCTACCGGGACTCCGGGCAATGTAAATATTTGAAAGGAGGGCGTAGTAACGCCCCATTATACGAATTTTCGAATGAACGGGAGTTGCATTAACGAGGTTAATCAAGTAAGCCGAGTGGAATGACCAGCAGAAGCCTCAACCCGTGAACCTCAAGTTCACCGTTCCTGTGTGTAAGTGAGTCGGCGTTCAGCACGACACCAAATATCATTTTGCAACTGTCATTTACGGAATATAGTAAAATGGAGTTCTGCATGCTTACGAGATATTTATGGCCGAAAGCCGTGATGTAAGACGTTTTGAAGTAGCTGCATTAGAACGAAAGTTACGGCTATTCTAAAAAACCGTTTCCGCAACAACTTCCGGAAAACCCGTTGCTGCAAGAATACCTTCCCATGTGCACTTTCGATAAAATTAATTAAATGTGCCTATTAAATTTATATATGTCTGCTCCTCTGCGTTGTGCAATAAGATTTGCCTCGCTCCATTTTTCTTTTGGGGGAAGTTTGCCTGTGGGAACATTCGCACTGCTACCGGTTTATTGGATATTCGGTAGGGCCGTTAGATTCTTTTGTTTGTAAGCATTATGATGGTAGGGGAGGAAAAGTTTGAGTGTGAAAGCTTGCCCTCCAAACCATGTGATTTAGGGTTCATGGAGACGAGCAGAACTGGCAGGTTGGCTGGAAAATTATATATAGTGATCGCATTCCCCTGGGAAAGCTATCTGTCAGAAGTTTTGGAAGCATGTCTTCTTCAGTCATGTATACCATAAGATAAGTCAGAAGTAAAGTTCATCATCGAAGTCCTTGATGAGATAGATTGTCGTTCTATAACACCAGGGAAGTGATGCCAATAAAAGCGACGCCGACCCGCCTGCCAGGGAACGCAAAAATACTTTCGCATGCAAACAAGCACTTAGTGCCTCTACAATGCTGCCTGTAGAGTGCTTTACTGCGCCGGGTGTTGTCTCAGATGACCCTGCGCGAGTGGCTTTCGATGAAGACGAAAGTTGTAAACGGAGAAACGATGAGGGTCGCCGACCATAATGATCCTAATATGGGAAATGGGGGCCTAGACAATGAACGGAACGATGAACGGATATGTAAGCCGCGACCTAAAACGGGAAGTGTTCAGATGTTGCGCTGATTACCACGAGAAACAAAAAGCAGCTGAAAACGTAACTGCCAAACTCTCAATTGGCTAGAAATGCTGCAACTGACTGAATACTCACTACGCAGCTTCAGAAGAGAACGAATGTAGTCTGCTCGACTCACTGGTAACACGCGCGCCGCACCGCAATTATCCTGCTGAATCCCCAAGACAGAATGTTGCTGCTGTACGTTCTGAGACAGAATTAGCCGTGTTTTTTTTCTAGAACAGAGATAAAATTATAGCGCATTATTCGGTTTTTGTGTTGATGATAAAAATATTGATGTTGTATACCGGTTGGTCAGGCGCTTGTGCCAGGTGGTGGGTCATTCGCTAAAGCACAAATCATTAATTTGAACTAGCCCTCCCAAAACTCCTGCCAGCCAGCAGCTCGGGAAAGCACTTCCATTCAGCATCGGCCATTTTGATGGAAACGACATGCGCTTTCTTGGTTCGTCATGAGTTATTGGGATCAGAAAGGTTGTGCAGTAAAGATTTAGGTGCTGATTACTGCCTTTTTCGCGCGCCTGCCTCCAATCCACGAAATCTGTCGCAGCCTTAAAAACGTCCTTTTGCGCTAAGGTGTATCACAGGTGACCAGACACTCGCATGAAGTGATTGAGTTTCGGTTCTAACCGCAAAATTTTGGAAAGCGTAGAGAGTGCCGCCTGCAATGCTATTTAGTGCCTGGAAGGTACTTTCCGTTACCGTGGTGGTAACATGCATATCGATATGTGGAGAAAACAGTACAAAAACGCAATCTTAAGCGGTGGGGAAGTTAGGTGTACAGGAATGTGAGAAATAGGTAAAGGGGCTAGGAAAAAGACGAAGGTTACAAAGTTGTAATAAACCTCCCGGGCCATCTCCACTAATGTGAAACCTGGGGAGGACGAAGCATGCAGTGTACAGGGTTGTGTGACAATAATTGGAACACTTAAAAAATTTTCCTGGGCGAACCGCCGCTCTGTTCGCTTTCAAACTTCACACAAAGGTCGCATTTTGTGGTCTATTTTGTTTGACGCCGGGAACAACGACGGTACTTACCTGTTTATTCTGAAAATAAATAAAAACGATTTTCGCCTATAGGAAAATGGCGGCTGATTTGGACGTGCGAGCCAGCGCAAGTTGATCTTGGAACGACGGCGCCACCTTCGGTATGCAGAACGAAACGCACGTTTGGAATTCACGGTAGGAAGGAGCCAAATGGTGCAGCAGACGATCAGAAAACGTGAAAGCGGGTTTTCTGATGGTCTGCTAGCTTATTTGGATCCTTCCTAGGTGCATTTTCCGACCGTCTGCTGCACCATTTGGCTCCTTCCTACCATCAATCCGAAACATGCGTTTCGCTCTGCCTACCGCAGGTAGCGCCGTCGTTCCAAGATCAACTTGCACTACCTCGCACGTCCAAATAAGCCGCCATTTTCCTATAGGCGAAAATCGTTTTTATTTATTTTCAGAACAAACAGGTAAGTACCGTCATTGTTCTCGGTGTCAAACAAAATAGACCACAAAATGCGACCTTCGTGTGAAGTTTGAACGCCAACAGAGCGGCGGTTCGCTCAGGACATTTTTTTAAAGTGTTCCAATTATCGTCGCACCACCCTGTATAAGTGTGTTCTTGTCGCCTTGGCGTTTTGGCCCACGGAGATGAAACCGTTGGAGGGTAGACGCATACAGATTTGCTGTAAAAGTCTCTGACGGGATTCCTGCTGGGTTTTACAAAAGGTTCTTCCCGGCCATTCAGGGTGCGCTCCTGGACATGGTGAACGGCTTTTTTCTCCATGGAGTAAGGCCAGAATCGTTCCGTGAGGGTCGCGTAATCTTGATCGCGAAGCCAGGCGGGGACCCCACGCAGCCCCAGGCGTATCGACCGATCACACTCCATTTTGGCTAGACGCACCAGTGCCGTTTTACCAGATATTATCATCCAAGCACAAACGTGCAGCGTGCCAGGTCGCACGATTTTCTCGTCCCTGGCATTGACGCGTGATTTATTCAGCTATGCGACGAAGGTTAGCACCTCTGGCTGCTTCATCTCCCTAGATCAAGCGAAAGCCTTCGACAGAGTGGAACCTCGATACCTAGCAAGCGTTTTGCGTCGATACGGCTTTCCGGCCGACTTTGTAACGATGCTTGAGCTGCTGTACTCGAACGTGAGGGTTAGACTCCTTGTCAACGGACTATTAAGTAGTCCGTTCTCCGTCACCCGTGGGATAAGGCAGGGATGCCCCTTGTCGCCTCTGCTCTTTGTCATTTGTCTAGACCCGCTGATCCGCCGTATCGATGCAAACACTGCCATCCGCGGCTTCCCGTTGCCTGGCATAGGCCAAGTCAAGGTCTCTGCGTATGCGGACGATATGTCCCTGTTCATTCGGGGCGAGGACAGCTACCAAGCGTTTATGCGGCTATTTTATGAGTACGGTGAGCTGTCTGGAGCTCGACTGAACAGGGGCAAAAGTATGGCGGTGCGCTTCGGCACATTTGCATCTAGCCTAGCGGGCGACGTAGAATGGGTTACGGGTGTTCGAGTACTTGGTGTGGTTTTTCATTCCTCGGGTGAAGTGGTGCGTAGTACGTGGAAGCGCCTCCTCGAGACAGCGGAGCAGCGTCTTGAGGTTGCGTCAAAGTTCAGACTTTCCCTCGCAGAGCGCAGCTACATAATTAAGTCGTCCGTCTCCGCGGCGCTTTTTTATGTAGCACACGTAGCGAAACCGCCGCGCCATTTCACCCGTCAGCTCGCCACGAAGTTCGGGTCGTTCTTTTGGGCGGGCAAGACAGAAACAGTGTCGCGTGCGCTGTTGAGACTGCCCAAGTCAATGGGTGGTTTCAGTCTGCCTTGCTTGCAAACCATGTGTAGCGTGCTGGCCGTACGCGCAGTGTTCGACCTTGTGGACTCAACTGAGTACCCAGGGAGGGCGCTTCTGCAGTACTTTCTGGGAACTTACCGCTCAATGTTTTATGACGAACGCATTGCCGGTCTATCTGCTGAACAGTCACCGCCATTTTATGCCTATGTTGTCAAAACACTGAGAAACGTCCAGTCTACCTTGCCAAGCCTAAATTTCAGAGAAAGTACAGCAAGCGAATTGTGCGAAAAATTGGCAATAAACCAATTAGATAATCAGCAGATAGCAAGATCACACGGTGTCCGTTGGCATCAGCTGACTTCGACGGAGCTTCCTTCTGATGTTAGGGATTTCGGATGGTTGCGTGGATGGCAAGTTCTTCCAACGTGTGAACGTCTGGCGAGATTCGGCATCGTGTGTTCCTCACGGTGCCCGCACTGCGGGCACACTGAAACATTGGAACATGCCTTGTTTCAGTGTCGTGTAGCGGTAACGTTTTGGACTGTGCTAAGCAGGTTGTTTGGTGTTACACTTAGAATGAGCACACGTTCAAATGACACGTTGGTGAACTTTCTGATGTGTGCTGGAGCTTTTGTATTGTGGCGAAATCGTGGTGCCGCGTGTCTTCGCGCCCGACCGCAACGGGCGATGTTTCCATTGTTGTGGCGTGTGCGGTCAATCCTTATGAGTCACTTGGAAAATGAGTTGGCAGTTCTAGCCGAAGAAGCCTTCCTGTTACGCTGGTCCACGCGTTTCATAGTGGCCAGGAACAACATCCTGAGCATCACTTTTGTGCCGTATTGACTTTCAACGAGTTTATGAACTCTTTCTGTGAACGCATGTGAACTTTTTATGGATTGATTTCGGAGTAGCTTGTTTTACCACCATAGACATTTGACATGTAAAGTGTTCACTGCCCGGAGTATTTGGAAACTGATTGGATTTTGTTTTAAGAGCGAATGCACTTCTTAAGCGAGCCTGAATCGTCCGCCGCCGTAGTCCGCATAGCAACAGCTGCGGGTGCGCGCGCTCCTCGTCTTCCTCCTCGTCTTCCCTAGCAACGGGGGGAGATGGGCGCGCGCTACTCTCCTCCTCCTCTCTCCGCTCAGTGACTGCCGGTGTTGGGCGCCTCCTCTCCACTTCGGGCGGGAGAGCTCTCGCTCGCGTAGCGGGCGCTCCGCATTCCGACGCGTGAGGGTGCTCGTGTAGCCCTCGCCGTAACGGCGGGCGCTACTCTCCTCCTCCTCTCTCCGCTCAGTGACTGCGGGTGTTGTGCGCCTCCTCTCCACTGCAAGATCACGGTATCCACCGTAATCGCGCAATCAACAACCGTGCATTTGCACTTACACACTCTCCCCCTCGGGGAAGTGCGAGGGAAGTTTTTTCTGTTTTTCGGGCAGCGCTGTTACCACTAGTCGCTGCGTGTTGATATGTGGTTTTATAATAAATTCTCTTCTCTCCTGTCTTTGAAGCACGAAGCTTCAATCGCGAGGCGTAAACGAGTGTCCCGGTGTTTTTTTCTAGTACGCGGTAGAAGCGTTCCAGAGCGAGGGGTAAACGAGTGTCCCCGTGTTTTAGATGCGAAGCATCTCATGGTCGGGGCTATATCCCTTCCTTGTCGTTGTCGTTCTTGTTGCGCCGTCCACACACCCACTGCGCATGCTCGGCTTGCTGAACGCCCGGTCCCTTCTATGGCTCCTGGAGCGACAGTGTTGCCGGTGTCTGCCTGGGCCGGCAGGAGACGAGCACGCTTCACGCGCCTTCGACGTTTCATCGTCGTCGGCAGCGGCGTGCGTCGGTGAGTCTCGGCGGGCCGTGATTACAAGCAGCCCACAACCATCCGGGGAACGTGCATCGACCTCATCTTCAGCAACTTTAGGGTTCATCCACAACAACAGCCCTTGACTTTACATTTCACAGACCATAAGGCGGTCATAATCAAAGCGGAACGCCAACCACAGCTCGATGTCACCTACGTTGAACATGATGATGATAATGCTTAAATAAAGGCAAACTCATACCACGTACAACGTCTCTCTCTCTCTCCCTCTCTCTCTCTTTCTTTAATGCCTCTCCACTCTAACACCCCCCCACCCCCCCCCCCCCCCAATAAAATTACACCATCTTCCCGTATGGGAACCCTGAGTAGTATGCGAAACAGCTATGGGGTCAACGCAATTTTTTTATTTCGTAGTTACGGTAAGTGAAAAGTGTGGTAGTTACCATCGAAACCAAACAGTAAATATAACGGTAGCTACGTACTTCAACCTCACGGAAACGACGAACTGAAAATTAATAGGCACTTTAATCGACCCCAATGCTTGCTTCGCATAGTACTCAGGGTTCCCCTACGGCAAGATGGTGCAATTTTTTTTAGTACGCGGTACGAAGAGTTCCAGCGCGAGGCGTAAACGAGTGTCCCGGTGTTTTTTATTGCGCGTTAAGTAGCATTCTATAACGAGGCGTAAACGAGTGCCCCGGTGTTTTTATAGTACACATTACGTTCCAGCGCGAGGCGTAAACGAGTGTCCCGGTGTTATGACTACATGAAACGACGATTACGACGACAACATATGACGCTGACAGCCCGAGCATCTAAGGGCTACGCCCCTAAAAAAACTCGTGGCAGCCAGACGTCCCAAGGGAGTTTCGTCTATAGTGATGAAAACACACGCCGTACAAGTCTTGTATTCGCTGGGATACTATAAAACCAATCAGCTATAGGCTTGTTAAATTCACAATACGAGCGTTTTCGAAGTCTCTTTATGGGTGTTATGGAAGTAGAGTGCAGTTTCATAATATATGTGCGGCGTCATCATTATTGATCGAACAAAGTGGGCACTATAGGTATCGCTATACTACCGTGCAGTGTTGGACGGAAGTGTGCAGTTTTCCGGCCAGTTTGAATCCTATGGATTATACCGAGCCATTGTCTTTGCGCGTAATGAGAAAAGAGACGTCGCGAGACGTCTGCTGTAAAAAATAACAAAAAAAGTGGCCGCGTATCTGCTCACTTCGCTGCAAATGTCGTCGAAAGACGATAGTGTTCTGCCGCCCCTGCCTCTCTCCTCTTTCCCGCTCACCTCTAATGCTCTTCCCGCCCCGTTTCGCTCGTACCACCAGAAACACAGTGAAGGTTTGCTCAAGTCAATTTAATTGTGCTGAGTTCCACTGCTCGCGCTATCTACTGGAACTTTTTGTAACTTTTGAAGTTTGAACACTGCCATGGGTAGGCGCCGTGAGTGCTTTTTGTATTTCTGGACCAAAATATTTTTTCAAGCCGTATTTTTTTTTTTTTTTTTGCTATCGCAAAAATCAAGCAGCCATCATTTTTAGTTAAACTAGCAACGGAAATATCACGTATGTACTGATGTCTTCCCTCAAATATGCCTAATGTTTTGTTTCGCTCAACTATGTGGGCAACTATGGACATTGCTATCAGATGTAGTAGTTGGGAAACGCTTTGCCTATATAAACGTCTCATTCAAAATTTTTTAACTTTGGGCCAGGTGGCTGAATCGATGGACAGACAGACAGACAGACAGACAGACAGACAGACAGACAGACAGACAGACAGACAGACAGACCAAAAAATTACACCATCTTCCCGCAGGGGAACCCTGAGTAGTATGCAAAGCAGCCATGTGGTCGATTCAAGTGCCCATTACTTTTCAGTTCGTCGTTTCAGTTAGGTTGAGGTACGTAGCTACCGTTATATTTACAGTTTGGTTTCCATGGTAACTACCACACTTTTCACATACCGGAACTACGAAATGGGAAATTGCGTTGAGCCCATGGCTGTTTCGCATACTACTCAGGGTTCCCCTACGGGAAGATGGTGTAATTTTATTCGATGCGACGGGGCTATGTCCCTCCCTTGTAGTTGTTGCGCCGTCCACACCCCCACTGCGCATGCTCGGCTTGCTGAACGCCCGGTGGTGTCTTACCCTTTAATGGCTCCTGGAGTGACAGTGTAACCGGTGTCTTCCTGGGCCGGCCCGAGATGAGCCGAGCATGCGCAGTGGGGGTGTGGACGGCGCCACAACAAGGGAGGGACATAGCCCCGACCATGAGGTGCTGGAGCGACAGTTTTGCCAGTTTCTTCCTAGGCCGGCACGAGACGAGCACGCTTCCCCTTAAAGGGCTCCTGGAGCGGCAGTGTTGCCGGTGTCTTCCTGGGCCGGCGGATGGATGGACGACGGACGACGGACGACGGAGCCGAGAGCAAGAGATGCTTTGCATCTAAAATTTTCGCGTTTAAGTAGCCCAAGAAAGACTACTGTCTTTAAAAATTTCGGGAAACACTTCAGACATCTTACGTGTGCGATGCGAAAGCACGTTTTATTTAAATTTGTGCGACGCTCTGTCTAATGGATTGTGCTGCCAGTAAATGTTGGTTCGTTGTTGTTAATGATGAGCTGCCCTGAAGGCTCCGCTAACGGGATCGGAATCCCGCACCGGCGTGAGACCAGGCAATCGCGTGCGGTCTCTCTAGCCTTTTCGCGGTCTGAATAAACTGACCACAACGAGATGACGCGCACGGGTGAAGGCAAAAGGGACTCACCCCACGACGCGCTGCGTCAGACGCCGCCGTCTTTCCGGTGGCCTCTCTTCGCTGCTGCTCCTCACCGCACGATCATGGCGTTCAGCCAGTGTCCGCAATCACACACCTAATGCATTGCTTCTCCAGTAGTCGCTCCGACGCCGACGTTTCGTCGACGCATTCGTTGCTCCTCCTGGCCTCCGGCAAGCCGACAACTCGTCGTCCCGCTGTCTGCACGGGCTTCCGGTAGACGATGTCTTCCCCCAGTTGCAGATGCGCCTCTTACTTGTTGCTCTTCAGTCGTCGCCCTCCTTGTAGTCGCGCCTCGCAGATCCTCGCCGACCGCGCCAGTAAATGTTTGTTCGTTGTTTTTTAATGATGATCTGCGTTGGTGCCTGATGAATGCGGCACTGATGACACGACGACGATAGTTGATGAGGGTTTTCGAGTATATTTAAGCGAAAGACATATACAGAATATTTACAGACTGAAGACAGAGTTAATGAAGTAGGAAATAAAGTGAGGGTCTTAGTCAGCTACACCTTTGTGCACGCGGCACACCCGTCAGCGACGGACCCTGACCTAAGACTACCCAAGTGGTGAGATCCTCCCTAACCGAACCTGGCTAGCCCGGCAATACGCCGGCCGTGCATAGCACATTAAACGTTGAGGATTCGACCCCGAGACCTCGTATCTCGTGCTTTTAATGGGTTACTCAGGCTCCACCCCAGTTACCCAGGTCAATCAGTATCTCCTGGCGACCTGATTGGATGTATCAGCAAATCCGGGCCTAAACCGCGGTGGGCAACGCCCCCCGTAACCCTGAAAGGCTGGTCACTCTCTCCCACCAGAAAAAAAGGAAGAGATCAAAGCAAACCAGTCAAATACAACAAACACTCAAACACCCGAGGAAACACGTGCAAGCGCCCGGGGAAAGCTTTTACGCACACGGCCTGCGTTGCCCGTTCCCACGCCCGCACTTTACGCGAACAACGACCTGTCCAAAGTAGGACCGCCACCACAAACCCGGAGTGACCCGTATCCGTTCCTCTTAACGAACGCAGCGCGCCCTCGAGGCTCCCCGCCATTGACAGGCGATCCTCAGCAGAAACCATATGGGACGCGCGGACCCCGCGGCGTCGCATTTCCAACGAAACATCTTCGCACTTCCTTACTGTGCGCGCGGGCCAACAAAGACACCGAACCACCGCCTCAAATCGGCCGCCCTTCAAGCACAGTTGACGGCCCCTTGCTACCGCGTTATCAGAAGCGCGTCGGCCACTTGGTTTTACAACCGTCCCTCTGGCTAAACGCGCGCGCAGGCGGCCCCCCAAGCAACCGCCGCCACGTCCACGGAAAGCGCATCGAGCATCCGACCCACGCTTTCCCACGCTCGTACTGTGCTTTGCAACTCGCCGTTAAAAACAACGTGACAGCCCAGCCGAGGCTCAAGACAATTCGTCTCCACGCAGGCGGCATGATCCAAAGGCCGCCTGCTGTTGACAGGCTGGCTGCCGTAAAGCCCTTCATGCGCCCTTCATGGAACCGCCGCTTCCCACGCGTTCGACTTGGCAGCGTCGCTGGCGCCTGCAACCCTTACACTGCCCAAGGACGCGGGTTCGATTCCCGGCCGCGGCGGCCGCTTTGCTGGTGGAGACGAAAAGCGAAAACGCCCGTGCGTTCGAGATTTCGGCGCACGTTATAGATCCCCAGGTGGTCGAAATTAATCCGGAGCCCTCCACTACGGCATGCCTCATCGCCTGTGCAGCGTCGGTGCGTTAAACCCGATAATAAAATGATTCTGTCTAAAGGTAGGTCTGGTATGATTATGTCGTCTGCAGCTGCGGCAATTTCTGGGTCACAAAAGGGAGATATATCTGGCGTTAAATCTTCGCATCGTAACGGTTCCGGGGTCGTCGTATGGTGATGGTTTCAGCTGCAACGAGTGCCTTCCTCTTTGATCGCAGTGCGGCATCTTTGTGTTACCTTGCATCTTCTTTTGAGGCGCACTTCTGTAGGTGACCGCGCTTCTCACCTCCCGCTGAGGCAGACACTATAGAATCAATCGCAGTAGAGGCAGGAAAGGCATGCAGAAACGTGTCCAGTGTACGTGCGATTTTTGTTTCGTTACCCCCGTCCCTATATTTTTCCGACTGCGTCGATTTCTTCTCTGTGTTACAATGGCTGAGAGGCTTGGCCAATCGCCCTTTAAACAATAGACATACGCAATTAGGGCGCAGGTGCTACGCTACTTTTTCAATTAGCATGCTCAAATTACTTATGTAGGCCTCCAGTGGTGGTACTGTGTAATTTAATGGTCATCCATGTCATCATTTTCCCTTTGCACCATTCCTGTTACAGTGACTGAAAGGCTTGGCCTATTCACGGCTGCTCGACGGAAACAAGGTCCGGCCTGCCGAATCGCGCATCGGCAATGGTGGTGGTGGTAACACGCATTTATTTTATGTGCAAGGGTTACAAAGACGCCATGTTATGCTTTAGCGAATTTTGGTGCCTAGGGGAGAGGGATTAGGTAATGGGAGGTGGGGGAAAAGTATGATACATCCAATGGTACACCCTATTTGGGTATGAAATTGAAGGAAATGGTGAAGGCCAGAGTTCTCGACGAAGTTTCGCAGAGCGGCGAGCAGGCGCCATTCTTCTCTCTTATTGGAACGGCTTGGATAAAGCCAATCATTAAGGCTCGGTGGGATCGCCAGTCTTACGGTTTTGAAGGCTTGTCGTCGACAGTCGGCAAAGCGAGGGCATTCCCACAGGGTGTGTGCAATGTCATTATTGGCTGAGCACCGCGAACACTCGGGATCATCTAGGCTGCCGTATCTTGTGGCGCGAAAGTGTGGGGTCCTTGGCGATCCAGTTCTAATTCTGTGAACGATCGTGTGCCATATCTTGGGCCAATGCTGAGGTATGACTGGACGCTGCACTACTAGAGCCGCTCGCAGTTGCAACTTCCTTTCCACCTTGCGAGCTCGAAGTAGGGGAAGGTTCCTCCGCTGTGTTTTCACAGTTCTCATCCGGCTGCTCATCCTGAGATGCAGATGATGGCACTATGACCGAACGAAGCTCAGGAGAATGTCCATGCTTTGAAGAGAAGGGGTAAGCCCGGGTGATGCAGCTTTTCCGAGTTGATGTGTCCCTTGCGGCTTGTTGCGCACGTGCGTGGGCCTTGCCATTGCCTGAGATTCACGTGTGAGCCGGTATCCAGAAAAAGGTCACAAGACGTCCGCCGGTCCGCAGCGTGCTGGCTCGTTGCCGTATGTTTAAGATGACCTCGGAGGTTTCATCTGGTCGTTTTAGACGTCGTAGGACGTTGATCGCGTCTGTAAGAATCACCGGTTCTTTGAAACGTTCTTGCGTTTCTAGCCATTGAACCGCTCGCTGAATGGCTATCAGGCGAGCGCGTGACCACGGAGTTTCCAGTTGCGGCCGCTACTTTCGGCGGGGGCGCCCCACATCGGTGACGGCTAAGGTGACGGCTCACCCGGCTCCCGCTTTGGAGCGCCTTCGGAGTTGCTGGGATCATCCCGCATGAAAGCGGCTTCAACCAACGTTCTGTCTCGCGTATATGGAAAGTAATACTATTACCAGTGACCTGAAAGATGGCTCTGCAATCTCTAAAAACGTGATCTCGTGGGATGCCGCCAGTAAATAGTAATCGTGGTTTAAGACGGCTGCGATGACGCCACCGCTTAAACAGCTGTTCAGCGGCCGCACGGTATTTGGGAAAACGGTTGTACAGCCTGGTGCAATGAGAATTCGATTTAACAATTCTTTTAGGTGTATGCTCTGACACGGCCGCTCGATGGAAACAAGGTCCTTGTTTCCATCGAGCGGCCGTGGCTCTGAAATGAAACTATGACTGCTGGCGTTCATTACGCTAAATGATTTGAAGCTATCCTTCAGGGCAGTTTAAAAACAGACGTATTTTAAGCTTGACCAACGTAGTTTGAGTTGCCTAGGGGCTAAAGCTGACTCGCTGTTAAAGTTAACATGGCTCAGAAATTCCAAATATTAAGTCTCAACTATCATATTTAAAAAAAAAAAGAAAGGTTATCTGGTTGCACGACTTTCCCGACTGTTGTGGAAAACCAGAGCGGTGTGGAAAACGAGGTACTGTGTTTTCTTTCACGTGACGATGAGATGCTTGCTTGGCTCGACGTTGAAATTGAAGATATGAAAGACAAAAACCAGGGCTCGGACGGACGTGTCCCACCAAAAAGACCCGCGAATCAATCGCCATGACAATAAAGAGGGCGGCCACGAGAGTGCGTACATTCTTGGCAAAGCCAATAAAGTATAAAATTTCCACATAGAATCTCATTTTCTCACATATACAGCTACACTCCCCCCCCCCCCTCCCCCAACACACACGCAAATGAAATACCGTAGTTAAAGAACTTAATCCGCCGCGGTGCCCCAGTGGCTGTGGCGTTGTGCTGCTGAGCCCAAGGACGCGGGTTCCATTCCCGGCCGCGAAGGACGCTTTTCTGATGGAGGCGAAACGCGAAAACACCTGTGTTCGAGTTCTCGGCGCACGTTGAGGATCCCCAGGGGGTGAAAATTAAACAGGAGCCCTACACTACAGCGCGCCTCATCGCCTGTTTAGCTTCGGCACGTTAAGCGTCACAATCAATATAAATACAGTAGTTGTCGTTCCTCGTACACTTTGATTTATAAATTTTTAAAATATATAATTTTCTCAGCTTTCAGCGCCTTTCGGTATTTATTGAGCGAAATGAGCGTGTTGACCTCAGAGCAGCAGTAGGGAAAGGCGCCAAATTGTTCCGAGTCCGTAAGGTGGTGAAAACATTTGTTGAACATTTGTTAGCCGAAGAGCAGCCTCTATGAGTGGGGTCCTCAGTCCAGGACTCCAATGGCGGATGCTATCCGGCGGGCCCGCTCGATCAGCCGTTGCTGGTCTTGCGGGGCAGTGCTGAACAGAGCAGCCTCCCAAGAGGAGAGGGTGGGGATGCGCATAGGGGTGGACGCGGACACTCCCATACAGAATGGTAGAGGGTGGGAGTGGGGCTCTGGCAAGCCGGGCAGTTGCTAGCGTATTGGGTGGGGAAGAAGAGGTGTTTGAGGTGTAAGTTTGGGAACGTGTGTGTCTGGAGTGGCCGCCATGACGTGGCGCCGGCGCGGGATAGGGAGTGGTGGGGTGGAGGTAGTGTTTTTGTTTGTGTGCGGTAGTAGGCGAGTGTGAGTGTATAGTTGAGAAGTTCGTGGGATGGGATGATAGAAGCTGATGTCTTGGAGCCACCCTGGATTTGTCTATCCGCTTCATCTGACGCCCGGTGGGTCATTTCTAGGGCGAGCGCGTGTGCGTGCTCATTTAGGAAGGGAGGCATGGCCAGGGGTCCAGACGATACGAATGAAGGGAAGCTTGGATGGATCGGAGTGTCGAAGAATGTTGTTTGCTTGGATGGAGAGGGTTTCAGAAGAATATGCCCGGCAGGCGGCTTGCGAGTATGTTATAATTGCCCAGTTATCGTCGTCATCAGCTTCTGCGGGTCGGGCGGTGGTGATGTGGGACACAGCCAATGCTATGGCTGTTTCCTCGGCCACCCCGATGGAATCGGTGCGTACAGAGCAAGTTGTTTGCGCATTGCCAGAAACTGCACAGGCCACTGCCACTTAAGCGTTGGGATTGGCTGGGTAACTGGCTGCGTCGGTAGAAATCACATGTGGGTCATGGCCGTACTGGCGGGCTAGCGCTTCGGCTCGGGCGCGACGTCGGCCCTGGTTGTTTTCCGCCTGCATGTTCTTGGGGAGTGGGGCAACTTGTAAACGTGCACGAAGGACAGGGGCAAGAGCCATACGGTTTGGTGAGAGAGGTGACGACGGCTCGGGGTATCCCAGGCGGGCGAGCACGTGACAACCTGTGTGGTTGGTGCTAAGGCGGATAAGCTGACCAGCTCGTTGTGCCTCAATAATTTCCTTTATCTTGTTGTGGACACCCAATTGAAGGAGACGTTGTGTAGAAATGTAGGGGGGAAGTTCCAGGACAGCTGTGCTTCCCGTCCGTAAGGCAGTGTTGAGGCGCTGAAGTTCGGAGCGCAGCAAATTGTGGAAGGGGACGTGGTAGGCAAGGCGGCTGATGAGTAGGGACTCAACTATGCGGAGGGTGTCTGCTTCCTTGAGGGCGGCACGTCTGTTGGAGATGCGACGGATCATGTGCGTGATTTGCGTGATTTTGGTTTTGAGGAGGGGAACTGTGTGCGTAGCGCGGCCGTTAGATTGTAGATGGAGGCCTAGGGCTCGGACTCGGGTGACGTGCGGGATCAAATTACTGATAAAGGTAAACGGAGATTTCTGGCTTGGTTACTGGTCGCATGCGGGGAGGCAAGACAAGCCCGGACTTCTCCGCTGCGCAACACAGGCCCCCCAGAGAGGCATAGCTCAGAACTACATCTGCTGCCTCTTGCAGGGCGTCTTGTATATGGCCGTTCGATCCGCGTGTTGCCCATATTGTCACATCGTCTGCGTACAGCGCGTTGCGAAGCTCCGGAATTGCGTTGAGTAGAGGAGGCAGCTTAGCCATGGACACATTGAAGAGTATCGGGGATAGAACTGAGCCCTGGGGCGTTCCTCTTCCAGCCAGTTGAAAGGGTGGTGAGCGGTGCTCACTTAACCCTATGGTGGCTGTCCTATCAGCCAGAAAGGCTCTGACGTAATTTTATGTGCGTTCTCTACAATTTGATGATGCCCGATTGTCAAGAATGAGGTCGTGTGCGACGTTATCAAACGCACCTTTTAGGTCGAGTGTCAGGACGGCGCGTGTTTGAGCTCTGTTGGGATGATCCAGGATGTCGTGCTTGAGTTGGAGGAGCACATCCTGTGTGGCCAGGTGGGAACGAAAACCGAACATTGTGTCGTGAAAAAAGTGGTTGGCTTCGAGATGTGGTTGCAGCCTAGCAATAATTATATGTTCGAGAAGCTTGCCCAGACACGAAGTAAGTGAGATAGGGCGGAGGTTGCCAAATGAAAGAGGTTTGCCCGGTTTTGGTATCAGGATGATGTCCGCGTGCTTCCATTCCTGTGGTAGAGTGCCCTTGCGCCACGCATCGTTGTAGTAAGCCGTCAACTGGGTTATGGCGCGGTCGTCTAGGTTGCGAAGTAACTTATATTGGATGCCGTCCGCTCCCGGTGCAGTGCTTTTTGTGAGGTGTTGAAGGGCCGCTCTCACTTCCGCCTCTGTGATGTCAGCATCGAGCAGGACATTCCGGTCAGAGGTGTCTGGGTAAGGCCGATACTGGGCGCGGGGACCGACGCTGGTATAGCGCTGTTTCAGTGTAGCGAGAAGGGTATCTTTGTCAAGGTTTTCCCTGTGGAGTAATGTACGGGTGGCTTTCGTGGTTTCTGTTTTGGTCTGCTTGGGGTCGAGGAGACTGCGTAGCAGCGACCATGTCTTTGCTGTTCCAAGTGTTCCTTGTAGCTGGTTGCAAAAATTTTGCCAGTTATCCCGTGTCAACTCTGCTGCGTAGCGTTCGGCTTCGGCCGTGAGCAAGGCGATCCGTTTACGAAGTTTCCGATTGTGCCTTTGCCCTCGCCATCGTTTGCTGAGGCTACGGCGGGCATCCTAGATATGAAGAAGGTGGTTGTCCACGTCTGGCATGTGAGCTGTTGTTTGTACGGTTCTAGTAGTGTCTGCCAGATCGCTTTGAATTTGTTTAATCCATTCTGGGAGGGAAGGAAGAGGTGATTGCTCCGGGTCTCCAGTAGTTGACGTAGGGTCAGTGTCGGGTGAGCTATCGCCACTCCACAGGGCACGACGCTTGCGGAAGGCGACCCAGTCGGTGGTTGTGACCGATCGGTTGGAAGCGTTGGCGCCGAAGTCCGCTATCTCAGTGAAGAGGATGCAGTGATCACTGCCGAGTGTCTCTCCAAAGTTTGACCACCTGTGGTTGCTGAGGCCATGGGTTAGAGTGAGGTCCGGACAGGTATCCCGTGTAACGCTGTTACCCAGGCAAGTGCGCTGGCCAGGTTCTGTAAGAACCATAAGATGGCACCTGGCTATTGTCAGGGCTAGTTTTCGTCCCTTGTGAGTTTCTATCATGTAGCCCCAAGTAGGGTGTGCCGCGTTGAAGTTGCCCACTATAAGTACGGGGCTGTTGGTCCGTTTTACTAAAGAGAGGGTGCTGTCTAAGAGGTGGTCAAATGTGTCTCGTCTGGCCTGGGGCGTACTGTATATGTTGAGGACGTATACACTTGTTTGCTTGGAGGTATTCGGCATGATTTCTAGTAATACGTGCGGGATGTGATGGGGACTGCTTGGAGAATGATCAATGACTGCGATCCTTTTGTCTACAAATGTCGTCACTAGAGGCGCCTAGTCGTAATTTTTGGAGTTGGAGTACGGAGAGTAGCTTGGTAGGGTGGGATCGCATCTGACTTCTTGAAGAGCAATTACGTCCGGCGAATTCGAGTGCGTGGCTATATATTGCAAAAGTGCCCCTTTCTTGCGGCGATAGCCTCTACAATTCCATTGCCAAAAGCGCAGGCGTTCGGGCGTATGACGCGTGTGCGGTTTTGGTGGTCTCGACTTGCTAGCCATGTTGAGGGGGTGGCTGGGCATAGTTTGGAGCATTGCCGGGGCGATTCGTTGTGGGTGTGAGGTACCCTTATGAAAATTTCTATGTCCAGTCAAAAGATACGTCCCGAAGGAAACAGACTGTGTGCGTCCTGTGTGTTTCCTCTGTGTTGGAATTTCGCCACCGACTTTCTGCGTCCTCCAAGTGTCCTGTATTTTTCCGTCCTCCATGCGTCCAGTCTATCTCCCAAAGGCAACAGACACCATACGGCCTTTTTGTGCCCCCTGTATGTCTCGAAAGCAACAGACCGCATTCGTCCCTTGTGTGTCCCCTGTATTGAAATTTCGCCACCGACTTTCTGCGTCCTCCCAGAATCCTTTATGTTTCCGACCTCTACGTGTCCCACAAGCTTCCACCTTTTGAGTGCCCTTTGCATGCTGTCAAATAACAGCGCCCAACAGCCAGCTGCGTGTGGAAAATGTCAGCCAGCTCCACAGTCACTGTTTCATGCTGCAGTTGTTTCTGTAAGAGCAAGCTGACGAAAATCCCATGAATCACATATGACTCTTCCAAACCTGACTATTTTATTCAGGTTGGATCCATACGTGCTACTGCCGCCTGCCACACCAGGTGTCTCCTCATCTTTACCCCTCACAGGACGGGATAGCCACTGCTACAGTTGAACCTGAAATGACATACGCATTGATCGTATATGAAGGGGTGTAAACAAACACGTCTCTCGAACATTTGCTGGTTATGCTTATAAATATGAATGAGTGTTCCCATACAAAACTGAACCAAGTATCCTGAAAGAGAAGTCACAACTTCTAGGTTGCAAAATTAGCCCCAAAATTTAGACCAAATAAATTAACTCATGAGCTTACGAACATCAAATATGACATACTGTTACATAGGCAACACAACCCACAACTAAGTACTGTTGATATTCATGGCCTCCTCATGACGGGCATTCATACAGCCGCGCAAGAATATTTGAGAGATGAGATTATTGCAGCGGCACTGTAGGAACAAAGCAATATGGGGTGGAGGCCGAGAAGGCAACATAAAATTGCATGAACATGCCAAGACATGTATTGATCAGTCGTCATCATGAGTAGTTCCTTGTGTCTACGCGTTCTTTGGAACCTATAAAGGCAGCAGTTTTATTGTGCATTTCGTTTACGAGACAGCACTTCCATTGTCTAGTTTGTTTGTCTGTGCGTGCTGTCAAAAAGCAAAATGTACATCAACATGACCTGACCAACCTCTAGGTTGGCTCCTCACTTTTTATATTTCCTTGTGTCCCCCGCACGGGGCACCTTGAGCAATCTTGGTGACGGTACTGGCGATACCGCGGACCCCGAGCCCCCAAACATAAGCTGGATCCAACCGTGGCGATGTGTTTATAGGTGGAGGGTTAGAAACCACGAACGGTGGCCGTCGGAGCCCAGGTCAAGCTCCGGCGGATGGGCTCCCTGTCTGTTCACCAGGCAGGGAGCTCCGGGACCTCTTTGGCTACCAGGGTAAGGTCAAAGAAGAAAGTACCCCCGTCTCCCTGCTTTTTCCTATGCCATATGGATAAATCAAACCCCCCCCCCCCCCCCCAGACGTGATCGGCCCCCGAAAAGGGGCCGCACCGAAGTTTCTTTTCCACCACTTGCTAACTTGAGTCCTCCGAAACCAAACAACTATCCTCGCTTCATCGTGATGGAATCTGTAGACCAATCAAAACCTCTTGCTTCACAGTCTGTATTTCTCATTTCAAAGTTTCTTGACGGTATTGTTGGAGGGTCGTATAAGGCCAAAAAACATCGAACCGGTGAAATTCTTGTCGAGGTCAGTAGCCAGGATCAGGCCAATAAACTTCTTGCTCAAACCAGCATCGCCGATCTGCCAATCCGAGTCACGCCCCACCGCAGCCTAAACAGCTCCCAGGGCGTGATTTCCGAGTATGACCTACTAAATGAATCTGAAGCTGACCTGCTGGAGGGCCTTCGTAGTCAGGGCGTAAATTGTCAGGCGCATAACCATCCGCAGAGATGATAAACAAATACCGACAAAGCACCTCATCCTAACCTTTGACAAGTCCATCCTTCCAGAATTCATCAACGCAGGTTACATCCGATGTTCAGTCCGGCCGTACATCCCGAACCCGCGGCGCTGTTTCAAGTGCCAACGGTTCAGGCACGGCACAAACTCCTGTCGCGGCCGACTGACCTGCGCAAAATGCGCCCAGCACGACCACCCGTCCGACAACTGTAACGTTCAACAACTTCTTTGCGTAAACTGCCACGGCCAACATGCGGCCTACTCCAGAAAATGTGAAAAGTTCCAATTAGAAAAGTAAATCATTAACATCAAGGTCACTGAAAACATCACCTTCCCAGAGGCGCGAAAGAGGTTCGCCTCTTTCCCCCTGGGGAGGTATGCCGACGCGGCTCGCCAGGGGGCGGAGCGGCGTCTGGTGTCCACAGGGACCCAGTTCAGCGAGTCTGACCTGGTCCCTCCTCCGCCCCCCCCTGGGGTGCCTCAGGCAGCCCAATCCGTTGCCACGCCGCTTGCTGAGGCAGCGGCGGTTGTGGTGACAACCTCTTCTGTGGGGACCGGTGCCGCTCCCGCCTCTGCCTCCCCGTCCTCCAGTGCGTTGGAGGTTGCCGACCGGATGGACACCGGGGCCCCCGCATCGGCTCCCGCCGCCACCGCCCCTCCCGTGCCACCTCTGGTGCCCCAAACGCCCTCGGCGGTGGCGGCTCAAACGAAGGGCTCGCGAAAGGGGGCCAAGTCCGGGGGGCCTGGTCCGCCGGGCACCCTTCTGGCATCCGACGAGGAGATGGATGTCACGCCGTTCCTGCCTGCTACGCAGCGCAAGGAGCGGCCTCCAATGTCCAAGCAGACAGAAAAGCCTAAAAATCCTAGAATAACAGCCCCGAAAGACGACACATGAACAAACACACACACACACACACACTCCAGTTATTCTTAAACTTAAATAATGGGAACAGAAAACATCATCCAATGGAACTGCAGAGGCCTCCTTAAAAATCTTGACGATGTGTATGAGATTCTGCATGCCAGTCAGCCAAGTATCATGTGTCTCCAGGAAACCCACCTCAATTCTAAACAAACAAATTTCTTAAATAGGTACATGGTATTCAGAAAGGACAGGGTTGGCTGCACACACTCTTCAGGAGGTGTGGCAATTGTCGCCCGGAAATCCTTAGCCTGCCACCCTGTCACTCTGAACACTGTCCTTGAGGCTGCAGCAATCCGTGCGATAATATTTAATAGGTTAATAACGGTATGCTCCATTTACATCTCTCCTGATTTTGCACTTCTGAGCTCTGACTTCGAGGCGCTGGTCGACCAGCTGCCCGAACCATACATCATAACAGGCGACCTTAAAGCGCACAACTCTCTTTGGGGCTCCTCTAGAACGGATGCCTGAGGTCGCCTGATAGAGAAGTTTCTTACATCCTCCGGAGCATGCCTTTTCGACAAAAAACAGCCTACATACCATAACTTAGGACACAATACATACTCGCATCTTGACTTGGGTATTGGTTCCGCAGTTCTCTTTCCATGTCTTGAGTGGGGTGTGGGCACGGACCCATATGGTAGTGACCATTTCCCCACTTCATTAACGTATATAGGTATAGGCCCGAGCAGTCCATCTTCCCATAAAAGGTTTAATGAATCAAAAGCAAACTGGAGCACATTCACACAAACATCTCAACTACACCACACATCCATAAAACACCTACACGTGGAGAAAGCCGCCCAACTCGTCACGGCGCACATCCTCGACGCTGCCGAAAAGTCCATTCCCCAGGCCTCCAGTGGGTCCCGCACCCCAAGGAGGCCCTGGTGGAACGAGGACTGCAGGCGGGCGCGAGAGGCCCAGAACAAGGCGTGGGGTGTCCTTCGCCGGTACCCCACGTCACATAACCTCATTTCTTTTAAACGGGCAAAGGCTTTTGGGAAGCGAGTGCGTCGTGAGGCGAAAAGGGAGAGTTGGCGCACCTTCCTCACTTCCATCAACTCATACACTGACACACACAAAGGCTGGACACGAATACGAAAACTAAAAGGACAACAGACACACAGCCTGCCCCTGGTTAGTACAACAGAGGACACACTGGAAGACCAGGCTAACACACTTGCACAACACTTCGAACACGTGTCCAGTTCAGCACACTACACCAACACTTTCATTAAACACAAAGCATCATGTGAGAAGAAGTCCTTGCGAGACAGTAATAAGTCGAACTCATCCTATAACACCCCCTTTTCACTTCATGAGCTGAAGGTCGCACTCGGTACTTGTAAACCTTCAGCTCCAGGTGCAGGCAGGATTTCATACACAATGATACAACACTTACATGCAGACACACTTGAAACACTTCTTCACCTCTACAATAAAATATTTCTTTCGGGGCACTTCCCACGCTCTTGGAGGGAGGTCATAGTAGTGGCTTTCCTAAAGGAAGGGAAGGACCCTTCCTCTCCCGCCAGTTATCGCCCCATTTCCCTGACAAGCTGCCTGTGTAAGCTCCTCGAGAAGATGATAAACAGGAGACTCGTGTACTTCTTAGAGTACAACGGTCTTCTCGAGCTGTCAGGCAGGCTTTAGGGCGGGGCGATCTACGAACGATCAACTCGTTGCGTTAGAGGCATATATTAAAGATGCTTACCTCCATAAGCAGTACTGTATGACAGTATTCTTTGATCTTGAAAAGGCGTACGACACTGCTTGGCGGTACGGCATCCTCAGCGATTTGAAGTCCTTTGGTATTTTGGGTAACATGTGGAACACGCTTGCCAGTTACCTCTCTGAAAGAACGTTTCGCGTGCGAGTTGGAACTGCACTCTCTAGAGTTCATGTGCAGGAAAACGGTGTTCCGCAAGGTGGAGTTTTGAGTTGCACGTTGTTTATTGTAAAAATGAACTCTCTTCGGAAGGCTCTGCCACCAACCATTTCCTGCTCAATTTATGTAGACGACGTGCAATTATCCTTTAAGTCTTGTAACCTGTCTATCTGCGAGCGCCAAGTCCAGCTTGGTGTTAACAAGCTAGCTGGCTGGGCAGATAGCAACGGTTTTAAATTTAATCCAGTGAAGTGTACTTGTGTTTTGTTTTCGAAAAGGCGCGGCATTCGGCCGGATCCAGACATCAAACTCAATGATGTCTCAATTCCAGTCAGAAATGAACACAAGTTTTTAGGTGTAGTCCTTGACGAAAAGCTCTCGTTCATTCCACACATAAAACAACTTAAACATAAATGCTTAAAGGCCATGAATATACTCAAGGTTCTCTACCACTCTTCATATGGGGCTGACAAACAACTTCTTTTACGTGTTTTCACCAGCCTGATAGGTTCACGATTAGACTATGGAAGCGTTGTTTATGGGTCAGCAAGTAAGACATCCCTCAAAATGCTGGACCCAGTGCTTCATCTGGGGCTCCGGTTGGCATGTGGCGCCTTCCGGACTAGCCCGGTCGAAAGCCTCTATGTGGAGTGTAATAAGTGGAACCTACAACGTCAGCGAGCATACACAGATCTTCTTTTTGCTTTTAAAATTTCATCTATGCCACACCATCCTTTTAAATCGGCTTTTTATGGTACGTCTCAGACTGCACTACTCCTAAACCGACCATCGTTCTCTGCGCCCTTCTCTTACAGAGTTAGAGAGGAAGCGTCAGAGCTTTCTGTCTCCTTTTTAGACACCATACAAAGTTCTCAAACAGATTTTATAGCACCATGGCATCTCCGCCCTGTATCATGCGACACATCCTTCACACATGTAGATAAAAACCGAGCTCCAACATGTGCAATTCTGCAGCACTTCTTGTATTTGCAGCAGAAGTATCAATTTTCTGAATTTTATACGGACGCCTCTAAAACTGCCACCTCTGTGTCCTGCGCGGCGCATGGGCCCGGCCTTAATGTCACTAGAACTCTTAACAGTAATACCAGTATCTTTACGGCAGAGGCTTATGGTGTACTTCTTGTTGTTAATCATATCCTTCAAAGTCACATCCCACAATCCATTATATATACAGACTCCCTCAGTGTCGTGCGGGCGTTGTCGTCATCAAAGTCTTCAAAAAATCACGTTGTAAATCTAATAGTCAAGGGTATTATGGTATTATGTCGGTGTATGTACGCAAATTTGAACTGGTTCTTTGCTGGGTCCCTGGCCACTGTGGTATAGCCGGGAATGAAGCAGCGGACCGAATGGCTGCTGCTGCTACACTCACGAATACAGTAGACATAACCACATTACCCTACACCGACGTGAAACCACACATCAGACAACAACTTCGCAAAACATGGCAAACACACTGGAGTGAACAAACAGACAACAAGTTACACGTAATAAAACCACACTTGGGACCATACACCACCGACACACGTAATAGATACACTGAAGTCGCCTTGGCTAGATTACGGATAGGGCACACTCATGCAACGCACTCGCACCTTCTCACGGGGTCTCCAAGACCTCTGTGCAGCAGGTGCGGAGAGGCCCTATCCGTGATCCACATCCTCATACAATGTAAGGCACTCGACATTACACGACGAAAACACTTCCCACAACTACACACACGACATATTACACCACACCCGTCATACTTCTTAGGAGATGATGCCATGTTCTCTGTTCAGCGAACCTTAAGGTTCCTATCTGAAGTTCATTTCTTACAACTCATCTCTTATCACCCATAGTTTTACCCCTGGTCCTATACACCAGCCACCGTATTTATCTTTTAACCACTCACGTTCTTCACCCTGGCCCTTTACACCAGACGTGCTAATAGTATTTAACTGACTTTATCCGATTTCCCTCCTTATCAAATAACTTTGTATTTGGCGCTCTTTGCCCATGTCGGCCTTGCGCCATTAAACTTAAAACCATCATCATTTCCTTGTGTCGATGGGTCGACCAGGACATGGGTAAATAAAGCAGAAGGAAGTGTACACCCCCTCCCTGTGAATTCCATAATTATTGCTAGATACAGATATAAATTCATCCTTTGGGCGTTAAGAAGGTGCACATGCACAATTCATCCAGAGATCTGTGACTGGGGTGTGGGGGGCTCTTCCATAATTATGTCAGCGGTATTAACCCTTTCACTGTTGGGGGTTTCTGGCCATGACGCACCCCTAGTGTCGGATTGGTTTCCGGAATATGAAGAAACTAATATAGTGATTTATCTGACTATGATAGCGTCTGGAACGTAACGCGTCGAAAGGAAAGAGCGTGGGTGAGAAATCGCCTTTCCAGATATTTTCAGTTTGCCGTGCACACTTCCGGGAGGATGACCCATCATTTTGACATCAGAATGATGCTGTTGAACTCTCACCCCTTCTTCAGATGAGAAACTCTCAGAGTGCAAATTCGAGCTCAGCTCATATTCGAATTGGAATCGAAGAACCATCGCTCCTATCCGCAGTCGAAGGCCCCGCATGTTCAGCCATCCAAAAGTAACGGCACGCATAGAGGGAGCACTTTCAGCAGCCCCACAACGCACAGAAATGGTGCCTTCTGAAATCATGATGGCAGATAGAGATAAAAAGGTATACAACCTTAATACAACAACCTCATGTGCTGCTGAAACACAAGGTTGTTGCTGACATGAGGTGTGTGCTGGGGTAACCTAACGCGCCGTAGCAGACACAGGAACAGAAATAAAAAAACAACCCTAGAAAACCGTGGTGGATGGCACACTTGCACCCATAATTGCACGCGTGCCACCATTATATATTTGCTAGGGTAAATAGCTGCTCGGGGGGGGGGGGGGGAGGGGGGTACGATGGCCAGTGAGACTCATTACACTACAAGAAACAAAGTGGCAAAGAGGCACGCAATACACCCTTTTCACTGCTAGGCACAAGTTTCATCTAGGGCATTGAAGGGAATTCACCTAAATTCTATTTCTGTGTGCATGGAATTGTTTCGCTCATGTAATGTAATCCATAATATGACTTTTGAGAAGTCTAAAGATCTAGTTCATCTGTAATAGGTGGTAGAAGAAAAATCCCCACACACTGTCTGTGGCCACCACGAAACTACCACAGTGAAGAAGGGTGACAAAGTCGTTATTAATTAATTCATGGAGCAAGGACGCAGCCCTGATGCGACAAAAAAAAAGAAAGGCATCAGGAAGTTTCTCACCCTCATCGGTTCCTTATTTTTTGTCCCATCTCTGCAATGTTCTTATGTCTTAATATCACTAAGGTACCACAAGGATGCCACAATGGTTTTCTATGTTTTCATGTTCTCTCAGCCTTCCAAAAATGAGATTTTTGGCCGGCCAATAAAGATGTTGTTCTCTCTCTCTCATGCATTTCACAGCCGTAATGAACTCCACTTACAGGTCGTGCAGGATAGATAGAAAGAGGAGGCAGCCAATTCTTCTGGTAGCTCACAACGTACATCCTCCATGTCAAACACCTGGCCCTGTAAAAAATGAAAGTTCAAGTAGTAAACAAGCCGTAAATATGCGGTATAACGCCCTGAAATACTCGCTCTGAAAGGACATGACAGAATTTCTTTTTTGTAGGCGCAAGAAAGGCACCTTCAGTTCTTTCAACCTAAAAAATAAGTACAGTGCTCAATTATTGAAATGCGACATTGCGAGCGCGCGGCCGCCAATACATGCAGCGCCGTCCATGGACGCCCGTGGAAGCTAGGTGTTGCATTGTGGTATACTGCAAGGATGAGGGCGTGTTGACCGTAGGCTTACTGCTTCCGGTTGCCAATGCGCAGGACTGTGGTTCCCCGCAGCAACAGCAGGGCGCTGCGAGCCTGGAGCGCTGGAACGCGTTTGTGCCCCGACGGTTGTAGCAAAAAGTTGAGAAAAAATGCCCGTCAGGTGGGAACCGAACGCACGACCTCGAGAATACCGGTCTCGTGCGATAACCACTATGGTACCGGCGGGGCGATTTTCCCCTCCAGTTTGTGGGGTATTTATGTCAATGTAATTTTTTCCTGTGCTTGGGGGTGGTAGCCAGCGCCACTCCGACTTCTCGGGGTGAAGGGGACCTTCTTTTTAACCCCCCGGCCGTGACTCGAGTGTCTACAACATGTCGAGAGTGGTCGACCAGCGTTGAACCCTCTTAAGCTCCCTATGGCACCAAGACTGCCATAACAGAGGCCCTCGCTATGCATGTAGCGAATCAGAGTAGCGTAGTGGTTATCGCACCAGACCGGTATTCTGGAGGTCGTGGGTTCGGTTCCCACCTGGCGGGCATTTTTTCTCCACTTTCTTTCTTTCCAAATTCTTTATCTGTTTCAATTACCTACCACATCCTCCCCTTTGCTTTCCGAGGTTTTCTTGACTGCCAACCCTTATTTTCTGTCTTATTACAACAAGCCCCTCATTTCCTACTCTGATTCGCTACATGCATAGCGAGGGCCTCTGTTATGGCAGTCTTGTTGCGATATGGAGCTTAAGAGGGTTCAACGCTAGTCGACCACTCTCGACATGTCGTAGACACTGGAGTCACGACCCAGGGGTTAAAAAGAAGGTCCCCTTCACCCCGAGAAGTAGGAGTGGCGCTGGCTACCACCCCCAAGCACAGGAAAAAATTACATTGATATAAATACCCCAGAAACTGGAGGGTAAAATCGCCCCGCCGGTAGCGTAGTGGTTATCGCACCAGACCGGTATTCTGGAGGTCGTGGGTTCGGTTCCCACCTGGGGGGGCATTTTTTCTCTTCTTTCTTTCCAAATTTTTTATCTGTTTCAATGACCTACCACATCCTCCCCTTTGCTTTCCGAGGTTTTCTTGACTGCCAACCCTTATTTTCTGTCTTATTACAACGACCCCTTCATTTCCTATTCTGATTCGCCATATATGTATATATATACAGGGTGTCCCAGCTATCATGCACGAAGATTTAAAAAAAGAGCAATTGCCTTACTCGAAGGAAACCTAGTGCATAATGTTTTTAGCGCAGTGTACTAGTGGGCAGTAATTTGTTCGTTAATGAGATTTAGATAATTAATTTTATTAATTATCTAACTCGACAAATACTGTTCTAATCATGAAGGTGTCAATGAGGCACTTGTGGGTACGGACGAGGGGAATCTAACTGCGTTATTTTCAGCGACGAACTAATTGCGTACTCATTTATTCTGACTGATAAAGAAACCCCGCGAAATATGAAAAATACCACGTGACGGCGCTCCCACCTGCATCGTAAAGTAGCGCCCTCGAACTAGCTAATTGAAAGCAACTGCTTTGCCTGTCACATACACGAAAGGACAGCGCATCCCCTTGATAGGGGCATGGAAGGTGTGGCAAGACCAAGTTTTGGCGGCTTAGGATCGGTTCATTCCTATCAATTATGCACTGCTCTTCTCTTTCTTACGGCCGAGATTCTCTTGATAAAAAAAAATTCCCGCGCCTTCCCGCGAGGGGAACACGAATAAATGAAGAGCATTGGGGCCTCAGTACTGGTTGAAGGCAGTGTTGCTTCCATCGCTTCTTCCGTGATGCTGGAGTAGCAGACACGAGTAAACGTGGGAGCTAGCGTCAACCAAGGAAGGAAGGAGCAACGCAGTGACTGAAGCACGAGCGACCGCTAGCCACTTTATATTTTCAGCGCGCGCAGTAGAGGGAGAGCAGTACGGGGGGAGAGCGCGCATGCGCAAGCAGCGCGCGCCCTTCCACGTCCCACCGCACTGCTATCACGCACCTGTTACGCCAAGACCGCGACGGAGCGAACGGGCTGACTACGACGCATGCGCGCGCCAGCTGCTGTTGAGAGAGAGGAGGGAAGGAGGAGAGGCGCACCTGCTGCGGACGCGGAGCTGTGGACGCCGTCCGACGCAGGAAGAGGCGAGGCTAAGAAATGCTCTCCATTTAAAAGGCCCTCGCTAAAGCAGTCGACGCGCTGCTGTAACCAAAGTGGAAACGCGAAAAGCAATGAAATAGACATACAATATTTATCCAGGCTCTGCTCCCACCACATACAAAGAGTGCACGCGCGCTAATATTTCGTGGCAGTAACATGCTTCATCCCAAAGCCAAATTACAATGAGGGCCTTATTTTTCGGGTATGCGTGCTGTAAAACACTTTTACGACAAAAATAAAACAAAATAAACAGACAGGGAATCCACCCACGCACACTCTAGAGAAAAGGCGAAAACACTGTGTTGAATAAATTTAATGCATACCACTTAAAAACGTACCGATTTGGCCATAGGGAAGCCTGCACAAAACAAAGCAATACATCAGATTTTAGTGTTTCTTAATAACTGGTGCATTCGTTTGCACTGGTTGTCGTTCGCTACCTCCTAGAGGGCGTGTTCGAACAGGTCTCCTTCTGCAGCTACGCAGTACTGAGCCCGCTTAATCACATCTTCAGTGGCTTTCTTGGTGATGGACGGAGGAATTGTGCTGCAGACATCCGTTATCTTGGCCTTGAGCTCATTAGATGTCTTCGCCTCGTTCGTGTAAACACGATCTTTCACATAGCACCAAAGAAAGAAATCCAGTGGAGAAAGATCGGGTGACCTAGCCGGCCAATTTACAGGCCCGTGCCGTCCAATCCATTGTGCTTGGAAAGTCGCATCAAGCCAGTTTCGTGCTGGACTGCTGCTGTGTGCTGGCCCCGTCTTGCTGATACCACATCAGTGGAAGACCTGACAGCGGGACTTCGCTGAGGCAGCGATCAACCATTCCTTCCAGGATTTCGTTCACGTGCCGCTGTCCAGTCAACGTCTGGTCGAAGAAGGTTGGGCCTATTATAGTACCGGCGTAAATTCCGCACCACACATTAAATGCCCACTGGTACTGGTGCCGAGTGCGCTTTACCCAGTGTGGATTGGAGTCGCTCCAATAGTGTGAATTTTGCAGATTTATCTGACCGTTTCTGCGAAAATTGGCTTCATCTGTCCACATTACGTTGCTAAGAAAGTCTGGTGACTCTTCAGATTTTGTGAGGATCCAATTTGAAAAATCCAGAGGATTCTGAAAGTCCCTGTCTTCCGAGCATTGGTGCAGGCTAACGTGGTACGGGTGAAAGTCCGAGTCCTTCAGAATCCTCCAGACTGTCGACTTGGAAATTGGTGCCTGGGCGGCCCCGTCTCGCACGCTAGCTTGAGGGTTTGCAGCCATAAATGCAAGAACATCCGTGCGTAGGCTTGTACTCACAGACGGAGTCCTCTGCCGCTGTTGTTGAAAAGAGCCGGTTTGTCTCAAGACAAACCGGCTCTGGGCTTCTCGGCGCGGAATGGGCGTGAGGTAACGGCAGTTATCCCGCAAAGACAAACTGAGTAGCCGACCTATTATCAGCCAAAAAGATTTTCATGCCATATTTGTTAGTGCATCACACAACACAACTTCCTCGCTAACAAGCCGACCATTCTTAATTGGTCATGACATTCGGACGAGCCGTGTAAACGGTTTTGTCTGGAGAAGGGAAAGGTGACCTAGCACCCGGATGACGCAACGCGTGGGCAGTATTTTCCTCTCTCGATGCGCGCGCACCGAACCACGGCTCGGGAGCCTTAATCCTTGCCTTGAGTGCGCACTGCAGGGACCGTACAGACGTTTATTATAAAACGTTAAACACTAGTTGAATGAAACGATTGGTAAGAAATGAACCAGATTTGAAGCTAATTTTTTGCATTTCGAAGCACAAATGGTTTTTTGGTCAATTTCGTCAAACTGAACCATTTCTTTGTGTACCTGTGGTGCACATGTAGCAGAAAATAAGACAAAGTAAAATGCACTTGGTGCCTGAGAGAACAGCAGTCATTTACGGCGTGTTAGCGCCGCAGTGTTAGAGACAACGAAACAAAATGATTCATTGATACTTGCTGTAAAGTCATCGGCATATTGCGTGTTAATTCTTGTTTTCCTAAACTTGCTTCATGTATAGGATGAGTTGCCTTCTCGCAGATCGCATGCGTCGTCAGAAAAAGCGCAATGACTGGCCCATAATAGCTGAATATTTACAATGTCTTCAGGTAATACGCTCCACCTAGTAGCCGTGCTCGAGAGCTTAACGGTTGGCATGTGCCAAAAGGTTAATAAAGTTCCTCTGCCCTCAAGTTACATTACGTATGGGTATGGGCCATTCCACCGTGTGAAGGTGGATTACCAGTGAAGTTATTTAGATCACGACATAGAAGTAACACAGAATTTAGGCGCAAAGTACAAGAAAAGTTTATTCCTGTTGAACGTTGACGGCGGTCATCCCTAATAAAGACACATGCGCCTTTTTTTTAGTGATTTGTAAAATGGCGCATATTGATAACTAATGCACTCAAAATGCATATCTAAGTGATTAGACGTATCGGCTTGAGGTCTAAGTCGTGTTAGGTATTAAATATTGTGGCTTTTTTTAACTAATCTGCTCAAGATGCCCATCCTAGTGCAGAGGTGAATACGCTTGAGGTGCAACTCATGCTTACAACGACGTGCGACTTCGGTGGTGACCGCGTGCTAATGGCGCACACACCGGGGTGTTCGTCTTCATCTCGCACGATAGACCCCCTCACGCTTCAAAGGCCCGTGTAGCCTCGGGAGTGTTCGCTTGCGGACATAAAATGCATACATTGAACCCTGGCCATATAAGCTTCGCTTAACCAACGCACCACGTTGTGTGAGCAACGGGCCCTATCAGCTCCATACACACGTGCGACACGTCCGGGTCACAGGGCTTCGTTTTAGGAGAGCTCCAGATTTGCAGCGATGGGTAAGAGGACAGCAGCATCTGTCTCTTCTCGTTTTTTTTGCGCGAAGCGCGTTAAGTTCCGTACCTGTGCTATCTCGCAAAAATAAGCAACCATTGCTCCCGTCACACGACCCAGCGAAAGCTCCAAGTACTACGCGTGTGCTGGCCTCAGCGATTTTCAGAATGTCAACGACCTCACGGTGTTGTCATTTCTTCTAGCGAAGAGTTGGGGCAATCGCCGAAAAAAAACGATACATATTGGCCCGGGCTGTTCCTCTTGGCTCCCGGGCTACTTTGACTATGGATCGAACCTGTGGCCAACACCTCTCTACGGGCACGCGCTTCTGTGCTGAGGCGGCCAATATGCTGAATGAAGAAGGCGACGACGCTCGGTGAAGTTGGTGTGCATCCGTGCAGGCGTCAGTGGACACGGCAGAAAACTGGCATCCGTCATGGGGAAAAGTGTGGCCAGCGACATTCGCTCGAGGAGCGCTTGGGACGAAGAAACAAAGTTGAGGAAGCGCAGGGTTATTTGGTTGTTGGCGAGCGTGACAACAGTGGAAGGAAGAGCCATGTGGTGCCGTAGGAGGACGTCAGTAATAGGTGATACGATGTAGTCTCCGTCCGGAACTGATGGGCATGGTGACAAAGCGGCGCAGTCCCATTATTTTAGGGAGCAAGCGAACACATTCGGTGGAGCAGAGTCGGTTTGGGGGCTTGGGGTCGGCAACAGGTGCGGTCGGCAAGTCAATACGAAGGACACCGGTGGCACAATCAATGGGGGCAGCATTGTCAGTGAGAAAGTCAAATCCAAGAATAATCTCATCGGAGCGTGCGTCCAAGACTGTGAACACGAACACTACAAGCAATTAATGTTCCCACACACCAACCCGTGCGGTGCACATTCCTTCCACAGTGGGGGTACGACCGCCGCCGACTCTTACGAGAGGGGACGGGGCAGGCGTCAGAACCTTGTGCAGCCGGCGGCAAAGATTTGAGCTCATGACCGAGATTTGGCAACTGTATCTATAAGAGCGCTTGCACGAACATCGTCAACATCAACGTCTAGCAAATTGCGTCTCGTCGTCATAGTAAACAGAGGATTTTCAGGCCGGGTCGGACATGCAGCAATATCAACTTATCCCGAAAGTAAAAAGCTACGCTACAGCGAACGATTGTTTTGCCGCAAATGTGGCTTGTTCTGCCCCTGTATAAAAACTGCTAATGAAACGTTTTGATTGATTTGGTCATGTAACGACGTCTACGTTATTGTCATTCCGAGCAGCTTCGAACTGCACAGATTTTAAATTGAAATTGAAATTGAAATTTCAATTTCGAACCTCTTGTTTATGCACTGAACTGGGCGGTTGTGTTAAGTAAGAAGGGAGAGACCCAATTTTGGGATTTAATCTATGCTGTACACTACGGAAAATTCCCCCTCACTTTACCGAACGCCACGTGTATTTCATACTGCCGAGATTTTTAGTTTAGACTCTGTTACACTGGCGTGCTCCTTTGGCTGTTGCCATAAGCATTGAGGACCTCATGGCTGTTAAAATGATTGTTCTACAAATTGAATCACCGGGCACAGGCCCAGGCAAGATGTTATATTTTTTAACTCTTTCTCAATTGCCCTTCCGCTCCTAGAAGTGTGTGCAAATAAATGAACTTTTCGCTTGTAAAGCACCCCAAACAACACACGGTTTTAGAATTCAGTGGTCGTTGACTTTTCATGGGAAACCTGCTTGCCTACATCAAAAAGACGTGCAGTGCATTAGGACACGTCGCAGGAGTTAGGGAACTGTGAACATGCGGAAGCGAGTAACCATCAAATGAGACAGTAATACAGGTCGATAAGGTGGTGAGTATGCCGGAAACTTGTGAAATGAGCTAAATCAATTTTTTCCTGCAGTGTTATGCCATGCCATGACGAGAATAGGAGCCCTGTTCAGCGCCTCCTCACCAGCTACCCTTGTGCGAAAGAATTGTATGGGCCTGATATTGAGATCCCGAATAATGAGCCCCGTGGCCGGAGGAAAAATGAATAAATGAACGATAACGGCATTTGTCCCGATGCGAGAGCTGCTGGTCCTGAGAGCCTTGAGATCCCCTTCGCACTGAAAAACCTGCCGCCCGGTAGGTCTGGTTCTTCGCTGATTCCATGGAACTCTAGCTTTTAACGAGGGTCCTTAATAATGCTTAATCAGAGCATGTAGCAGGAGTTAAGCTTTTCTCTGCTGCTTAACCTTTTGTTCTTTCCAATTGGCTGCACATGTTATTGTTCCCCGCCGCTGCTAAGCTCGTACCCCTCAGTCCTTCGGGGTGACCCAGTGGTTAGGTTTCCGGTTTCACAGCGTAAAAGGGTCCCGTGTGCGATTCGCGGGACCTCCCTAACCAGATTTTTTTTCTTGAGGCGCGCACTCCCAACATCTGCTCGTCGGCTCCTTGCCTCCTCGCCATTCACTTTTCCTGGCCTAGCATTTTTCTCCTCTCAACTTCGCCAATAATGATAGTTTTCTGTTAATGATCCGCACGGACAGAGCTCAAACTTTATCAGCTCCGCTGTTACAAGGATGTCGCTTTACAATGGATGGACATCGCGTCAACGCATGTAGTCTTCCCCCGGCTCCAATGTACCCAGCGCGGAACCAATGAATCCAGTGCTGAAATGAATGCTATTATAGTATCAAATCCTGGCGTAGCCAATGCGTTTGGGCAGCTGAAAATAATCTTAGAGCACAGGAAAGGAATTCAGCAATCATTTCGTTATGGCAAGTCTATTAAGCGAAAAGCAGCTTCCCCCTAATTCGGTGTCCTCTGCTAGTCAGTTTGGATTATAGGAAGTCACACGGCCACTTGTGGACGTGTTTGTACAGACCCTTACTCACTAGAAGACGCTCCCACATGACCCTGCTGCAGAACTTACTATCTCTCGGCTTCAGCGAAAATAAGCAAGGTGTAATTATCGGGATTATGTCTAGATGATGCACAGGGGCAGACGGCACTCTAAAATATGCTATGATTTTTTTCCCCAGTCAAATTCAAATTGGCAATCGAACACGTAAACCGCCGCTCTACAAAGTACGGGGAAGCTAGGGAAGCACGGCTACATTCACGTTACATCTACAGCAACCCCTGGTCACGAGACTCGTCTAGGACGGCCGCACGCCAGGGTCATACCAATAGAATAAGCTGATCCACGATTTACCAGCGGCCTGCGAGCGGATAATACATGCGTTGGTGCACGTCCTGTACGATTTTCTGGGTTGCTCGCCGGAGTACGACAAGAGGCGTGGGTACATTTCCAAGCTTTTATTAAAGGGACACTGAAGTGAATTTGTCAAGCTCCCGTTTTTGCTTGCACTGCGTAGACTGGCTCAAATTAGCACACTGTTCATCGTTTATCCGGTTGACAAATCGGTAATTATTTTACAAAGCGCGAAAGAAGAAAAACTACCATGCGCAGTTTGCGGCGGCCGCACCAACTAAAGCTGTGACGTTGGGAGGAGCGGGCAGCGTGATTGGACGATGCCCAAGGTGAGCAACCAAACAAGTTTCGGTTTCGGTTTCGGTTCTGTAAAACACAACCAATGGCGTTGTTGGATGGGCATTCTCAATAACTCAGTAATCATCGTACCGCGCTTCTGCCATGTTGTCAGCTGTAAAAATGCATAAAGATAAGCCTCCCAGGACGGCTTGGAATCGTAGCATTCACTAGCCGAGGCCTACGCAGTGCATGGACGCCCTCCGCCGCTCCGCGTACCCGCAGACGCCCAAATGTCATGCGCTTTTCTCCCATATTTGGAGCTTGCCTCACTCATGCCTCTACCGTAAAAAGCGTGTTCGCACCAGGCCAAGGGTCTGTTCATTCTGGCCTGTGCCCACTGCCCGCAAGCAGTCGGTGCTTATGGCAACAGCACGCCAACGAGAACTCGCTAGCGCGCCAGTGCCATCCTGCGCGCGTTCTGTGAACTAGTTCGTGGAGCCATGAACGTTGCGGCCCAAAAAAAGGTGAACTCAATGTAGAAAACATCGGCAGAAAACAAAAAAGTTAACTTACAAAAAAAAAAAGCACGTACCCACGGGGACTCAAACTCATGACTTGCAAAACACTTGCGGGGACATACCTAGCGCCCCAGGCCACTCGACCACGGGACCGGATCCTCCGACCTTGCTAATATAAGGTATATATTGTACAACAAGTTTACACTTTTATTTAGTTTTCGCGTTTCAAGCAACTTAGGTGACTATTTGTTGTATTGCGCTCGTGCAGTAACCGTCCCCCGAGTTTCACAATAGCTCACGTCTAGCAATTGCATTTCGTAGACGGAAAAGCGTTCGCAGATGCGTAGTCGTGCTGCTGACCGCTGTGCTTGTTCGCCCAGCGCAAAAAAGTGCTTCCCGCACCCTAGTTTTACGCTGTACGGTAAAAATATCAGTTGATTTTATTTCCTTAGTACCTATATTGACTTCGCTCAGGCTCTTCTCCCGCCTTCAAGAGGCCCTATATTTTCCTACTGACGTACCAGTCAGCGAAGCGTCGCATGTGCGCTTGTGCAGCGCTTGTGTGAAGCGACCTTGACTTGGAGCTAGATGCAGTGTACAAACTAACCAAGTAAAGAAAGGCCCATTCTTCCATTCACAAACGTGTCCTGGCTTCGTTTCAACTGAGCGAACGAATTGCGACGACCCGTCGGCGGCCGGCGGACGAAACGCTGGGCCGACTGACTCTGTCTTAAGGCCGGGGAGCCGTGCAGTAGCGCAGCCAATTGCGAGCTCGGCTCCTCTCGACGTCACACGAAAACGCCGCAGAAAATGGGCGAGCGTAAAGAGAGGAGGACAGCATTTTCGAATTAATTTTTCTACTAAATAAAATCGCGTAAACGCGCCCAGAGTGGTCGTAACATGGCCTGGGGACTCCGGACTACAATTTGCGCAAGTAATCCCGCAATGTTTACATATCACTTCAGTGTCCCTTTAAGGTCGGAGACAAGCTGATAATAATCTTGTATGACAGAGTAGGGAGGAATCTTAATACACTGA
Organism: Haemaphysalis longicornis; assembly: GCF_048455015.1. Lineage (NCBI taxonomy): Eukaryota > Metazoa > Arthropoda > Arachnida > Ixodida > Ixodidae > Haemaphysalis > Haemaphysalis longicornis. Next base: position 185,444,089 of record NW_027526203.1, read on the forward strand.
AAGAAAAAAAAACACGGCAGCTTTGCAAGAAGGGCAAGAACGAAGCAAATAAACTTTATTCTTAAAAGCACTCTTTGGTTAGTGTGAACTATTATCCGCATCTCCTAGCCTAGATCAATTCCGCAAAGAATAAATAGAGATGGCACCTAAGCACTTGTTAATGATGTAGTGGACACGAACGTGTAGGGAGATCGGGTGACAGCTACCCTGATCGGTGAAGTAGCGGCATCAGTGCGAACCACAGCGAGGTGCGCGATGAAAGAACGTTTCCTCTCACGGACTCAGTGATTCTGGGGGAAATAAGCGCAGGAGGAACGAAGGACAGAAATTGCGCAGGATGAGCGGCTACTAGCGTCTATCTACATTGTCTGAGATTGGTTCCTTCTTGGCTTATTTTCGCTATGGCTGAAATCCCCACCCCACAACCCACAGTAAAATGTGCTGTTGGGCTAGTTCGTGCATTATAATTTACGAAAATTGCGCTAAATGGACAAAGCAGCGGAAGGAAGACAGACAATGCGCAGACAATGGAAGACAGATGCGCATTGTTTATCTTCCTTCCTCTGTTTGTCCATTTAGCGCAATTTTCGTAATTCAACAACCCACACTTGTCATGATCCTTTTATTTTTCAGTATTATTTTGTTTTCTCCTTTATTATTACTGACAGCCTTGCGCAATCTATCCCTGAAATGACACGTCCTCTAATAATCGCAGCCATCATTTTTTCTTTGTATTCTCTTCTTCGCTTTGGCATTATGACCTCGAGCCTTAACCGATCACCCTTGTTACCACTAAACGCAGGCCTATAGCGCTCGCTAACCTTAGCGTTGCGCCAGCGACGTGCTGAGAATAACGTCGAACTCATTGTACGTAAATCAGCGGGCTCCGGTCGAAGATTTGAGACCTGAAAGGGTGACATTAGGACTGACGTCAGGCTGACACATAGTCGGGTTGGCATCGCCATGCAAGGAGGACACATAGCAGGAACCCACTTTTCTGCTCGCCTAGTTGCTACCTCTTTAATTAGGAAGCTCTAAATATGTATACAGGCTTAAGTACATCTTTCTAACACACGTTTCAAAGTCGAAAAAGGTCCTCCTTCAGTCACTCCGAGCTATGGAGCAGCAATGGCGTAGGGGGTGCTACCGCGTTTCGCACTTCGGAGCTCATGCATTCGATTTCTACTGCGAAGAAAATTAATCCAATTCTTTGCAAACTCATTTACGTTGTTCAGATTTCATTTGCGCCGTCTGCCGTTGTAATGCGAAACCATTAAGGCCCAACCACATGCACGCGTAAAACCGGCGTATTCGCGCAACGACGTAAACCGGCGTAAGCGCGTAAGGAACCGGCGTACTCCGGCGTACGCCGAATGCATTGGTACGCGCTTGTTACGCCGAAGTCAGACCCCGCCAGATATCGACGCAAACTTTCGGGCGCACGGTGTTGACGTACACCTCTGGCGGTGATGTTATCGGCGGTCAGGTCGCATAACAAGACAGGGAATTGATAAATAAGCTAACTTCACTATTAATTATGCGATAAAACGAAGTAATTTGTAAAATACGGGGACCAAACAACCGGATAAAAAAACGCGAAGCAACGAGCAACTATGGGAGCAAGGCAGTTTACGCCATATATAGCGGAGGGTTTTGTGCCTGCCAAGTATGCATACTAATCCTTAACGTTTTTTAATGTCCCAAGAACTGTTTTAGTTGCTTCTGTATTAAACATACGTATTTTTGTGAGAATAGGCATTATTTGTTTTATTTGAGTTAATATGTTGTTGAACTGGTCGCCACAAAGCTGAGTCCGGAGTAGTCGAGCCACACTGCGCGGCGCATTGGTTTACGCGCGCGTTGCGCCGATATGTGGTTACTCGCCCTCTCCGACGTCGTCGGTCGGCGCAAAGATGTCGCCGCAGGCGTACGTCGTTGCGCGAGTACGCCGGTTTTACGCGTGCATGTGGTTTGGCCTTTAAATGGCACATTGAGCGAAAAAGCCGGCGTCGGCGTCTGGGACAGCAAAACGGATGCTTGGGAAGCGTTCCACAGCCGAGGCATGCCATAACGCCAGCTGAAACTGGGCAGTAGCGAGAGATCCATACAGTCCACGTCAGTACACCGTAGACGAAGGAAGCTAAAGAACGAAGCCAAATGGGCGGACAAGCAGCGAAATTCATCAGTCGGCCACTCTCCCTTTGCATGGCCACAGGAACGAGCGGCAGCGCAACGCGTAGGAGAAATATGAAATCCATTCGAAAACACTAAGGAGGATCGCGAAGAAAAGCGTTTCAAGCCCCAAATTTACAAAGCCCTAAGACAACGCGATGCGGAATCAAGCCATCTCATGCGTTTAACTGGACATTCCTGCTTTCGCATACAAAGGGGACCTAAAACAGGATTCGATAGGTCTGGATTTAACGCGCGTAATCGCCGGAGTACGCGTTTACGACAGTCTCCCAACTATTACTGCAGCGCTAGGCATGGGCCTTTTAAACAAGTACCAAGTATATTTTGCTCTTTCCTCGTTTACCCCCGACCCCACCCTTCCTTTCAACAGCGCTTGTGACGCAACTCAGTGGCTGCGACGCTGCACTAGCTGTTGCACAGCAGCCGCTGGGGAACCACGGTGCCGATCTTGATGCGTCCCATCGAAATTTGCAGCCAACCAGCCAGTCCGGCGTGTAGTTGAGGCGATGTGGTAGCCTCGCCATCCATGCGGGTGAGTCTCTGGCGCGGCGAATATTTGTGCGGACCAATGCCGATTTCCCCCACTTCGACTGGGCTTAGCTGCATTTGTTTATTCAGAGGGACGTTTACAAGGAATAGGTAACGCCGAAATGCACGAAGCGCTTTCAGTATAGGCCAAAGGCTTCCCGCTCAGGAACGGTGCGTGACGTGAGCTCACGAACAGACGTACCGAAGGCAGTTACAGCTTGTCGCCGCTCGTTAGAACAGACCTCACGGAGAAAACGAAGTTGTGCATACGTGAAAGGGGATGATAGTGTCATGAAAAATTGCGCTAAAGATCATAATCCGCGCTGATAAATAAAGCTGCGACGACGTAACTGCTGCAGTGCTATAAAGTTTTCTACGTGATGTCCTACTTTGGGAACGGTTCGCCGCAACAGCACCGCATGCAGAAAAATCAAGCCGTCGCAAGTCGTTGTTAAAAACCTTCTACAAAAAATCATGCACCCCTCCGTCCAAACAGGCAGAGCGCAATAAAACCAACAGTCTGATCAAGAGGGTGCATAAGCAGGCTCTGGAAATCCCGATATGTGCCTCTAATGAAAAATTTGAGGCACTGGTGTACACAACACCCTCGGAGAGCTCATCGAGGCGCATCGCATTGCACACCTCGAGCGTCTGACCAAGACGGCCACCGGCAGGCAAATCCTCGACCGCCTACGCATCCCGTACGAGAGATCTTTCGGAGAAAAACACACTGTTCCAGCCGGACTACGCAAAGGCATCTACATTCCTCTCCTCCCCAAGAACATGCATCCAGTCTACAACGAAAAGCGAAGAGATATGCGAGCCCTAGCGCTAGGGAGACAGCTTCAAGGAGAACCTCAAGTCGTCTACACGGACACTGCCTCTTACGAACAGCGAAGGGCTATGGTCTCAGTTGTCACCGACCAGGAAGGAAAGGTTCTCACCGCCTGCTCCATCCGAACACGACACCCCGAAGAAGGTGAAGAACTAGCCATAGCGTTAGCCCTAGCCACAACCCGAGCGAGGAAAATTGTCAGCGACTCTCAACCTGCAATCCGCAACTTCACAAAGGGGCGAATCTCCAGTGCGGCACTGCGAGTCCTTGCCCAGCAGGACAAGAACGTAGACACCCGAACCACTTTAATATGGACGCCCGCACACGCGGGCCTGGAGGGCAACGAACGGGCCAACGAGGCTGCTCGAGCATTCACCTACCGAGAGCCCCTGCAATCCGCCCTACACCCTGCCGACAACACCAAGGATCGCCTGTGCACCTACCGGGACGTGCTCGACCAATATAGAGGCGAAATACGGAAGTACCCTGCAGCCAACCCCTCGCTGACCAAAAAACAAGAAGTTGCATGGAGGCGTCTTCAGACCAATACATATCCCAACCCAGGCCTCTACAGGCACTTCCACCCAGAAATTCGTGACGGTAAATGTAAGCACTTCCATCAGCTTGCAAGTTTGGCACACATGCTTTGGGAATGCCCTGCTATACAAAGAAAAGACTTCAGCAATACAGAGGGAACATTTATTATCCACACCAAAGAGCAGTGGGAGACCGTGGTGCTTAGCGAGGACCCTGTCATCCAGCGTTGGGCCGTCCAGAAAGCCGAAGACGCCGCTAGGAGCCAAGGCATCCTGGCCGTCGTCTGAAGCACACCGGCCATAACTAGGCCTTTCCTCTGGACACAATAAAGTTACTTCCTCCTCCTCCTACGTCTAACGACGACGACAGTTGAACGCGAAGCTTTCTTGTGATGGATTCTTTGGTTGGCCAATCCCACAGTGCGAGTATGTGCTGCGAGGTACGCACAACGTTTCTAGAATACCCACAGCAACTCTCGGCTGTGCACTCCGTAGGCATAACGTTTGGATTAGGGGTGTACGGAGCGAACCAATACCTGCTGCTTGGCGTTCGCTTCGACCGTGCCAAAATGGAGCAATCGGATAGACGTAAGCGTTATGACGCGGAGGACCCAGGTTCTATTCCGTCTACGGGAAGCGTTTCTTTTTGCTTTCACTTCACCAACGATCATTCAACATCATCGTCACAGAAAGTTGGCCTTCCTGCAAGGCATATTGGCGTACAACGGCATCAGCGAGGACACTAAAGAATAGTTGCAAGTTGGGCGAGTTGGTACGTGTTCATATCTAATTACAGAGCGACAGACGAGACAGACAGGAGAATAACCGCGCTCGTCCTGTGCTTATTCTCCTGTCTCGTATGTATCACTGTGATTAGGTAAGAACACTAAAGCTTCGCTTTAAAACTGGTGGCCCGCGAGCATGTTGTGTTGGCCACCCTATCGTGCCCCCAATTTCTGGTTCCACTGTTTTGAACCTAAGACCGCAGGCAGTGTGGACACGAGAAAGAATATGAACGGCAACTCAGATTCACGCTTAACATGCGCGTAGACTGCGAAAAAAGTAGGACATATACCGCCAAGTATCTTAGAGCAACAAGGCCCGTCACACATGTGTTCAGGTAGTCTTGATCCGATCTGATACGTCTCTAGCATCCGGAGTGTTCTGAAAGGCAAGGAAGAGCCAAAGCCCCGGGCCTTGTAATTGCCCCAGTTTAGTGAACGATAACTCGGCTAATACTTGACGCGTTCGAACAACTTCAGCAGTAGAAGGTTCCTTGGACAGTACTACAGGGATTGCAGCGACAAGAATGGGAGTCATCGGCACCTTATTTAGGGCCCCTTTAAGAAGCGCTTAGGTGTTCTCAAGCTTTTGTCTGCCATCTCTTAGTTACGACACCGACGACGCTGGATTTTCAATCTAATAGTTCAGCAAATCCAAATTCTTTATAAAAAAAAATTGGCCGCGTATCTGCTCCTTCCGTTGCAAATGTCGACAAAAGACGATAGTCTCTATCGACTTTTGCCAAGTGCATGCCTCCCTTAATTCGCTTTCCCGCTCTCACTCTCATGTTGTTCCTGTTGCGTCGCGCTCCTCCCAAGGTAAAGACGCCAAAGGTTTGCTTAACCCATTTTGAATTTACCGCGTTCCGCTGCTCCAGGCCGGGTGTCTCGATGCCAACGCTGCCGTACGGCCGAGACGGGCGTGAATCAAGGCGCCCTACTTCAGCGTTTATAGAACCACGTTGCCCTACTCCACGTGCGTTCCAAGCAGAACGTGGAACCTATCTCGTGAAACCTTTCGTAACTGTTGCCGGTTGATTTCTTAAAGTGGCGCCAGAAGCTATAGTGGCGCGGGCGACAGCAGGCGACGGCAGAGTGAATTTCTTTTTCTTCAGTTGAAGTGTTGAATTTCGCAAAAATCAAGCATGTATGACTTTTTATAAACAGACACTGCAAATATCACTTCTGTATTAATTTGTTGTCTTATATTTACGTAATATGTTGTTCTTCAACAATGTTGACAAGTATGAACATTACACCGGACACAGACGGGTAGATTTAGCTGTGACTAAATAAGACTATTGCGCAAGCCTTGTTTTACTTTGGCCGGGTGGCTGAATCGAGTCACAGACAGACAGACATACAGACAGACAGACAGACAGACAGACAGACAGACAGACAGACAGACAGACAGACAGACAGACAGACAGACAGACAGACAGACAGACAGGCGGATGGACGGACGGACGGACAGACAGACAGACAGACAGACAGACAGACAGAGAAAAATTTCTGGCTTTAAGTAGCCCAAGAAAGACTACCGTCTTTAAAAATTGCCGGACCACATCCATAGGTGGCAATCGACATAAAGCGAAGCTTTAAACTTGTACTTTCACACTGACATCATACCTGCATATTTGTACGGTGGATGAAAATTTCCTTGTTGTCAAAAGCGTCGCGTGGAAGGGTCGTAACCAGTTGGTCCACCCCGACCATCACGTTTACATTCCCAGTATGCACTGCGAACGCCCTCCTGCTGACCAGCACGCTGTTTAGATGCCACCAACGTCATACACGCATCTCCACCGCTGCCAGTGGCTTCCTGGAGGGCAGTGTTATCTGGTTTAGCTGGCCCGTGCGCCCCCTTCGCTCCTAGCCCAACGTCCTTTCTCCGGCCCGCGGGCGCGTCACACGGAGGCCGCGTACCGCACCATTCTACGTTCCACCATCTGGTGGAAGGTAAAACTCAGCGCTGCGCATTGCCCGAAAGCAGCAGCAGTATATTGCAGCAGCAGCAACCCCTGAAGACTAGAAGGACAAGGAAAGAAAGCTTCGCTTCTTCGCTTTAATGATATCCTTTGGTTTCTGTGCGTGCCATTGTTCCCTATTGATCGGGCGGACGCTCGTCGAAAATGTTTCAAAGGCACCGAGGGCTAACATTACGGCAGTTTGGACCCTATGTGAAATTAAGTGTGAAGCACTTTAGCGCTCGGCTTGTCGTCGTAGCTTGTGCGGCGTCCCGCACCCAAACAGACGCTTCGTAAAGAAAACCGCTTCCCCTGGTCGGGATCGAACCTGCGTCCCTCGCGTTACGACGCCGCGGGTGTCAATCCCATTGGGCCACAAACGTTTTTAAATGCAGAGCATTTCAGTAACTCACGATGTCACCCGCGTTGACGTCCGTAGTCGTAGTCCGCACCTCTCCCCCTACACTATATAAAAAAAATACTATCCAGCGCATGGTTTCGATCCCTCGACCCTGCGGGCGGAACGCAATGTACATGGTGTTCTACCCACTGCGCCACAAAGCCGACACAGAATGGGAGGCTACGAACGCGCCTTATATCCTTGACTCATTCAAACTACGTCAAGAAGCTGCTGATACAACGCATTCACTACCACCAACTCCCCTAACACTAAACGTTAACGCAATACACCCACCCCCTATGTGACGCATTTACTCGAGTCCCCCTCGCGGGGAGATGGGCCCAATTTTTTTCTTTATTGCCTGCTTAGTCACAAAGCACGTACTCAGCATAAACACTACGATAAGGCGTCAGTGAGTTTGCCACCGACGCGTATATATCAATTTTTTTTCGAAGCAACTAAGTCATCGAGAACTAGCAACCACTCAGACGGTCCGCCTGAGTGCGATACACATCCCGTAGATACACAGCACTTTCAATGAAGTTCTCGCGGGTAAGTCGCGCATTTCCATCAGCATGATTCACAGCAATCCTTGTTTTCCATATACTATGGAGACCTAGAACCATGATGATGATGATGATGATGCTTAGCGGCTTCCCCTTTGCAACGGGGTGGCGTTGCACAGTGGCCTTAGTCGCAACGCCACTGTACAATCACCTCACCAAAAAAAATGTACAGCGGCCCCCATCATTCTGCACTGGCAGAAACCGAATTCCATGGGGCTTGACTGGTAATTACTTTTTAAGTGTTCACTGCAGGATATCCCAATGAAACATAGGATCCCAGCAATCTATGAGTACATGATCAATGGTTTCAGGTACTTTACATAGCCTACAGTTCGTGGTCCATGGCACAAACATGTCATCCTCCTCCAACTAGTTTGCAATTGGTAGAGTGTTGCAACGCAGCTTAAAGAAAAAAGTTTTCATCACTGCTTTTATAGCCGTTTTTTTTTCACCCTTTCAAGGACGTCCAGCCCATTGCCAAGTAGATCCTTACACAATTGTGTTTTAGTGAGTGAACACAAATATTCATTACAAAAACATACTTTAAGAAATTGAAAAGAAAGTACAACTTCCCCGCAAGTGCCCTTGTACAGCAGGACGGAATACATCACTTGAGGATACCACAAACGCGGGCAACCTATTTTTCATTCTTTTTTATTCGGTCGGGTCTTCGACACCATTTTGACACCAATGACGCCTACTAAAAATCCTAAAAATTACTTGATGACAAAGCATTTACACTGCCTCTTGTATCGTACGTTATTGCCGCCGGCCACAGGACAATACAATGCTCCTCGTTCCCCATGCAGCGTCTTTCTTGACTTAAATTCCTACGAATGAGTGCCTTCAAGCACCTTTGAGCTTTTCTTGTTGGCTGTTCTAGCTCAAGGTGGACGAGACTGAAACCTGGCCCCACTAAGAAAAATAAAAGGCAAGAAATAACGGCTGCTCGGCGGAGGCCAACTCGGCATCAAGGCTGATCCGACAAAAACAGCACTGCACATATGCCCGCCTGCAGCTCATTTCGCGACCTTTTAGAGGCTGCTTGTTGAATCTTCTACCGCCACAGTTAAAAAAAATTTCACCATATCTTCCAATTTCATCATCTTCCATGGGGTCGAGTCAAGTTCCCATTAGTTTTCAGTTCATCGTTTCCGTTAAGTTAAGGTTCGTAGCTACCGCTATATTTGCCGTTTGGTTTCCATGGTAACTACCAAACTTTTCACTTACCAGAACTACGAAATGGGAAATTGCGTTTACCCCATGGCTGCTTCGCATACTAATCAGGGTTCCCCTACGGGAAGATGGTGAAATTTTATTGCAGGGGGGGGGGGGGGGGGGAGGGGTGTAGCAGCTTATTGGCGGCGTTGACGTTTCCTTTCGGCTTCGCGAGCCCGAGCTTCTTGGCGGTGTTTACGGCGCCCTTCAGCTTCCCGAGCCCGGAGCTCAGGATCTGCTTGCCGGCGTTGACGAGCGGCTTCAGCTGCGCGAGCCCTCGTTGCATCAGTAGCAGTTTCTTGGCGGCGTTGACGTTTCCGATCGCGAGACCGAAGTTCGGGACCGGCGTGTCGCTGCTGCCGTTTCGTGGCAGCGGCTTGAGCCCTCTTCTCCGGGGCGCTGACACTGGCGTTGACGCTTGCGTTGCAGGTGGCGTTACCGGCGGCGTTGCCCGTGGCACTCATTGTGGCGTCGCGGGAGGAGGTTGCCCTACGGGAAGATGACGACGGTGGTTGAACGGGAAGCTATCTCGTGATGGATTCTTTGGTTAGCCAATCCCTAGGGGCATCCTGCCACAGTCATCATCAGCGGTGCCTGGCCAGGTATGCGCAGTGGGGGTCCGGACGCCGCACAACGGCACCGTAACAAGCGCCACCGTAAGCTGCTTCGCATCTAAAAGGTAAACTTGTATTGTACTGTGGGAACCAACACCACACGAAACGATGAGGCAATGAACAAGATTTATTATACACCTCGAAGGCTGCCTGTTGGGGCGCCACTGAAATCCCCCTACCTGCCCGTTTCGACAGCAGCCGCGGGGGGCTCCGGCCCTCTGCCCACTGTCGCCGCTGCTTTTGCGCACCTTCACGACTGAGAGAGAGAGAGAGAGAGAGAGAGAAATAACTTTATTGGGAGAGGCTGGTGATCCTAGACGTCGGCCAAGAGCCCTTGGGCTCTAGCAGCGCCTTCGGCCAGCTGGACGGCCCAGACTTGATCCGCTGGGTCGTGGCTGAGCAACACGGTCTCCCATTGCTCCGCCCGAGTGATTCTGCGCGCGGGTATAGCCGCCTGCGGGCAGGCCCATAGCATATGTGCTAGATCTGCCCTTTCTTTACATTTATGGCATTTATCCGAATGTTGCCCTGGATAGCAGTAGCTATACATAACCGGGTTTGGATATGAGTTTGTTTGAAGTAGCCGCCATACGACGGATTGCCTCTTGTTGAGTGACGGGTGAGCGGGGGGGGAAACGGGCCTGTTCCAGACGATAGTGATTTTTAATGTCCCTGTAGGACACGAGCCGATCCCTACCCGACCATCGGAGCGAATGGGCGAATGGGGTGTTAGGGTCGATGTCAGCTCGGTCGGTGAATCCTCGAGCAGCATCGTGCGCGCACTCGTTCCCGGTCAGGCCGGAGTGGGCAGGTGCCCATATCAGGTAGATTTTGCCGGTCCGCGCATCGCGACGGAAGCCAGATGTGAGAATTGCAGACGCTTCTGGGGAGATCCGCCCTCTCGAAAAATTTATAATGGCAGATTTAGAATCACTGATGACATATTTGATATTTGCGGAGGCCGTCATTGCCAGTGCTATGGCCGCCTCTTCTCCCACTTCCGGTTCCTTCGCGCGAATCGAGCCGGAAGCTATGGAATTTCCCTGCCGATCGACTACCACTAATGCCATGGCGTCGCGGCCTTCGTAATTGGCTGCGTCCACGTATGCCACGTTCTCTGATTTTTCGTACTGTTTGTGGAGGGCTTTGGCCCGCGCGTGTCTTCGTTCCAGATTGTGCACGGGATCCATGTTTTTTGGAATGGGTGGTATGGATATGCCTTCTCTTATGGCTGGTTGAAGTGGGACCTTGGTTGGGGCAGTACTCGGGTAAGTGATGCCAATAGAGTCGAGGATGTGCCGTCCAGTCGCGCTGTACGTAAGTCGTTCTCGTTGCGCTAAGCGTTGAGCTTCGATGAGTTCGCTTAGCGTATTGTGTAGCCCAAGTGCCTCGAAGCGTTCGGTCGATGCGGTAAGCGGTATCCCGATAGCTTGCTTGTAAGCTCGCCTAATGAGAGCGCCGATTTTGTGTTCGTCGTCCTTTTTAAGGTCTAAGAACGGAGTGACATACGTTATCCTGCTTACAACAAAAGTTTCAACTAATCTTACTAGATTGAGTTCCTTCATGCCGTGATGGCGGTTTGCAATACGGGAGATGAGTCGGGTGATTTGAGAGACCTTCTTTTTGAGAGCGAGGATGGTTTCGGAATTGTGTCCGTTCGCCTGTATGCGAAGGCCAAGAACCCGTATGCTTGTGACTATGGGGATGCGTTGGGTTCCACCACCAGCGAACAGATGGACTTCCGGAGGGGTCTTATCTGTGCGCCGCCCTCGACTGGTTGGTCGATATAGTAAAAGCTCCGATTTTTGCGGAGAGCAGCTGAGACCGCGAGGGCCGACGTAATCTTCGACTGCTTCAATTGCCTGTTGTAGCGTGTCCTGAATGTGGCCGTCGCTGCCTCCGGAGACCCAGAGCGTAACATCGTCTGCGTAAAGGCTATGTTGAAGGCTGTAAATTCGGTTTAAAATTTCAGGAAGACCAATCATGGCGACGTTGAAGAGAAAAGGGGACAGGACAGAGCCTTGGGGCGTCCCCCTGTTCCCTAGCTTTATCGCATCGGATTCCATTCTCCCTACAGCGAGGGTAGCTGTGCGGTCTGAAAGAAAGTTGCTGATGTACTCGTAGACTCTTGTCCCGACACCGAGTTTGCTCAGGTTCGTGAGGATAGCCGAGTGTTTAACGTTGTCAAAGGCCTTTGTGAGGTCAAGACCCAAAATTGCTCTAGTGTCAAGTGGTGAGCAGCGCACCCCGTCTATGACGTCGTATTTGAGGCGAAGCATCACGTCTTGCGCAGAGAGTTTTGGTCGAAAGCCGATCATCGTGTGCGGAAAAAGACCGTTGTCCTCCATGTAGCTGTTGAGCCTGTTGAGTATGACGTGCTCCATTAATTTCCCTACACAAGATGTGAGCGAAATCGGTCTGAGGTTTTCGAGCTGGAGTTTCTTGCCTGGTTTCGGAATCATAATCACCCTTGCCGTTTTCCACATGTCGGGTATTTGGCCCCGCTCCCAGCACACGTTCATATAGCGGGTGAGGGCTTCAATTGATTCATCGTCCAGATTTCGGAGCATTTTATTTGTGATGCCATCTGGACCTGGCGACGAGCGGGTTCGCAGGGTTACGATGGCCCCTCGTACTTCGCTGACAGTGATGGGTCGATCAAGGAGGTCATTTTCCTGTCCCGTGTAGCGAGGGAGGACCTCACGTGCGGAGTCTCCGAAGTATCTATCCTTAATTGTCTTGATCAGCTCGGTGTCGGAACCCTTAAAGTTGTGTAGAAGTATGTTGAGGTTCTTTTTCTGTGTGGTTTTACTATTGTCAGGGTCGATGAGACAGCGTAGAATATTCCAGGTCTTTGAGAGTCCAATTTCATATTCCATTCGATCACACGTGCTGTGCCAATTTTGACGTGTTAGTTGACTTGTGTAATCTTCAATGTCGCGATTGAGAGTAGCGAGGCGCCGCCTCAGGTTGCGATTTAGCTTTTGTTTCCGAAGTCTCTGGTGCAAACTGCGCTGGGCCTCCCACATGTGAAGGAGCTTTGCATCGGCTTGATAAAGACCTGCATCTGCCGGTATTTCTTTAGTAGCCTGTTTGGCATCCCTGCAGAGTTGTTCTGTCCATTCCCGAATGTCAGATATCTCCTCGATGGCAGGGCTGCCCGCAACGTCAGATGAGGTACGTTCGGCGGCCCGTATTTTGCGGAAGGCGTCCCAATCAATAAGGTGGAGTTTCTTACCGTACGGGTATTTAGTGACCATAGATTCGACCCCAATCACGACGATGTAGTGGTCACTGCCAAGGTTTTCTTGACTGTTGAACCAAGTGGCATCTTTGCGTGTGTTTTTCGTGAAGGCGAGGTCGGGAGTAGTATCGCCACTCACGCTGTTTCCTATGCGGGTGGGCCGTGTGGGGTCAGTGATTAAGGTGAGACCCTCTCTATGCGCATCGAGCCAGAGGTTTCGCCCCTTAATCGTGTCCCGTTTATATCTCCACTCGGTGTGGTGAGCGTTGAAATCTCCGACGACTATTAGGGTGTTTCCCCTGGCCAGTTCGAGGGTTTTACGAAAAAGTTGACCGAATTTGTGGGCGTTTCGAGGAGAGCTGTATATGTTAAGTATAAATATGGTCTGTGTTCTGTGTTTGCTGTCTGGAATTAATTCAACAAGGATGTGAGCCGCAGACGACGCACCCACCCCGGCATCGTGACGAATCGCCGGAATGTTTCGCCTCACGAGAGTGGCTACCATGGGTTTTTGCTTCGAGTTAACACCAGCGGCGTCTTCTTCTACGTCTGCGAAAGATTTGTAATTGCTAAGCTTTGCAAAAACACCGGTCTCTTGAAGACAAACGACGTCAGGCATTTCGCTTGAATCCTTGGTCCTAATAAATTGTTCAAGGTGAGCGCGTTTCCTCCTAAATCCTCGACAGTTCCCTTGCCATACGACAAGCGTACTTGGCTTTCGGGTTTTCTTCTGTGAGCGATTAGACATGGTCCTGAGGATTTTTGGAGCTTTCCGCTGAGGTTGGACGGGAGTAGGGTTTTGTTGATTTCATGGGGCCCGTTCCTCCATCCCTGCCCATCCACGTGGTGGTGCTTTCTAAGGCTCTAACCCTAGCTCTAAGTGGAGAAATTAGGGAGCCGATATTTTCGGCCAATTCCGCCAGCATGGCCTTGAATTTTATGCTGATATTCTCGGTTATGGCCTTACTGAGGTCTTCTCCAAATTGGCCGAGCATGTCCTCATCGACGTATGTTTTAGAGTCCGAGTGTGCGGGCTGGCTAGAACTAGTGGGGGTCGATTCTTTGGCCTTGCGTTTCGGCGGTGGAGAGCCCGTTGGTGAGTCGTCCATCGCGTCTGCAGAGCTGTGTTCTGAAATAATTTCAGGCGACTGCTTAGCTGACGTAATGACCTGGTTGGGTTGTCCTGAATTAGTACCCGCCTGGCCTAGGTTGCGTGGGGAATAGGATGTCGTTGATTCCGCACTGGTTCCCTTGAGTAGAGCTATTTCCGCCTTGAGGGCTGAATTTTCCGAGATGACGAGCTCTAACATCTGCTTAATTTTTGTAATCTCGGACTGTTGATCTGAATGTTCAGAACCAGGAACGCCTGCGGTAGGGGCGCTGCGCTTTTGGGAGGCTTTGCCGTGAGAGACCGTGTTTGCCCAGCTCACCTTGTTTGTTTGGTTGCCTCCGCTCGGCTGTCTTCCGTTTCGAGACAGGGATCTCGACTTGCGTCTGTGATTCTGGCGGCCAGCGATACTGGGGCTCCGGTGTCGCAGGTGTTGACTGCTTGCCGAGTTGTCCCTGGTGCCTGGCCCGCGACTCACGTCCCGTCTGCTAGGTCGTTCATGCTGCGGAAGCCGTGGAAAGGACCCCGATCTACCACGCTGGCCGGTTGTCGCTTCGCTCGGCCCGTCCTTATGGAGTATGGACGACGTCGAAGTTCCGTTGCGCCCGCCGTTTTGTTGTCGTCGACGGTTGTTATTTTGTCACTTCTTGTCGCCGGTTGGATGATCCCGTCCGCAGAGAGTACACTTGGGTTCGCATTGATGTTTCTCAAGCGGTGAGTCGGTGCCGCAGATCTTGCAGATCTTTTTGTCGGGTGCTGGGCAGACGTCCGCGCGATGACAGAGCCTGCCGCACCCGTCACACAGTTCGTGTCGCTTCTTGTGGATGAAGCAGCGATATTCGGCGCCGCGGTAGTATATATAATGCGGCACCGTTGTGCCTTCAAAGATGATAATGGCAGAATTAGTACGGCCCATTCTCCGGGCCTGCAGAATCGTTGGATTGTTCTTGTAGACAAGACTTCTTGTGATGTCGTCAGCACTGTCGTACTCTGGTATATTGTGTATGATCCCCTTGACGGTGTCTTCGGGAGGCGCCGCGTAAGCGGTGACCTTGTAGGAATTTTTTCCGAAGTGGAGCTCCTTGACAGCGGTGTATTTACTTGCACGCTCCATGCTGGGGGTGCTGGCCACGATGATGTTTTTTGCGGGGTTGATCCTGAGGAGATCTTCCGCCGCCTCGTTGCAGCTGAGGCCGGTCGCACGGAGCACGCCATCGCGCAAACAGGCCTGGCTAACTTTCGTGATGTCGAGCCCCTCACGCGGACGCAGCACGACTTTGATGTCTTCTTTCGGCAAGGCCGGCTGACGCGGAAGGCGTGGTTGCCGGCTTGCTGCTTTCTTGGCACGTGAGTGTCCGCTGGTTGGCGTGCAGCCATCGCCTTTTTGCCCGGGGGAGTGTGCCGGGGTTATGCCGAGCTGCGCGAGAGCACGAGCTCCACGTCGGCGATGGCTCGTGAGCCACCCGGCTTCCTCGGTGATTTCATCAGGCGAGATGGACTCACCGTCCACTTCGATTCTCTCCATTGTGCTTCTCCGGCTCTCGGGGGTTGAGGTGCCGGTAGACTGGGTGGGTGCCGAGCGGGGGCGAGGCGGCTGGGCTCAGGCCGCCGTCGCCGCTCCTCCCCGGTGCACCGTGGTTCCAAAGTAGGGTTAGCAGGGTGGCCCCGCTTCGCTGAACAAACCGGCTGATATGAGCTAGGCGGTGGTCCAGTAATCCAAGGAAACGATGTCCGTCGGCAGCTAGGGCCTTTGGACGCCCGATACGGTGGTTATTTGCAGGATAATCGTTGAATTTACGCCACAGAAAGTGTGAAAAGGCACAGCCCATACGGAGCTCACCCGTTCAGCGTAGCCCCCTGGTGGCGCCTCCTTCACGACTGAGATTTACCATTTGTAGGCATTGTAAATACATATTAATGTGGAGACGTCACTCTGTTCGCAAGCGTGGCCTGTTTACGAGTGTGTAAAGGTTTCTCACGCCACCTTAGTGTGGTACATTCGGTCTGCATATGCACCAGGTGTGTTTCACAGGCCGGCGTCGTGAAAACGGCATATCCAATGAGCTGACTGTAGTTCCACCGCCCTGAAATTTCTTATAGTGCCTCCGTAAGCAGCGTATCCTCAGATGGTCATGCTACGGCTACACACTACGATGTGAATGAGTTTTGTGCGCTTACATTTTCAGTGGAACACTCGTACCTGGCAGCACGCCAGCTGCGCTTGCCAGTACCATACCGCAGATATTGGTCCCTACCCTTGACAAGCTGGTGGGGCATAAATTTCACGAACATTCTACGAACAAAGTACGATGGATAATCCAAAATTATACTCCGGGATCCATACACGACAAAAAATTTAATGCTGGGTCGTCTTGTCGTGAGGCGAGCGCCTGCAAACATTCATCTGCAGCATATATCCTCCGCGAGCAGCGCGCAGACGGGCTTCTAGAGAATCCGCCTCCGCGACTAAAGTTTCTTCAAACCATCGTCATATGACATAGGGAACGTGCAGAATCCACACAAACTGAAATCAGAGGGCCTCATCAGATACCCCACTCTTCCAACGGCACCTTTTATCAGTTGTAAAATTTCTACCCTGTATACGTCAAAAAATGCTTTCGCCGAGTGATCAGCTGTTCGTTCCAGTCTAAAAGCAATTTTCAACGCGTAAATTGTGTGTGTGATTACTAAAACGTGCATTCTTTGATTTCTCTCCGCATTCGTTCACAACCATATTTAAGTGTCCCCCTCCCCATGTCTCACGAAATAGCAGTGCACTTCGCATCTATAGTTGATCTTGTGAGTCCTACCTGGCTTTTCCCGGCCGCGACGGCCGCCTTTGTGATGGAGGCGGAAAGCAAAAACGCCCTTGTGTACGAGATTTCGGCCCAATTAAAGATCACCAGGTGGTCAAAATTAATCCGGAGCAACTACGGCGCACCTCATCGCCTGCGTTGCGCCGGCGCTTTAAACCGTACAATCAATCAAACCTACCTGGCTGAAGTTTAGACGACTGTCTTTAGAATTTTCGAAGCTGCACTGTTTTTTTTTTTTTCATTCCCGTACGAGCTATTCTGTTTCTTTTGGACTTGCAGACTATTTGTTTTTCCGTGGTTTCATTAACCTTTCTTGGTTCTTGCAATGACTGGGCACATCTTTCACGACGCAGAGCCTTGGAATATACCTAAAATTTTCGGGTGGCTTCTCAGGTATTGAGTAATCACTTCCCGTATTGTCAGGGATTGGGTAATCACATCCCCGAAACATATTTTTCTACGACGTATATATTTGAAACAAAGCCGCATTCATTGCCCGCGCTGCAAAACGAAACCAACATCTCACTGTGCCAGCATCAGGTCTAAACGAGGCGACAATAGAATTTACTTGTGCCTGACGTATTCCGGGTTGACAGTGGGGATATGCTGCTGCCGTCGCCCACGCCCGTAACAGCAGCCAAGAAGCGCGCAGAACCGCGTCCCCGGATAGCTCCTGTTGGTGTTCGAGCTCTCTACCAGGCCGCAGCTGCTTTTGAAGTGCCATAAACGTACTGTTTGCTCCCAGACGTCACCGTAACAAGTTTTTTAGGGCGAGGAAGGGCAAAAAGAAGCGAAAGAGGACCAAAACACTCCATGAGCCCTTATCAGCCACGCAGCGCTCATCCCGTAAAAGCCACGGAGAAGCGGCGGCAGGCGGCGCAGCGATCGCTAAGGTCGAGGCGTAGAGAGTCACCCTTAGTCAACGGCACTGCCGAGGCACTCCCAAAATGAAATGTCTGAAGTTCGCTGTGATACTATTAGCGGATCGTACAGGCAGTGGAATGTCGCGTTACGCTATAAGCGAAGTCCTCTGCAAATAGTCACTGGCATCTGTCGTAACAAGAATCCCGAAAGCACGAAATGAACACGTAAGCTCTGAATCGATAGGCCTCCTGCGCTGCCCAGGGGGCGCTGCGCAAGCGGCTTCCGGGCAGTACTTCCGGGTAGTACAAAGCTGCGCGGGTCCCATAGGATCCCGTGTTGACAGAAGCAAAATGAGCTCGACGCTCCCGATTATTTTGCGACGTGGTCACCCGCTCATCCCCGACGCGTCCGATCTATTTCAGCGATCAACTTGGCATTAGGGGAAAAAGCTTTGCAGCGCTAAACACGTTTACAGCGCCGACGAAAGTGCCAGGACCGTGACGGCGTCTGCTACTCGCAGGTTCACCGATCGATGGTCGTACGAAGTGAAATTTTAAGTGAAATTTCTAGTTTAAACTAATACTCTAGGTGACAAAGACTTCTCAAAAACAGCCGATCAAAAAAGAAGAGTGACGAAATCGGCGATGATTGCGCTTTAAAAAGCCAGCGATACGTCCGGCGGACCGCTGTCTCGCCTGCTGAGGTGCGTCGCTCTTTTGCGTACCTGCACACTATGCATGCACTTTCATTAAACAGTGTTCGTTTGCGTCGCCGTTACGAATACATGGTGCAGTGTTAGCTTGCCGTTTTGTTGCGTGTCTCAGTGACAAAATGCCGCGACCGTCAGAAGCGTGAAATCTGTTTTGCGATTCCGAAATTAGTGGCCGTAAAACAAAGTGGTCGGGCGAACTAAGAGGCCGCTCGCTTTCCTTGTTTGCTCTCACTTTACTTAATTACGCTCTTGCAGCATACATTCCCTGTTCGCACTTAATAGCCTAGA
The DNA here is from genome assembly GCF_048455015.1 of Haemaphysalis longicornis. Classification (NCBI taxonomy): domain Eukaryota; kingdom Metazoa; phylum Arthropoda; class Arachnida; order Ixodida; family Ixodidae; genus Haemaphysalis; species Haemaphysalis longicornis. The sequence goes on from NW_027526203.1 coordinate 185,462,760, forward strand.
ATGAGGGTCAAAACGGCCGAGTTCCATGCAGCCGACACGGCGGAGGGCTGGACGGCAAATCGGAGGGGGGGGGGGGGGGGAGGGAGCAGGAGGAGTGGGGCTTTGAATGCAAAGAGAGAAAATTCAGCGAATTTCTAACAATATTTGACAATAATCTGGCGAAGTGTGAAGATTGGGGGGGGGGAAGGGGGGGAGGGGCAATTCAACTGGAGGACGCCAATTCTCCATTTGAAGTCAACACTGGCGTGTCGGCGTTCAGATTCGACGACCCCTGCACTAGAAAACCAACACAATCAGTGATGATCGTATGTAAATATTCGGGGCCCCGCGCCGTGTATGAGGCTGTGTTATGTGATGTTATAGAAGTACACATCTCTGCAAGCAGCGGGCGTGTGATTTCGTGCATGTTTTGCGTCCTTTAATAGCGCTTAATAATTGGCGCTATTGCCCCACCTAGTCGCTAGTATACATGTACCCTGCCGTTCGTAAATTGTGCGGCGTAAAACGTTACGCAAGAATCATTTAGTTTGCAAAAATACGAAACAAAATTTCCACTCGTTTCAGAGGCGGTGCCAGGCCAGCAGTGTCAGCTGAGTCGGCTGCGCAATTCTTGGGTTCGCTTGCATGCTTCCGACGAAGCAACCTTTTCCAGTTACCTAGCGTACCGTGTTTATGCTACTCTTGAACTTTCGTTTGTCGACCGCACGCAAGAAGAAAGAACGGTAATCGTCGTCAGGAAGTTAGACCACCCGACCTGGCGATACTGTCCCACGCCGCGACGACCACGACAGCTCGCTCAAAAGAAAGCAGATAAATCGGCTTGTTTGAGCGGATATTATTTTGTTTAGCCTCTGCAACTACTTTAAGGGCTATTTCATACAGTATGCAGTCATTTAAACACGCCACAAATCGCCACAACCAACTTTCACTCTGACTTGTAATTGAAATACATGGAGGGCGGCGAGGGTCGTCTGCTTTTGTACTACCCAGAGGCGTCGGCCGCTAGGGGCGCTTCATGTCGCCAAAACTCCAGCGCAGGAGGTCTATAGCAGAGTGCGCAGCAGCGTGTTTGGTCGACCATCTTCTGACACAAGAACGTGTATTACCCACATTACTAATTAAAACACCGCAATTTATTATCTGGGAAATGTCCTTGTGAGCGCGGTATAAGAACGTCTAAATATGATCGTCGAATGCTATGCTGCTGGACAGTAATGGTATTTAATTTATGTGTGAGCGGTTGGTGCTTTCTTTGTAGCGTAAAACCAAAAGAACGCACCCGGAGATAATGTGTTTGAACGGCCTAATTGTTGTAGTGAACCTGGTCATGAACGCGGTCGTTACACACCTTGCAATATGCACACCACTTTCGCCCAAGGAGTATCAAATTATGCTGCCTAAAATATGCTAATAGCTTAGATGTGTGATTAAGATACGCTCGAGAGTATATACGTGCAAAGGCGACATACAACCGGACCTCCTGAAAAGTTTGTAAAGGACAAATGCACGTCATTGAGGCCGATACGTGTACCGACAGTAAGGTTGTACGTATTGTGAACATCTAAAGGTATTCCGTCCATTGCGCTCCCTCGGCGGCACCATGTTTCATATGATGCCGTAGTCGACAAGGAGGTCCTGTTTTTGAGTGCGGTTTTTGTCCCTCCTGCCCTTAATTTCTTCCCAGGTGACGAGAGTTACGACCGATGAAGTCATGATGTAGAAGAACGCCCCGCCCGCCCCACGGGCCAGTGCACGCAGGCCTTCTGTCTGCTTCACCTTGATGGCGCAGTCGCGCAAGCCGTTGTAGTAGATGCCCTCGCCGCTTGGGTTAGAGGGCTGTGCATACAGGCGCGCCCGCAGCCCGTCCAAGAACGACACGGGCGGTGCCACGGTGACGCCGGACAGGAAGGCCGCCAGCAGTGTGTTGACGAGGAAGTAGCGCTCGCGACCTTCAACGGCCGTGTTGAGCAAGGTCTTGAAAGCGGTGAATGTGGACAGCTGTAGCGCCGAGCCTATGGACAAGCGGAGCATGTTTGTTGATGTCGCTCGCCAGAGGCCATTCCAGACCCCTTGCGTACGGTAGATGTGCGCCAGCGCTGCCCGCGCGGTCCGGTAGCCGTGCTGGTAGCCCACGGCGATGGTCGAGCTCGCCGAGTGCAGCTGCAAAAGAGAAAGGATGACAACGTCTCGACCGCGGTGATTTACCGTCTTCCGGCACCCCTCGTTGGGAATACGCTACCCTGTTCTATTTTTATTTGCGGTTACGTCAATTACACTTCATCCTCATCATCGTTTTCAGCATAAAGTTAGCAAAGGACACCGAAGACCTCCCTCATAAATTTCCGAATTCTTCCCGCCCTCCTCCACCCGAAGCCATCATTTTCCTACGGAACCTCTTATCTCATACCACCACCTATGTTTCTGCCTTCCCCTATTTTTAATCGTCTCCCTCGGTAGCCATTAGATGTATACTATTTGCGTAGTTAACCTGTTGTACACCTTCTGCATGGAATTTGGTACCGAAACCCTTTCCCTCCTCATTTCAAATATTGTGCCTTCTACACTAGATTATTTTCGAACCTATGAGGATCCTTTGATATTGTAAAGCGTTGCAGCTGTAATTTCCCTTTCTATTACTATTTGAGCAGACCTAAGTTTTGTTAGAACGCGCTTAGTGATAACCCAAGCATGTTCCCTGACATTTAGCATTGGTTGTCATAGCCATTTTATTTAATAACGAATGTTAGCCACTGTTCATCACTTAAAGGCGTTTCCCGAATACACCTTAGCCGACGCTAAATAGGCGCTTGATGTCTATCTTGTGGTTAGGATCAGCCCTAACAACTTGTCTAGAATATATATATATATTAATCACCCCATACATTAATCCACCCCATCGGACAGCCCCTGAGCTGAGGGGCTGTTCGATTACTTCGTTGTTAAATATTTTTCTCGATTTCTTTACCTTTATCCTTAGACATATGGATAAGCTTTCTGGATGCAGTTAAGGAACTGCATCCAGAATTGTAATTGCAGGCCTACCTAGGCTCTAAACAAAGAGATATGTTATCCAAGATTCCAAAGGCGTCAATAATTCCCCATTTACTCTTCACCCTCACTTCTTGTCGCGCATCCTAAACACGCCATCTGGACACGATGTAAATAATTTAAGAGGTGTGGCGTTTTGCTGTCTTCCACCGTAATAATAGAGAACGTTTCACTCTTACGAAAAGTGATGATGATGGTTGGTGTTTCATGGCGCAAGGCCAGCGAGGGCAAAGAGCGCCAGAAAAGAAGTTATATAATGAAGCGAAGTGATTACCACAAAAAGGTAGGTATAAAAACATGTAAATCGGACATAGTAAAATCAATTAAAGGTAATGGTGATGGCTGGTGTATAGGACCAGATTTGATTATTCGTGATATGAGATAAGGTTTAAAAACTTAACATCTGACAAATAATCAAACACACGTTTCATAGAAACACTGGCATCGTCACCTAGAAACAGCGATGGATGTAGTGGGATATGTTGTCTGTAGAGTTCTCTGAAGTGTTTGTGTCGTGTTGTGTGAAGTGCCTTGCATGTTATTAGTATGTGGACTACGGATAGGCCCTCCCCGCACCTGCTACACAGGGGTCTTGGAGATCCCGTGAGCAGGTGGGAATGTGTTGAATGCGTGTGGCCTATCCGTAATCGAGCCAGGGTAACTTCGTTGTGTCTGTTGTGTGTGTCAGTGGTGTATGCTCCCAAGAGTGGCTTTATAATGTGTAGTTTGTTGTCAGTCTGTTGATTCCAGTGTGCTTGCCATGTTGTGCGAAGGTGTTGTCAGATGTGTGATTTGAGGTCGGTGTAGGGTATTGTTGTTATGTCAACGGTAGTTGTAAGGGCAGCAGCGGCCGCCATTCGGTCTGCAGTCTCATTACCTGGAATTCCAGAGTGCCCTGCCATCCAGCACACGGTCACCTCAAGGTTTAACGCATGCACAGACATAAGAGTACTAATGAGAGCATTGACCACATGGTTTTTAGATTTCTGTGAGGATAATGTACGCACAACACTTAAAGAATCAGTATAAATTACAGATTTCGGAATTCGACTTAGAACAATATGTTGAACTACAAGAAGTATGCCATAGGCCTCTGCCGTAAAGATACTTGTATTTCTATTCATAGTTCTACAGCAGACATTAAAGGTGCCACCATGCGCAGCACAGGAAACAGTTGTGGCAGTTTTTGAAGCATCCGTGTAAAATTCAGCACACTTATATTTGTGCTGCAGGGACACGAAATGTTGCACGATCGCGCTTCTAGGCACTCTGTTCTTCTCGACACTTCTAAAAGATACATCACATGATATCGGGCGAAGCTGCCACGGTACTAGACGTTTAGTAGCGGAGGTTTTGATGGTGTCTGAGAACATGACATCAAGTTGCGACGCTTCTTCTCTTACTCTGAAAGCGAATGGAGCAGAGACTGATGGACGATTAGTAAGAAGTTGAGATATGGATGTATCATAAAAAACTGATGTAAAAGGATGGTGAGGCATTGATGAGATTTTAAAAGCATAAAGCAGGTCTGTGTAGGCTCGCTGACGTTCTAGGCTCCATTTGTTGCACTCTACATACAGACTTTCGACTGGACTAGTCCGAAAGGCACCACACGACAAGCGGAGCCCTAGATGAAGCACAGGGTCCAGCATTCTTAGGGATGTTTTAGTGGCTGACCCATAGACAACGCTACCATAGTCCAGTCGTGAGCCTATCAAGCTGGTAAAAACACGTAAAAGAAGTTGTTTGTCAGCACCAAAAGAAATGTGCGACAGAACCTTCAGGATAGTCATTGTTTTTAAGCATTTATGTTTTAGTTGTTTTATGTGTTGGATAAATGTGAGCTTTTCGTCAAAGATTATGCCTAAAAACTTGTGTTCCTTTTTGACAGGAATTGAGACACCATTGAGATGAATGTCCGGATCCGGCCGGATGCCACGCCTCTTGGAAAACAAGACACAAGTGCACTTCCCTGGATTAAATTTAAAACCGTTGCTGTCTGCCCAACCAGCTAGCTTGTTAACACCAAGCTGGACTTGGCGCTCGCAGACAGACAGGTTACAAGACTTAAAGGATAATTGAACGTCGTCTACATAAATTGAGCAGGAAATCGACGGTGGCAATGCCTTCCTGAGGGAATTCATTTTCACAATAAAAAGGGTGCAACTTAAAACTCCACCTTGTGGAACTCCATTTTCCTGCACATGCACCCTAGAGGGTGCAGTTCCAAGTCGCACGCGAAACGTCCTTTTGGACAAGTAACTGGAAAGCGTATTCATCATGTTACCCGTTATGCCAAAGGACTTCAGATCGATGAGGATACCATACCTCCAAGCAGTATCATACACCTTTTCTAGATCAAAGAATACTGTCATACAGTACTGCTTATGGAGGAAAGCATCTTTTATATACGCCTCTAATGCAACGAGTTGATCGTTGGTAGATCGCCCCGCCCTGAAGCCTGCCTGGCAGCTCTCGAGAAGACCATTGTACTCTAAGAAGTACACGAGTCTCCTGTTTATCATCTTCTCAAAGAGCTTACACAGGCAGCTTGTCAGGGCAATGGGACGATAACTGGCAGGAGAGGAAGGGTCCTTCCCTTCCTTTAGGACAGCTATTACTATGGCCTCCCTCCAAGAGCGTGGAATCTGCCCCGAAAGCCATATTTTGTTGTATAGGTGTAGGAGTATTTCAAGGGTGTCTGAGTGTAAGAATTGTATCATTGTGTAAGTAATCTTATCTGCACCTGGAGCTGAAGGTTTACATGTGGTCAAAGCAGCCTTCAGCTCATAAATTGAAAAAGGAGAATTGTAAGAAGTGCGCGACTTGTTGCTATCACGCAGTGACTTCTTCTCCGCAGATGTTTTGTGTTTCATGAAAGTATTTGTGTAGTGTGCTGAACTGGACACGTGTTCGAAGTGTTGTGCAAGTGTGTTAGCCTGGTCTTCCAGTGTGTCTCCTGCTGTACTAACCAGGGGCAGGCTGTGTGTCTGTTGTCCTTTTAGTTATCGTATTCGTGTCCAGACTTTGTGTGTGTCAGTGTATGAGTTGATGGAAGTGAGGAAGGTGCGCCAACTCTCCCTTTTCGCCTCACGACGCACTTGCTTCCCAAAAGCCTTTGCCCGTTTAAAAGAAATGAGGTTATCTGACGTGGGGTATCGGCGAAGGACACCCCACGCCTTGTTCTGGGCCTCTCGCGCCCGCCTGCAGTCCTCGTTCCACCAGGGCCTCCTTGGGGTGCGGGACCCACTGGAGGCCTGGGGAATGGACTTTTCGGCGGCGTCAAGGATGTGCGCCGTGACGAGTTGGGCAGCTTCCTCCACGTGTAGATGTTTTATGGATGTGTGGTGTAGTTGAGATGTTTGTGTGAATGTGCTCCAGTTTGCTTTTGATTCATTAAACCTTTTATGGGAAGATGGACTGCTCGGGCCTATACCTATATACGTTAATGAAGTGGGGAAATGGTCACTACCATATGGGTCTGTGCCCACACCCCACTCAAGACATGGAAAAAGAACTGCAGAACCAATAGCCAAGTCAAGATGCGAGTATGTATTGTGTCCTAAGTTATGATATGTAGGCTGTTTTTTGTTGAAAAGGCATGCTCCGGAGGATGTAAGAAACTTCTCTATCAGGCGACCTCGGGCATCCGTTCTGGAGGAGCCCCAAAGAGAGTTGTGTGCATTAAGGTCGCCTGTTAGTATGTATGGTTCGGGCAGCTGGTCAACCAGTGCCTCGAAATCAGAGCTCAGAAGCGCAAAATCAGGAGAGATGTAACTGGAGCATACCGTTATCAACCTATTAAATATTATTGTACGAATCGCTACATGCAGCCTCGAGGACAGTGTTTAAAGAGAGAGGGTGGCATGCTAATGATTTCCGGGGGATAATGGCCACACCTCCTGAAGAGTGGGTGCATCCAACCCTGTCCTTTCTGAATATCATGTGCCTATTTAAGAAATTCGTTTGTTTAGAGTTGAGGTGGGTTTCCTGGAGACACATGATACTTGGCTGACTGGCATGCAGAATCTCATACACATCGTCAAGATTTTTAAGGAGGCCTCTGCAGTTCCATTGGATGATATTTTCTGTTCCCATTATTTAAATTTAAGGATGACTGGAGTGTGTGTGTTCGTGTGTGTTCATGTGTCGTCTTTCGGGGCTGTTACTCTTGGATTGGGCTTTTTGGGCCTTTCTGTAGGCTTGGAAGTCGGTGGCCGCTCCTTGCGCTGCGTTGCAGGCAGGAACGGCCCGACATCCATCTCGTCGTCGGATGTCCGAGGGGTGCCCGACGGACCGGGCCCCCCGGACTTGGCCCCCCTTCGGGAGCCCTTCGTTTGAGCCGCCACCGTCGGGGGCGCCAGAGGTGGCACGGGCGGTGCGGTGGCGGTGGGAGCCGGTGCGGGGCCCGTGGTGTCCATCACCTCGGTACCCTCCAATGCACTGAAGGACGGGGAGACAGAGGCGGGAGCGGCACCGGTCCCGACAGAAGTGGTTTGCACCACAACCGCTGCTGCCTCAGCAAGGGGCGCGGTGCCGGGTTGGGCTGCGTGAGACAACCCAGCGGGGGGCGGGGGCGGGACCAGGTCAGACTCGCTGAACTGGGTCCCTGTGGACACCAGACGCCGCTCCGCCCCCCGGCGAGCTGCGTCGGCGTACCTCCCCAGAGGGAAAGAGGCGAACCTCTTTCTCGCCTCTGGAAAGGTGATGTTCTCAGTGACCTTAATGTTGATGATCTTTTTTTCGAGTTGGAATTTTTCGCACTTGCGGGAGTATGCTGCATGCGGACCCCCGCAGCTTACACAAGTGAGAGTTTCGGATTGGCAGTTCTCGCTCGGATGATCGTGCGCCGCGCATTTTGCACACGTCGTTCGGCCACGGCAAGAGTTCGTACCGTGCCCGAACCGCTGGCACTTAAAACAGCGCCGCGGGTTCGGGATATAGGGACGTATTGAGCACCGGATGAAACCTGCATTTATGTGTTGTGGGAGAACTGCGCGGTCAAAGGTCAAGATAATGTGCTTGGTGGGAATCTCCCTGTCGTCTCTGCGGATAGTGATGCGTCTCACGGCAGTGACGCCCTGATCCTTCAAGCCGGCAAGGAGATCCGCATCCGTTTCGTTCAGGAGGTCTGTCTCGGATATCACACCCTGCGAGCTGTTGAGGCTCCGATGGGGTGTGACCCGGATGTCGAGATCAGCCAGTCTAGTCTGAGCTAGAAGCTTTGCAGACTGCTGCTTGTCATTTATTTCAATTAGGAGTTCACCAGACCTTTGTTTTTTGCACTTATACGATTTTCCTACTACGGCTTCAAGATACTTGGCGATCAAGAAGACTGACTGAGATGCAAGAGGGTGGGTTGGATTGAGGAATTCCATCACAAGAAATCGAGAAAAATGGTCCGGTTCAGGAAAGGTTAACGACGGCAATGGAGGAAAGGATACTTCGGTGCGGCCCCTTTTCAGGGACCGATCACGGTTGGGGGGAGGTTTTAGACAATACCATAAAGCATAGTATAAAAGCAGGGAGACGGGGGTACTTTCTCCTTTGACCTTACCCTGGTAGTCAAAGAGGTCCCGGATCTCCCTGCCTGGTAGACAGGCAGGGAGCCCATCGGCCGGAGCTTGACCAAGGCTCCGACGGCCACCGTTTACGGCTTCTACCCTTCACCTTTAAACACCTCGCCACGGTTGGACACGGCTTATGTTGGGAGCTCGGGGTCCGCGGTGTCGCTGCTCACCGTCACCATGAATACTCAAGGTGCCCCGTGCGGGGCTTACGAAAAGTCGTGCCCTCGCTGCCACCGTATATGTTCCGCAGAAGCCCCGTGTAAGTATCTTCAGATTTCTGCTCTCGCAAAAGTTGGATTAAGGAATCGGCCACTTTTTTTTATAACCTCTTAAGACCCTTTACAGAAGCTTTTCTCTAATGCCTAATTCATGGCGGGTATCTGGATCATTGATAAGTAACCTTCCTTCAGTGCCGCTTCCCCTCACAATGGTTAAAGTGTAAGGTGTCACTTGTGCTGTGATTACGTTCATGAACTGCTGCAAGAGAAGGGCGAGTAGACTCGTGTGTTTGTTATTCTTTAGGCACTCCCCTTCTCTAGTGAGTTAGAACTAGGTTGGCATGTTCTGCGGCACCCGGAGAACAAGGTACACGTTTCGTAGCTATCGGTTGCTTTGTACCTATGCCATTTCTGTCGATTTGTCTAAGGCTTTCGACCGGGTTCCACATCAGCGCCTGATGCTTAAAATTTGTAACCTTAATCTTGATGACAAAACAATCCCTCGGTTCGAATTTAAAAAAAACCGCTGGCGAGCGATAAGATTAAACGACCACGTTTCTAATCCTGTGGGTGTCTCATCAGAATTCCCCTAAGAGTCCCTACTAGGCCCATTACTATTTCTAATTTACGTAAACGACATAGAGTTTAGCATTTCCTCGTCAATTCGTCTTTTCATGGACGAAGAAACAGTGACTTCCGATGACGTTTCTGCAATCCAGCACGATTTATTTACTCTAACTGAATGTTGCGGAAAATGGCTGATGAAAACAAACGTAGAAAAAACTAAACATGTGCGATTTTTTCATATGATAAGATCAAAAACTTATAGTTACTTAATACATAATGCCGAAATTGGAATATCATCCCTTAAATATCTTTGAGTTACATTCACCTCCGATTTAAACAGCGCCCCCCATATAGAAAAAATTACATCAAAGGCGTGTAAAAAGCTCGGCCTGCTCAATCGTCGCCTTTACTTAGCTAACGGCTTCACGCGTATAATACTCTTATCCATTCTTCATTATAATATGCGCAAATAATCTGGCATCCACATCCCATTTGTCTGACTAGCAGACCTGAGTCAGAATAAAGCAAAGTCGCGCGCTTCATTCTGTCGTAGTACTCAAGATACCAGAGCGTAACTGCCTTGAAGGGCCAACTTAATCTCCCCCCTCTCACCCAACGCAGGCAGTTTTCAAGGTCGTCTTTTTTCAACACCCTGTACCATCATCCAACACCGTTCGCTCACAAATTCATCTTTCCGGCACCCTATATGTCCGCACGCACCGACCACGCTAACATAGCCCAATTTTTGCCCAAACAAAAAAATATCAGAACACACCCCCTCGTATTAGCCGTCAATGAATGGAATTATTTACCTACTAGCCTAGTGGATCAAACAGACACCTCTTTTCAAACCGCCCTCCCTGCATTTTTAGTGCTTCAAAATACTCTGAAACTTGAATTGATCATGCGTATATTTTGTAGGCTGTAAATGTATGTTCCTGCTTGTAAAATACCAGATTTCTTGTCACTTTTCTCATTATTGTTTTTGGATGCATTATTTAACGCAGTATATTGCAGTTGTCTCGTGTACTTCTGGTGCTTTGTTGGTTCTATGATGTCACTATAGTGTTGATTCTTTTCTTTTTGCAATATAGTATGTTTTGCCGGCTTTCAACTCATTCCTCCCCCCCTCCTTCGTGTAATGCCTGCTTGGGCCCTTAGGGTACCTAAATAAATAAAATAAATAAGTAAAACTGCAAACTTTCTACATCAATACCTCGTCCTTCTTTTGTTAGGTCTCCAGTTGTCATGCCGCGTCCTTCTGCACCTTTCCAAATATATTTCTCTTATTAATGGCCTTGTTCGTCTTATTAATACTACAGCTGTAACCTAGACTGTGAAGTCACTCCGGAAAGAATGGTTCTCTGACTCAGCATTATTGGCGTAGCAATTCCCATAGTAACTGTTCGCTACTTTTACCATAGAATGAGTGTCCATAACATCTCCCATTCCATTGCTAAGTGCGTACATTCTATCATTTCCAATTGAAGGAGGGAACGTCTCCGGTGTCGCTCTTCCATTTCAAGTTCTCTGTAAGCATGCATACACCTTTGCCATGTTGTACGCAGAGAGATGCTTATGGTAAATAGCTTTGAGAACTCGGCTAATTCTATTTCATCATTCGTTGTTGACACTAGCATATCGCATTTCTCAAAGGGGTCCACGGTTTTATACTAGAGCTTGTCCGTATCCTGTCATTGTTCGTTTCCTATTGTAGCTACGGCTGATTCTGGTGTCATCGTATTTAGGTTACCAATTAGTACATCTATGTTATACCCACCAGCATCTGTGAGTGTCTGTGTGGGCGCAAATTTGTACGAAACGTCACAAGCTTGTACGTACTACACGTTGTACTAAGCGTTGCCTTAGTACTAAACGTTGTACTAAACATTTCCTTACTAAAAGTTGCAAAGGTTGCGCGTTGCCAACTGCAAGATTCTTTTTCTTCATTTTGGCCCTTCTCTTAAAAAATCTGACTCCATTCTAATTCTCACCAGAATTTTTGTTTTGTCCTTGGGGCTTTTTTACACCGCTTCCCCATTCTCGCGTTTACAGAAGGTGTGGAAGCCTAACGTAGAGAAGGCGCGGAACGAGACGTCCGAGCCAGAAAGCTGGTTCACTAGGAATTCCATTGGGTGCCATCCCATTGACTAAGTTCCATCCCTGTGACCAAGCATGCAGAGGCGGCCACGCTCCCAGAAACTTTATGGCAACGCGATGCTGCTGTCTCTAGAAAGGCTTACTATCCTCGGGTTATGTCCCACAATCTTAATGAGTCGTACAGCTATTGCTACTGCCAATTCCAATGTTTCCATTCCACTATGACGGTTTTTCTTTTACCTGGGTCCAGACGATGTCTACCAGGGAGGTCGGGGGATGTCTGTGCCCCGGAGCACACTGGTTTGTGGGGAAATGAGGCAGCGCACAACGCAGAACGAGGATTCCCTATCCGTAGCGGTGCCAGCCACGTCCCCTACCACAGCGCCAGTTCAGCCAAAGATCAGTTAATCACGTACCATGATATCGCTACGCACTACCGCCTCTGTCGCCGTCGATACCCTCCTACCCACCCTGAGCTAACCAACCATCAGAAGCGCTATGGC